>NW_019394227.1:132439-809498 GCF_000648675.2 Cimex lectularius
CTCTCTCTCCCACTCCCTCTCCCACTCCCTCTCCCTCTCCCTCTCCCTCTATCCATCTATCTACCTATCTCGTTTTTTCTCTTTCTTTTTTTCTTTCTCTACTCTGCCTCTCTCGATCTGTTTGCCTGTCTATATGTCTATCTAGATTTATCTTTCTGTATATATGAATTATGCCTGTCACTCTATCCCTCTCTTTTTTTCGTTCTCTCTATTTTACTCTTTCTTTTTTATTTCTTTACTCTATCTCTCTCTATCTGTATGCTTGTCTGTATGTCTATCAAGATTTATCTTTGTGTCTATCTATACGAATTACGTCTCAGTCTCTCGCTCTCTTTCTTTCTCTCTCTTTTTCTCTTTCTTTCTTTCTTTTCTCTACCTCTCTCTATCTGTATGCCTGTCTATATGTCTATCTAGATTTATCTTTCTATCTATCTACGTGAATTATGTCTCAGAGAGTCTCTCTCTCTCTCTCTCTCTCTCTCTCTCTCTCTCTTTCTTTCTCTTTCTCTTTCTCTTTCTCTTTCAATCTTTCTTTATATCCATTATTGTATCTACCGTTCTCTTTATCTGCATGTATGTTAATCTCTCTATCTGTTTCATAAACTGTTTTTTCTACAATATCACTTTTCAATCTATCTCACTCCCCCTCCCTCTCCCATTGTTTCTCCATTTTTCGTCCCTTCCACGTTAAGTGGTATAAAGTTCCACGGGATATAACTTTGGGTGGTAAAATGATAGCAAATGTTTGGAGAAAAAAAAGTTTTACAGTAATAATAATTATAGTTAACTTAATAAGGAACAGTATCTTATGTACGTAGAACGTGCAACAGTATCACATGTAATATATACTATAGCCTTACACACTTTCCAATATAATTTATCAATATCTTTTTTTTCTTCTGTCCGACCATCTGGCTCTCCTTTTCTCGTCTTACACCTTGTCATAAAATACTACAAGAAATTACTTACAACTACGAAGAATATCGCACAGATAATATGCTTGTTTAAAGAAAAGAAAATTTCGAAAGAAACTTTTCGTAGTTAATCCCAATTAAACATAATATGAAGAACATGAAGTAGTTGTATTTGGTAAAATAAAACATCCATCGTCTTCGCAAATCAGGCTAGGCGGATCATAAATTATAAACTTTTACCATGATTTTTTTGTATAGTGTCCATCATAATTTTGTGGAACTCCATACGTCGATGTCGACAATAAAATAATGTTAGTCTAAACGAGAGTAGTTTGCTGTGGAGAGGTCTGTCAAAATCACAATTTCCGCTCAGGAAGCTCAGACGTCCCAAGCTGATATTTCCATTACTCTCCTCCTCCTTCAATGGGGACTTGTATTTCAAAGAAGTTCATCTCGCAGAACCGACGATGACTTCAGGTCGGACTCGTTTCTAACTTACGTCGAATTGACAGCTCCTCTGTTACTCCTTCAAACGGAGAAATACCTCGGCCAGAAATAGTTTACCGGGTTTCATTTCAGTTGAAGCCTTCTGCCGGGCCGATATGACTTTCATTATTTTCTGATAACATAGATGCATGCAATCGTCGTAAAAAAGTTTAGAATTAACTGGCAAAACAATAAAAAAAGCGTTTCGTTTTTTGTAAAAAAGGCTTTCGAATGAGAAATAATTAAATTAGACTACAAATGAGGAGCTTTTGTTAAATCTCTCTCACCTTTTAAGAGCTTCGTCTTACTTTACACTTAACGGCTTCTTCAATTTGTTTTCTTGACTTTTAAACAAGACATCTTTAATTATATCTTTATATCTTATAGCTTTAATTAGATCTTTAATTATAAGGATAGAGCTAAGCTGGTATGGAAAATATTACAAAAAAAANTATATATATAAACATTTTCCATCCGCCTACAAACAAATAAACAAACTTAATACAGAATAAACTTGTAGCATGAAAAAAACACAAACAATCAAATTAAATTTTGACTTTAAAATATCTTAACTACAATTTAAAATTTTTGAAATTATAAATTTTTTGCCTTCTTTGCATTTTTTGAAATTTTTTCTTTCTTTCTTTATATGAATGAATGAATGAATGAATGAATAATAGTATTTATTTACATGGAATACAACAAACTCAAAATATGTTACAAAATACTTTAAGGCATGGACAACAGTCCGTCAGCCGGATCCTCTCTTTATATATATAAACGAAGTGCCATCTTTAATGAAAAATTATAATATTGCGTAGTTCTTACATTGTAAAAATGTGATTGATTTTTTTTTTTATATGTGGTATAATTAATATAAACCACCATTTTTGAACAAAATAATTATTACATGGTGACCTTTATTTACAACCCAATTAATTAAGGTTTTTAGTTGATAAAAAGTCAGTGTCACGAGCGGGATTCGAACCCACGACCTTCGGCTTGATACTTTTGATAGTATTCTTATTATAAAGTGAGTCGTACACAGTCCCGTTCATCTAGTATAATAGTTAATAAAAAGTGTTTCTATATGAAGCCGCGATTTGCTTATAATTAGAATAAAATCGGGTAGTCGAAATGAGAAATTTGTGGCATGGGCGATCGAATTCACGGTAGCTCAAGTGGTAGAGCAGCGGCGTATTGAGCTGAAAGTCGTGGGTTCGAATCCCGCCTGTAACACAAATTTTTCATTCCGAAAAAAGTTGTGTATAATTAATTGAGTATTTATATAGTTAATTTTTTTCTGTAATAAACCAAAAAAACTGATTTTGTTTAAATGTATATTTAATATTTGCAAACATACGTGAATCTCAAGTTTTCTCGAATTTAGCCTGGACTGTTCGATTTCTTCTGAGTGTATGGTTAAATATTTGTTTTTTTAAATGTGTTGTCATTGTTGTTTTTATGTTTTCCTTTCGATAAATTGACAGTTAGTAGATGGGTTTTAAACAAAGAAGGTAACTTCTTTCAATTAATTAATCTTTATGTAAGGCGTTAGTTGAGATAAAAAGTCACCGTCACGAGCGGGATTCGAACCCATGACCTTCGGCTCAATACGCCGCTGCTCTAACTACTTGAGCTAACGTGACTTCGAATGGTCGTGGGTTCGAATCCCGCTTGTGACACTAACTTTATCATTTCAATCAATGCCTTACATAAAATTAATTAATTGAAAGAAGCGATTTGGTCAATCGGACCACGAAATATAATGGATTTAATAAATATGTCTCCACTAAGAGCTCTCCCTGGCCATTCCATTTGTCGCCGAGAATGGAATCCTGATTACTCGACATTTGAAAAATTGCAAAAAGGAAGGAAAATTCAAAAAGGTGGGGTTGAGATGGGATGTTGGTTTCCGACTGGATCGAAGTCACGATAGCTCAAGTGGTAGTGCAGCGGCGTATTTTGCAGAAGGTCGTGGGTTCAAATCCCGCTCGTGACACAAACTTTTTCATTTCAACCAATGCCTTTCATAAAGATTAGTTAATTGAAAAAAGTTATTTGGCCAATCGGACCACGAAATATAATGGATAGAAGATAACGTTCGAACGTTCTTTTCGGCCGGTTTGTTTTATGTGGCATGTCCAAACTTTCTCAGACGTGCAGATCTACTCTTAACATATCATACTCATTAATTATCAAAATTCCAAATCCTGTGTCAGTTTCCGTGACGCGCTTACTAATGGACTCAGCCGTAATTCAGTTAAGGAAATGGTGTCGCCATCAAATTAAAAAAAAGCTTGTAATTTTTTTCTCCTCTAATTGTCCAGTTGTCGGCAGTTTGCGTATTATGGATTGCCTTAAGACCGCTTGCCAAGGGATGATCAATAACCCCGGCGTCCATACTTGTCTTGAAGATTGATTTGTCAGGAGACCCCTCGCCGCTTCGTTTTCCCGTTTTCTAATGATAAATCGAGATTATTACGACATCCACGCCTTCTGGTAGTAGCAGTGACATTTATCAAGTTCAAACGGAGCCGTATCTTCCTGACCGTGAAGCTGAACAGCTATGCATCGAGATAAGACTCGAAAGAAGTATTGTTCAATTATTTGAACGGTTTGAGCCGTTGAAAAGTGAATTCCGAAGAAAACCATTGTCGCCCTTTGCCATTGGAGGTTTTGTAATTTCCCCTCTGTCAGTTACTCCCCAAAAGCCAATTTATCCTGCATCTCGGGAAAGAAAACGCGATATCTAACCGTCAAACGGTCCTTCTCGTCGGTTTTTAATTTTCTCATCATCACTTTGCCTTTTAGCCTTTGGTGCCGAGAAGAAATGTCCGACAAACTTTTTAACTATGTAGCCCCAGACCTATCTTTGGCGAGGCCATAGATTAAAAGCCTTAGCCTAAAGTCGTTTCATGTAGTGAAACTTTTCTCGGTGGGAGAGTTCAATTTAAAAAAAAAGATTAAGAAAACTCAAGATATACAGTTTACGGCATGGGATCTTAATTTCCTAATGAGTTGTTGCTGATCGTTTCAAATTAATTCAACCTCACTTATCTTCGAAGAGTAAAAAAGAAAATATTTCCAAGTGGATGAACAAATTTTCATGCTATATAAATAACCCAGTGGGACTGTGCTCTGTAAAGTTAACTAACAATGAGTTTACTTTGTTTGTTTTTAAATTCAAATTTTTATTTTTGCAACTCGTCCTAACAGGGTTATGCAAACGTGTTTAGAGTGAAATGAACCAAGAGATTACAAAGAATAATCAATCAATTATCCTAATTTTTCAAGCGTTCCCTCAGTAGAAAAATCCATAAATTTCAAAGACAGCGGACTTTGCTTTTTACTTATTTACTTATTTTCTCATGAAACAAAATTGAGTAAGAAAGCTCTAGGAAATTGTAATATATTTTCTCCCGTTGTGAGTTACTTTTGTCGGATACGGCACTTACGCTTAAGAGCTTAAGCTTGTAAAATATGAAAATTCTCCGGGTTGCCCAAGGATTCCAGGGTTCACTTCTCTATTTTTTCTTACTTTTTCAAGGAGCACAATGCCCGGCGAGACCTCACCGATCCGGCCCTTGTCGAAATCTCCAAAGAGACTTGGGAGATAAGGCGGAAATTGTCCTTTGTTCACGAAGGGTATTTCGTGGCGCGCAAGAGTTGGGATATTGTTCCGAGCGCGGATAAGAGGATCCCTGGCCTTATCTGCCCGGTATTTAGACGACGCACCGCGAAATTAAGCGACCCGATCGACTTTTTGTTCTATTGTTGAACTTTAGTTTCTAGATTTCCGAGATTAATCTGTTAATAGTCATAAAACTCAAAGTTTCGTCCGCACTCTCAAAACGCAATTACGTTCAATAAAAATACTCTTACAGTAATTGAGCTTGTCATAAACTCTCATATAAAACTACTACAATTTCTTTAATGTAACTGTTAGCACTATTCTCAGATTATTTCCTAGGGAAAACGAATATATCATAAATTCTGTATTGGAAACGTCAATTTCCCCGGGGATTCTTTTTTTCTCTAAAATGATCGCACCCTGGAACATACTTTGGTTTCTGTCATCTTTGTTGATTTGTAGATGTCGTGGCGCAATATCACGAAGTCACGAAAGAAAGTATTTTCACCAATAAAATTTCTAAGAATTTTAAATGAAATTCTATGCTACACCTGGTTGAAATTCGGGTTTTCCTTAATGGTCTCGCAATTTGTTCTTCATTTCTTTACGTAATTCGCGTTGTCTTATTTTATTCTTGTTTTATTTTATAAGTTTTAAAAAAAATATAAAAAATAAATTATAAAGTAAATTATAATTTAAATAAATTAGATATTTATTTAGACATATATAGTTTTTAGAGTACAGCTATTTAAAAAATTCGGTTACTTCACAAAACAGGCAGTTTCTAAACTTAAAAAGATTTGGCGATTAGTGATTATTTTAGAATAGTGACAATTTTAGGTGTAAAGTAAAAATAAAATACTTATAAGACATAAATCAATTACAGAGTTATAACTATTTTTTCTTACAATAAAATATATCTGTATCCCTCTCTTTCTCTCACTGACACACTCTCCCTCTCTCTCTTTATTTCTCTTTCTCTCAGACTCTCTCTCCCTTTCTCTCTCTCACTCTCTCACTCTTTCTTTCTCTCTCTCTCTCTCTTTCTTTCTTTCTCTCACTCTACCTCACCACACACACATACCCCCCCCCATACTCTTTCCGCACTCCCAAAACGCAATTAAGTTCAATAAAAATACTCTTATAGTAATTGAGCCTGTCCTAAACTATTTTTATTAATATAAAACTACTTCAATTTTTTTAAAGTAACTGTTTAGCACTGTTCTGAGTATTATTTGCTAGGGAAAACGAACATATCACAAATTATTTATTGGAAACGTCAATTTCCCCGGGGATTCTTTTTTTCTCTAAAATGATGGCACCCTGGAAGATACTTTGGTTTCTGTCATCTTTCTTGATTTGTAGATGTCGTGGCGCAATATCACGAAGTCACGAAAGAAAATATTTTCACCAATAAAATTTCTAAGAATTTTAAATGAAATTCTATGGTACAGCTCGTTGAAATTCGGGTTTTTCCTTATTGGTCTGGCAATTTGTTCTTCATTTCTTTACATAATTCCCATTGTCTTATTTTATTCTTTTTTTATTTTATACGTTTAAAAAAATTAAAAAATAAATAAAGTAAATTATTATTGAAATAAATTAGATAGATATAGTTTTTAGAGTACTGCTATTTAAAAAATTTGGTTATTTCAAAAAACAGGCAGTTTCTAAACTTTACAGGATTTGGCGATTAGTGGTTATTTTAGAATAGTTTTAGCACAATTTTAGGTGTAAAATAAAAATAAAATACTTATAAGACATAAATCAATTACAGAGTTATAAC
Organism: Cimex lectularius; assembly: GCF_000648675.2. Taxonomy (NCBI): domain Eukaryota; kingdom Metazoa; phylum Arthropoda; class Insecta; order Hemiptera; family Cimicidae; genus Cimex; species Cimex lectularius. The sequence continues at coordinate 139,260 of NW_019394227.1, forward strand.
TATTTTTTCTTACAATAAAATATATCTGTATCCCTCTCTTTCTCTCACTCATACACTCTCCCTCTCTCTCTTTACTTCTCTTCCTCTCAAACTCTCCCTCCCTCCCTCCCTTCTCTCTCTCTCTCTCTCTCTCTCTCTCTCTTTCTTTCTTTCTTTCTTTCTTCCTTTCTTTCTTTCTCTCACCCTTTCTCACATACCCATACACTCGTACTCTTTCTTTCTTGTTGTATTTCTCCCTCTCATACACTCTTTCTCCTTATCTTTCTCTCTCGCTTTCTATTTAGTAATTAGTATTATTAAGTGATTGCTAGGCATCATAAGCAGGATTTGGATAATAGGCAACTTGTTAGAAACAAGGGAAGAATTTTTTGACCACAATTGAAATAATTGAGGTAGGGTTAGTATGTCGATTCACTTTTTCGAAAAGATGGTTCTACTACCGTTCCAGCAATCCGGTTTGCGCACAATACTCGTTCATCATCAAATACTTGCTTGTATACATCTGCCTGATGCTAAGTATAAATGGTACGAAATCCGGATTGCTGATAAAAACGTTAGTACAACAGTACAACCATCTTTTCCAATAAGATTTTTCACCCTAATTCTTTCCACTTTGTTTAAAGAAAACAAAATCAATTTCCCAATCTTTGGATTACGTAGTTCAAATTTAGATTTAGCGGATTATTAAAGTTTAGACGTGTTTCGAGCTAGAAGAATACTTGAACGGTAGGGGGGGAGATGTAAACTTCTGATGGAATGTGTTTTAAGCGGAGGATAAAGTCAACAAAGACCCCGGCCTCGTTTTTAATGCGTATATTGTGTAGCTTAAAATTATAATGTTATGAATTTTCCAAGATTTATTTTAGCATAAAAAAAGCCCTGGTTTCCCATTATTGAATGCCGAACCTTGGGATTACTTCTGCTTCTACATTGTTTTGCTCAACAAGTCTTGGCTTGTATGAAAACTAAGTGAACATTTAATTTATGGCTATAATAGTTAATTTTTTGTTATACATGTATGTTAATACGTGCTTTGAACAGTTACAAAGAATTATTTATGAAAATGTATTGTTTTCTTAGAATTTTTTCTGCCTGAATTCTTGTTTAAAAATAGATATTCATTTTAAATTTTTTATTAAGATATTCCATCCTCCTCCTCAGAAAAAGGCTTACCAAGAAGATTAGTTAAACGCTCAAAAAATTAATTCATTTTCAAGCCGGTCTGACGTTATAATACCTTTCCATTGTCATGTTTAAGATCGGTATGTGGTTTACCTAACCTGGGATATTTGTCAGGAAGAAGAGCGAATACAGTTTCAATATAAGTTCCAAATTGATATTCAGACCATCAGAAACCGATTTCGCCTTCGATTTCCCATCGGTGAACGGAATTTAACTTCGAGGACGCGAACCTTTCATACCTTTTATTAACAATTTGTGTTGAAATGGTGTTCCATGAAAGGGTTTTCCGAAAAATCTTACAAATTTCACAAGATGCATGGTATAGTTTGGCGATAATCGTATAGGATACTTTTCTTGAGTACTAATTCAACAGCAAGTTTTATGGTTCTTGTTGAAGGATCAGCATCACTCTGAACATGATCCTTTTCGATATCACATTTTTCCTTGATCTGAACTAAAACTTAATTATCGAACTTGATACTTAACTTACTTACAACTAACTTCTGCTCTATTCGATTTGGCTTTCTTTGGAAGGTTCAAGAACATCTACATCGTACTAAATAAATAGTACCTGATTGGTTCTGCTGCGTTAGTCAAAAAACGGAATTATCGTTTTATGTGCACGTCTGGGTGTATGTTACAAAAACATAAGCTTTATTCTTCTCCAATTTTTTTCTGAAAATTGTTATATTTCAGCCCGATGTATACTAACTCTGGTAATAATGCAATAATTCGTAAGGAATACTTTTCAAGAACATTGGTTTCTTGATTCGCATAAAATATCAGCAGACATTATCGATTTTAAAAGGATTATTTTAAGACAACTACCTAGAAAAGCTTTCCTTTAGCTTGGCGGTTTCCCATGTTGGTCTATCTATCCTCACTTTTTCAAAATATCTTTCCAAAATGCCATTGATCGAGTAAATCACAAGGGCTTATGAACATTTGCACCATAAGGACTTAGGTACTAGTCAGATTCTGCTACGTAGAAAACTGAATTTTTATATTTTTGAGCTGGAGTTCCTTCTCCCATTTCTATTTTTAATATACATTGTTTGTCCTCTGTGTGGTGCAGTTGTGACAGTGAAGCACATCCTAGAAGAATGCGAACAGCTGGTACGACACAGAGAGCTGTGCGACCTACCTTCCGATATCTCAAAATTCGAAGGCATAACAGCGACCATAATGATCGACATATGACATATTTAAACTCAATAAACGCATACAGCTGCATATAACCCCCACATGCGGTTCACCCCCCCCCCAATGTATTGTACGAATGTATTTATTAGCGTGAAGTTTAGGATACATGGGTGCGGCTGAGACTGAATATCGAGTACCTGTGGAAAGGGTCGACAGCGTCTTGGTTGTAGTAATACTACCGAGATGCTGCGTCCTTTCTAGTATGATCGTATTTATTAGCGTGAGAGGTTATGTGTGAATGGACGTGGCTGTCGAGGAATACGACTACTCCACAGGCCCATCAACAAACCTTAGGGTTAGTTTTATGGATGAGTGGAATTTGTACATACCGTTTGAATGTATTTATTCGCGAGAATGGAAGGAGGTCGGCAGGATTAGAACCATCTTACCGACCTTCACTTTAGCTGTAATATTAGGAAACTAGGTTTATTAGTATAAATGTGTATTATGAATATGTGTGTATGTAAATGGTCAAATACTTCAATTTACCTCATGTGGAGGGATACAAAGAGAAATGCAACAAAAACCGTAAGGTCCGATGAGTAGCCAATTGAAGTGAAGTTATCAGTAGAAAGTGCAGATTTTTCAAAATTTGAGAAAGATAAACGCGTGGTGCCGGCAATGACCGAAGCAGTTAGCCGGCCGAAAAAAAATATATACATTGTTTCTGTCCCAACAGAAGCATTTCAGAGCGATGTATTATACGCTGATGTGATAAGAAGTAAGGAATACTTTTCAAAAATTTTGGAACTGATTCAACAGCAAGTTATTGGTTCTTACGAAGGATCACTAGGCAGAAGTTGTGAGATGATCTATCTTTTAAGGATTTTTTTACTACTCCCTATAAAAAAACTAAGATGAGATATTCATCACAAATCATGAGACATAAGGTATAAGTCGGCGTGATGAACCTTATGATAACTTTCAATTAGTTAAGGTTTTAAGTTAAGATTAAAAAGTCAGTTTCACGAGCGGGATTCGAACCCACGACCTTCGGCTTGATACGCCGCTACTCTACCACTTCAGCTATCGTGACTTCGATCCCCTCGGGCACTAACTTCCCTTAATTAATTGAATGATATCAATTTGCTCACGCGGACCACGAAAAATAGTGAATTTAATGAATTAAAATGAAGTGTGTACCTTACCTTGGTGGTTGCCACGTTGGTCTTTCGGCGTTTTTGCCTCAGGGAAGCATCCTTGGCCCTTTTCTAATTTCAAGATACACAATGCTCTTGTTCAAATTGACATATTTCCGCCCGCTGCATTGTCTTAGGTATATTCCTGGTTTTTCATCAAAATCGATGATGACAACGTGAAAGCTACTTTTAAACATATCAAAATTTTCAGTAAGGGCTGATATATCTTTACTTTATAAGGTTGCATGTTAATTTTTCCTTTTCTTAATTGCGGTATCCGTGGCATTTAGAACATATCTACTTCGCCCTTCTCCCAACATCTGTGACTTAAAAAGATCATAAAATCGTCCTATTTTGACGTATGTACATGTAATAAATTGTTGAGGAACACGTTGTTGAGATGGTTTGAAATCCGTCCTTTGTAAACAAACACGAAAAAATGAGCGAAGGATAACACGATCGCCACCATCAGGTCAAATTCTAAGGTTTTACATTCTCCGGCAATATCACCAGAGACGGCCTAATGGATTTCACAACTCTTGATGTTGTGATAGAACTAACGACCGGTAATATCATCCCATTTCCCCTTCTTCGATCTCGTGGTTCTATTTACAACAGTATTGCTAAATGTTTGCTAAACTGGCCTAAAATGTACAGTTTCCTCTACATTCAGTCTCGTTTTGTAAAATGATCGTTAAATTGATTCCGATTATTTCCCTCTTTAATACAATTTTCATTAAAAGCCTATCAGAACAGTGCTTCACATTGTATTCAAGTCCATGAAGAATTTCTTAATTACTACAGTCCTTAAGCATAATATGTAATATCGACGAACAATAATTATTATTACTAGCATCAGCACGAGATAATTCTTTGAAAACATTTGAGGGCTGTTTTAGGGGAAAAAATTCAAACGAAACAGGCGGACCAAAACCGCTCCAAATTTCACCCTTTAAAGACTGCCGTTTCCAATTTTCTCTATCAGACCCAGATTTCCAATCTGATAGAAAGAAATTTCTTCCAACTCTACCTGTTCTGAGTACTTTTTGTTGTAGTTGAAGTAAAATTACGGGGGGGGGGGAGGTTTCACGGCGAGAAGAATCGGCAAAAACCCGCAAGACAGCTTGGAATATCACGCCGGGTATCGTGGTTCCTTGAACTGTTAAGCATCATGGAGTCAATTATATGTAAATTAAATTCTTGTAATATTAAACTAAATAATGTGTTTAAACTATGAGATTTAATCTTCTCTTAATCTATAAAAACAAATCTAAAAAAATTGTTTTATTGTTCCGAACCATTGGGGGAGGGGGCGATAATTTTCAATAACATAATTGTAAAAGTTTCCATTTATTTTTCCTTAAAATACGTTCTGTAATCTTATCTCTTTGTATATAAATAGTACAAACTGACATTTATGCCATACTGGTCAGGAAAAACAACAATTTTCCAAAATGTGGTGATGAACTTGTAATTTGGTCGTCCACGATCATTTTTTTTGCCTACTTGTCCTAGCTGGTTTGGTGTGTCTGCGCGTATCGCCATTTTCATTTTTGTGTGATTTTTGTTAAGTTAATTCCATTTCATAAGTTCGCGAGGGGTGATTTTTGTTTTTCGTACGTTAACTGTGTTATATTTGTAAATTTTAAGGTTTCAAGTATGTTCATCTACGTTTCGTATTACTTTCAAGCTTGTATATATTCAGTATTTTTCGTGGTCCGTTTGATTAAATGGCAAAAAGGAGGGAAAATTCAAAAGGTGGGGTTGAGATGGGAAGTTAGTGTCCGAGTGGATCGAGGTCACGATAGCTCAGGTGGTAGAGCAGCGGCGTATCTAGCAGAAGGTCGTGGGTTCGAATCCCTCTCGTGCCATTAACTTTTTTTCATCTCAACTAAAAACCTTAATTAATTGTCATGTATTAATTGGTCAAGCGGACCACGAAAGTAGTGATTTAATAATAACTGACAGTTTAAGTTCACTTCTTAAATTACAAAATAAAAAATTACATGCTACTGACAATCCCATAATTTTTGAAGTGTTAGCCAAAATTAGTTTTCTCAGGCAGAGCAGTAAAGATGTCAAGTTTGCATGGGGCCCACGCTGGCATTGAATATAATGAGAGAGTGGACAGGCTGGCAAAGGAAGCTGCTCACAACGGAAAAGAATGCCGATTACAAATTCATTATACTGAAATCAAAAATCAATTAACAAGGTCTCTAGCAAACGAGTGGCAACAAAGGTACAAACATTCAAACAAAGGGTTATTTTACAAAAACATTCAACCTAACATTGAGGCATACTGGTTCAGTAAACAACACGTAAACAAAGAGATGTGCAATGCCAGGCTCAGATCAAACCATGCCATATGTGGTCAATATATGCGTAAAATAAACAGATCTGCTACAGACGTTTGCGAGCTCTGTGTGGAACTGTGTTCAATGGAACATTTAATCATGATTTGTTCTAGATATGAGAAGGAACGGAAAAAATTCTTTACAGCCTTGTCTGGATACATAGATAATCCCTTTAGTTACCATACTATATTAGAGTCAAGGAACTACTATATATATAGCGAGGTCGTCTCATTTGTAAAATCATGTAATCTCACCGTATAAATAAGAAATAATGAAATAAATATTTATTTTTATTTTTGTATTTAATTTTAAAATTTTATTTTTTAACACGTCACACTTAAGAAGTAAAAAACTATTAGTTGATAATTAATACCATATTTGAGACATGGCTGTGGATGAAAATCCAATGCAAAAAAAAACTAGAAAAGTACAATAATCCAGAAGCTGCACTGCTTGGGCATCAAAAACCCCACTTCCTAGTATCCATCATCATTATAATGTTCATCATTCCTTACGAAGTATTTTCAAGCTAGTATTAAAGTTTCGCGACGGTTTTCTAGGACTTGAGACCCGTAGTTCGATTTTCCCTCATTGTTCGTACACTATTTGTTATTCTTATCCTTCTTTTATCGTTCGTTCTCTCTGCCCGATTTATTTGTCGCCGCGTTCGCATGTTTTGGCTTTAAGTAATTTTTGTCATAGGTTGATTTTGTCAATGTTTTGTATTAGGGGTTTTATGATTGTGTTAGTGGTCTTTATTTCTGAATTTATGCCTATTTAAAAAAAAGGTTCGTTTGGCCGTTTTATTTTGTGTGTCTGTGTGTTTTGGTGACCGTGTTTGGGTGTAGCTGTTTATTGTGTGCTATGTTTCTTATTGTTTTTAGTTAGTTCTGTGTATTTGCGTGTACTGTTTTTATTCTATGTGTCTTATATGTGTATTTTAATGCTGGCATGGTTTTCTTTATATGTCAAATTGAGTTTTGTTGTCACTTCGAGTGTTAACAACAATTCATTAAATCATTAATTTCGTGGTCCGTTTGACCAATTGATATATTACAATTAATTAATGTTTTTTGGTTGAGATAAAAAATCAATGGCACGAGCGGGATTCGAACCCACGATCTTCGGCTTGATACGCCGCTGCTCTATGAGATAAAAAAACAATGGTTAGAGCAGCGGCGTATCAAGCCGAAGATCGTGGGTTCGAATCCCGCTCTTGCCATTGATTTTTTATCTCAACCAAAAAACCTTAATTGTTAACAACAATGTTGTATTGTCATCGTTTTCTCGATTTGATATTGTAAATGTATTTTTTGTACAAATGGAGTTCAGGTCTGTCAGTAGGTTGTTAATACCTGCTATGGCGAGTATGTAATGAACGTGTTTGTACATTTATGTGATGTTGCAAAAATAAATTATAACCAAAGATGAGCGTGTTTCAAAATGAAATTTATTTTTGTCTTCATGAGTAAATTTTTACCTAAAAATAAAATAAAAACATGATATTTTTCATAAAGACATTCTATCATTTATGGAAACAGTCCGTTTGACAACAACTACAACTTAGTCTTTCCATAATCATAAAAACCCATCTGAGGAAATTGGACTTGTATTAGACACAACAATGAGATTTTGGCACTGTTTAATTGAGCCCTGCCTCCACGCAAAAGGGTTCTTATTATGATAGCCCAAAAGGGCCACCGGCTTCTTTCCTAAATGCCCCAGCCGTTTTAAATCTTGTATCACCCAACATAAAAGCCCTTTGTCTCTCAGCCCTAAGCTCGGTTTAAACTCGTTTTATCTGCATTTTTCCTTACAGCTTACCTCAATGGGATTTTTTCCCGTCAAAACTTTTTTGGCCTTTTTATCAAAGAAAAGTCTGTACAAATGTCTTACCTATTGTGATATTGCAAATTACGTTTGTTTTGTTTTTCGTCAGGATCATGAAGCAAGAATAAATTATACGCTGCGGTTTCAGTTATAAATCTAGATTTATTTTACCGTAACCAACTTTTGCAGTATTTACATATAGCAATATTATTTGTTCCATGATAGATTATTCATACAACTATTGATCACTGTTTACAAACGAACTGTTAGATGAAGTCGCGTGAAATCACGCAATACCGTAGAAAGTGACTACGATTTTCAAGGGAATAACATGAGCTTTAGATAAGCGGGAAAAAATTTATGAAAAGAGAGGGCCTTAACAGTCCTGGTGGCCTTAAAAGAGTCTGGAGAAGGCCTGGGTAAAAGTTTGGGCTGCATGTTGAAAACAGTGATATTTTGAACGGTCTATTATGTTCTGAGAAGGAATTTTATCAAGTTTTGTAACAATTTAATGAGAGGCCTTGATATTTTATAAATACTAGAGGATGAATTGAATATAAATGTGCTAACTGACGATGAGCTGTGTACATATCTGAGACTTGTGGGATTGTTTTCAGAAAATAATCAGTGTTTTAGACAATCAAGGTGTCACGTTTTAAATCTAAATGACTGACCATTCGATGTCAAATTTACTGATTTATTCATGCTCAAATCTGTAAATGCATGTACATACATATACAGAGTAGAGCATAACACGCCCCACAGAGTCCACCGCCGATACCAACTTTTGTGTAATTAACAATGAATTACCGGCCGGCGTCGAGAATCACCCACTCCGGGTTTTGGTAGTCCGAAGTCATACCTCGGTCTTCCGTCCGCCACCGAGATTGGGCTCCGACTGAGCTGTCAACAGCTAGGTCAATTCAGCACGCAACGCATGCAGCTTCTAGTTCCAAACCTATTCATATTCTCACTCATTTTTAATTATATTCTTTCTAACACTCAGTTAGGGTGGTATGATATTCCTCCATTACCCCCTGGACATTATTTTAACTAACCTAATTGTCGATGAGGTACTCCATGCTTGGAGCTATCGGCCCACTTACTTTACACATTCACGCCAATAAATACATTCACTTTCAACACACCTACGTACTGTATACCGTAACATAACCCATTTTCTCTAAAAATCGAAACAGGGGAAACCCCCGCTAAAGCCAAGCAGTTAAGGAGTTCCACCCTTCATTAAGATAGGTCAAATCAAACATCCTTTCTCTACATGCCTGACACGCGGGCTTTGGCCCAAAAGTGAGTGTCCTTGTGTGGACTTCGCCTAGCCTACTTTAATCGGGTAAGGATGACCCTTCTTCTAAGTTTCGTAATGCAAATGTAGAAGCGGCTACTCCAAACTCTTGTACAAAAAATAATATTGATTTTGAAATTAGCAACAAATTATTTTATTTCACCAAAACAGTTTCTTTCGTATCAATTAATTAAACTAATAAATAATCTTTTATGAAAACTATAACATATTTTAATTAAATGTACTTTTTATCTAAGGTCTTCGCTGTGATGAAAAAGCTAGTGTCACGAGTGGGATTCGAACCCACGATCATCGGCTAGCAATCCCATTCATGACACTAGCTTTTTCACCTCCTCCAAGATAAAAAGTACTAATTCACATATGGATTATTATAACAGAAGGTTTATTGAGACTGTATTATAATTTAGAAAATATTGATCATTATCTGGCTGTTTGTTTTTTAATCAGAACAACATTCTTTAACAAAAATCAGGTTCTTTCATATACATTTTTCTAAACCAATACAACTTTGGAATAAGTTTTATTGTGATTTAACGTCAACGTGTTTGTAGAAGGGTTTAAACTATATCAATTTTTAACCTTAATTGAACAAAATTTGTCACTGTGGTTAAAATAATTGCATTCAATTTGATTAAATTATCACTTTTTGGCGGAAATACCCAGTATAATTGGAATAAGGAAATATCTATTTTAACGGTCGACGCAAAATGGTATTCCTGTCGATATTTTTTCCTGGTTGAACAGTACTGTACCGTCCAATTCTCTCCCGGCTCTATGCTGATAGGTTTTTGAATTTCAATATAAAAATTTCCTTTCTGATAGCCTCAAAGTCTCTTCAAAATGCGGGCTTGTTCCTTCATGAATAAAACTGACTTTTCAATATCTTTGAAGAGCGTAGCCGTTAAATTTAACGATTATTGCCATCGTAATTCGGCCTTGGCGAAAAGTATTTTATCCTGCCTTCACCCCACGACACTTTATACTCAGGGTGCGTGTTACAGGCTAATTATTCAGAGAATGTAAGCCGCCTTCTTGAAATGTACACAATTCGGGCCTAGCCTAGCCGAGAATCTAATTCCTAACGAAAGGGTTAAATTATCGATTTTCCGTCGCCATATTGTCATGTTTAGTCAAAGGAATTGGGGAATTTTTTTTTTTTTTTTTTTGTGAAAGAGTTAAATATCTCTTAAGTCACAAGCACGATCGGGAAGAAGATATCTATCACGTTTCGGGGGAAAACAGTCCAAAAGAAATATATCCTCTGCAACAATCGTTATAAACAAATTTATCCTCAAATATTCACCTCGGCTAAGAAGTCAAATGGAAAAGGCCCGTTGAAAAGGAATTGAATTTGAATTTGTTTGTAACAAACCACGAAGAGGATGATTTCATTCGCTTTAATACCAAACACCTTTGGGCCAACAGAACCGTACAATTCAATATACCTTTCACGATTCCTTTTACTACCCGCGGTTTAGAGAGTTCTATTTAAATCAAAAATGAATTTGGCAAACAATCAAACTGATAAGAACGACGGAATGCAAATTGGAAAAACAGACCGACAGGTTCATTTCAATTCCAAAAAAAATAGTGACATGAAAAACGCCATGAACTGGGAAATTAAAAAGGCGCAATAAACAAAAAATATATTTTCTACTTCCTACATGTATTTGTTAAATTTAAACAATGTTTGTAAATCCCAGGCCCTGAAGATGATCTCAATAAAGATCGAAACGTTGTGACGATAAAGAAAACGTTTTTCTGAAACCTACACTAGACCGCATCTCACAATTTCCGAATAATCATCGACTAAGGTCACTGATCACCACAAACAAATCAATTTCCATAAAGTCTATTCAAAAAGCCAAGATGAATCTATATTTTTATTGCTCTGTTGTTATTTACTACACATTAAACTTTAACTGCTCTTAAGGTAACAAATTCAGTTATAGAACGTTCTGCCTCATGGCCTGCGACAAATCTAAGACTTCTCTAGTAGATCCCAGTTTTTAGGGTATTCACGGAGTTCCAGATTAGTTTTGATTTGATCTCGTAGATTTGGAAACCAATGGCGCTGTTATCATATCATTTTCTTCTGAAATCCATTTCGGTAAAACATTATAAAATATATATAAACAGTATATATACATCCATTTACGTTTTAATGGTCTAACAAGTTACTTCTTTCAATTAATTTTTTTTTCTATGTAAGGTCTTGGTTGAGATAAAAAAGCGTGTCATGAGCGGGATTCGAACCCACGACCTTCGGCTAAATACGCCGCTAAATCCTCTCGGACACCAACTCTCCAACTGACCTACTAGAAAGAATAATTAATTGAAAGAAGTAAAGTGGTCAATTTACCACTCAAACGTAAATGGATTAATATTTAATAAGTAAAAGAAGTATCTCTTCACTAATAGTTCCCCGTGGCCACTTCATAAGTCGCTGAGAATCCAATCCTGATTACACGACATTTGAAAATGGTAAAAAGAGGGAAAATTCGAAAGGTTGTAAGTTGAGATGGAGTGTTGGTGTCCGAGAGGATCGAAGTCACGATAGCTCAAGTGGTAGAGTAGCGGCGTATCAAGCCGAAGGGTGTGGGTTCGAATCCCGATCGTGACACTGACTTTTTTATCTCAACCTTACAACCTCAACCTTACATAGAAAGAATAATTATGTATATATATATAAAATCATTCAATGACCTTGTTATTATTTACGCAAGATTTCAGTACGGTATTGAACGACTTCTATATGTAAACCTATCTAGTTCCGTAAAAAAAACCAAATGCAGTTCAAAATAGAACTGCTACCACGACTACACACATCAATACAAACTGGCTTAATTTTACTCCAAGAGATACTAAATAGCCATTCTTGGGAATCTAGGGAAAAAAAGAAATTCAAGATATTGTTGATACACCAACCAACAAATCACTCACACCATTCACACTATTCAAAAGATTTTTAAGTTTACAAGAAGGATAGGAATTATCATTATTATCTATGGTCCTTATCTACCAATACAGGCAAGCTTAAAATTGCTAGATTTTGCCTTGTGATCACCGGGTTGATGAAAATATCTTGGCGTTTCTGATCACTTTTGGCCTGCTAAACGCTTTTTAGCATATTCAGGGAATCAAGGATATAAGCAGGGAGAGGCAGGCTCGCAAACCCGCGAGGGAATGGGTACTACTAGCTTACAATTACTCACTGACGAACAAAGAATATGTACACATTTTAAAACCTACAAATGTATAAACACAACATTCAACACGTGTACAAAAAAACAAAAACCTAGAACTAATTCATCAAAAAACGTCGAAAAATAAAGATTTTTGGGGATCCGGTGAATTCAACGGTTTAGGCACTCATCACTGTAAGGTAAAGGTACAACGGACCTGCATTTGAAACCGACATACTCACAAATGGGAAAATCTTTTTCAAAAATACCGACTCCCCGAGGGTTGATATAACATCCGCTGTTGCGAATCCTCGTAAAAAATCTAATTATTTAATTTAAAAAATAAATAAAAGACTTAAACAACATCAGATTAAACGAAAAATCAAACAGGGCCAACCATTCAAGTTGACGAATTGACGAAATTGCGTCTGATTTACAAACATAGGCAGGCAGGAATGATCGGAAATGATCTTTTAACAAAAATGTCAAAATTAGGCAAAAAGAAACATAAAAAAGCTTGCATTTAAACAAAACACGCAAACAAGAATTCAAATCATTTTTTCTACTCCTCTTTTCATTTCCATTTCACCGTATAAAACGTACAAACGTTGGACAGCTATATATAAAAAAGCTCGCTTCTTTCGAATGTTGATTGGAACATGCAAAGGAAAACGGATTTGTTAGTTTTGCGGAATGCGATTCGTGCCATTTAGACGTATTGCGTGAACTTGAAAACCGCCTGCTTCAGATTGTAATAAAACGAGGCGGTTCTATTACAGTGTTTAAACTAGCGGAAATAAACTTCGTGGACTTTGTTTACTCTATTGCCTCTTACGCTGTCGAAAAAGGTTCTACGTAATCCCTTTCAAAGCTTGTAAATCACCCGAAGGCATTGTTAATTAAAATAGGGCTGCGAAAATTTTGCACTAAGAATATTTTATTTTGTCAATGTGGAATAATGCAATTTAAAAAAAAATGGCCTTCCTTACATAATTGCCATTTGCATATGTTAAGAAGATGCTATGTTATTAAATTATGTTTATGCACGTGCTAAAATTAAACACGTTTCAAGGAAAAGATCTGCATGTGGGAAAACAGAATCTTCTTATCGCTTGTTTATCAATTTTCAGATGTTTTTCTGGCTGATCCGAGAGATATTTTTAGTTTTTCCTTGCATCTTTAATATTCGGATAAGTTTTGTAAAGTTTGACTTTAAACGACTGTTTTGGATTGAAGTTGAAAATTTTTTGAATTTGCAAAACTAATCATCAGAACGATCTTTTTTGACGGGCTTATTAAACTTCAAGCTTAAAACAAATGCATGCCAGTTTGTAAAAGCTAAAAATTCCCACTGGGTCCTAGTTACGCACTTGCCCCTACTTGACGGGTAAGTGCATACGTTGTCAATAATTCTTAGTGATTTAAAATGACGATATTCTTGGGCCATGTGCAGATAGTTCAGTTCTTAATGATCATTTTGCGTGTTGAAAACTTGCCATGAACTTTGTTCGAAGCTGGAATCACATGTTTCCCAAGTAATCCAAAAGTTGGAAGCTCTACACTGTTTTGAATCATTTCTTGCGGGCAGTTACGCACTTGCCCCGCCTTACCTTAATTATATCAACATTTGGCTTGAATGGAAATCGATATCTCTTTCTTGTTGACGTACAGTGAAGTTCAAGACTGTTTTTTTCAATGTGACCACTGAGTACATTTTTCTTCATTCAGTGTTGGCCTGCATTTTTTGCACCAGCCTTCGTAAGCTCAAAGCGTTCTTGGATATTGGAGGTAGCTTGGATAGGATTCGAGTGAACGAACAAATCGCGATATCATCCGTGTAGGTGTGATCATTTTATTCGCTATATGGGTAGATCGGCAGTATAAATGATATAAAGGATGGGACCAAGAATGCTTCCTTGTTGTACGCCGGCTTGTGACATCTGAAGCTGCGCCTGTTAAAAAAATTAAGAATGAAAGGACCACTTTTAATAACCAAGAGGAAGGAATCCCCGATAGGCTTTTTATTTTGAAAGCCTATTGAGGAAAATTATATTCACGGGCAAAGAACAGCAATAAATCTAATAATATTGACACTGAAGAATATTAAATTTTAAAAAGCACAGAGATATGGGTGCGGTCAAACGCTTTTTAGCCAACTCAAATCTACAATATTTACGTACGTAAAAGAACGTCATTAGATAAAACTTCCTTTGCCTGTGATGAGATGTCAGCATTTTCATTCAGACTATCAGAGTCTTCATGTTATACCCCAAATTCATACTTAAATATTTTTTAAGGTTTTTAAGACAATAATGCTTACGTTCCGATTTGAAATTTAGTAGTACCTGATAGGTTACTTAAAGCTTCAATGCCTTTGAGGAAAAAGCGAAGTTTTAAGAAAAAGGAAAGGATCGCTTAGGGTGCCCCATCCTTGTGAGAAGAGGGTTAAAACAATATGATTGTTTTCATTGCTTTGATTTCACTGAAAGAGCCTTATTTTTGGCTAGCTCATCAAATTTGCGTTTTGAGACAACGTGCCGTTTAGGGAAATCCCAGGGCGACTTTTCCCCTTATCTTTCAGGATGTTACTGTTTACGTTTGAACATGTTCGAAATTGCAATCCAAAACACGGAAACGCGATCGAATCCAATCCGCTTTCGATTTACGTCCCTGCCGGACGAAAATATCGAGGATATCGACAAACCCGCCGCGGGCGTGTAATTAAACATTTCCACGAAACGTGGCCCTTTAATAGCGCCCGGCTGCTGAGAGGTATTTGGAGCGAAGTTGGGCTTCATTGTTTGACGAGCTATCTCTTTGAGTATGAAGCACTGCTCAAACTCTCCGAGGGCCGCGAGATTAATATCGAACCGATCCCGAGAATGGAACAATGCCTTGGATCCACTTCAAAACATAGATATTTAAACGGTTTCTGTATTTAATTTCATAACATTTCAGTTTTGAGTTTTCCCATCAAATGTCCAAATGATTCACCAGTTGTACAAAGTAATACTGAAAGTACGCACAAAAAGTTCAAATATTCAACAATAATGACTGATTTACACGTATCCAGCTATTGGCATGCCATATGAGGGGACCAATGCTAGCACTGTCAATAGATGTTTACACGGTGCTTGTATGTTTCATGCAACTTGAAGTACACTTTTGACTAGTGTCAACTACTGACTGGTAGTAGTCGTTACATTGTGCAAGTAATAGTCAAAACAACTGAGAGACAAACTTATCCGTTTATTCATTTTGGTACTTGCTAGTGCCTGGTACGCTTGCTGGTGTAAATGGGCCTTCAGTGTAGTTAGATATTCTTCAGTTCAACTGGCTCTAGCTTATTGTTTGTAATGTATCAATTGGCGGCTTATGATGAAAAGTTCGGTGTCATTATAAGAGATAAGATGTAAAAAAAAAGGTCCATGGAGTATGTTGATGCTTGCTGGGTATGGTTTTTCAACAATCCATGTATGTTGACTATAGTTCCAATAGGCTTTGTTTAAAAGCTTGAGCCAGACCAAATGGCCAACGGTCGCTCACCGTCGCGTGGATGTGATAGCAGTGGCAACAACGCTGAGAGAACTCGCCGACGAAAGACACGCACATACCTGCTATTCCCGAGGGTTGATATAAGACATGTGGTTGATCATTACATGTCTCAGTCGGGACAAGGAGACTTTGCCGCAATGCTACTCTCTTTCAGCCACATGTGCGAGTGTGGACGGTGCGAGAGAGTCAAGTGCAGCAACCTCTTGTCCCCTTCTCAATGAACGAGCCCGAAGGAAAGGCGGAGGCACTCCGGAAAGAGATCATCACTCCGACAGAATTACGGCCTCTCGAAAATGTGAAAAGCATCTAGGCCCGCCGCCGAAGAAACAGAGTGCGAAGGAAATATAGAAGTCTGATGCCCTTCCCCCATGACCTAGCCGGACGCCTCTACAAGGGGCCAAGACGCAGGAGAAAAGTAGAAGCTTGAGTCGGTTTTATTTCGTTGTTTTTGTCTGCCTACCTCCGGTGTTGTCTACAAACGAGTTTCGGTTCTCCTCTTCTTCAGCGATGGGTCCCACCATAGCTGTCATTGTTACAGTAATTTCTCCTATATACGATCTTACATCATATAAAGGATGTACGACTGTACGACTATTGCGATTGACTAAGCTACGACCCAAGTCTACCATGTCAATGATTCTTGGTCTTGTGTTCAAGTGCGAACGATAATATTTGCAGACCCCCCCTGTAACAAACTCTGGCAGACTAGCTGCGTCCTCCGTAGTGTATTCTTCTCACATACCATTTTAATACACCTTTGTAGATCGCATTTATTACCAAAATGCAAACGAATACCCCGGTTCAAGTTCAATTTTGGCCGTTACCTTAATGAATACCATTTATCCAGCCCCAAACTGTACATAAATTTATAAAATATGAACTTAATTTTGTTCTGTGTGGTATGGTAGTGATGCGATTAAAATTTAAATTTAGATACTTCATTGTAAGAAAGTAAGTTTCAGCCTGAAATGGTAACTCTGTTAACTTAGAAAATAGTCGTATGTAAAATTTTAAAAAATTTCGTTGTTTTTGAAGATGTTTAGACAGTATTTAGAGTGTATTATATCAAAACTCGAGTACAGGCTATTGATTAATTCAACTCACAAGTTTATAACCTGTTTTTTTAGGATCCATCTTCGATAAATCCCTCGGGCGAGGTTGTCTCGGTGTGTTTTTACACTTTTTTGGAGCACACATCTTCCTTTCAAACGGGCTGGATTTCCTTTTGTTTTTTCATCGTCTCAAAAACATTCGAGAGTTCGACTTTGAGCGGAAAAATATAATCTTGCCCAGGCAATGGATCTGAGCGTGTGTAACAAAGCCGTCTGTAATGTCAATCCCATTATTCATCGCATAAATTTATGAGCGTCATACCAGCTATGTACATTTGTCCCTCTTCTCACGTTTTCCAGGAGCCTGGTATAACTCACTGAACGCCAAATAAACGAGGGAAAGCCTCTCAGGAAAAATATTTGGCCCGACAAAAGCGGAATGTGCCGTCCTTCCAATCATTCCGATACTGAGGGACGGATGGTATTTTCCCTGTCGTATCACAAAAGAAGAAAAGTTACTATTACGGAGGTATTACTAGTTACTATTAATGGAGGTTTTTAATATCAGTTATTCTCAAAATTATACTGCTGTCTGACGGTATTAATGATAAGCCACAGCTACCTTGAACGTAACCTCTTTTCATTAAAATAAACTGTTGCACTTTGTAAATATTGTTGCACTAAGTAAAAAGATGTTTCTCAAATGATCGGAAGACGCGGTGATGAAACTTGAGTGGCTGGAGTTCGAAGATTAATGATCCTCAACAAATAGAAGAGAAAGATTTACACTCTAAGAACGAGTTCTTCCTTTTACCGAGCATAAAACCTCTAAACGACATGAATTAGTTTATCTATTCCCTCTCATCCCGGAAAAAGAAGAACACGCTAACTTTTAAATGGGTACATGTACATGGGAACAACATTTAAGCCATATCTCTCTCTCTCTCTCTCTCTCTCTCTCTCTCTCTCTCTCTCTCTCTCTCCCTCTCCCTCTCCCTCTGTAATTAACTGTTTCCTCTTGTATCTCTCCANTCCCTCTCCTCTCTCTCTCTCCTTCTCTCTCACTCCTTCTCTCTCCCTCTCCTCTCTCTCTCTCCTTCTCTCTCTCTCCCTCTCCCTCACCCCCTCTTTTTCTCTCTCTCTCTCACCTCTCTCTCTTTCTTTCTTTCTTTCTTTCTTTCTTTCTTTCTTTCTTCTTTATCTCTCGCTCTCTCCTTATGCATCTATCTATGGTTTAAAATAAAATTAAAAAATTCGGCTGGTTTTTATATGCTTGCGAAAACATGTAGATAACTTTTTGATATATAATAACTTTATACGAAATTTGCTTGTTATGTCTCACTTTCTCTTGTAAACAAAGAAGAACTGGAATTTAGTCTTTTGTAGCGTGAACGAAAAGTTCTTACGAATAAAATTGTTTTTCGTCTATAGGAGACCTTGGATAAATTTTATCATTAAAATAATATTCATTATTATCCCAACCGTTTACAAAAGTTCATCAAAGCTGCTTGTCTAAGTCTA
The DNA here is from genome assembly GCF_000648675.2 of Cimex lectularius. NCBI lineage: Eukaryota > Metazoa > Arthropoda > Insecta > Hemiptera > Cimicidae > Cimex > Cimex lectularius. The sequence continues at coordinate 157,605 of NW_019394227.1, forward strand.
GGTTTTTTTTTTTCATGTCTATTGCAATGTTTATGGAAAATTTTCAAATTATCGTCATTTAAAAACGCAATAACGCCAAAAACCTAATGACGTAGTGTTCAAATACAAAAGAAATGGTCCAATTATTACAATATGAAGGTTCCCTTATTTTCCTGTTTCTTCAAGAAAGATTCATACCAAGAAGAGGCCGATAAAAATCTGTTCTATTTGCAAACAAACCTCTTTGTTATCTTACATCAGTTTAATTTAAATTTGACATCTGAAATATTCAAATGTACTCTAGTGCATCGTTGTTGGTTTTTTTAATCTTTTGTTGTTGTTTATCAAACACTAAGCTTCGTACTGTTCAAAAGATAAAGAATTTAATTATAGAAATTTTTTGTAAGCGTATGATTGCAACTGGAAAAAGAATAAATTGGTACATACAGGGAGTTAAAGTGATTTTTTATATAAATTCCGAAGAATAATTGATAATTTCACAAAATTGAGGAACACCAAATTTTATGGGTAAATTCTACTAGCAAGGCTTTTTTCACCATAATTCTGGTTTTTTTTTTCAAAATTAAAATCGATGGTTTATCTATAGCATTATTGACGAATGAAAATTGCTAATATTTAAAAGTTATACCGTGTTGGTTTTTATGTTAGGTATGGCCTTCTACACTTACGCTGTCTAGTTTAATGTAAAACTATTTAAAGTTTTAGAGGTAGTTTTTCACGTAGAATCTGCTCGTGCTATTACAATTGTAGGCGCGTTAACGGCGATCATCTTTTTTTCATTTGTTATATTTTATTTTTATGTATTTATTTTTTTTAAATTAAATGCCCTATTTGTTCACACATTTGTAAAGTATTGTTCATTCTGGAGGTGTTTTCCTTCAGAACTCGATAATTTCAATTTATCATGTAACTAGTTGTTTTTCTTCAGTTACATTTGGAAAATTTTCATATTTTATTCAATAAAATTTTCAATATCTCCAGAACGAATCGATTTTCAGATTTTATTCAATTAAATTTTCTGTTATTTTTAACTATTTACTCGATAAATTTAAAGTTTAGAGTTAAGTACGAAAACTTCAATATTTACAGAGCGAATCGCTGACTTTTTGAGGATGAGTTTCTTTTTCTAATGCCCCTTTTTCCTTAATTTTGAATGTCCATTTCCACAATCAATCGAAGAATTTTTGACGCCCTATTTTTTTCGCGTATTTTTAACGTCATTTCCATTTCCAGATCGAATCGATGAATTTTTGAGGATGATTATTTCGAGATGCCATATTTTTTCGCACTTTGTGTATATCCTTTCCATTTCCAAAACGAATCGATGAATTATTAAGAATAATTTTTTTTCGTGATGCCCCATTTTTCCCCACATTTGGAATGTCCTTTCCATTCTAAAAATATAATACCAGAAACTCCCAAATTCATCGATTCGTTCAGAATAGTAGAAAGAATTCAATACAATTTTATGATTATTTTGAAGGTTCCCTTACCCCTTGACCGATGTGGCATGACAATAAAAAACTTGTAATAATACTAATATCACGTCAATAATTTTTAAAGAAAAACCTCTACAAGGACAGTCAGAAAATGATTTTGTTTTTTTAAACACTGAGTATGTTCCATTTGGCAATAAGTTATTTTTCATTATTGAAAACATTTATCTTTCCTATCTATGTACGTATCTATCATTATTTCTTCCTGAAAATACGTTACATATTGTATAATGTGTTCCAGTTGAGTTTAAAAACTTTTTGATTATGATTTTGATCGATTCAATTTTTTAATAGTCTGCTACGTTTAGTTAAGAAATAAGGTCCTTCCTATATAAAAATTAAAAATTCCTGATCGTTCCTATTTTTCGAAAATGAGATATTACATGTTCTAGGTTCCTTTTGGAAACCTTCACTTCTGAAAATTCCAGTTCCCCAATTGGTGAAGAAGGCGAAGGAAGTAAGGAGCGATATTTACTATAGGGCTTGGTCGTATGGCATTTTGTAGTAACCTTTAGAGGTCGGTATGATGGATGGAGCGACATATAAAAGCCCTTCCTGCCCCCTTAGAAACAGCGATAATTGAAGCCACATTCAGGGCTCACGGTCTAAAATTAATTTTCTCAGTATTACAGGAATTTTTACTATTTTTCCCTTGTCCCTTTGCAATTGTAAATCTCAGCGAGAGCTTTTTAACCAGCCTTGAAAAGCGTTTTCCACATATCTTTCACTCAAAAGGTTCAACAAACTCTGTGAACTATGAATCGTACTGAAGTCCCTCACTTTTTCATTATGTATGATTCAATTGTAAAGTGTAAAGATCGAAAAGGCCGTTTAAATCACAACGATGGACAAGAAAAGCTCGAATAAATAGAAAAAAGAAATGTAATCTTAGCTTGTGTTAAAAACCCTTTTCATTTCGTCTGCCTCTCACGAAACTGCGTTTTGTCATGACATTTTGTCATTCGACTAAATTAATTTTACTTCGCAACGAATCGTTTTAAACACTGACAAACTAAATTGGATCTTTTTATAAAACACAGCTTCAGGGTTGAGTATTACAAGGAAACCCTGTCTTTAATATATTACAGGAGTTATAAATAAATAAATAAATATTTTTAGAAAATTTATAAAACAGCCAAAAACCGAAACTAAAGCTATTAACAAATCTAGCCCATCTTGTTTACTAAAGGCAACCCTCTATTTGTAAAAATAAAACACTCAGGCTTATTTAAGACAGTGAAAACTTTATGAAAACTGCTGAAAGAACTTCTTCCGCAGTGATAAATTAGGTGGTAAGGGAAAAGTAGTGGTGGGAAAAGAAATAAGATAATTCCAGTAGTTTTCTACTTTGCAAAACTTAATTAAGTAGCTCTCAAAAAGGTTGGCCGGCACTTTTCTCTTCATTTACTGCTTTTGCTGAACGACCTAGTGGAAACAGTCTCTATAAACAATCAAATCCGATTTAATTATATAATCCGTTATAAAACCCAGCGTAATAAGTTATTAACAAAACATTACGCTTTATTATGGGTATTATTTTACATAATCGTGCATTTGTTTTTGTTTTTTCAATAAACTTTGTGGTAAATGTATTTATTGACTTTATTTCCGTTGCCACCGACACTTTTTACCACCGGCATAAATTGTCCATGGAAGGGTTATTCCGAAGGAGTTAGGTCTGGACAGCCTGCGGAAAAGTATAGTTAATTTATTTTTCAAGCAGCCTGATTAGCAATATTGCTAGAATAACACGGGGCAAATTGAACTTAATAAATTTCAGAATTTATCTTAAATTTCACCAAGCATTTTTCGCAAAGAATTCTTACAGTGGCACTGGACGGGATGTGGTAATAGCGTTATGTTGTACATTATAGTACAACAATAATTATATGTGTAATCATGAATTAGGGTGGAAGAGTGTAATACAACCTGATACTTTTCGGAGTAAATAGTCGAATGTGTGAGGTCAAGGATAAATGCTTGATGAGGGAGAAGTTCGAATTCCGCTTGTTTAATTTTTCAGGTGGTCCGACGTGAAACGTACGACTTTGCGTTATCGTGCTACAGGAGATTTTTAACCTTTACCAAAGCGGTTATTTGGGTGTAGGATTCTGAAATCACCAGAAAGGTATGGGGTACATAGGTTATGTTATACAACCCTCCTTTTTGTTCACCTTTAACATGAGTACTTCTACTTGTGTGGTTCCAAGTTATCTTGTTCTCTCCTCATTGTATCAATGAATTGGATACTTGTGGTAATAAGTAAACCATGTGTAAAACCAAGTAAAATAAACCATGTTTTCTTGTGTTCCTCTTTTATGTACGGTTGAGTGCTTTTAGTTCCAAGCTGTCTCGATTGTCTCCATTAAGTTCACCTAGGAGTTGAGTACTTGGGATGAACGGAGCCATGTAGTCTTGAGTTCTTTTTTTCTGTACAGTTGAGAATTTTTGATTCCAAATTGTCTTGTGTTTCTCCATTCAGTTCAACAAAAAGTTAACTACTAGTGGTTATGCGAATCCATATGGTCTTGTGTTCCTCTTTTCTCACAGTTGAGTACTTTTGTTTCCAATTTGTCTCGGTTTTCTGGTTTTCTCCATTCAGTGCTCCAAGGAGTTACCTACTTGTGGTTTTACGAATCCATATGGTCTTGTGTTCCTCTTTTGTCACAGTTGAGTACTTTTGTTTCCAGTGTGTCTCGGTTTTCTGGTTTTCTCCATTCGGTGCTCCAAGGAGTTACCTACTTGTGGTTTTACGAATCCATATGGTCTTGTGTTCCTCTTTTCTCACACTTGACTACTTTTGTTTCCAATTTGTATCGGATTTTCTGGTTTTCTCCATTCAGTGCTCCAAGGAGTTACCTACTTCTGGTTTTACGAATCCATATGGTCTTGTGTTCCTCTTTTCTCACAGTTGACTACTTTTGTTTCCAATTTGTATCGGATTTTCTGGTTTTCTCCATTCAGTGCTCCAAGGAGTTACCTACTTCTGGTTTTACGAATCCATATGGTCTTGTGTTCCTCTTTTCTCACAGTTGACTACTTTTGTTTCCAATTTGTATCGGATTTTCTGGTTTTCTCCATTCAGTGCTCCAAGGAGTTACCTACTTGTGGTTTTACGAATCCATATGGTCTTGTGTTCCTCTTTTCTCACAGTTGAGTACTTTTGTTTCCAATTTGTATCGGATTTTCTGGTTTTCTCCATTCAGTGCTCCAAGGAGTTACCTACTTCTGGTTTTACGAATCCATATGGTCTTGTGTTCCTCTTTTCTCACAGTTGACTACTTTTGTTTCCAATTTGTATCGGATTTTCTGGTTTTCTCCATTCAGTGCACCAAGGAGTTAACTACTTGTGGTTTCACGAATCCATATGGTCTTTTGTTCCTCTTTTCTCACACTTGACTACTTTTGTTTCCAATTTGTATCGGATTTTCTGGTTTTCTCCATTCAGTGCTCCAAGGAGTTACCTACTTGTGGTTTTACGAATCCATATGGTCTTGTGTTCCTCTTTTCTCACAGTTGGGTACTTTTGTTTCCAATTTCTCTCGGTTTTCTGGTTTTCTCCATTCAGTGCACCAAGGAGTTAACTACATGTGGTTTTACGAATCCATATGGTCTTGTGTTCCTCTTTTGTCACAGTTAAGTACTTTTGTTTCCAGTTTGTCTCGGTTTCTGGTTTTCTACATACTGTGCACCAAGGAGTTAAGTACTTGTTGAGGTACCTCATTTCACCATGGAGTAACTCTAAACTTTGTATCGTTGCTAGTTCGCGGTTAGTTTAGGCCGTAGTGTATAATTGCTTTTGTAATTAACATCACATCGGCCCTACTCCAAAGGGAGCGGTTGAATTTTTCACCTGCCATTCGGTTCAAAGAGTAACGGTTCGGCTCTGGTCGGTTAATTAAATTTTAAGTGGCCCGTACAACCTCAAAAGAGAATGGGCCGTATTGGAAGTTGCCAGAGGGTTAGGAGTGCAGAAACTTCTCTATAAACTTCTCGGAAGGCCGAACATATTTTATAGAAACTTTCAACCTTCTATGGCTGCTTTCAACAATGAAACTTAAAACGAGGGGGACTTCGAAAAATCCAAATTAATTTTGCCTTGTTTGACTCCTTCATTTTCTGCCCGAGTAACGGAGGAAAGTGATAGAAAACAACTTACAACTTAGATGAAGATTTATTTTGAAACTTGTTCAAGAGAAAGGAAATCTTCATATGATAGGACGTAATACAATTTATTATGTACCATTCTAAAGGCGTTTTAAAGTGGGACGTCATCTTCATGATGAAAGCTTCCGTGGGAATGAAAGAACTCTCATAAATCAATTTTCTCGTATACAAAAAGGTCGTAGATCATATATATCATTTTGGTTATAATCGCATAATTTTCCATGCAGAAACGTTTGAGAAGGGAAAGGAGAAATATATTGATCAATTCAGTTCGTCATTGAAATGAATAGCAAAGAAATGAAGAAATATTATTGATCTATTTTTCATTTTTTTATTGCCTAATTTAAGATGACAAAACGATTATAAGATGAGTAATGGCGATGTATAAAGTACATAGCAAATAATTTGTTTTAATTTTTGCGGTTTAGAAAAATAGAAAGAAATTGCGTTTCTTTAAAGTAGTGATTTTCCCCACTTTGCCCTTTACGCATGATGTCTGCAGTGGACAGGCCATATTTTGGTAGGAGCGGAACCCCTTGCGGCTAAACAGGGTGGTCCTGGAATGAGACCTGCATGCAAACAATCCTTAAGTGCGACCTTCCGGAAAGGGGTGATAGCCCTACAACCCTATCCATTTACTCAGCAGAGGGAAAACATTTTTTTTTTCACTCAGGACCTTTAGATGAATTTACTCAATGTTGTTGTTTATACAGAAATAACTCGATTTTCTAAACAACCTTCGTTCATGTCTTATAATTATAAGTTTGGATTGTTTTCTCTTTTATTTCCGACAAGAGCTGTACTCGTGTTATAAATGACAATGGATTAACGGAGGTTGATATCGACTAGTGGTGGCATAGGTCAAGTGAGTGTAGGAGATTTTGTAGATTAGGGAAAGGTCTGCTGTAATCTTCAGCTACCAGTTTTCCATGATTGTTTTATTAAATATAGGTGTTTTATTGAACTTCTCTAGCCGATTAATTTGTTCATTTTTAGCTATGTGTGTGCCCTTAAGTGGTAATTAAGAAAGCAGTGGATGGTATATAGGTATTTACCCTATTTAAATCCTCCGGCTTTTCCTTCCTTTTTGAGAAATTAATAAATCTTTTAGCTTGCTTCAAATGTTGATATTGCTTTTGTCCCATGCTTCAGTATTTCTTTCTCCAACTATTTTTCACTTTTAACTTTAGTACACACTCTAGTGCACTTCATGATTATTGTCCCGCGGGTGAGGGGACTAATTTTGGTTGGTCAGCCGGTATATTTCCTTCTATATCTTCATGTCCCGAGCTCACTTTGAAGTAAGCTTGTGTTTTTCAGCAAGGAAACACTTACTTCAAAGTGAGCTGGAGACTCAGGTTCTTGAGTTTTTACTCTTTTTTTCCTTTTTTAGGGATGGTTAGGGGTTTCATTTTTTTTGGGTGTTGGGATAGAATGTTAAGAATGTTTTGTTGTAAAGAGATTACTGTAGGCCTGTTTGACTCCATTAAGAGAGAATGGTTTGGAAGAAATGGAATTTGTACAGGTTTTTGAAGAATCCTCCATTGGTAATGACTAATGATGTTTATTCATGTGTACGTGGATAAGACTACCATTTGGGCTCTATCTTCATTGTATTGTCTCAAGAACCGTCTGTGTAGCGGTTGTACGTGGTTTTGTGCTGTAGTATTTTCTTAGTTCTTACTTTTTTACGATGGTTCGCAACAACAGAGGTTGGTCTGTTCGTAAAAAACAAACATTGGTATGTATGTCGGATTGGAATGCAAGGTGGCTGGATTCGAACCCGGGTCCTTTACCGTACAGTCTGAACACCTAAACCATTGCCAACGACGCCCATCCATTATTTTCTTATTTACAATCCATAGTGATTTGTCTGCAGGTGTCATTGTTTCATGTCAGTGGTTTTAGATGTAATTTAGTCTAGTGTCTTAGAAGCAACGAGTACTGTGCCAATGAAATTTACTCAATCATTAAAATGTCTTTTTACTTACTCTTTCAAACTCAATTTAAAACCAACCGTGATTCGCATGCAAGGAGGAAATAAGGATCGTGGAAAACGAGGGTTGAGGAAATACATTTAAAACGTTATGTCAACCTTTTTCGTAATTTGTGTGCGTAAGCTCCTTGGGCAGATATCAGCTTTGGGGTTATATTGAAAGCTCCTTAAGACAAGTCTTAGAAAGGAGAACGGCGAAGAGACCCGGCCGGGTCGATACTGGAGGAAATACATCCCTGGAACAAGCCGACCAGGAATTGACTTACCATGCGTGTTTGTTTACCCAACTTTCGAGCAAAGTTGTCAAGTCTCTCAATGCGTAATCTCGGTGACTGTTGGATCGAGGGGTCCGCCGATGCTCGCATTAATTTAAGGGAGAGGCGTCAGATTCGTCCTCCACCCAATATCCTTTTATACATTCAATATGCGTCAAGTAAATATTATTAAACCTTTCTCGCCCCCGTTTTATCTTTTATATTATTAAAGAGAATCTTTCGAAAATGAGAAAATCATGCATATCCCCCTAAACATTTGTCAATGATAAAGTTCTTTTTCACACACTGCGAAAATTTCATGATATATTGCTAGATTATTTATTTTATAAAGCACAATAACAGCGCGCTATAACAACATAAACGCAGACCTAACTTTTTAGGTAAAATGGTTTTGAAAGTATAGATTTTCAAATAAAACCAATGAAATACTCCATAACATCAAACTGGCAGAATTTCAGGCAAGTTTATTCCCTTTTTTCAGGCCACAAAAACCACTCTTTTTGTATTTTTTTACCGACATTGCATCAATTTTATTGGAGTTTTACCCTTTTTTTTGGGTCAAATCGATTTGTCGTTCTTCAAAAGGACTTTAAAGTTTCGCAAGATACTTTGCATAATTTTAATTTATCATAATTATGGTGCGGTAACGCAAGCCTTATCGCTTACATAAACCCTGTAGAGCTAAGCAACAATTATATATAACATTTACAGATGGGAAACATCCCCGTTTCCCTTAAAAATCGAAACAGGGGACCAAAAAATCCACTTTTGTGTCCTAGGACTGTCTTTATGTCGGGTGGCATGCCTACTCGCTACCAGAGGCCACAGCGTGGCACTCCTCGACCAAGTTTGACACACAAAACAACTTTAATAAACAGAGAGAGGCAGGAACCGTTGTGTTTCTAATAATTTTGCCGTTTTTGATAGGTATACTCTTTAATACACTTTTAAAAAAGTAGTAAACAATATAGCTAGAAATTAGGGAATCGATGTGGCTGATTGGGAGAGCATCGGATAGTGGATTGCCACTCTTGCGGTCTTGGGTTCTAATCCCGGAATAGCCACAGATTTTTAATTGCTAATAATACGTTTTGGGCTGATGTCTTCCTATACGGAGACCAGGCTTTCGACCGGGCTTGCTGTGTTACTCAAGAAGATACTTACCAGCATATTTTAATTTATGAATGATCCTACCTGCGGTCATGCCGTGTCCCGTGCGACAGGGGATATCCTCTTATATTCCCGTAACATCTGGAGTCTCCTAAGGAAGTATCCTTGGCTCGATCCTGTTTACAGTATACATTGCTGACATTCTTACTTACCCAAACTCAGTCATCTCCACGTGGTCCACTGGTGTCCAGCCATCTCCTCTTCTCACTCCAACCCAACTGTTGTTAATTTCTATCTACAGTCAGCTCACGTTTTAGAAGATGGTTACAGCAAATGAAAAATCAAAGTGAAAGAAAAAGCAAACTTTTTCAAGTCACTTGGACCTCCATTAAAACTGAATGGCATACTGATAGCGACTGCTAACATAGTACGATACAAGGGAGTGTTCAGTTGCAAAAAACTGAACCGCCGTTACATACTCGTGCTGAGACTACTCGACCAACGATCTCGGCTAAACCTCAACCATTTAGAAAATTTCTCGTTCTTCCGATATGGACTTACGGAAAGGAAGTTTAGTAGAGCTTAACCAAACATTCCATTTCATCCCCTAGTCTCTCCAATCCAAAATTTTAAGAAAAATCCTTAATGGTCCCTTATATTCAGCAAAACCATTCACACTACCTTCATATTCCATATATATATTATGCAGGGTGGGCGACCAAGACCCGAGGGGTTAAATGCCTGGGTAGACTCGTACCCCGTTCGTAAAAGGTCCGGGACTTGGTTGGCTCACGTGTCCTGCATAAACCTCTTGGACTTGTTCACAACCCTCAAGATTTTGGACCATTTTATCTCTGGGAGTGATTTGGTGATGTCCTCTCCTTCAAAGATTTCAAATCTAGACCTAGCATACCTATAGACATTCTGCGAGGTAGTGCTTTGCCGTTTCTTCTTTTATTTCGCAGAAGCGGCAAAAGGGATCTGGTAGGATACCCATTACGAAGAGGTGTCTTCTCAGTGGGCAGTGGCCCGTCAGAATACCTATCAGACTCCTAATTCCCTTCCTTGGGATAGAGAATAGCCTTTTCGATTCTACTGGTTTAATCACCTTAACAAACTCTTTCCATTGCCTGTGTCTGGGAGATAGATTCCACTCCTTAAGGAATTGTTTCATACCCCAGTTTTTAATATTCTCTTTCGCTGTGCTCATAGAGTGAGGTAATACCGGTTGTGGCCCGACAAAAGCTGTATTAGAGCCTTCTTTGGCCAGGTTATCCGCCTCTTCATTGCCATGGTGTCCTTTATGTGCTGGTATCCAAATAAGGGTTACCGTGTTCTCAAACCTGGAAGAGATCCTATTGATAAGATCTATAGTTTCCTCCACCAGTCTAGATGTTGACAAATCCTTTTGTAATGACCTAAGACTAGCCTGACTGTCAGAAAGATTTTAATATCTTTTCCCATAATTTTATTTTCCATAAGTTTTCTACAAGACACATTGATGGCCCAGATTTCTGCCTGAAAAACGGAGGTGTTATTGCCAAGAGGGGAGGAGATTTTTGGTATGTAGATTCCTGCACCACTCCCTCTACCTTTGATAAGTGAACCATCTGTGTAGCTGTCTATGTTACGATGGTCATCATCCAGACTATAATCATAATCACAAGGGGTGACTACCTGAAAGTGCTTTTTCCCCGAAGGGGTTTTAATCTTTTTATCACTAACGCTTAATAATTGACCGTTAACCTTGCTCAATAGTTGAGAGATTTTCGAGTGACCTATGTTATTGCACTTATGATTCCAGCTGCCCTCACTAATTAATCTGTAGAAGCTGATTAGTGGTCTGACCTTAACCTCAATGTGAAGGGGTGTGGTATTGGTTATGATTTCAAGTGTTAGGGTGGGTGTAGTTGAAAATGCTCCTGTCATCATCAAACAACCTAGTCTTTGAAATGACCTTAATTTATTACTATTCCCTTTATTTTCTAGACCTTTCCACCACACTAAGGCTGCGAAAAAGAATCTGGGTAGAATAATTGCAGTATATAGCCATTTGGCTACCCATGATTTGATGCCCCATGTTTTACCGACAATTCTCCTAAATTGTACCATTGATATGGTGCCTTTCCTGTAAATGTTATTAATATGACCTTTCCAATCAGGTTTCCTGTCAAGTGTCACACCAAGGAATTTGATTGAATCCACTAACTTTAATTCTGTGCCCTGACATTTAGGGTTTTTAAAATTACCTAATGTTCTTCTCCTGCTAAACATTATCAGTTCTAGTTTAGCAGGATTAATTGGTAAACCTTTGTCACAACATATTCCATAGGGAAACTCCCCTGTCAGAAATTCCACAATACCCTTTCTGTACATTCAAACCCCAGGCCGATGGATTTCCTTCAGAGGTGTGTGTGTGTATGTATGTGTATGTGCGCGCGCGTGTGTGTGTGAGTGTGTGTGTGTCTGTGGTGTTTGTCTGAAATGTGAGGATGTGTCACGAGTGGATAGCTTCTCCCATCATGTTTAATTTTATCTATATGTATATATTATTATATCAGGAATTATCAGATTTAGTTATTTTAACTAAAGTTAAAGATGTAAATAATAATAACAATAATAATTTTTTTTTTTAATAGAGAGAAAGTGATTTGAACCCTCATGTGCGACACCCAACGGGTAGCTGTACTTTAAGCCCTCTTGTATAACAGGAATTACTTTAGTAAATCTTAACTATTTTCCTAATTTCCTAAAAACACATTTTATTTTATAATTAATTTATTAATAATTAAATATTATTAATACAAATTCTATTTAGATTCGCCTCTGTAGGGTATAATGAATTCTTGTATTGGATCTTCTTGAGGTCATTTTACAGGTGAATAAAAACATCGCTATTGGGTTTCACCAAGCTTTCGGCGAATGTTCGATCGATATCAACTAGAATTCATAATGAATTCTTATTTTTTATCCTGGAGCAATTGTATCAAATAGAAGTTTTCTCCCATTCAAAACTTCCCCTCTCGCCAGCTGATCAACATAATTTTATGCAACTTTAACAGCAAACTCTTAAACAATTGTACAATGAAAAAAATGTAATATTAATGAGTATGTTGAGAATAATGCTCGAGGATGTGATAAATTGCTACATAAGCACTACCTATTTAACCTAATCCTACATGAAAAGTATAAATATAAAAAACACTATTGCAGTTCAAATAATAGCGATTTATTAAGATTAAGAAGTGATTTAATTATTAAAAAGAAAGATAAAACAAAAAGGAATGGATACACCATCCATTCAAAGCCTGTGTCTACGGTTTAAAACCGTATAAGCGTAAATATAAATAATTCATAACATATTTTATACTTTTGCATGAGTGTAAAACTAAAGGACATGCTTTGTGTTTTATTTCCAGGCGAACTGTGCCAACCGTTGAATTGCAAAAAGAAGGAGTTATGCCTTTTGGAGAACCCCTACACGGCGGTTTGCGTGAGCAAAAAGGATCTGCACAAAAGCGGAGACCTCGTCGTACCCAAGTCGAAATTAAGTCCGGAAGAAGCCGCTAAGTATTCGCAGGAACAGTCTGACGATGACGTCTTCTACGACTCCGACGACGAGGACGACGATCCCGATTCGAACCAAGACCTCATGACGTAAGTACATAAATCATGTAAACATATCTGATTAATGCGTTTAATTTTGACATTTACAACATAGAATGTGAAAAAACATCGGTGTACAAAATTAAGTTTAGTCGATTATGTCCTTTGTGTATTAGGGATTACGGCGAGGCAAATTAATTAACATATTGGTACTGATTACCAGACGTGTTTCGGGTTCATGCAATCATTAATGCAATGACAAACACATCACACAGGCGGCTGTTTATGATGATAACTTGAAACACGACAAAGGGAGATTAGTTGAATTGCTCTGTACAGAGAAAGGACTATGCGCTTTTTTTAGTATGGACTGTTGTAATCTACAAACTTTAAATTTTAAACAATATCAGTCTTATTTTTACATCGATTAATCCTTTATTCAATAATGTACATAAACAATGTTTTCTATTAATCACAATCAGAATTTGTGAGCAACTTTTGTAAGAATGGGTAACTGCGTGTTCGGGTGTTGAACGGTAAAACACGATGGCAGCAAGATGAGATCATCATGATTCGCCCGGGGCCAAAGCAAGTCATCATGTCGAAACAAAAATTTGCATCTAAATTAAATGTGGAAGGTGGATATTTTCTGAGAAAAACACGTAAAGAGGATTTCATTTTTGTGCTTTGAGCTTGGCCTGCTTCAAGCAAATCGATCGACACGAAGAAATTAAATGAGTTCGCATCGTGCCTCAACCAGCTTATAACCCTGATCCATCACAGTCAATGGGACGATTCTGCATGGACGGTTTTTATCATTTATTTAATTCTCCCTTAGGCATAACATTCATTCTAGGGTCAATTTGTATTAGCATTATTCAAATGTATGGTCAATTTATGGATACTACTGTTGGCAGATTCGAGTTGGAAACTCCTTTTCAAACTTCATTAATAAAATATTTACCCGTCCAAAATAGTTGGGTACGTAATCTTCGAGGTATTTTGGTTCCTGTTGGGTTTGCTTAAGTACTTGTGAAAATCAAAATTGATCAAATGGAAAACCTGATGTATTTTTGTTATTATAATGAAACCACCTGCCGTCGGAGCACTGTTCTGTGAAACATTGACAGATGAATGTCGAATTTCCCGATTTAATTCCTTTGTGAAAAACAGTATTGCTCGGCAGGCATCAGTTCAGCGCAGGTATTAATGTTCGTGCTGTAACGGTGTGACAAAAGTTCTGTAATCATCAATTGATTAAAGTATTTAGTTGAGATAAAAAAGTCAGTGTCACGAGCGGGATTCGAACTAACTTCCCATCTCAACCGCACCTTTTGAATTTTCCCTCCTTTTTGCCATTTTTCAAAGGAGGGAAAATTCAAAAGGTGCGGTTGAGATAGGAAGTTGATGTCCGAGCGGATCGAGGTCACGATAGTCCAAGTGGTAGAGCAGCGGCGTATCTAGCCGAAGATCGTGGGTTCGAATCCCGCTCATGACACTGACTTTTTATCTCAACTAAAAACCTTAATCAATTGATAGATATTAATTGGTCAAGCGGACCACGAAACTAGTGAATTTAATAAGTTCTGTAATCACTTTATGCGATGTAGTATATCCAAATACGTATAGGCTACAAATTAAAAAAAAGTTTTATTAAGATGATCAGGGGCAAATCAATCATTTATCAAAGCGCTAAAACCCATCTTGGCAAAAGATAAAAAAATTGAAATGGAAATTCCTCCCTGTCACACATCGTGTTCGACCTGGCGGAAATCGTGTTTAATGCTGCGTGGTCGCCGCTGATAACCCTCTGTGTTTTTTCGTGATATTTTTTCTTTCCTCTTTCGCAAGTTATGTTATTAGCTGCATCTCGAGATTTAAAAATAATCTCGATGACTTTCCATACCGTGGCCCACAACGATCCAAAGAAAAGCCATTCCATATTTCGTGTAATGTTTATCCCATGTTTTATGCCGTTTAAAGACGTCTTTGAATAGTGGCATGAATGGAAAGTCGTCTGTTTGTCGCATGGCTCGGTTGCCACGAGCTTTGTGGTGCGAAACTAATCTCGAATAGGGAATTGAAGCTTCCAACTTGAAACCAATAGATAGACGAGCTTTCAGAGGGTTTCCGTAATACATTTTCCAGATTTCAATTTATTTTTAGCCATTTAATAAATCCTATTTTTAATTTAAACAAAAAATGAGATAAGACTAACGTTTGTTTAATATTTTCATTAGTTATTTGGAGATCGTGATGGTTTGGTGTGACGTAGGTTTTAGAAAAACATTTTCTTTTCATGCGAACGTTCGATGTTTATTGAGATCATCTTCAGGACCTGAGATTTATAAACATTAAAATGAAAATTTTAGATTTAAAAAAATGAAATTATACAATGCTAGAATATTTTAGATTCAATCAAAGTGTTTGTTTTCCTCGTAGATGTGGAATGTTTGTGCTTGTGTGTCGTATTGAGAGTGCTAGTGAGATATTGCTGTTTTATGTATATATACTTTTAAAGGGGTGTACGCTAATATCATTAATCAAATTCAATATCGATAACATACATATATTATCACCACATCACACAAAACATATAAAACAAACATCACATTCCACACATCAAATATTTCTACATAGTCTAATTCTTCAACATTTTGGCTTTCCTTTCCCTAATTATCCCCGTCTATATAATCCTGAAAGGATAATCAGACCGGACCACGTTTTTCCCATTGTCGGCTCTTTTCACCTCCAAGAAGACGACTCCCACATAAAAATGTTTTTCTATTCCCAACTTCCTTCCCCACCCCTTCAAAATCCAACGTATGTAAACAAAAACCAACAATATCTCACTGACACTCTCAACACAATAATGACACATCTACACAGAAAATAAACACTTTGAGCGAGTACAAATACTTTGATTGAATCTAAAATTTTCTAGCATTGTCTATTTCTTTCTTTTTTTTTAATCTAAAATTTTCTATCGTTGCATAAATTCATTTTTTTTATCTAAAATTTTTATAACATTGTATAATTTTTTTCGCATCCGACATGAATTTGTAAAATTTAAACAACGTTTATAAATCCCAGGCCCCGAAGATGATCACAATAAAGGTCGAAACGTTGGCATGATAAAGAAAATGTTTTTCTAAAACCTACGTCACACCCGACCGCAACTCACGATCTCCAAATTATCATTGGCTAACGGTCACTAAACACCACACAAGTTATAACTCAAGTTTTAATGCTTAATCCGAAAATATTATTTATTTACTATTATTATTCTGGTGTTGTCTGTACTAACGTACTGTTACAAAATATTTTACAAACGTAATGCCAAAACTAGTATGATATTATTGGGTTGTCCGGAAAATAATGCAGGATTTTGGTATTAAACAAAAAAAAAGAAACTAGTTACTTTAAAGCAATGTTCTTTAATCAAAATAATTTCCCATACNCAAATGAGTAATCCTGTAAACGTAAACAGAATATTTTATATAGATTTTTTTTAATGAAAACTTAAAATCCTGCATTATTTTCCGGACAACCCGATATATCTAATACAGAAAATAAAGTTAACAATAAAGAAAATTATTCTAATGAAATTAGACTGTCTATGAACGATTTCAGTTCTCAATTAATTGTACACAATTTTTTTTCGAAATGAAAAATCTGTGTCACAGGCGGGATTCGAACCCACGACTTTCGGCTTAATACGCCGCTCAGTTATTTCGTTTCTAAATACTAGTTTAATTCCTGAATGACATAATCTTGTATTTTTCTTATTGATTGAATTACTGTCTGATTATAAGCTAATATCACCAAATCATAAGCGTACATTTTCTTGAGCAAAACGCCTCTGCTTAAATCTGTTTCTATATCATTTGAGAAAAGGTTAACAACGCAGGATTAGTACAGAGCGTTACCAAACATCAAGATGAAGATGTAAGGTTCGGGTGTGTAATGTACGGCGCCTTTGAGAGCTGTTGTATGCCCCCTTTCTGTACTTACAGCACACCAGTGAGTCCTAACTAATCGAGGAATTTGATTCGTAGATCGGTTTCAGTTGAATTTCTTCTACGGTTGTACACCCAACCAATAAATTTTTCAAAATGCTTGCCGGATCTTGATATCATCAATAGGTGTCTCGGCACCGACCTTGAAGTGTTTTCTTGTAGCACGATGTCTCTTTCTATTATCATGCGTGTATATGCGGCAAAGTTGAAGGTTACCAATCGAAAGCTGTTTAAAATTTCCTGTCGACGCTCCAGAACGATTTTGGCTCCATAGCTCAATTTGAAGTTTTCGTAAAAAGTGAAAAATTAACACGTTCCCGAATTATTGAATTTACTGATGAATTCACTAATTTCGTGGTCCGCTTGACCAAGTAATATGTTATAATTAATTAAGGTTTTTAGTTGAGATAAAATTGTCAATGGCACGAGCGGGATTCGAACCCACGATCTTCGGCTTGATACGCCGCTGTTCTACCACTTGAGCTATCGTGACTTCGATCCACTCGGGCACTAACTTCCCATCTCAACCTCACCTTTTGAATTTTCCCTCCTTTTTTCCATTTTTCAAATGTCGCCTAGAATCAAATAGATTACACGACATACGTTATCACACTAATACACAATCAGACAAAAGAAGAAGAAAAATACACGTAAAAAGATTTATATACAATAAAAAAAACCACGTCCCCTAAAAAGCGGAACAGTGGACTCGTTACTGTGAGAACCATTCTTAAATCCGGCTGAATACCCACACGCTCTCTATAAGGAGCCAAGATATAACAAGCTTATATTAAGTGGGACAAATCGAGCAACCTTTCTCTGTATAGGGGCACCTGAGCGTGCTTTGGCCCAGGAGCAGGCGCCTTGTGTCAACCGCGTATGGCTTATTCTTAATTCCTCGTTTCCAGCTCACGTTCTCGGAGAGTCATCTACTGGTCGTGTTGTTGACAGGCAAGAGCCTCTCTGACGATCTCGCCTTGATATTTGTTTATTTGATTTGTTTCCGATTGTGTTCTTTGTGTACGTACTAATGGGGAAATACTAATAATTATTTGTGAGGTGATTAGTGACCGTTAATCGATAGTTATTCAGAAATCGTGAGATGCGGTCTGGTGTGATGTAGGTTTCTAATATTACACAGAAAACAAACACTTTGAGTGAGTAGAAATACTTTGATTGAATATAAAAAATATATATTTTGCATTGTATAAATTCACTTTTTTCCACATCCTACATGTATTTGTTAAATGTAAACAATGTTTGTAAATCCCAGACCCTGAAGATGATCTCAATAAAGATCGAAACGTTGGCACGATAAAGAAAATGTTATTCTGAAACCTACATCACACCAGACCGCATATCACGATTTCTGAATAACTAATAATTATTCTAATTTAAACAGCTTTTAGGTAAAGCTTTTGCCGAATGTATTGTGTTTTTATCAGATCGTGACCAAATTTGATGGAGGGAAAGGTTTCGGAAAAAAAGATCAAATATTCTAAACAATGTCTCCTCGATAAACACTCTTGACAGAAATAACAATTGTCAGCGAGAGGTGCTTATCCCGTGTCAAGAATAATTCCAGTCTGGACGGGAGCTTTTTGATTCAGCGTCTCCTTTTTCGATTCGTGCTTTGCCATTGTTTTGTATTTTTTTCTCCCTGATCCACTTTGCCCTTTTCCACTCGTATTAAATATTCCCCTTGTTTACCTTGAACGAAAAACCCTTCGGATGTTAAAATTGTCACCTGGGGAGATTTAATTTTTTTACATTTATCAAAGTGAAAAAGGTTAAATCTCATTTTGTCCCGTGCTTCCAAAAATGTACTTATTCTCACGATTGCGACGCCTTTTGAAGGCTATGCATAATAGATATCCTAAAGTGATTATTTAAGCATAAACATTAAAGCCGGTAGCCACGCAACCTGATAAATTTTCAATAATTTATTTACATATATTTTTCCTCCTTTCGATGAAATATTATTGAAATATTTTTTTTTTATAAAAGTATATTTACAAAATATTACTTTTTTTTTACAAATAATACTTGTAATGCCATGAACTAGTCGTCTGCCAGTATTATTGAAATATATTTCACTAATTTAAATAATTTTATAATCAAAGACTGGAAAACTTCAAACGCTTATTCCAGATGATGATAATGATGGATATCAGAAAGTGGGATTTTTAACTAAGCACTGCATCCTTCTGGGTTACTTTACTTTCCTTGTTTCTTAGTTCCACTTATTTCACTCCATAGTCATCCTCTCTTGGGAACAGAATTGCTCTGGAAGTTCAAAGGTTCCTTCTTTTCACATGCGTTTTAATATTTAAATTATTAAATTAAAATTTAAATTAAACATGTACTGCCGCATCGTACAGAGGACTGACTTTTCTTCTTCTATTACAGCTCCGCTAGGGCGGCATTCTAGAACCTTTCCAATTCACAATATACCCAACTGACATTTCTGGCAGTAGTATATGCTCTTTTGCTGACAACACATCCATCCTGAACCTTCCGTAGTTGTAACATCTAAACCTACCCTTGTCACCTTTAATCTCAGAAAATCTACTTGTCCTACAGTTTACTATTCAAAGGAAACCCATTCCAACTCGTGGAGGTCCTTAAGTCTCTAAGGCATCAAGTAAATAAGTTATTTCGGCACTGATTTTGTCTTGTGCAAATGAATTTCATTCGGTTTGAGGGTTCGCAACAGCAGAGGTTTCATCAACTCTCGAGGTGCCGGTGTTTTTGAAAAAAGTCCATTTGTATGTCGGGTTCGAATGCAGGGCCGCTGGATTCGAACCCGGGACCTTTACCTTACAGTGATGAGCACCGTGCCAACGCCTAAACCGTTGCGGCCACCGACGCCCTTTCAACGATTATTGAAGGCGGAGAACAATGTCTTACTCGTCTTTTTTTTCACGCGCCATAAGTGTTCTATAAATAATATTCATTTCAGGAGAAGGTGCTGGCCAATTCTTTAATCATCCTTACATTTTCCAAATAAATGGTATCAACCCGAGCTACATGACGTCGAGCATTATCTTGCATTAAGACGAAGTTGTCCCCAGTAAATGGAGCGAATGGGAGTACAGTTTACAAAAGAAATTCAATGTGCTTTTGAGCAATCAAAGATTTTATTCACCTGTAAAATGACCTCAAGAAGATCCAATACATCAATTTAAACTACGGAGGTCGATCAATATCAACTAGAATCAAAGATCCATTCGGGATGAACGTTGATTCCATCCCGTACCGTAACTGACGGTGTTTGAAAAGGGCGTACTCACGTACCGAACGCAAACGCCCTCCAGATCTCCACATACGACCCCGGTCATCTGATTGCCACAAACCAACCAAAATAGTCCCATCGTCTCTAGCAGTCGTAGATCGATGTCGATCAGTACCTTCTCATCGATCGAGACTTCCGATGGCTCTATACCGCCGTAGACTATCGTGGTAGCGTGCGATACACTCCCAGGACTTGGGCTTTTTGAGTGCATATAAATATACTCGATGCCTCTCCATTAGTAGAGAACCTGATGATGGGTGTCTAGTAAGGATCCCATGAAGACGTCTGATGACTGTTTTAGAGCTCACCCTTACATTACGGACGTTCTGACTTGGCTATCAAGGAAGCCGTTAGATGTCGGTTCCGTAGTGCGGTAAAAGCAATAAAATCGACTCTAGTTGTCATAGATCGATGTCCACCAGTACTTTCTCATCGATTGAGACTTCCGGTGGCTCTGAACCGCCGTAGACCATCGTGGTGGAGGCGAAACACTCCCAGGACTTGGGCTTTTTGAATGCATATAAAATATCATTAAATCAATTATTGCAAAATGTTACACAAGCGTGTTGGTGAAATTGTAATTTTGGATAGTGATATGTTCATCCATTTTTTCCCCTTTGCCCTCCTTAACATTTCTTAATATCAGTGAAGACCCTTAATAGAAATGTTTTTCTCTTGGAAATTTAATATCAGAGAAAGAGGTGATATTAAATATTACTCCTTTAATTAATAGTTATGTATTCTTTCCCTTGTTTATATGGAAATAAAATATGTTTTTAAGCATACAAGTGCTATAAATACTAATCGATTTGTTATTACTGTGGTCTTTGATTAGAAAAAAAACCTTTTATAACTGGAGTTAATTAATCGTTGACATTTACAAAGTGAGTCATTCGGTTTATATTACTTTCCCAATTTACTAAGCGTTTAGATATATTGGCTTTCAACTTTGTCCCGCCGGTTAAAACAGACAAAATATAATTTAAAAATGAAACCTGCCTCTGGGAAATTAGTTTTCCCACGGCCAATCCCCAGTTGTTAATGGGCCGACTCCCTCTTGTGACATATTGTCCCGCCTTGTTTTTCTTTTTTTCCACTGACAATTTATGCTGTAATTAAAAAAATTCCATTGTAATACGAAAATATCGGCATCTTCCCGTTTCATAATCTTTCACGGGAATTAATTTTTGTCGTGAAGCCAGGATAAAACAGATTTGAAATCTCTTGAGAACTTTTTATCCGCGAAATTCCTGTTACAAGGGTTACTATAAACAATTTTTTTATTAGAAACATTATGTAAAAATCCTATACAACATATTGGGTGCTTCTTTGATGTCTAACTTTGATGAAAATGATGCTATAGCAAACATAAAATATCTGCTTACTAAATATATACCTCCTTGTGGAATATAATTACCCAAAAAATCACGACAACCATATGCCTTCATTACACCCAAAATGTCCTATTAGTCATAAAAAGGAAAGTATAGGTTTAGACGGTCAAATAATTGTAGATAAAAAAAATGCCGGCGTTGATAAATTATCTTCTAAGTATATTTTCATCAAGCTGAAATACATGCCATCAACGCTTCTTCTTTAGAAAATCCCCAAAATGGCAAAAAATTCCTTATAGTTCGGATATCCAAGCAGCTATTAAAGTATTAGCTTGTAAAACACATCAAAATTAGTCATTGAATACATCCAAAATTTACTAAAGCCTGATGATATCTTGGGTACATGGACAGGTTATGGTAACGAAAAGGCAAACTCTGCCCAGAGGAGGATCTGGCTAGACCATAAATAGGCTCTGAACCTACTCTTGGGATAACAAAAACAAGCACATAATCCTCCATCACAAAATTTGTTTAAAAAAAACAAAAGGAGAAGTGTATCAACTCTAGGGTGTACGCAGTAAACATTAAAACAACCTCACCGAGACTAATAACCGGTCACTATCGTTTGAGAAAAATTTATACAGCGTGGGTTATTTAATGTGTGGTGATTAGTGACCGTTAATCGATATTTATTTAGAAATCGTGAGATGCGGTCTGGTGTGATGTAGGTTTCAGAAAAACATTTTCTTTATCGTGCCAACGTTTCGATCTTTATTGAGATCATCTTCAGGGCCTGGGATTTACAAACATTGTTTACATTTAACAAATACATTTAGGATGTGGAAAAGTGAATTTATACAATGCAAAATATATTTTTTATATTCAATCAAAGTATTTCTACTCACTCAAAGTGTTTGTCTTCTGTGTAATTGTGCCATTCTTGCGTGTCGTGTTGAGAGTGCCAGTGAGATTTTGCTGTTTTATGTTTATATACGTTGGATTTTGAAGGGGTGGGGAAGGAAGTCGGTATAGAAAAGACATTTTTGTATAAGGCGTCGGCTTCTTTGAGGTGAAAAGAGCCGACGAAGGGAAAAAATGTGTTGGTAATGGTTCGGCCAGATTATCCTTTCAGGATTATATAGAAAGGGATAAATAGGAAAAGGAAAGCTAAATTGTTGGAAAATTAGACTATGTGAAAAATATTTGATGTGTGGAATGTAATGTGATGATATAGGTATGTTATCTGTATTGAATTTGATTAATGATATTGGCGTAGCTGCGACTGAGTTTACATGTATCTGTTCTGTAATTGATGCTGTGTTTATCTCTGTTGATATAAACCATTTCTAAGAAATTACGTTTATGTTTGTTTTGTTCTGTGTGTAATATTTTTGGATTTTTGAAGTCGAAATTGTGTTGGTGTTCAAAATGGTGGGTAGCGAGTGCTGTAGGATTTTGCTTAGGTTTTTTGCAATCATAGATATGTTGCTTTACTCTCTTGTCCAGATATTGGCATGTAAGACCGATGTAAGTTGCCGGACATTTTAAACAGTTGATCTTGTAGATTACGTCAGATTTATTTGTTATTGGTGTGGGATCTTTAATTTTGGAAAAAAGTGTTTGAATTGTTTTATAATTTTTGAAAGCTATTTTGAAGTTATCGGACAAGAGAAATGTGTTTAATTTGTGTGATAGGCCTTGTATAAATGATATGGAAATGTATGCTGGTTTGTTTGTATTCGATAGATTTAATGTAGTATTATTAGTAATAGTGGATGGTGTTAGTGTTGAGTTGTAATTGTTGATTATTCTGTTAATTATGAGTTTAGGGTAGAGGTCCTTATAGAGGATGTGTTTGTATATCTTTATGTTTTTGTGGTGGAAGGATACATGGCTTAAGGTAATCATTCTGTGAAGTAACCCTTTGGCCGTGTTTATTATTGTATGAAGAGGATGGTGAGATTTAAAGTTGAGGTAGCGATCTGTATTTCTTGGTTTTTGATACCAATCTGTGATTAATGTGCCATCTGGTTGTTTTATTACGAGTGTATCTTAAAAATCTCTATCTGTAAAAATTTGTACTGCGTGGGTTATTTAATGTTGACCATATTTGAAGGTTGTGCAATGAGGAGCAAGAAACTGCCACTGTTATAATTTTTGATTGCGATGCGACCGCTGATGGAAACATAACTGAGATACAAAGAAAACCCGAGGAAAGGAACAATAGCAACGACAGTCCATTAGTTAGTATTTCTTAGAGCTATGACATATACTGGTTTTAACGGAAGCATGTAACGCGGTTTTTCGCAGCTGACAGACACTGCAGTTTCACTTCAGGTTATATAGTCGGTTTCACCACACCAATGGCCGGAGCCGTCCAGTCTCGTTCGTGTCGATTTCCAATTTTGTCACTTTCAGTGTAATATATTCTATTATTGTTTATTAGTGCAATGGATAAAGGACAAGTAGTTCTCCTGTCCCTGCTGTATTACCGTAGAACGAAAAATAGGGGAATATGGATTCACCCGATTGTGGGGAAAAGGCAGAAAAAATAATCCTTCTTAAATTTGTACTTGGAATTGTGGAATCGTCGAGATCAATTTTTCAATTTCACTCGAATGTCAACAAGCTCTTTTGATGTTGTCTTGTCATAATCTTAATCTTTATAATAACTTGTCATAATCAAAGAGAAAACATGTACGTGTGGCACAGCACATGGCATATTACACGACCATTTCGCGTTCAACGACTCGGGGGATCGTCTCTCAGAATAGCTTGTTGTTTCAACGTTTCAGTTGGAACTGGAAAAATGGCTTAAGAAATAAAAACTCAAGCACTGGGCAAAAACTTCATGAGGCATGCTAAATTTCTTAAAAACGAAGGCGAAGGAACTCCTCTCTCTCAGAAGGCAGGATTTTAGGCAAATCTACAGGCCAATTACCGGCCACTGCTCTCTTAACTACAACCTAAAAAAGATGGATAAAGCAGCGACAGATACATGACGACTCTTTCAGGAGGAACCAGAGACATCGGCACATGTCCTTTATGACTGTGAAGCATTGACTAAAGTGCTTAGACTTATAGGAAAAAATGCACATTCCAAGGTACTTTCTCCCAGACCTCAAAAGACCTCTCTCATCCAGTCACAGGTATAGAATAGAATTGCTGTATGGTACACCTGTCCTATTTATATTTGTATATAATTTGCGACGGTGTGAAGCGCACAGTGTTGAATTTAGCAAGGTTTACATGTACACTTCATCTCTTACACCATACATGGACAACATGTATTGGAGTGTTCTGTTTTGCCGCTGTTAACATACTGCTTTTCAGAGAGCTGTAATGTCGTCTGCAAAGTGTGCTGTCCTCAAGTCGCTTGCTAATAAAAAAAAGTCCTAGGACCCCTGAGGAACACCAGATTGTATACTGAAAGACGATTGAAAATCTTCATACTTAGATAAGATTATATTCTGAAGAACGCATCGGAGGAGGCTTTAAGTTTAATATGAAGTTTTTGGTGCCAAACCATGTGAAACGCCTTTTCAGTATAAACGAATACTAGAAAGATATTTTCTTCATACCTATCTAATTCGATGAAGTTGTCGGCATGGATGATGTAACATGAAACCAATCTGAGTCCTGGGTATTACCAAATTTTGCCTCGAACAAAGTTAACTCATTAAATACTTCGTCGATATCACCTTTGGAACACCGTCCCTGATGACCTGTTTACAAACATGGTACGTGCTCAATAGCGAGTCGATCGTAACGTGACTGATTGGCTAAAGTAATATAGGAAATAACTTAGTCCTCAGGCATATAGTGATATTATTGCTGGCCTTTATTCAATTCCATCGTCACCAGAGCACATAGTAATTTATCCTGTAAAGACAACAATTACAAATCAAGTACATTTATAGTTTACTCAAATATGCCAGGCATATGAGAAAAATTAACCCTTTATGGTACAATGTTAGAGTTAGAGCAAGTTAGAGTAAGTTAGAGCAAGACTAACATTAGTAATTTAATCCATTATGTTTAGTGGTCTGATTCACCAAATTACTTCTTTCAATTAATTATTCTTTTTATGTAAGGTCTTGGCTGAAATGAAAAAGTTAGTGCAATGAGCGGGATTCGAACCCAAGCCTTCGGCTCAATACGCCGCTGCTCTAACTTGAGCTTTCGTTAGCAGGAATGAAAAATTGCAAAAAGAGGGAAAATTCGAAATTTTGAACTGGGGAGTTGATGTCCGAGTGGATCGAGCTCATGATAGTTCAAGTGGTTAAAACAGCGAGGTATTGAGCCGAAAATCGTGGGTTCGAATCCCGCTCGTGACACTAACTTTTTCATTTCAACCAAGACCTTACATTAAAAAAATAATTAGTAATTTAGTTAAAAGGTGAGCGGGAGAGATTTTATATATTTAGTGATAGTTTGGATTGGCGCCAAATAAATCAGTGTTGCCAATACGAAGAAACAGAACAGGAACCACACTGCGCCCGCCTAAAACTAACCCTAAAGAAAATCGCTAAACTTGGCATAGCTCTGAATCAACTTTGAGCAAGGAAGAATTAACTGGATATGAATGTTGGGCAAATATAACAATCAATACGAGAGCAGTGGTGGTGTGAAGATCCATCTTGGACATGGAAGATTCCAAGATAGGGAAATTACATCCAAAAGAAACTACGTTCCCAATATAAGATATGAAACATGAGATTAACTAAGCTTAAGCAAATTTGCTAATGGTGTTGCCCTGAGGCATTTTACTGTATTTAACATAATACAATGGTTGCGTGAATATCCAAAATCTTAGTTAAATCCTTATTTCCCACTTCTTCCATGGCCCAAAATGTGCATAAAATTTTGTACACGAATTGAATTTTTAAAAATTAATTAACCCATTCTAATTTATTGTGGATTGGAGTAAACTCTATGTTGACAAAAGGTTCGTTGAGAAAGTAAAGCACTCGGATTAATGATTAATGATAAAGGCAGCCTGCAGTCACAGCGGGAGGGGGCTATTTAAACCGATCGATTACCCGATCATCCTCTAAGCCTCTTTTCACCATAGGACTTGAGCTTTAAGCTAGATTAATCTCGGAAGTTTTATGCTTAAAATACTAAATAGCCGGGCGTTTTTCCAATACCAATAGATAATTTGGGCCGGGGACAGATCCCTCATTGAACCAATTTGTTCATAAGATTAAAAAATTCGATAAACAAATTTCTGTTTTGAAACTTATACTATCGTTAATTTTCTTTAACGAAAAGAAAACACACGGAATTGGTCATTTAATTTTTTTTAAATTACTCATTAATTACTGGAGTTATTGAGTTAATTGCTACTTTAGAGAAAGATCAGCTGAAGTGAAAGCAATTACCAAACAAGTGTTAAGTGAGGTTTGAATTGTTCAAATAGCAATTGAATGTGCGCCAACATCGACATTTGCATTCGAAATCTGTGTACACCCCTTTTCCACCCCGGCCACCCTTTGGCCCATTCTTCTATTACAATAGAAATGGCAGAATGTCAAATTTTCATGGGAAAACCGGCTGACTGGCCCATTTCCAAAGGTTGGGAATAACATTTTTTTTCGACTTGGGATGAAAATGATAATCTAATGGCCTTTTTTCGTAAGAGTAAAACATTTCTAGCATCCCTCGGAGTATTTTTTCTGTTTAGATTCCTCCTAACATTGATAAAATATTCAATGGCACTTTAACTCAAAATCTCTTCGTCGTTTGAATAGAAAACCCTTAATTGTTAGTAGTTCTTACCAATCTGAAATATATTTTTTTAATGGTTTTCTGTGCGAAAATTTATACGTTTAATAATTTGTTGGTAGCAATCAATAAAAGATCTACCGGAAATCTATCAGACGCTGAATCTATCAGCTAGAACGCTTAGTGTTTAGGATTGTTGGTCGATTGGTTTAGGGTTGTGTTAGGAGCCAAGAGACCACTGTCTTTTTAGGCGGTGTGTAGGATTTTAAGGGTGGGACGTTGAAGAAATGGTCTCGTACTGCTGAGAGGTCTAGGTATGAAAGGAAAGCTTGGTGTGGAAGTTGTGGAAACTGGAATCGTGTTTGGATTATGTCAAAAATGTGGTCTTGGTTGGTTTGGTTAGTGACATAGAAGGGAGTGTTAAAGATCGGACTGAGGACTTTGAATTAAAAGGGTTGGTTTGGATGTGTGGTGATTAGTGACCGTTAATCGATAATTATTCAGAAATCGTGAGATGCGGTCTGGTGTGATGTAGGTTTCAGAAAAACATTTTCTTTATCGTGCCAACGTTTCGATCTTTATTGAGATCATCTTCAGGGCCTGGGATTTACAAACATTGTTTACATTTAACAAATACATTTAGGATGTGGAAAAGTGAATTTATACAATGCAAAATATATTTTTTATATTCAATCAAAGTATTTCTACTCACTCAAAGTGTTTGTCTTCTGTGTAATTGTGCCATTCTTGCGTGTCGTGTTGAGAGTGCCAGTGAGATTTTGTTGTTTTATGTTACATCACACCAGACCGCATCTCACGATTTCTGAATAATTGTTGGTTTGGGTGTTGACTAGCTTGGCTGAAGCCCAAAACTAGACAACGTCCAAGTCGGTGTAATTAGTGTCTCTTATATTGTCGGTTTATTCTGTGTACTCATTGTGGATTTGGGTCCAAGTAGGCGTCTAAGTTGTAAGTTCTAGTTGTTTTTGTTTTATGTGTTCCATGTAAGTCTGATGTTCAAGTAGAACCCAAGGTAGCGGATTTGGTTGAATGGAAGGGATTAACTTACTGTACATATTGGTGGGCAGGTTTCTTCTAAGTGTGAACGTCACGTGCCGGATCTTTTGTTCACTAGGTTGTACGCCACTGAATGCTCAAGTCAGTAATGGGTCTAGGTTTTGGGGTTACTTTTACTGTAAGGATAGGGGCAGAATGTAAGAAGAGTATTGCCGAATCTTCCTCAAAGGTTTTGAAGATTTTAAAATCACCTGTGCATTTTTCCACTCCTGAATAATATATTCAAGTATGTGTTTTTGTTCAAAATTTTACGTTAAATTTGAATAAATCAGTGGTTCTCCATTTCAAAATCTTAATTCAGCCAAATTTTAAATAGAAAAAACTCGTGGCTGTTAGTAGATCTAATATTTCTTACCACCTACCTACATAAATATTGAAAGAGTGAGAGAGAGAGAATACTTTATTCTGGGATGAGGGCGCCCTAAGAATAACAATAAGGTCACAGACATTTTTACAAATCTGGCACTTGAATTAATAAAGACTTGTAGTTAGTAGTTAAGTTGTAGTGGAATAAGTTGAAATAAATCACCTAATACATAATAAAAAAAATGGAATAATAGTAGCAATAATAAGAATTAAAAGAAAAAAGTAATAAAAAGAATTCTCAGTCATAATCGCAAAATGTTTACTTAAAAGTTGGACTATTTTGTCTCTGGAGGGAGATGAGGTCTAGTATTTGAAATAGGTAAGGGAGGCGGCTTTGCCGATTTGCAAAGGAAGATAATTCCAGAGATTTGTGGCTCGAGCTAGGAAGGCAAATATGGAGGTTTTATGACGAGGGAGATATAGGTCATTTGAAAAGGGAGAGGGTGTTACCAGAGTGGATAGAAGATTTGAATTGGAATAACTGGAAAATATAGTGAGGTCGACGAGAGTTTATGGATTGAAAAAGGAAAGAGGGATAAAGCCGGGATCTGACTACAAGTGTGATACTATTGACATTCGGGAGTGCCGAAAATAAATCTGATACTATAATTCATCAGTATTTTCAGACGCTTATCTTGTTCCTCCGAAAGTAAAGCATAAGTGATACAGTTGTAGTCGAAGAGGGGAAAGATGAGGAATGGCGATTGGTAGTAGAAGCTAGGACCGGTGTAATTGAATGATGGATGCAATACAGCTGGGAAATTTGGGCAATGTGTGGTTTCCAGGAAAGGTCTTGGTCGAAGGGGTTTAACAGTTAAAGTTTGAGTTTCTGTCTGATGAGGCACCGAAGAGTCTACCGGGAAAAGGGGATGCCTCATTTCGTGCACCCTTCAGTGAAGTTTGGAGGAGGTGGTGTAATGGTGTGGGCTGGGATTTACGGACGAAACTGAGGACGAACTAGACTCCATATTGTTGAAGGCGACCTCACCGCAGTCCGTTATGTCCAAGAAATTACCGAGGAAGACATCCCTCAAACCGAGGATCTCATCGGCAAGGATTTTCGATTTCTGGATGACAATGCCACACCTCATGGAGGCAGAGTTGTTCATCAATGTTTAGAAAACATGGGAATTTACCATCTGCCCCTTCCCTCGAGTACATATGGGATGCTTTGTAGAAAAGGCTTTTCGATCACCATCCGCAGCAGTTGACCTGCAACAATTCCTTATGAAATAGTGACAACCTTATTAACAGTATGCCTAACAGGTGCACAGAGGTTTTAGCTAACAAAGGACATTATATACGATGATAACCATAAACAAGTTTGTTTCCAATAAACAAAATTATGGAATTAAAACCTTTTATATTGTTATTTTTCAAAATCCCTTAATTAAAATTTCCTTCAGTAAAAAGCATAACAATTTCTAATAAATTTTAATATTATTTATAATAAATGTGCTAGGGAAAGTAATACTACGAATTGGCAATATTCCTATACATTTTTGAGCAGTTTAGGCTGGTTGTTGATGGTGAAAGGAGGAATAGGGAGGGATTTCAGGAGGTGACTGGATCCTATAACAATGGCTTTGGAATTCCGAAGGCTTAATTCTGGGTTGTTTTTATCTGCCCGTTCGTTTATGGAATTTAGATCATCCTGAATTCTGGGGATGGCCAAACGCAGGTTGAAGGGATGGAAGGACTGATAAATTATGGAGTCTTCTTCGGCATAGAGAATATTGAATATTTAATACTAAATGCAGGTTTATTAGATTTGAACATCGTTTGTTCATTTAATGACAAAAGCATAAACTATACTAAACATTTTTTACACTAATTGTAGGATTCGTGATCATTTTTTTGCCGACGTTCCGACTTTTATTCGAGTCATCTTCAGGGTACAAATTGCGGTGCTATTTCTGGGGTGTCATAGCGGTGTTGTGTGAAATTGTTGTTGACGAATCCAACAATTATTGAAGAACTACATCACTAAAAATAGAAAAATAAAAACACATTTTTTACACTATTTTCATAATTTCTTGTGTTTTTGGTATATAAAAGAAACTAATTTTTTTCTGTGAAAGAAACAATTTCGCCTGTGTATTTGTTTTTGTTCTCGATTTATCCTAAAACTGGTACATTCGGTGTACTTAAAATCGAAACCGTTCTGTCGTTTTGTCCCTTCTTCAATATTGTGTTGAACCATTCTTCCAACCATTGATAACTCTCAAAACGGAAAATAACAAATTTCATACCAGAAATAATCGAAGCCTTTGTGGCGTAATGTACACGATTTTATTGTCCGAGAGAAATGTTAATACGCCATAGAAATGAAATTTGCTTAAAAACATGCTGCTTAAAAAGTCTAAGTAGTACTATCTTTTCTACAAAGTGATGCTTAAAACAGCCTGTGAGTACAATTATGTTTCCAAAGCATGCTGCTTAAAACAGTCTGTGAGTAGAATTATGCTTTCCAAAACATGCTGCTTAAAACAGTCTGTGAGTAGAATTATGCTTTCTAAAACATGCTGCGTAAAAAAGTCTGTGAGTAGTACTATCTTTTCTAAAAAGTGCTGCTTAAAACAGTCTGTGAGTACAATTATGTTCCCAAAAAATGCTGCTTAAAACAGTCTGTGAATAGTACTATGTATCTTTTTTAAAGTGCTGCTTAAAACAGTCAGAAAGTAGAACCATCTTTTCTAAAAAGTTCTGCTTAGAGCAGTCTATGAGTAGAATTATGCTTTCCATAAAAATAATAAAAATCTTGTTAATTGTATTTAAAAATAGTCATTTTATTTAATGAAATCCAAGAAACGCCCCATCGAAACTTATAAAATTCTTAAAAAAGTATAAAAACCTTAACGAGTTGTAAATTCTATAAATTTGATATCTTCATCGTAAAACGTTCGCCGATAATAAAAGAAAATAAAAAAATTTATATTGGAATTTTACGACAGCCTCTAAAACCAAATGTAATTCAAAAGGCTAAAATATAAACTATATTAATCCTGGGGGAAATTATTTAGATACACTCATACAAGGAGTGAGAATTTTAAAAAAATACAGTGCATTGATAGAAAGGCTATATTACTTTCTTTACTGTCCAGTTCACTTGGCCATTGGTTCTTCCCCATTCATTTTTTTATTATATCAACCCTTCTGATAATT
This sequence comes from Cimex lectularius, assembly GCF_000648675.2. Taxonomy (NCBI): domain Eukaryota; kingdom Metazoa; phylum Arthropoda; class Insecta; order Hemiptera; family Cimicidae; genus Cimex; species Cimex lectularius. Next base: position 189,238 of record NW_019394227.1, read on the forward strand.
TATACCTAACTGATAACTGCCAATACTTAAAATTATACACTGCTACTCTTCCTAAAATTATAATTCCATTTGTAATAAAACGAATTATGTATGTTAAAAAATTTCCCGAGCGTGTGTTGGGAGTGAATTTATGATTTGAGAGAATGTGTGAGAGGGTCTATGGCATAATGTTGAGTACCCCATGGGCACTGGATTAGGTTAGGAAATATACTAGGAGGAAAAGCGATGGAGTAATATCAATATTACAACTTTATGAGCGAAAGGCATGTAAATTGGAAAGAATGGATTTATGAATAAATGAGAGTGAATGGTTTTGGATTTAGGAACTGATTGCGTTGGGACAGGTATCGACTTAGCTGTTGACACCTCCATGCGTCCAACCTCGGACGGACATGATCGAAATCTGACCCCGGACTGCCAAGACCCGAGGTAGGTGATTCTCAAAGCCGGTCGTTAATTTATTACAAAAACTGGAATTGGAATTGCTCAACTGCGAGAAGTGACAGGCTCAACTTTGTACTCGTGTGTGCATGACTGTGAAGATTTGAAGTTACATCAATCAGTAGAAAATAATCGTCCAACCGACAGCCAAAAATTCTATAAATGTACTTTTTCTCCCAATCGATATTATTATTTTGATTTATAAACAAGCAATTATTACATATTAAAAATAATATTTTAAAATGATAATTACAAAAGCCACGGCTTATCACAGCCAGTTACTAAGTGAAATCCCCTTTCTGCTTATTATTGATACAACTGGTGAATAATCTTCCTTGTGCTTCCCTGTCTATTTTTTTATTGTTATATAAACGTTCTCTTGTTTGTTTTTACAGTCGATGCAACCCGTGCCCTGTGGTAAAGCCCACCTTCCTCTGCGGTACGGACAACCGCACGTACAGCTCCCTGTGCAGACTCGACTACCACAACTGCATCCATCACACGAGCGTGAAAGTCTACTGCAAGGGATTTTGCCCGTGTAAAGGTGAGTTCATTACCGCTCACTTAACGTTCCGCCCAGGATGTTATATGATAGATAGGGAGCGATATTTTCTTACATGGTTTATGACTTTCTGATAGCCTTAAAGACTCTTCAGAAAGAGATTACATGCATCATATCGATACAGACATGAACTGTTCTGAATTATCTATACTTGTATGAAAAAATGAAAATCATTCCAACATGCCCAACTGTAAAGTAATTAATAGATACTAACAAAATAACTTTTATTAAACGTGTCAGAACGACGCAAAATTTCATTATTTTAAATTTTAATTTTCTTATTTTAAAAGAACAATAGGTTTTAGAATCTCGTTTTTGTTAGAAAAAATATTTTTTGTGATCTTTAAATGTATAGAAAAATGTAAACAGGATTTGAAGAAAAAAAAATAGATTAAGTTGGAAGAAACCTTTTCAAAACCTAAGATGTTGACATTTTTATATACATTTGAATTTTCATTATACATATACATTTTTTTTTCAAATCGAGATGGCATTTCTATATCCATTTGAAGATCACCAAAAGACTTCAACAAAAACAATTTTTTTTTTTAAATCACGAAGTTGACAATTTTCTCTGTTTGAAAATTGCAAATAAAGATCCACCAACAATTTTTTTTTTAATCGTAAGATGTTCGCATTTTATTATCCATTGAACGAACACGCGTGTTCATATGATTTGAAAAAACAACTAATTTTGTTTTTGTTGTTCTTTTTTGGTCAAAAGGATATGAAAATGCCATCTCATGATTTGAAGACAAAAAACATAATTTTGTTTTTTGTTGGAAGAAGTCCATTATGGTGATGTTCAAATGGATACAAAACTGTCAACATATTATGGGAAAAAAACTAATTTTTGTGTGTGATGGTTATATGGTTAGAAAATTATCATCTTGTTTTGAAAAAATCGAATTTTTGTGTGTGATGATTAAATGTTTAGAAAATTGTCAACTTCTTATGATTTGAGGGAATTGTTTTTTTCTTTTTGTTGAAGTCTTTTTTGGTGATCTTCAATTGGATTTAAAAATGCTATTTTATAATTTGAACAAAAATTATAATTTTGTTTTCGTTGGAAGAAGTCCTTTTTGGTGATGTTCAAATGGATATAAAAATGTCATCTTGTTTTAAAAAAATCGAATTTTTGTGTGTGATGGTTAAATGGTTAGAAAATTGTCTTCTTGATTTGAAGAAAAAAAAGAATTTCTTTTTGTTGTCTTTTTTGGTGATCTTCAATTGGTTTTAAAAATGCCCTTATAATTTGGAAAAAAATTATAATTTTGTTTTTGTTGGAAGAAGTCGTTTTTGGTGATGTTCAAATGGATGTAAAAATGTCAACATCTTGTTTTACAAAAAATCGAATTTTTGTGTGTGTGTGATTGTTGAATGGTTACAAAATGGTCATCTTATGATGAAAGAAAAAAAAATTTTTGTTCAAAGAAGTCTTTTTTGAGTGTAGGGTCCTCAAATGGGTAGAAAAATGTCAAAATCGTATGATTTCAAAAAAATCCTATATTTGGTTATGTTGGAAAAAGATTTTTTGTGTGATAGTCAAATGGATAGAAAATTTGAAAATAAAAAAAATTAAAATTTTGTTTTGTGGGGAGGTCTTTTTTGCTACCTTTAAATATATAGAAAAGTGTTAACACCTTATGATTTGAAAAAAAATTAATTTTGTTTTTCTCGAGATACGTCATTTGTGAGCTGTGTTTGAACAGAAAAGATGTCAACTCGTACGATTTGAAAATAAAATCTAAGTTAGTTCAATCTGTAAAAACAAGAAGCGAAACTGTGGTTGGTGATGACCTCAGTTGGAACACAGGACCGATAAGTTAAAAATAAATTTACTAGTACATCGGAAATATTTATGTAAGTTAATTAAGCGTTTAAAACATTTTGGTGTTGCCTATTAAAACATCGTATATTTGATTCTACCGGAGATAATGCAAACTTTGGCAGATTATTCAATTAAAGCTTTAGACCGGTTTAATATAATAAAACCTAAAAATTGAACTTTTTTTATCTCTAAACATTAAGCTGTTATCATTTACGACTAAATTTTCATTTAGGTTAAATCCTTAATTAATTTTTTCCTCTTATGAATATGTAAAATCTTCGTTTATCTTAATTTGTGATTTTTTAAAGAAAATGCTTCGTTTAATAAAACTGTCAATAAATTGTCCTATTTTTACCCCAAAACGACTTTCAAAAAATTAGGGTCGGCTTTTTCCTGTTCCTTTACCCGTGTTTGATCTGGATTAAAACGCTAACGATGCCGATCGGCCGACTTTAATCGAATTACCAAGTCTGAATCATGGCGTAATTAATTTTTCTTGCCAATAATAAATAATTTATTTAACGCTTAAACTTCAAAGTTAAGCAGAGTATAAAGTTATAAATTTATATATTATTACCCTTATTAAAAAAAAGTTTAAATGTATGGTGGTTCGTGGTAGTTTACTCAACAAAACAATCTACAACATCCAACAAACTTCTTGGGTCTACCACTACACGCAGGATAGCGTGTATAGAACTGCAAAGAAAATGATAGTTTTTTCCAAAACACGGTTGCAAACGGCATTGATGTCGCTAAAAAAATTTCAAACTATAAAGATCGATTTCCTTTATGATCATAGAACAATCAAAGCACCATTCCAAACTTGCCAACATATGTACGTATAAAACATAATGTGGGAAGGTTAGGGGATGTGACATAGCTGAGATCATCGCCGGCCCTCTGCCTGTTTTACTTCTTTCTTCTGGTCTTTCACGGTTATTTTTCAACCTGCAGCCGTTTGTACGTCTCGATCAGTTACTGCTTTTGTATGGAAACTAAATCGACATCCAATAACGCTAGCCTCTTATTTGTATCTCAGAATGTCAACTACAGAATAGGCACTAAATATACAATAATATTTACACACCAATACACTATACAAACAAACCTAGAAGTCTGGTCATATTCACTCCCCAGAATAATCGATATTTCTTGGGCGTGGTTGAACCCACACCATTCTTGCTAATAATTTACTTTTTCTCTCCAGACGTCACACACTCATCCCAGAGTACTCGATATTCCTCGGGGTGGGGCCGAACCCACTCCATTCGCGCTAATAACTTACGTTTTCTCTCCAGACGTCACACTCTAACCCCAGAGTAATCGATATTCCTTGGTGCGTGGTTGAACCCACACCATTCTTGCTAATAATTTACTTTTTCTCTCCAGAGGTCACACACTCAACCCAGAGTACTCGATATTCCTTGGGGCGTGGTTGAGCCCACACCATTCTTCCTAATAACTTACTTTTTCCCCCCAGACGTCACACACTCAACCCAGAGTAATCGATATTCCTTGGGGCGTGGTTGAACCCCCTCCATTCTTGCTAATAATTTACTTTTTCTCTCCAGACGTCACACACTCAACCCAGAGTACTCGATATTCCTTGGGGCGTGGTTGAGCCCACACCATTCTTCCTAATAACTTACTTTTTCTCTCCAGACGTCACACAAACACCCCAGAGTAATCGATATTCCTAAACGCCGCTAATAAATTACATTCATTCCAATAAATTAACATAAACATAACACCTCATGCAAACATAGAAAAGAACAGAGTTTCTGCCAAAACTGTCCGATGATTTTTTACACTGCTAGAATTATAAAATTCCATTGGGTGGGAGATATATGTTTTGAAGAACGGTAGTATTCGATAGTTCGGCTGTTTTATTCAATAAATTGTTTTAAAACCTCATCATTTCTGGCATTCATATAATGCTTAAAGTCTGCTGTCAAACTGCATTTAACTGATAACTATGGATTTTAGTCGGTATATAGCAGATAGAGAACGGTTTAAAAAAAAACTTTAAACCTAGACGGGAAGCTTGTTTTAAATTGGAAAATTAAAATTCCAAAACAATGATTCGCCATGTGAGATTAGCTCGATCCTACACGTGTTGCATGTTAATTCGGCTCGTTTGCCTAAAATTAAACGGGCCCCAAATTAGCCATCATTAATCCTGCAATTCCGAGTGTAGGTACATGTTAAATTAATTTCCTAAGAATATATGCAAAATTGTAGGACGAAGAAACCAAAATTTTTGTTGAGGATGTGTTGTGAAATTAGAAATTATTTTCGAAAACATGTACAACTTTTTCATTGCCGGGAAATAGATTTCAACAATTTTTCCAAGTTTCTTGCATTTTTAGTTGCAGAAGAAAGAACTACTTAAGATTAAGAGGCTATATTTTTTGTTTATTTACTTTTATTCCCTCCGATTCGCTCAGGGCGGCCCAAAAGCTCATAAGAGCCTTCGTGGATCCTCCAATAAATAAGAAAAAAACAGTTAAAATAAAAATGAAAAGTTAAATACGATTTTAACGAAATGGAAAAACCGCTGGAATAGTAAAGCAGGTTAAGAAAGGCGTCGGTCTCTGGTCCAAGGAGAACGATTAGAAAATAGAACAAGACTGCGCATAGGTTATGCAAGACTCACGGACACTTTCTGGGCGGAAAGCACTTTTTTTCAATTTTAGACGGCTTGAATGTAGGCAATATTTAGGAATCCGGCCTGTGTTCAGTTTTGGGCCACGGCAACGAGCACAAATCGCTGTGCCGGTACCTCAGAGTCGTGAAGATTTTTTTAATGTATATAGTGTCTGTGTTGTGTTTATGTTAATTTATTGGAATGAATGTAATTTATTAGCGTGAAAGGAAGAGGTTGTCAAGGAATATCGAGTACTTTGGGGCGAGGGCTTGACGTCTGGGGAGCAAAAGTAAGTTATTAGCGCGAATGGGGGTTCAACCACGCCCCGAGGAATATTGAATACCCTGAGTGAGTGAATGTGACTAGACTTCAATGTTTGTATAGTGTGGTGATGTATATTATGTATATGTTTAATGTCTATTCTATAGTTGACATTCTGAGGTACAAATGAGAGGCTAGCGGTGTTGGATGTCGACTTCGTTTTCATACAGAAGCCGTCGAGACGCACAAAAGCTGCAGGTTGAAAATTACCCATGAAAGACCAGAAAAAAGAATTAAAGCAGGCAGAGGGCCGGCGATGACCTCAGCTGTTTCACTTCCCTCGTAGTATAGAAATAAGAAGCCCCTGTTTTTCTGGTGTCCAACTAGAGATTCGCTTTATCTCTGTAGTTTTAATAATGTGCATTGGAATAGGACATATCTCTTGATTGCATCTGCAGACTGCAAAGGTCAACGTGCGAAATTTGTGCAAGTTTGCTATCATGGCAGTCAGGAACTGGACAAGCCATAAGTTGGGTCTAATCCACTGGGTTGACATTCGCTCATTGTTCGTCAGGATATGGATAAATAAGGCGGAAAGAAGGCCTTCTGCACCTCGACTTGAGTAGATCTATTGCGCCCCTATAATTGTATAAATCACTGTCTCGCTTCATTGTTATTCAACCTCCATAGCCTTGCCAGGGGCTCCTTAGTGTATGATCTTGCGGCTTTTACTCTCCTAGTTACAAGAATCTCCACCAACATAAACTCTCACAAAAACATACAACGTGTTGTGCGATCTCCTCTTCCTAGCAGTAGCTGCAATGTTTCTTCTGCGCATGTGCCTTGTTAGGCGGTAGTGCCTTGTCAGGAGTCCAACCAGACTCCTGGTTATCCTCCTGTAAGTCTTACGAATGTTCCTTTTATTGATCAATCACGTACTTCATTCCTGGGGTGTTGTTGCTCGTTAGGTTTTGGATTAATTAAGGGTTCTTCTTTGTATGTATCATTGTTATGGCATAGCGTTCGAATTCCAATAGGGTTCGAGGCCTCGATGATTCATATTGGTTTCTTTATTGACAAACAAGTCCACTTTTCCATTGCCTTTATGTCCCGAATACCCAGGGTCAGGTCATTTGGTATCCCTGACTTCTGCCAGGATTCCACACAATTATGCTTTTTACCTTTCGGAAAAAAATCGCTATATTCCTGGAATGTGTTCCTAGCTTTTTTAATTCTCTAGCGCTGTGTTCAATTGCTATGATCTCAGACTGTATAATTGTAGCATATTTACCCAACTTTAAAGTCAGTTCGGCCTGCAGATTCATCCCAAGGACCTTCCAATGCTGATCTGCTTCCACGTCTCTTGGTCACATCCGACAGCTAGCCTTTTTTTACTTTATCATTTCTTTTCTTTCTCAATTTTTAAGTAGTTACTACTCTGTTTTGCTTTTTTATTCTTAAATTAACAGACAGATCAAATTTGAATTGTACTTCAATTAATTATCCCGCTCGTGACACTGACTTTTTATCACAACTTAAAACCTTAATTAATTGAATGATATTGATTGGTCAAGCGGACCACGAAAAATAGTGAATTTAATGAATTAAAACGAAGTATTCTTCACTAAAGCTCTCCGTGGCCATTTCACTTGTTCGCCGAGAATCAAATAGATTACACGACATTTGAAAAATGGCAAAAATGAGGGAAAATTCAAAAGATGCGGTTGAAATGGGAAGTTAGTGCCCGAGGGGATCGAAGTCACGATAGCTCAAGTGGTAGAGTAGCGGCGTATCAAGCCGAAGCTCGTGGGTTCGAATCCCGCTCGTAACAATTACATTTTTATCTCAACTTAAAACCTTAATTAATTGAATGATATTAATTGGTCAAGCGGACCTCGAAAAATAGTGAATTTTGAATTGTACGTTATGATTGATGACAATAAAGTGGATTTGTCCACTTAAACAAACGGTAAAATTCAATTAAACTTTCATTTTGAAAGTCCTTTATAATGTTCTTATTTGATTTTCTTTAAATTCGGTTCATTTTTAATTAAGGTTTTGTTTTTTAGTCGAAAAATTTAGCATTAGCGCTAAATGATTGAGTACAATAGTAGAATTTTGATCTAAATTGAATCTATATGTCCTATTCTAAATCTAGAATTTCTTTATGTTCTCCAGTTTATTTTTACAGCCCCTTGAAAAATCTCATTAAGCTTTTCCTTGCCTTGGATAATAAATAACATTTATTTTTAGCGCTTCGTATTGTACGACTGTTTTATAAATAACATAAAAAAAAGCACCTCAACTACTTTTAACAACACAAATAATCTTGTAACCGAATAAGTTAATAAAATTCTTTGCCCAATGTAATTTTATTTATCGACAATAGCTCTTGGAAACTTGCAAGTTTTCTGTGATTTATTTTGGAAAGCGTTTCGAAAAAGGGTTTGCGAATTCATATTCAGTCTACGGACGAAACTCCAGTTGTTTTCCCTGGAAAAGTTTTTAACGTGTCCCACCACCTTCAAACCTTCAATATTAAACTGTATAGGCAGGACAGTTTTATAAAGGTCGATAAGTTAAAAGAGATATAGAAATGTCAAAAATATTGTATATTTAGTCAATTTTTCTATTTGCGAATCCTTACAAATGGCCAGTTTGTCTCAAATTAAAATATCAGTTCTAATGTTTTTTAAACCATATCCAACCCTTTTCTGACATGTCTTCTTCTTGAATTTATTTAAAAAAAGGTTAATAGTGAATTCTAATTGATTTCAGAGGGAGAAGCGCACAGGAAGAAGCAGAAGCAGGAGTCGGAAAGGATGACGAACTTGATGAACAAGTACAAAGCGACAGCTCTTGAAGAGTCTAAAGCAAAGGAGAGCCTGTCCAACAACGTCGATAAGTACACCTTCACACCACAGGACTTCAATTATGAAAACAAGCACTACAAGTACATCAAATACACCAAACACGAAAATAAACCAATGAAGGTTAATTTTTTAAATTATTTTTTTTAATTAAACGTTATTGTCGTTAAAATTAAACAGTGTAAATTAATATAAATGTATTTTGTTTGATGATGGGACATAATTACACACAAAGCACTGGTTCATTACTCAGATTTTTTGCATTTCTTTTGATTAAAGAATTGTATAATGCATACCAAAATTATGTTTACACATAATAAAAGAGGGAAGAAAAAAATATTCATAAATTTAGAGAAGACGAGAAAAGGGAACCGAAGTGGATTACTTTAAATGCGAACAATTTTAGAGAGAAATAAAGGAAAGGAAAGAAAAATTCTTACCTTTTCGAAAGGAGGAATAAGTTGAAGGTACCTGCGCTCTAATAACTTTACAAATCGTAGTTTTCCGATCCAGATTCTTTCAAACAGCTATGAAGCGAAGTACCGTCAAAATTTCAGGTGGATCACGGAAAAAGGGCAAAATTCTGGACGGTAAAAAAATTGAAATTTGCCAGTGCTTAGCGTTTATTTGTGCACAAACATTAAGAATGAAACTATACATTTTGTTATTTATCTTTTATTAAATTATTTTATTTATTCCTATACAAAACAAATATACGCTGAGCGAATACTATTGTTATGTACAAATCTGATAGATCTGTCAGACCAGCAGGCAGTGGGGAGAGAAACCGTCCAGTGCTCGAACTGTCTTTTATTTAATTGGGAGGTCAAGAGGCATCGTCGTTTTAAACGGCCTGGAGCATTGATTATAAGGGTGGGACGTCGAGGAAAGAGTTTGGACAGTGGATTAAGTTGGAGGGGGTAGTTTAGGGTGGAAATTGAGGAAGAGTGTTCGGAACAGATCCTTTACGTATTTGATTGGTGTCGTAGAAGGGGAGCGTTGAGGATACGCAAAAAAAAACAACTTTGGATTGAAAGGATTAGATTTGTTGAATTTTGGATAATTTGGACGAGCCTTACATTTCGTTTCTGTAAGTCCAAATTGTTCGGTTTGTAAGCGGTTAGTTTGTATTATTCTTAGTATTGATTTTGGTCCAAGTAGATGTCTTAGTAGTCAATAACTTTTGTTAAGTCCTTGTCATTTTAATCTTGTACATTCTGTTATCTAAGTAAAGCCCAAGACCAAGTCATATTAACTTGTTTGTGCACTGGTGGGCAGGTTGATTTTTTGATTGCGTTGATCTTTTTGATGATTTACTCCGCCACCGAGTTCACCAGTCGGTAATCAGGTTCAGATGTTCGATTGCTTCTGTGGCTAAGATAGGACTGGAAGGTGTAGATAAGATTGCGGTACGTATAGGTTGTTAGTCGTGGTTGTGTGTTTGAATGTGTAGGTCCGAATGTATGGTAAGAAGATTGGACCTAGGATAATTCCTTGTGGAACGCCAGTTTTGATTAACGTGTTGGGTGAAAAATCGGTGCCCATGCTCACTTTGAGACATCGATACGAGAGGATGAGGACTGAGCATGCTAGTCAGGTCACCACTGAACTGTCATTACTTTTTTTAGTGTCTGTATGTTAATGTCAATAGCAGAATTTTTACACATCTTGAGGTTTATCAAGTAAGTATAATTTTTGAATTTACAGACATATAGCGTTTTATTGGCCTAACAACCCTATAAAAACAACCGTATTGGCCCTCACAATAATAAAAATTGTCTGGCATGTACTAATTTAAGTTTATTGATGAAACCATTGAACAGAAATCAAGTTAATTATGTAGCTCCTAGGGTAGATAAAGCGTAAACATTCAATAAAGCGGTTAAACCTGTTATCCTTCACTTCTGCTCTTATGTTCATGACAACATGCTGGTGCAAATAGAGAAACAAAACCAAACAGATTACCAAACAACAATTGAAAAAAAACTTCGTAGGATATCCTTGGGCTCAAAATGAATATAACGATTGCAAAATTTTCCAAAATCATAAAGAGGAAAAAATGGCGAATGCATCCTTTATTTAAAGCCCCACGGGCATTACCTTCAAGTTCAGATAGAACTTCCCAGCCCATCTAGGTTAAAACTATTTGCAAAAGTAAAAATCTTTCAAAAACCTAATATAAAACCTTCAATGCAAAATAAAATCAATCAAAAAGCAAGAGTGCAAAAAGGACCTGGACTTTAGTATCGAGTAAATGTTGACAAAAGCATAAATAGATTACAAATCATACATGCTTTCACTGAATTGGAACCATATCTGCCAAAGAATCTAAATTGAGAAACTAAACACCTTGGAAATGTCGAGAAAATTCTCTCCCACAAGGAGCTGCCACGGTGTTGATAGGATTTGAACCCTTCTCTAGATTACTGATACTTTTTACAACTGAAGACCCGTTGAATGTAGCAGAAACCCTCAGTGATCACAGACGATGCAAAAGCATCTCTGAATTGGAAGTGACAGATCTTAGAAGGCATAAAAGAAAGCAGAAAATATCAATAACGGGTTTCTTCCCGCTTTAGAATTACCTGTCAAAACACCTAAGAAATATTCTTCTTCAAAAAAAATATCCTCCACCGTTAATCACTACCGTCATGCACAATAAATAATGTAAGTTGGAATTGAATTGGACAAAATGGACAGATTTTTGAGCGTGGTATTCTAACTTCAGACGCCTTTTTTAGGGTAGAAGGCAAAAGTTAAAAACAGCACCAGGACTATATAATTTGTCTCCTTCCTTACAAGCACAAATATGAATCTTGCACAGTACAGATCAACTACAAGTCTCCTTGCATAAGTTGGTAAAGAAGAAATAACAGACAACACGAACAGAACTAGAAGAAGCCAAGTAGTTCTGTGCTTCTCACCGAACACATAATGTTTTCAAAAATTCACCAAAACTCAAGCAAAAATCGGACCATGTGAACAAACAGCTGAAAAGGATGTGGTCCACACAAAATGGTCCTCTTTCGACACAATCGTGATGTTCATATCATGCAACGTTAGAACATAACGATTAGGATTCGAACATTTTGTGGAATAAGAATACAACTGCATACTGTGACCGTTCACCATACAGAAGAGGTCAACGTGAAGGTGAGTGAGTGATGGGAAACACTGGACTCAATCCATGAATCTCCTTGCTAGAAAAGAAAGACGCTACGGAATGCGACAGAAGCAGGAAGTGGTTTCCAATTCTTAACAGTTTTCTTGAAGATGGTAGGTTAAATGAGCATCTGAGAATGAGTGAAAGAAGCTACAAAAAGCATCAGAAGCAGAAAGAAGCTCCGAATCCCTAATAACATCTCTTGTAGCCTGTAGATTAAATGAGCATCTGAGCTTTAAAAGAAGCTGCAGAAGTGGGAAGAAGATCCGTATCCTTAACAGTTTTCTTTAGGCATGCAGATAAGCGTTTGAGAAAGATTGAAAGAAGTTACAGAAGCGGGAAGAAGCTCCACATACTTAGCAGGTTTCTTGGGGGATTGCACATTAAATGAGCATTTGAGAAACTATGAAAAAAGCTACAGAAGCAGGAAGAGGCGGCAATTCCGTAACAGTTCTCTTGACGCCTGTAGATTAAATAACCATCTGAGAATGATTGAAAGAAGCTACAGAAGAGGGAAGAAGCTCCATATCCTTAGCAGGTTTCTTGGGGGATTGCACATTAAATGAGCATCTGAGAAAGATTGAAAGAAACTACAGAAAGCGTCAGAAGCAGGAAGAGGCTCCGAATCCCTAACATTTCTCTTGACGCCTGTAGATTAAATAACCATCTGAGAATGATTTAAAGAAGCTACAGAAGCGGAAAGAAGATCCTTATCCTTAACAATATTCTTGAGGAACTGCAGATTAAATAACCATCTGAGAATAAATGAAAGAAGCTACGGAAAGCATCAAAAGTGGGAAGAGGCTCCATAACAGTTTTCTTGAAGCGTGTAGATTAAATAACCTTCTGAGAATAAATGAAAGAAACTACAGAAAGCGTCAGAAGCAGGAAGAGGCTCCGAATCCCTAACATTTCTCTTGACGCCTGTATATTAAATAACCATCTGAGAATGATTGAAAGAAGCTACAGAAGCGGGAAGAAGATACGTATCCTTAACAATATTCTTGCGGAACTGCAGATTAAATAACCATCTGAGAAAGATTGAAAGAAACTACAGAATGCGTCAGAAGTAGAAAGAAGCTCAGTATCCCTAACAGTTTTCTTGAACAATCTGAGAAAGCTTGAAAGAAGTTACAGAAATGGGAAGAAGATCCGTATCCTTAACAATTTTCTTGAGGAGCTGCACATTAAATAACCATCCGAGAAAGATTGAAAGAAGCTACAGAAGCGGGAAAAAATCTCGGATCCTTAACAGTTTCTTGGGGGATTGCACATTAAATGAGCATTTGAGAAAGTATGAAAGAAGCTACAGAAGTGGGAAGAAGATCGGTATCCATAACTATTTTCTTGAGCAACTGCAGATTAAATAACTGAGAATGATTGAAAGAAGCTGCAGAACGCGTCAAAAGCAGGAAGATACTCCGAATCTTTAACAGTTTTCTTGAAGCGTGTAGATTAAATGAGCATCTGAGAAAGATTGGAAGAAGCTACAAAAAGCATTAGAAGTAGGAAGAGGCTCAGTATCCCTAACAGTTTTCTTGAACAATCTGAGAAAGCTTGAAAGAAGCTGCAGAAGCGCGAAAAAGCTCGGAATCTTTAACAGGTTTCTTGGGGGATTTCACATTGAATGTGCATTTGAGAAAGTATGAAAGAAGCTACAGAAGCGGGAAGAAGATTCGTATCCTTAACTATTTTCTTGAGGAACTGCAGATTAAATAACTGAGAATGATTGAAAAAAGCTGCAGAACGCGTCAAAAGCAGGAAGATGCTCCGAATCTTTAACAGTTTTCTTGAGACGCGGCAGATTAAATGAGCATCTGAGAAAGAAATGCGTCAGATGAGGAAAGAGGCTCCGAATCCGAAGAGGCAAAGATTACCGTCAATCATCAATGTGATTGTAAATTTATCAAGGAGCAAAAGAAACTAGAAAACACGTACATAATGTAGTGCTACTGAATGTACAGAACTACTTAGGTACAGAGCAGGAGATACAATAGTTTTTAAAGCTAAGTACATTTATCCGCCGCCAAAATTATCCAAATTTTTTTGACCACTTATTTCTATACGGATTCCAATTTTTTCGTTCTGTAAACGGTTTATCATCCATAAACGTCATACAATTCGTGCTAATTGGTGTTCAAAATGCTCATGGTATCCCCTGAATCTACTTCAGGACACAAAGGTTTACTGTAAGTGCAGTACGCTAATATTCCACGGGGGGGGGAGATAATTTACGCATCTCAGAATATATCAATTTTGCATTTAAATTCAGTGTTGTTCAAAGCCGTTTGTTTAACTTTAACGATGTTTGTAAAATTAGAGACGCGTAATGACCCATGACGCGGATTAATAGAATAAAACTTTTGCGTTAATGGTGTTGCTTTTCGTCTTTTCATTTCCTGGCTTTTCGTCTGGTGCTTTCTCAACGTCGTAAGCATCCGAGATCCCTTCAGATTCGGCCTCTTGAATAAGTCGTCAAAGCGTGCTTTTTTCCCTTCCCCTTTACATCCTTTAATAGATGTCATTCCCATTAGACAAATCGATATTCAGATTCTGAGAAAACCCTTTATTAGCATTGTTCAAGGAAAGGTCACCTTTCTTTCCTGTTAATGAAAGCTCTATTCTCTCGAGAAGAGAGAAAAGACAACTTAGTCCAAACTTCAGCCTTACTGCCGATTTCCAAATGAGTTCAGCTTTCGATCTACAGTAAGAAACCCATTAAAAATACATACACTCGCCAAGCTAAATAATAAATAAATCGCAAGGGTGATGTTGGAAGGGTATGTTTTATGAGTGCAATTTTAACATCAAATCTGCATGTAGAAAAAAAAAACTTTAAAAAAAAACAGGAAGAAGGAAATGTAAATTAGACTTATCGTGAAAGGAAGGGATTGTTAAAACCCACCCCCAGGGGAATATCGAATACTCTGAGCGAGAGAATGTGACCAGATGATGATGGATACTAGGAAGTGAGGGATTTGCTCCTCAAGCATTGCAGCCGTGCTTATTGTACCTTCCTAGTTCCAAAATTCAATTTAAAAAATTATAACTGAAATTGAGAAACAAGTTGATGATGAATACTAGAAGAGGGGGGGTTTGTTTTTGTAACTGTTGTGATTGTTAACTGAGTACATTTATACAAAAAAAATCTAAATTTTCAATAGAAATAAAAGGTTGTAAAAATGTGTGTTATTATTTCGATAATGTGATGATGGATTTCTTTGTATGCATCGTCCGGACTTTATTCAAATAATAACAACAAATTTTTACCTTTTATTTCTATTGAAAATTTAGATTTTTTTTCTATAAATGGTGCTCAGTTAACAATCACAACAGTTACAAAAACAAATCTCACTTTTCCTAGTATACATCCGGACTTTATCCAAATAATAACAACCATTTGTTTGCAATCTTTTTTTCTATTTAAAATTTAGGTTTTTTTCAATAAATGGTACGCAGTTAACAATCACAACAGATACAAAAACAAATCTCCCTTTTCCTAGGATTCATCATCATTATCTCGTTTCTTTTTCTTCTCTCCATGGTCCATGGTTTGATCAACAATTTAATTCTCCGAATTTGTTCATTGTGGTCCAGTCATTATGCCATTCTTCACAACATAAAATTTTTACGTTATAAAAAAATTATTTAATTTTTTTCTAACAGTTATAATTGTTAACTGAGTACCATTTATAGAACAAATTTAAATTTTCAATAAAAAAATTTAAAAAAAGGTTGTAAAAATTTGTCATTATTTCAAAAGTGATGATGATGATGATGTATTTCTTAGTATCCATCATCAGGACTTTATCAAAATAATAACAACAAATTAATTCACCACTTTCGTGGTCCGCTTGACCAATTAATACATGAAAATTAATTTCATCTCAACTGAAAACCTTAATTAATAACAACATATGTTTACAACCTTTTTTTTTTTTTTTTTTTAATTTTTCTATTGAAAATTTAGATTTTTTTTCTATAAATGGTGCTCAGTTAACAATCACAACAGTTACAAAAACAAATCTCCCTTTTCCTAGTATTCATCCGGACTTTATCCAAATAATAACAACCATTTTTTTGCAATCTTTTTTTCTATTTAACATTTAGGTTTTTTTCTATAAATGGGTACCCAGTTAACAATCACAACAGATACAAAAACAAATCCCCCTTTTCCTAGTAGTCATCATCATCATCTTGCTTCTTTTTCTTTTATCCATTCTCACCATGGTCCAAGGTTTGACTGACAATTGATTTCTCTCAATTTGTTGGTCACTGTGGTCTAATCATTATGCCATTCTTCACAACATAAAATTTTTACGTTATAAAAAAATTACTTAATTTTTTTTGTAACTGTTATGATTGTTAGCTGAGTACCATTTATAGAATAAATTTAAATTTTCAATAGAAAAATTTAAAAAAGGCTGTAAAAATTTGTTGTTATTATTTCGATAAAGTGATGATGGTAGATTTCTTAGTATCCATCATCAGGACTTTATCGAAATAATAACAACAAATGTTTACAACCTTTCTTTTCTATTGAAAATTTAGATTTTTTCTATAAATGGTACTCAGTTAACAATCACAACAGTTACAAAAACAAATCCCCCTTTTCCTAATAGTCATCATCATCATCTTGCTTCTTTTTCTTTTATCCATTCTCTCCATGGTCCAAGGTTTGACTGACTGTTTGATTTCTCTCAATTTGTTGGTCACTGTGGTCCAGTCAGTATGCCTGTTCTTCACAACATAAAATTTTTACCTTATAAAAAAGTTAATACTTAATTTTTTGTTAACTGAGTAACATTTATAGAAAAAATTTAACTTTTCAATGGAAAAATAAAAAAAAAAACATGCAAACATATGTTGTTATTATTTCGATAAAGTGATCATGATGATGGATATTGCGAGCACCCAAGCACAGCAGCCTTCTAGCTTATAGGCTTTATTAGTTCCTAAGTTCAGTGCAGTCGATTCATTCCTTCTATGAAGTATTAGGATATTGACTGCCGTTGTTACAATTCCTCTCCCCGTTTTCTTTGTATTCTAGGTTATGTCTCTTCCTCATTGCAAACTCTACAAATAAGGTCATCATTGAATACGACCATATAGTGTAGATGTTTTCTCAGATGCCATTAACCTAGTTCTATCACTCCTCTGACTTTAGCACTTCCTAACTGTAGCAGTTAGTTTACTAGCCTTGGTTGTTTTAATGCCTATCACGTCTTGAATTTATCCATTTGTCCTATTGCCTTTTTCGTATCCATTCTGTGTTTGTTTTTGTTATCCCAAGGATCGGTTCAGGGCCTAAGGTCATGCAGACCTCCTCTGGCCTGTGTGCCTGCTGAATGTAACAGACTATGTTCATGTTAATTTATTTGGATGAATGTAATTTATTAGCATGAAAGGAAGGGCTAGTTTAATCTGGCCTCGAGGAATACTGAATACCCTTGGGCAATTGGACAAGTGTGTCTGGAGAATAAAAATAAGTTATTAGCACGAATGGAGTGGGTTCGACTCCACCCCGAGGAATATTGAGTACTCTGGGAGAGTGAATGTGACCAGATTTCTAGATTTCCGTAGGGTGGTGATACATATGTATTGCATGTTTTGCATTCTTTAATTGACATCCTGAGTTAAGATGAGAGCCTACCATTTTAAGATATTGACTTAGTTTTGATACAAATGTAGAGAGGCAGTAAAACATAAAGATGCTCAAATGGCTAAAGTTGTAAAATATGCATGAAAGAAGTAAAAACATGATGACCTCAACTGTTTGTAGATCTCTAAACTTCCCACATTATGTATGTAAAGTAAGAAACTATTTGGGAAAAAGTGAATTTTGTATTATTATTATTATTTATGTTTATACAACATAAACTTAATTTGTAAGGGTTGCAAACTACAAACTTCCGATTCAAATCTTCCCTCAAAGGTCCTTTCATATGTACATGCTTATTTCCATAATGGGTGAGTTGGCACCGATAAGTTACAAGCTTCCTCAATTTTGCAAATGGCCTCATTTAATTTGTTTCATTTAATTAGAGTAAACCTACTCCAGGGGGTGATTGCATTATTTACAAACATCGGGCTGAAAGGAAAAGTGCAATGTTTTCTTTTTTTCTGTTCCAGGCCGTCACCAATCCTCCCTATTATGAAGACAAAGAGAGAATGAGGGGAGACAACGATGTTATAGACAGGAAGCCGAATCTCAGAGCGAAATCCGAGTGCCCACCTCCTGCCCTACAAGCAATGGGAGACAGGCTTTTGGACTGGTTTTCTGTTATCATGGCAGACTCGAAACGAAGGCAAACTCACATAAGATCCAAAGGTAATTATTAATTGAACTACTGGACCTCTTTGTTCAAAAAGTCGTGCGTTGTGTTAGTGATGCATCCACGGAACCTCTTTTTCTTCCTCTGCCCATTTTCTCTTCCTTTCATTTCTATCATGTCCACTTTCTAGATTGACTTGCAAATTATACGTTTTACTTTGATAAACTTTAATTTTAAAAAATATAAAGATAATTAGAAATTCACTAAGGAAGTATCGTCGAATATTGCCATGTCCTAGTTACTAATGCAATGATATAAATACATTTTATGCTGTAAAAAAATTAAAATGTCCTAAAACTTTTATTTTAACAAGCAAAAACAAACAATAATACAATCAAACATGGAAAACAATTAATATTTTTAAATCAAGTGAATGACATAAAACCTTAAAAATGTTATTTGCACGCCAATGAAAGGAGATTCAAAATTAGACAATATTCAGAACTAAAAGTAGCTTTATGCCATTCACTCAGTTAGGGTGGTGGAGTACTCGATATGCCTGAGTCATCTTCAAATACATATCTAACCTAATTGAGGATGGGATACTCAATATTCATGCTAATAAATACATTCAGTCTCAGTATACACAATGAAACACAAAATGAGATATCTATAAAGTACTATATACAGAGAAACATTGTTTCTTCCAAAAATTGGTATAGAGGTCCCAAATGCTCGATGCCATGGTTAAGCACAATTCTCATATTGGGTGTCATTCCTACACGCTCTCTATATGGAGCCTAAACAATGAAACTTCCAGACCTTTCCCAATTGCCGCCGGAGTTCCCCAAGGTTCAATCCTAGGGCCATGCTTGTTCCTCCTTTTTATAAATCTACTCCCCTCACTGAGAAATTGCAAAATTGCGCTTTATGCGGATGACATTGCTGTCTGTTGTTCATCCTGGTGGCCTAAGGCAATTGTGAAAAGATTAAATGACAGCATCACCAGGATTTGCAGGTTTTGTCACCGCTGGAAACTCAGAATTAATGTCCCGAAAACTGAGGCCATATTTTTCACAAAACGATGCCCAATATTCAAGGAAACCATTTCCATTCACGGACACAAAATAGAATGGCGTGAGGGGGTAAAGTACTTGGGTTTAACTCTGGATCGAAAACTTAACTTCTCTCGGCATATAAACAATATAGTAACGAAAGGTAAAATAGCCATAAAAGCCTTATTTCCGCTGATGACCCGAGAGAGTGGAATGAGCTTTGAAAATAAACTAATTATATATAAAGTAGCTATTAAACCTATGCTGCTGTATGCTTGCCCAGCATGGAGTTACATGTGCGAATCGAACATCAAAAAACTGCAAGTGGTCCAAAATAAATTTCTAAGGTTTATAACCTCACTACCTCGATACACCAGAATTGGCCTCCTCCATGAGAAAGGGGAGTGGAGTATATTAATTCCGAATTAAAATGTCTGTCCAGGAATTTTTTTATGGGTCTCTCCTCCAGCAAGAACACTACTTGTAGGGATATAGAAGTGAATTTTGTTAACACATTTTTTTGTTAATTCATTTGTTAATTGTTATCCTATTTGATAACTAGTGGGTTTTTTAAGAAGATTTTTCCCACTATTTTCTTGTTTGGTTAATTAAAAATAATAACAAACTAGGACTAGGTGCGTTGATAGGAAAAAGCTTTGAAATAGGACGTAAAAGTGCCCCGCCACTTTCCCTGCTTAATGAATGTTATGTAACACAATGTATAAGATTACAATTAGTTAAGGTTTTTAGTTGAGATGAAAAAAAGCTAATGGCACGAGCGGGATTCGAACCCATGATCTTCGGCTAGATACGCCACTGCTCTACTACTTGAGCTCTTGTGACCTCGATCCACTCGGACATCAACTTACTATCTCAACCCCACCTTATGAGTTTTCCCCCCTTTTTGCCATTTTTCAATTGTTTTTCATCTCAACTAAAAACCTTAATTAATTGTAATGATTTAATTAGTCAAGCGGACCACGAAATTAGTGAATTTAAAGAATTAATATAAAGTACACTTCACTAAAGCTCTCCGAGGCCATTTCAATTGTCGTCGAGTTTCCAAATCGATTACACGACATTTGAAAAATGGCAAAAAGGAGGGAAAACTCATTAGGTGGGGTTGAGATAGGAAGTTGATGTCCGAGTGGATCGAGGTCACGAGAGCTCAAGTGGTAGAGCAGCAGCGTATCTAGCCGAAGATCGTGGGTTCGAATCCCGCTCGTACCATTAGCTTTTTTTCATCTCAACTAAAAACCTTAATTAATTGTAATGATTTAATTGGTCAAGCGGACCACGAAATTAGTGAATTTAAACAATGTATAAGTTTTTTTTAAAATAAATGTTTATTCATTCATTCTATATGGAGCCAAGCACTGTTCAATTAGTTGGCACACATCAAGTAATTTTTCTTTACATGCAGGACACAGGCCCAAAAGTAAATGTCCGGCATTGACACCCCGAGGGTTGATAGACCTCTGCTGTTGTGAACCCTCATTAAAAAAATAAAATAAATTAATTTTTAAAAAATTATCACTATATTAGCAAACTGGAATAATGATATGAATAAAGTTCAGTTTTCATATACTACATATAACTGACAATTTTGTTCGACCTATCCTCGCCAGTTTGGTCTACCATCATTCATGTGATTTCTGGCATTGGGAAGAATTAGGTCTTTTTTTTAATTTACCCAAGCTGTTTTTCTTATTCTTTTTATATTGTTTATTGGAGCTCAAGAAATGTTAGTTTATTTACTTGAACTGTCCCAGTTAATTAATTGATACAACCTTCATAAACATTTGCAAATGACAAGCATTCAGTGGTGAAACACCCCACGGGTGAAATATTATTTCAAACATTGAGGAGAAACATTGATCGATTGACATTGTAAGGTGAAATATTGATCGTCTTTTGTTTTGTTTGCTAAAACTCTTTCTGTCTTGTTTTATTTGTATTGTTTGTTCGGCCGTAATTAATAAAAGTTTAGAGGCAGACCTGTACAAAATGAAAAATATATTCTATTCAAACTCACAATAATTTCAAGCATTAGGGAGAGATATTGACCTTTTCTCACTCACACCAAAGCCACTTTTTTGCCAGTTTGGTAAACACCCTAAAGGTTCTGAACCAAAGTGATAAATAGAATAATTGTTCCTTTCCCACCTAATTGAAGGGTGCAGTTCCTTGGCTTCATACATAGAGTGCACAGAAATGCCACCCAATTTGAGAATTGTGCTTGAGAACAGCAGCGAATCTTTGGGTCCCTTTCTGATTCTAGTTGTGAATACCTAGTTTGTATTGAGAGTGAATGTATTTATTAGCAGGAATGTGTGATGTGAGAGGTACGATGGAATATCGAGTACCCAATGGGCCCTCAATTAGGTTAGATGTAGATGTAATTTTTCAGGGTATAGTATACTGCGCCCTTTAAGAGCTATTGTATCCCCCGTACTCTGCCTAAAGCACATCGGTGAGTCCTATTTCATCAAGAAACTTGATTAATAAGTTTTAAAGGTTTAGTGGTTGAAGTTCTTCTACGGTCACATTATACTTCCCAAAACACTTCCTCCTGCAGACAAGTGTAGCTCCGCAGTTTGTTAGTAGATTTGTTGGTGTATCTTCTGCCTCTTTGCAGAATCTGCATGTTTTGGATTATTCCAATCTTCTTTAAGTGTCCATTTAACATACGGTGTCCTGTCAGGAATCTATTAGGATTCGCAGTTTGTCCCTGCTTCCCTTGACACATTCTGCAATTTCTTTTCTTCCAAAATTGGTTAGGAGTTTGGATTGTCTGTGTCCAATGAGTGAATTCCATTGTTCCTTCATTTTCGTTTTGTCCTTCTATCTGAGATACTCATTAATAGTGTGTATTTCACAGAAGGGTTCAGGTCCTGTCAGCAGAGTAGCAGCTCCTTGCCTTGCAAGGGTGTCCGCTTTCTCATTGCTTTCTACTCCCATGTGTACTGGGATCCAGCAGAGACTGACTTTGTTCTGCGTACCTAATACGTTTAATTTGGTTTTACAGCTCAGCACCATCCTTGAACTAACGGTATTTGAGCTTAGTGCTTTGATGGCTGCTTGGCTATCTGACATGATAGCTATATTCTTATTTTTGTACCCTTTACTCAGGTCGAGTTGCGTGAATCTTATCTTGGAAGATACTGGTGTATTTTCCCATGTGTTCTGAATATTGATTCCAGGTCCAAATACTCCTGCCCCTGTACTTCTTGTGTTCTAGATCCGTCTGTATACCTAAGGATGGTGCCATTCTTAAAAGAGGTGTTTCCCTCTCGTTCCCATTCTTTTTGGTACCTAGATTTATTTGGAAGTTTTGATAAAATTCAAACATACTTCATCATGTTGTCTCTCAGAGCCATGAGTATCGGATGGTCTTTCCATAGTTTGTTGCTGTCTCTCCATTTTAGTTTTATTCTTGTTGGAGGTTTCTGTTTGATAATATTAATGATGGTTTTCTGCGCTGTCCTTATTACCATGTGCTGTACGATTAATCCCAGTATTTTTTTGATGTTAATTGTAGGACATGTTCTCATTGCTCCCGTCTCATTTAGGCTAGTTGTATAATATGTGTAAAGTCTTAAATTCACTAATTTCATGGTCCGCTTGACCAATTAATATGCTACAATTAATTAAGGTTTTTAGTTGAGATAAAAAAGTCAGTGGCACGAGCAGGATTCGAACCCATGATCTTCGGCTTGATATGCCACTGCTCTACCACTTAAGCTATCGTGACCTCGATCCACTTGGACACCAACTTCCCATCTCAACCGCACCTTTTTTTAATTTTCCCTTCTTTTTGCCATTTTTCAAATGTCGTGTAATCGGATTGGATTCTCGACGACAAATGAAATGGCGACGGAGAGCTTTAGTGAAGTATACTTCATTTCAAATCATTAAATTCACTAATTTTGTGGTCCGCTTGACCAATTAATATGTTACAATTAATTAAGGTTTTTAGTTGAGATAAAAAAGTCAATGGCACGAGCGGGATTCGAACCCACGATCTTCGGCTTGATATGCCGCTGCTCTACCACTTGAGCTATCGTGACCTCGATCCACTCGGACACCAACTTTCCATCTCAACTGCACCTTTTTTTAATTTTTCCTCCTTTTTGCCATTTTTCAAATGTCGTGGCAAAAAGGAGTAATTGTAATATGTGTAAAGGTTGTGTTGAGAGGGAATATATTTATTAGCATGAATGTGTGATGTGAGAGGGTCTGCAGGGGAATATCAAGTACTCCATCAACATTTTTGAATGAATAGTATGAAAATAGGTGTGAATGATTTAAGAATGAACGTGAGTATGAATGGGTTTGGAACTGCATGTATTGGGTGCTGAATTGATCTAGCTGTTACCAGCATCCTCCCCCCCCGGAGCCCAACCTTGGTTTGCTGCACGGATAAGACTGAGGTCTGCCCTCGGGGTGGGTGATTCTCAAGTCTGCTAGCAATTTACTATAAATTGCAAAAGCTGGAATTGCCGAAGGACTATGAGAAGTGTATAGGCTAAACTTGGCACATGTTTGTGTTGTATATACATGTACAGGTTTGAATCTATATAAATCCAAATATAATTTTTAAAAAAATTCAAGTTACCAAAGATGTTTTTATTGCTGTATTGTTATTTCATTAATTAAGAAGAATCAGACACCCTTTCTTAGTAATTGGGACTGACTATATGATCCAAGAAACATTACTTACCTTCTTATGAAGTCTCAACAGACTAAAAATGAGAGGACAAACTTGAACAGCTACTGATACAGTGATATGACTCTAAAATAAACTAAGGTACCAGATTGAGTGTGGTTTGTAAAATGCCCAAATATGAACAACCAAACTTATTAGACATTTCGGTCTTTCAAACAGAAATACATCCCATCAATACTTGTGCTCTAAAATCTTAAAAGAGGGTATACAAGCAAAAAAGTCACAACAAAACTATTCAGGGAATGCATCCAAAATCTCCAAAACCTGGGGAAACAGCTTGGGTGCCAGGGCACAAAGGAATTTTGGGTAATGAAAAAACAGACATACTAACCAGAGGAGGATCTGCATAGGCCCTGAACCTATACTTGGGATAGTAAAAACAAAGACAGAATCCTCCATCACCTAATGGATCCTTTAAAACACAAGTGGTTAAACTAGAAATAGTAAACTTATGCTAAAGCAACCCTCACCAAGACTGTCAAGCTCACTGCTGCAGTTTGAAAGGGCTAGAAGACTCAGAAGAGTGATAGGACTATTAACAGGTCTCTGTCAACTGAGGCAACATCTTCACAACATATACAACGATGAACCCATGTGCAGATTTTGTAACGAGGAGGAAGAATCAGCCACCCTTATCATCTTGGAATACGAAGCAACGGCTCAATGGAGATTTAACCTAACATACGGGAAAAAAAATTAGGGAATCAAATTGTAGCAGCAATAGTCAATTACCTAGTACTATTAAGAAGAGGGATCAAATTGACCGCACTGAATTAGGGAACTAGAATAAGCCAGCAGGCTGCAGTGCCTGGGGAGCACAAACCCCATATCCTATCCATCGTATCCATCATCATCATCACTTCCAATGATTATGCCAGTCTTCATTACTTCAAATTTTTACTTTATAAAAATTAATACTTTTTTTGTAACAGTAATTGTTAACTGAGTACCATTTATTTAAAAAAATCTAAATTTTCAATAGAAAAAAAAAGTTGTAAGCATTTGTTGTTATTATTTCAATAAAGTGACGATGATGATGATGATGGATTTCTTAGTATTCATCATTCACTATTCACTAGGAAAAGGGGGATTTGTTTCTGTAACTGTTGTGATTGTTAACTGAGTACCATTTATAGAAAAAATCTAAAATTTCAATAGAAAAGAAAGGTTGTAAACATTTGTTGTTATTATTTCGATAAAGTCCTGATGATGAATACTAAGAAATCTACCATCATCACTTTATCGAAATAATAACAACAAATTTTTACAGCCTTTTTTAAATTTTTCTATTGAAAATTTAAATTTATTCTATAAATGGTACTCAGCTAACAATCATAACAGTTACAAAAAAACTAAGTAATTTTTTTATAACGTAAAAATTTTATGTTGTGAAGAATGGCATAATGATTAGACCACAGTGACCAACAAATTGAGAGAAATCAAATTGTCAGTCAAACCTTGGACCATGGTGAGAATGGATAAAAGAAAAAGAAGCAAGATGATGATGATGAATACTAGGAAAAGGGGGATGTGTTTTTGTAACTGTTGTGATTGTTAAACTGAGTACGATTTATAGAAAAAAAACCTAAATGTTCAATTGAAAGAAAGGTTGTAAACATTTGTTGTTATTATTTTGTAAGAATCCTGATGATGGATACTAAGAAATCCATCACCATCATCATTACCACTTTCAAAATAATAACAACAAATTGTTGGTCAAATTAAGGACCCTGGAGAGAACGGACAGAAGAAAAAAGAATAATAATGACTCGATTTCAAATAGGCCACACCAGACCCACAAGTAACTGTGAGTCGTTCAATTAGAATGTAAACAATCAGCACTGCACAGGACAAGGATCCACGAGTCTCAAATCTGAAACACTTCACTGATTACAGTGAAACATTGATCCGATACCTAAAGTGGATAAATGTTTATGGTTGTATTTGCAGGAGACTTGGTTATCCCCCGAGTGAATGTATGTATTAGCTTGAGTGTTTTGAGTGTATATGGGTTTGTGGTGGAATATGAGTACCCAACAGTCCCTTTGAGGCCAAACTTTAATATCAAATACCTTGGTAATTCGCCAGTTCTTTCTAAAAAAATTTATATGAATGTATTTATTAGCACAAATACAGGTTGAACCTCATTGAAATATTGAGAACTCTGAGTACCACCAAACTTAGATTATGTATATACTAGCATGAATGTGTATGCTTTAATTGTGTTGTTTAAGCCTGTGGAAGGCATTATGAATGATAATAAACAGTTGAAATATATTTTACTGTAAATCATGGTCAAACTTGGCTTTATTTATTACTTTTCAAATTGTGAGGTAGTTTTTATTGCAGTGCTTGTTCAGTTTTTCTATCCCTTTTCTTTAAGATTTAAGACTTTGTCATATTTCCTGGTTTGTGATCTCTTAAAACTACCCAATTCACACTGAGTATTTTTTGTTTCATAAGGAATGTTTTTTGTTTGTAGGAGTAACAAGGTTCCCTTCAAGCTGCAAGAACGAAGTTCGTTGGATGTTCCACCATTTGGACACCGATTCAGACAACAAGCTGACCCTGCATGAACTGTACGACTTGGAGCACGACCAGAACGAGAGATGTATCAAGCCTTTCCTCGATGAATGCGATATTGACCGGTAATTATCAATTCGACACACTGAAGCTCAAAACATTAACACGGTTTTTCATATTCAGGGATATCTTTGTGACTCCTCATGAATGGTGCAAATGCTTCGACAAGACAGACAGGCCATGTGCAGCTGTGAAAAGGAGAATTTCAACAAACATGTTAGGTATGACGACTGCAAAAATAAAAATTTAAAAAAAATCATTTTTCTTGATATTCTTATTTGATTGCAGGTGTTTATGTACCAGATTGTGACCCTGATGGTTACTACTATCATACACAATGCCATGTGTCTGTTGGCATGTGCTGGTGTGTTGACAAACATGGAGTGGAACTGCCCAACTCCCGTACAAGAGGAAAACCCAATTGCGGTATGTAAAATATTCTTTTTCCTTTTAAATTTGATATTCTAATGAAGATAATTTCAGAATCCTTACTGGGAAAGAGCAAGGGGAAACTACAAGATGTCAGCGATGATGATGATGATGATGACGATGACGATGATGATTCAGATCAAGATATCGAAGGCAGTGCTGATCAACCTTTAGATTTTTAGAGTTTATATTATTAACCAGGTATATTTTACTGAAACAGCTCGGCTAATTGAAAGTTTTTTTTATTACTCCTACTTTATTTCAGGCCTATTGAAGGATCAAAACAAAAGTTTAATATAAGCTGTATGTGTGGTGAAATTGTCAGGCCTAGGACTGAGATTTGCAATGTCGCCTTGTGATTACAACAATGCACATAACTTTATTCCTCCAAATCAGCAGTGCTATACAACTCGACTTAAAAATAGTGTTTAGATGAGAAATCATGGTGTATTCTTCTTTTAATTAACATTTTTCTTAAGTAGCTCTTTTATAATGATGAAGTGTAGAGTTATGATTAAGTATTTATTACAATTCCATGTTTACCAAGCACACTATAATATATATAAGTATGAAACATTCTAGGGTAATATTGTTATATCTCGTCAGTGTGGTTTATAGACACCAAGGCTGGTGCCATCAGATTAAAAATAAATAAAAAATAAAAAAATGAGAGAAAGTATTTGGCATTTTGCTTTGTAGAATTAGCCAAAAAAAATTATTGTATAACATATAGGAAAGTACAGTTGTTCTTGTAAAATTAATATATAGCCCAACACTTACAAAACTTATGTGTTAAATGTGAAAAAAAAAGTAAGATAGGAGTAAACTCACCTTGCGGCTTTCCTCTCTACTTTTATTTTGATTAACAAAATGAACAAAATTTTGTCATTTTCAAATTGATCAAATGGCCATGATTATTTGAATACACGCAGTGTTTTGTGTTTTATTATACAACTACTGTTTCTCGCAAATGTGAGTACAAATGTGAATATATTTGTAAAATGATGGTTAGAGTAGTTAGAAAAGAAGCTAGTGATCTGTTCTCTAATACAAAACTATTCAACTGGGAAATTTCACATTCCATCCATTTAAAAGCATTCCATAGAACAAATACAAAATATCGGCATGGAAAAACGAAGCTACTTACAATCAATATTAAGCATGGAGTATTCTCAATTAAAGTAAAAATTGTGATTTATTTATAATAATTTAAACAATATTGAGTTTATAAAATATATGTATAAAATTGTATGTATTTTTTTATGTTTTGAAAAAGTTTGAATCATAAAAGAAACTATGTTATGTGCACTTTTAAACCGTCCGATCAATTTTTAGTTTTATTTATGTTGTATTTACCATTATGTTGTTCAGTTGTTATGGAGATTTTCCAAAATTTATTTTTATCTAAATTATTACACTTTCTCGTTATATAATGAGAAGACTTTTTGTTGTCAATTTTTTATTTTCAGAAGGCTTTCTGTTTATACAAATCAGAGGAAATGAATTATATATACCACTATATAATCGTCATAACAATAAAATACTGCACAGAGCTTCGAAATTATGTATGGCATCACAGAGCCCAATAAAGCGTAATGAAATTTTATTTATAAATAAATATTATTTATTTTTTTTTTAGTTAATGGAATCAGTTTTTGATGGTTACATTAGGTACTTACAATTTACCAGTGTTAGCAATACTGATTATTGTTTATAGAAATGTATCTGTGTTAATTCATAATAGGTGTATGGTGTTTATTAGATAATTATCATTAGGTAATTTTTAAAAAAAGGTAATGTATGTGTAAATATATAACTGCTCATAACTTCATACACAGTAAGAACTGTTTTCTCCTTTTTAAATATATTGGATGAAAAGTAATAAAAGTGAAATAGTTAAAAACTCTGTACACTTTAATTAAACTTTACGTTTCAAAAACCAATTTTCTAGCTTTTTTTATATCACTGATGTTCAGGTATTTAACAAGAAGTTTCATTGTTATGTGCTTTTAAATGTTTAGGATGTGTTTTTAAAAGTATTACTAAATAAGATTTAGATATAGCAGGTAATTTTCAAAATAACATTTTAGTTGAAATGACTAAAGTTGAAAAAACAAAACAAAAAAGTGTGGAACTGGGCTGATATCCCAAAACACGAAAAGTTATTTTGTCACTTGTGTATCTGCTCTTAATAATAAAACCCACCCAAATAAAATTTTCAGTTAATACTTCCTTTACAATCAATTATTTACACCACAAAATCCATAAAGATTATTTTAAATAGTTTAATTTGGTTTTACAGCTTAAAAACCTGCACATTTTATATGAAAAATGCTTCATGCTGAATTATTTATTAATTATAAGTTAGTATAAACAAAAAGAACCAGATAGGAATGTTTAAGGTTAAAACAAGTCGACCTCTTTATAACTTCAGCACCGCAACTAATATTTGTCTATTTTGCAATCACTACGATTATCTAGAGTTTCTCTAAGCTTTTTATCAAATGTGCTTTGGGAAGCTTTGTTAAGAACTGTGTGAATCTGTCAGGCTTTTCTCCTCTTAGGATTCCTTCACACCAGCATACATGTTCCACTGTTTCTTTTTCTTCCTTGCAATATCTACACAAGCTTTTGCTGCTCTGAGCATAAATATTCCTCCAGAGTCTGCATTATTATTCTAGTCCTAGCACATCCTAGATTTAGTATGTTCTTCAGTCGTCCTTTGATGAGCTTTTTCCCATGTCTCTGTCCTGAACTGCAATACCGTTTAACTGAGGATTAATCCATTGTCTGATGCGTCGGCCTTTTTGGGAGTTTGGTAGAGCACGATATGGTTCTGGGCCAATCATAGTATGATCGAACTTATTTGTTTCTGCCTCTGAGAGTATACATACCTCCAGAATCTGCAGTCTTCAGTGAGCAATCCCACTAGTCTTAGCACATCCTAGATTTAGTAGTTCCACCATGATTTTCTTCGATCGTCTGATGAGCTTTTTCCCATGTCTCTGTCCTGAACTGCAATACCGTTTAACTGAGGATTAATCCATTGTCTGATGCGTCGGCCTTTTTGGGAGTTTGGTAGAGCACAATAGAGTTCTGGGCCAATCGTAGTATGATCGAACTTACTTGTTTCTGCCTCTGAGAGTTTATACATACCTCCAGAATCTGCAGTCTCCAGTCAGCAATCCCACTAGTCAGCATGTCCGAGATATAGTAGTTCTGCCATTATTTTCTTCAATGGTCCTTTGATGAGCTTTTTCGCATGCCTCTGTTCTGGACTACAATTCCATTAAACTGAGGACTTATCTTATTCCCTTAACCTATTCCCAGATGGATATACACTTTTGACAGTTTGGCAAGAAATAAAAGGTTCTGGGCCAATCGAGTACTTATTGAACTTACTTGTTTCTGCTCTTCTGGGTCTATACATATCCTCCAGAGTTATCTCCTTGTATCTTATCATATGTAAGATATATCTTACATAATATATCCTTAGATCTTATACCTCCATGGTCATTCAGCAACCCCAATATTATTCTAGTCCTAGCACATCCAAGATTTAGCAGTAGCATGCCAGTCCTAGATTAAAATTCCATTGAAACGAGGACATTTAGTCCATTATCTAATGAATAAATAGTTTTGACAGTGCACCACAAAAGGGTTTAGGCCAGTATGTGCACTCATCAAAATTGGATCAATTCGGCTTTGTTTTTCCTTGGCTCAGTTTGTCCTCATACCCAGATAATGGTGATTTTGTTGATTTCCCAATGACCGGTAATCCCTAATGACTCTGGACTTTACCTCTGATGTGGAAATAACCCAAAGTGCCACCTGGATTTCCTAGTAGCTTCTGTTAACATACCTAACATTTTAATCTTTTTGGCACAGTTTTTACCCACAGTCTAGACAGGATGGAGTCATCTGTATATCAGATATAGTCAGCATTAATTGGGATTCCCTTTCTTCGTCTACTCTACCATGTACTTTTTGTCCAATCTGAATTCCTCGAAGTCTTATCTGCCTCCTCCCAAAGCTTTAGTTGCTTGTTATGCGAGTAGGCTTCGTTATCTATCTGTAGTGTATGAATTGTGGCTCTGGCGGCCTCTTCCTGGTTAGATGTCATAGATTCAGGACT
Source organism: Cimex lectularius (assembly GCF_000648675.2). Classification (NCBI taxonomy): domain Eukaryota; kingdom Metazoa; phylum Arthropoda; class Insecta; order Hemiptera; family Cimicidae; genus Cimex; species Cimex lectularius. The sequence continues at coordinate 220,219 of NW_019394227.1, forward strand.
TCCTGGGCAGCAATGGAGGTTGTTCTCATTGACAGTGATGCTGTAATATCTTTGTCCACCAATCCATAGACTATGGGTCTAACAACTGCTGTGTATTGTATTTATGTAAGGGTCTTTGGGTTTAGTCTCAACTTTTCCCACATAGGTTTTTAGGCATGTGACTCCAGAAAAGTGTGAGTTAGCAGTTGTATCCTTTTGAGTTTTTTCTCATGTCTTCGTCCTGGACTAGAATTCCATTTAACCTAAGACATTTATTATCTGGTAGATACACGTTTGTGGTAATTTTGTATGCAAAAGGGTTTGGGTCGATAGTTGTCTTTATTGAATTTCCCTCGGCCAATTCATCAGTCTCCTCGTATGCCCTTACACCCAAACAACTAATTTTGTTGTTCTCCATTTTTGGCAAGGCCTTGCAATCCCAAAAGCTCTGAACTTACTAATCTGTAGGTAGTTACCGTTATTGCCGCCTGGATGTCTGAGTAGATGGCTATTTTGTTGTTCATAATACCCTGCCTTTTAATCTTCTTGAATGTTTGATGTACTAGATACACAATAAATCAATATTTTTCATTTGTGGAGATAAAAATGATTCAGATATATATATTTTTTAATGTTTAACTAATAATATATATTTGCTGAGATTAATTTTAAAAAATTGACAACTTAAAATATAAATATCACATTTAATAAAAATTAATTATCTTACATGCACGTAAACACAAGCGAATAAAAGTGGTACATAGTTATGTTCAATTCACTTTTTATTTAATTTCTCCAGAAGTTCACAAGCTTCTTTGCTCGCCTGAAAAAGGTAAAGAAATTGTTTTTATTTTAACATAGACATACTAAACAGAGAAAATGGTGAAATCAAAATACCAATAAGTCATCATCGTTTGAAATCGGGTAATCGCATGCAAGGTTCAAATAGTATCTTGCATTGTCTTCTTTGTTGAGTTTCAAATACGTTTTTCCTAGCATCAAGAGATTTTGGCTGAAAAAAAATAAATAAAATAAAAAATAAAATAAAGTTAAAGGAAAAATTGATGATTTGATTTACCTGTAAAATCTTGGTTCAACTTCTTCAGCTTTTGAAAAATATATAAGTGCTTCTTCGTACGAAGAGACTGGGGGTGCTGTGAAAATAGTAGATGCAACTTTCCTTTGATACCATGGCATATCTGTTATTTGATAGCACCTAAAGATAATTTTTTACATTATAAAAATTATTTCAAATAAAACAACAAATATTCAAATTTAAAAAAATTACCACAAGCCAAGCATGTAAAGTGTGGTAGCATCATTTGGATTTAATTCACTAGCTTTCTGTAATAGAAAAATTTGCATTTAAAAAAAATTATAATTAATACAGAAAAGTAGATTTTTTTTTATATTTACAGTAGAACATACCAACATGTGCTCTTTGACAGTCTGCAGATGCGTAATTCTGGTCTTTATGCCTTCGTAAGTACTCTTGGCATCGAGCAAAATTGACATCCATTTGTGATTAGCGAAATGGTCTTTGTCTAGGGCCAGTGACTTTGAAATAACTTCATACGCCGCAAAAATGAGCGACTTCTTCTCTTCCGGACTTGTCGCAATCTCTTGGGAAAGATTGTATTGCGCTCTCGACAGCCTCCAAAGAATTTCAACATCGTTTCCATCCTACACGGCAATTATTTAAGACATAAAAATGGCCCCGTTGAGATTTTGGACATAATCACCTTGTAATCACCTAGCAGAGTGCAAATTTCTCTGTATTTGCTCTCCTTGTACAACGCATCAGCAGTCGATAATAAAGTTTTTCTTAAAGCATCCTCTTTATTCGCTTCTTTTGAGGAACGGAACCATGATAGGGAAATCAAAAATGCTCCAGTTTTGTATTTCTAAAAAATACAAAATGTGAGTATCAAAATTTACTTAATTATACAAGTACATAATAAATACACCCATTTTTAATAAAAAATTTGAGATTTTATTTTTTGTTCCATTTAAAATTAAGTTTTGCTTTAATTCAACGCATTATACGAATTGGTGATAACAGGTGAACTCATGACCCTAGATGGCTTTATGAATGAAATAAATTGTAGTAATAAATAGTTTCTTTAGCGGTTTGTTTGTCATAAAAATTTTTCCTCATGATAAGAAAAAGATTATCAACCCAAGCAATAATAAAAGTTTCAAAATTGTGAGAAAGATGTATTTTTCAAAAAAGTTAATGTAAAGATTGCCAAAAATATTCATTGTATCAAATTTTATGCCGAGAAATGTCACCTCCTCGCCAAGAGGTTCACCCTTCATGCTGAGCCAAGGATGATCGTGGGGTGGGGTCTCCTCAGCCAGCAAAAATGGACTGCTCTCGTTTTAACCACAGAGAAGGAGAAACCTATTTCTCATCATTTGTAACCATTTTGTCAATTGTGGTCTGTACTCTTCTGTCTACCTCCTCTAGGTTTAAATGGCGGCATCAACATTAAGCATTACCTATTAGATTTTTGAACCATTTAAAGATGCCATTTACTATGGTCGATAAAAGCCTTGTAAAAAAGGTCACAATATTGCACTTAAATATAAACGAATTGTTAGGAAATAATAATAATCTGATAAGTTTTTCAACAAAATGTTGATCAACAAAGTTTAGTGTACTGGAAAAGTACACTTTTCTTCTTGGCTAAATGAAAAGTTTTAAATTAAATTAACAATGTGAAAAATATAAATCAAAGAAGCCAGGTTTAGGGAAATGGTGAGAATATGATTATTATAAGATAAGAAGTTAAGCCAATTTTCATTAACAATTGGACAAATTCCAAAATTGTGACAATTTATTTTGTTTATTCTATAAAATAAACTTTTATTCCAAAATAGCATAAAAGTAGTAAAGTAGTTAAAGAAAAGCCATGGGCTATGCCGGGTTTCAAACCCGGACCTATAGTGTGGCAAATATGAGATGCTTGCCTTAACCTCTCAACCACTGCAGACCCGTGAAATTTGTACTTATTAAATAATTCCTGTCATACAAGTCGGTTTATTGCACAACTACCTATTGGGGGTCGCGGAAGAGGGGTCCAACCACTTTACAATACATTTTTCATGAAAATCAATGGGGTCTTATTTTTCCAAAGAAATTTATTTTAAAACTTGGTTTCGTTAAGAATAAAAATTTACTTTGTAATAGCAAACTTAATAAATTGTTACAATTTTGGTATTTGTCCAAGTGTTGGAGTAATATTAACTGACGACCTTATCTGATAATCGTGTACTCCAACTTCTTTTAGATTTGGCTTCAAATCTTCATTAGATTTGGGTTATTTTCTCGGAAGAAATTTATTTTAAACTTGTTTTTGTTAAGAATAAAAATTTATTTTGTAATAACAAACATAATAAATCGTCACAATTTTGGTATTTGTCCAATTGTTGGGGTAATATTAACTGATGAGCTCATCTTATGATCGTGTTCTCCAATTTCTTTTAGATTTGGCTTCATCTTTGGGTTGGATTATTTTCACGGAAGAAATTTATTTTAAACTTGTTTTTGTTAAGAATAAAAATTTAGTTTGTAATAACAAACATAAATTGTTATGATTTGGTATTTGTCCAATTGTTAGACTAATATTAACTGATACAAACCATGAAACATTGGTACGATAAAGAAAATGTTTTTTTGAAACCTACATCACACCAAACTGCAACTCACGATTTCTGAATAATCATTAACTGATGAGTTTATCGTGTTCTCTCATTTCTTTCAGATTTGGCTTCATCTTTGTGTTGGATTTTTTTCACCAAGTAACTTTAATTTACTGGGGTCTTTTACACCTTTTGGGATTGGTATTACAATGGCCTCTTTCCACTGATCTCATTATACATCAAGGATGTGACTTTTCTGATCCCGGCGATTTGTCAGTATCAGTAACTATAATAGGCCAGTTATAATATCTTATGTCGCTGGTGATGTCTGTATTATTCCATTCTGCCTTTCTCCTGAAGGAATCTTTCTGAATATGACCGATCGCTCAAGACAAGTGTGCAAGGGTATCAGCAATTTCTTTTGGTTCATTGATTATAAAATTGTTTTCAAATTATATCGGTGTTGGCGTTTATTCTTCCCCTTGATCACTCGATCCTGTGCCATACCTGTGTCAAGGGCATCTCCCTGTTAAGCCCTAAAACATACTCTTGCACGCTTTTATTTTTGGTTTGGATCAATATCCTTGCTCTTTTCATTCCGACATTATCTAAGTTGACCGACTTGAGGTTTTTATTCTAGTTTTTATTCATTCTTATTTCCCGGTTATTCAGACCAGTGTTCTTGCTGTTTTTTGGGTATCTGATAAACTCATTAACATTACCCTAATAATTAAAAGTTAGGCACTAAGATAGAGATTTTTTTGCCTTTGTAAAATAAACTTTTATTTTTTATTAAATTGACACGGTGGAAAAAAAATCCATCCAAAGATTGAAGTGAGATATGAAATAATAATAAAAACAAGATTACCACTTCAGTCAATATTGCCCAAAATATTTGACCAAGATTGTTACACTTTATTTTATTTGTTATTATTCTTGACAAGAATATAAATTTTAAGTTAAAATTATAAATGATTACCAGTCAAGAGCTTCCTAATTATACATTTATGCTAACTAAAGCATAAACTGTGATTGTTTATTTTGTCAATGATTAAGCATAGAAACAACTTTAATCAGTTACAAAAGTGTTCATAAATGGAAAAAAAGTTGTTTATGCTTTTTAAATGTAATTACTAATTATTTTTATAATACATATGGAAAGTATTTATGATTTTAATTATTAAATAGTAAAGGAATAAGTGTTTGTGAATTTATAAATATATTGAAAGGCTAAAAACTAGAGGATAAAATGTGATAAACAGAAAGTAAACAATTTAAAAAACAGCTTAAAAATAGACACTGCGTGGTCTATAGATACAATCTATTTCTAAATTGTCTGAATTTATATTTTTTAATTGTACAATAAATGTGAATTTTCAAGTGAAACACTTACGTCCAAGCTGAAAAGCAGTCTGTGCGGTAAAGCCACCAGGTTTTTGGCCCTCGTCGGCCTGAAAAAGGCGTATTTCGCAAATGAAGAGACGGTTCGCCTAAAAAACTGCATCTTGTTTACAAACGGCAAGGTCGTCCATTGATAAGAGCGAAGCGGCCTGGGACCTGGCGACCGGAAGCTGACAACACGAAGCCAGCTGAATCCCGCCAACGCTCCTCTCCAAAGATGCCGATACGAAAGAGGCCGGCTGTCAGATGACGAACACAAACCGTCCAATCACAGGATTATCAATTAATCTCCTGCTTTGACCAAATTAATTGTCATAATGGTTTAAAAACTCATAAATACTATGTTTTTCTCAGAAATAAACCCTAACATGCATAAAATACATTTAAAAAAACAAAACCCAGAAACAACAAAAATGTCTTCTGTTAGAGAGTTTCTTTTCATTACATCTTGTACTAATTATTTGAAAATAGGTTAAACTAAACCAATAAAAAAAATTAAAATGTAAAAGCTTGTAGGACAAAAAGTAAAAATTTATACAGTATTCAAAATATATTTTCTACTTTTTTAAAACATTAAATCAGTTAACAATTAAAGTATAAAGTTATTTTACAAGAACGTATGTCATGGAGACAAAAATATATAAATATATAAGGACAGATAAGGCAAATTTGTCATGGAAATTAAAAAAAAACATCACAATTTTAATTTAGATTTTATGCCAATAAGCTAATAAAGTAAAAAAGTAATTTTTAAAGAAAATAATTTTGGTCATTAGAGACAAAATATCAACCAATTTAAATTTCTATTTTTTATCGCAAAAAAAGTAATTTTTAAAGAAAGTAATTTTGGTCATTGAAGACAAAATATCATCCAATTTAGAGTTCTATTTTTTATCCCAAATCAAAGTAATTTTTAAAGAAAGTGATTTTGGTCATTGGAGACAAAATATCATCCAATTTAGTTCTATTTTTTTAATCCCAAATAAAAGTATTTTTAAAGAAAGTGATTTTGGTCATTGGAGACAAAATATCATCCAATTTAGATTTCTATTTTTATCCCAAACCAGAATAATTTTTAAAGATAGTAATTTTGGTCATTGGAGACAAAATATCATCCAATTTAGATTTCTATTTTTTATCCCAAATCAATTGACTACTAATGAAGAACGTTACTTTCTGTGCAAATTTGTCATGGAAACTAAAAAAATCAAAATTCCAATTTACATTTCATGTTTGTAATGTCAATTAACAACAAAAATATAAATTAATTTTACATGCAAATTTGTCATTAAATTTTTTAAATAAATCTCAATTTAGATTTTATATCAATTAGCTAATAAAGTAAAAAGTATTTTTAAAGAAAGCAATTTTAGTCATGTGGACAAAAATATCAAAACTACAATTTAGTTATCCATTTTTTACCCCAAATCAATTGACAACTAATGAAGATTAGATTTCATTTTGTACTCTCAATTACAACAAAAATATAAATTATTTTTACGACACAAATTAATGCAAATTTGCCATGGAGACAAAAGAAAATCAAAATTCCAATTTAAATTTTACTTGTTTAATATCAATTAACTACTAAAATAAAAATTAATTTTACAAGCAAAATTGTCATGGAAACTAAAGTATCAAAATTCCAACTTTTTTTAAAAATTTATTTTTGGCATCAGCTGGTTGTCAGAGCCACTTTCATCATATAATAATGTACAATGTGTTCAAAATAACAAATAGAAACAACAATAACAAAAACTTTAATTAATGCAATAATTACAACTATTATTTAGTTTTGTTTAATTTAGTTTACTATAACCTTTTTTTTAATATAATCATAATCTTTTGTTTATATTATTCAACAAGTTTTCTATTACAGAGATCACCTGCTAGAACGGGAGCTTATATTTGAGTATCCTACCATATTTCCCATTGTTTTTAAGAGCACTCAGCATCTTCCTAAGTTTCTCTTCAATGATGGACAAATCATGATTATATGTTCCAATGTACCTGATTTATCTTTTTAAGTAATATTTGCATACATCATGATTGGATCTAAGCCTTACCATTATACTGCACATCGCTTTTTTAAGAGTGATCGTTGAAAACCAGGGTGTTGTCGAAATGGCAGGAAACATTTTTTATATAGCAGCCCTTTACTCACTGTATTGAGTCTGTCAACTATTCATGCCTCTTGCCTTGGCCATTGGATTATAGTCATGGTATCTCTGGTATCGTGTCTAAAAAACTTAGATATCAATTTACTACTGAATTAGAACATAATTTTACAAGTAAATTGGCTCTTATCAATTAAAAGTAAAGGAGCAAATTTCCCTTGAAAATTTGTCATGTAAACAGAAATTTTAAATTTAATTTAGTCAAAGCTCAAGAGGTTCTTGGGTATTAGAGGTAGCTTAGGTAGGATTTGAGTTAGAGGACAGAATTGCTGTATCATTCACATAGGTTGATGGTATTGGGGTGTACAAGTAAGTCAGCAGTATAAATGATATAAATTATGGGACCTAGAATGCTCCCTTGTGGGATGCCTGTATCTGATTTCTGAGTTAGGTAAGAGACTGATTAAAATTAAAAAAAAAATTTTTTTTTAGTTCAAATGTTAAACTACCTTCAACCTATTAAAACATAATATAATAATGATATGCTATTTATTCGTAGAAGCTAAAGAAAATTTAAAAACCTTTTTGAAAGATTAACACTTTTTAACCAAATCGTTTAATTTTACAACCCCACCTCCTAAAAATTTGAATAAAAATGAATAGCAAGGTCACTTGTTAAATAAAATCAAAATTTTGCTATTTATAATTGTTGCATATTCGAGTGGAGTAATAGATTTTTTTTTGTTTTTCATTTTTTTTTTTTTTTACAATCCAAATCTTTAAAAATTTGCGCTCATGAACGAGTTAGAATGGAAGAACTTAAAGAATAAAATTAATCATGAATAAAATTAATTAATAAGGGTGAGAAAATAAATTTCGCCTTGTAAATATGCGGCGTTGTCGGATTATAAATTCAAATATATTAAAAATCGAAAAAAAAATTGTTGAAAGTGAAATTGTTCAAGTTCAAAAGTAACACGTTTCAAGGTGAAGCCGAGCCACGGGCGTCCTTCTAACAGATGATAACAATCAGCTGAAAGCCTTGGTACGCCGTTCGGTTCTGTTTTGGTCGAAAAGTCATCTTTGCACTGACAGACGGACTCGTCTTCCCCGTTTCTTTTAATTTGGAATTTATTTTTATGTTCCGCCTTCTTCCCCTCGGCCCTTGCCATCATCTGAAATGCTCTCCGTCATCTTTGTACTCGGCATCGGTTAAACACGGGAGTAAACAGACTGACATTCGATTTTAACAACCTTTGTAAACATGTAAAAACCAAGGTCAGTATTTTTACAATACAAATACTCGCATTCAATTTTTTTAAAAAAATTTATGCATGTTGATTTATTATATCTGAACGGTTTATTAAATAAATATTTTATTTGGCTTGGTTTAATTTATTTGGAGTATTTAAATGGAGGGGAGATGAGTTGGGATCTAGGTATGGCGTTGTTTTATAAATAACTCGTCTTGGAATTTATATTTCCTTAATGCATACCCATTTTAAAAATAAAAATGTTTTTATTTAACTTTGTTTTTAAATAAACAAAATGCTGTAAATATTTTTCCTTTGTAACTGAAAAAATGATAAACGTTGTGCCCTGCGGTGAAGCATTAAGTAGCATGTTCAAAGTTAAGAGATAATTAAATAAAAATACAAACTGTTTTGTTTTTATTTATTTAAAAGGATGATCTTATGTTAAGCTGTGATAGCAGTTATTTAGAGTTTTATTTTTTTGTTCTGATGCTCTCTCTGCCATCTGCACCCTTAAAAACCTCTTCGCGACTAATCCCAGAGTCCATGATATTCTTCTTATGATATCAAACAAATTTAAAAATCAGTCTGTGCAGTACTTGTGGATTCTGGGTCATAGTGGCATAATCGGGAATGAAAAAGCTGACCGCACAGTAAAGAAAGCTATAACAGAAGGACATAAGAGACATGAAGGAAGATTTCAATTCATTTATTAAAAAAGTTATGGTCACAATGGGAAATCGAGTGGCAGAGAGTGAGGAATAACAAACTTTGGGAAATTAAGGGGTCAAATAGTGGTACATCTTTACAATACAATTTTTACAATACAAATTCTTGCATTCAATGTTTTTTTTTTTTAAATTTATGCATGTTGATTTATTATATCTGAACGGTTTATTAAATAAATATTTTTTTTGGCTTGGTTTAATTTATTTGGAGTATTTAAATGGAGGGGAGATGAGTTGGGATCTAGGTATGGCGTTGTTTTGTAAATAACTCGTCTTGGAATTTATATTTCCTTAATGCATACCATTTAAAAAAAATGTTTTTATTTAACTTTTAAATAAACAAAATGCTGTAAATATTTTTCCTTTGTAACTGAAAAAATGATAAACGTTGTGCCCTGCGGTGAGGCATTAAGTAGCATGTTCAAAGTTAAGAGATAATTAAATAAAAATACAAACTGTACCCAAGAAAGAAGAAACAACTTTGGCTAGATTGAGGGTACTGTCAATTGACGCATGGTCATTTGATGTCCCGGGAGTCTGCTTCAGTGTGTCCAGATTGCGGAAAAATAATCACTGTTATATATGTTTAATAACATGCAAAAAATACACAGACATAAGAAATACGTTCAAACTCGCAAATAATCTAAAAACAAAACTAGGTGACAATTTTAGTAACATCAAGAAACTATTTGGCTTCCTCTATGAACCCTGCCTATTAAATGTAATTTTTCATGTTAAAATGTTTCACATACTAACAACTACTAATACTAACTTGGCTAACAACATACTTTCAAGGCAGTCATGACCCTTGGTGGTTTTTTACCTTTAAGAAAAAAAAAAAGTTTTATTTTTATTTAGCTTAGAAAATATTACTTTATCAATGGGATTTTTTTTTACTTACACACTTGCACAATGCCCATGGAGAACTCATAGCATGAGAAATCAGCAATGCTGGCTCTCATGAGGGATTAAAGGGAAATATCTTGAGGCCATTGTCGTTTAAGGCTAGGTGGTGGGTTTTCACAAAAGTATTCTGTAGAGATGCTTCGAGCAGTTTGGTTAGAATGATCAAGACGTTGGTGCGAAACTTTTGGAATCGGGAACGGTTTGTTGACAAAATGAATATCGAGGTCATTGTGGACTAGTGAGATTAGTGATGTAGTAAGGAGTTTTGGCAATTTGTATGAATTAGAATTAGGCCTGGTTTGCCCGGAGGTGATCGGTATAAGAGAGGCATATGCGATTCCAGTATGAGATACAAAAAGTATCCAGGCGACTTTCCTGATGACTAGATTCAGTTGCCTCCTTTCCATCACTTCTTGATCCTTTATTAAAGACCTAGATGTTTGATTCTGTTATATTTTTATAATGGACGAGTTAAAAGCTGTAGCTCTTTGGCATTTAATTAGCCGAAAAACAAGTAAAAGTAGAGTTATGTGGGTTCACCATCATAAAGTCACTGTTGTTTCAAAGCGTGGGATATGTTGAACTGATGAAATTCATTTGTCGTTATCAAAAATATCACTTCTATCCATTTTTTAAAAGTTTCAAAGAAGGCGTGTGAAAACAAGAGTTGGATGGAGCGATCTGCTTGATATAGTATGAAATGTGTGCCATGCTGCACAGTATCCTGTCAGTTGCCTTTAAACAGAAAACGTACCAAGCGACTAAACATCGACTTAAAATCGGTATCTGCCAGTCTTCCCGTCTGAATGACTGTATCTGTCTCTTACATCGGCCTCCTTGATACTGATCTCTCATACTGATTGCCTCAGGGTGAACTGGGCCTTATGTAAGTGGCTACTATTAGATAAAGGTTGGATAACTTGATTGGAGCAAGAGGAAAGTCTACTGCGGAAAGAGAAAAATGTTTTGGAGATTTTTTTGCTCAAAAGGAATTATGAGGTTGTTGTGAAAGGACATGTTGGAGGCATAGTAAGGAGGATTGACTTTGGTTCTGAGGACTTTGGATTGAGAGGTTTAGGATTGCCCAACAGTTCTGGTCCATACATCCATATTGATTTTAGGATTGTTTTGTTTTTTGTTGAAACATAAGATGTGTATGCCAGTCTGTGTAGTATTTTAAAACATTTGTTTAATTCCTGTCGGTTTAGTTGTATGTATTGGTTGGTTCCAGGTTAATCATGAGTCTAGATGGAATTCAAGGTAGCAGTCTCATTTTCTTTTTATTATTGAGGAATATTATATGAGGGATTTTAATTTGAATGGTGAATGAGCATTAATCCTTATACACCACTGCTTGCTCTATTGGGCTATTTGCAGGACATGTGTCTAGAGCTCCTCTAAAGCAGTTGTCGAATTTGGATCCGAGGATTGCACAGCTGTGCATCCAGAAAGATTACAAGGATGTTAGAGGGTGAAATTGGAATATCTGCAGTGTAGAGGAGGTAAAGGATCCATCCAAATACCCTGCTCCTAGAGGACAATAGTCAGTGTAGGCCGGCGGACTCTGAAGGATTAGGTAGAGGATATTTGAAAGGGTGCAGTTTAGTTTGTACAGGCCTTCATGCAGCCAAATATTTGTGACACATTGAGAACTCCGCCCAGTATTCTTTGGACTCGAGAGATGAGGAATGAGTATATGTGGTGCAAGTCTATGAGCAGTCGGTATCCATTAGTGAAATAGAACTAAAAGAAAATTTTTCATTTATTACATCTAAAAATAATCATGTACCAACATTAAACTTATTTATTACTTAATTCGAAAAGAATTTTGATCATCCATGTCTATCAGACAATTTATCAAGATGATCTTAAGAGATGATTTCATTGATAAAAATATCAAGGATCAACCGATGATTACTTGACGTTCAATAACTTACTTATGTTCTATATTATTTATTATATTGGCTCAGAAATTTAGGTTTTTAAGTGAACTTACTTTTTATAACTCAAGTTTTGATGATTGTGTTTCGGAACTTTTTGTAATTAATAATATTATAAGATGTATTTAACATTAAAAAGTTATAAATTATCATAAATAATTTTTAAAAAAGTCAAATTAAGGCTTTTCCGAGAAGGTAAATAATTAATTACACACCTTCTGTTGAAAATTTTCTAAATTTCGGCTTAGTTATTGTAAACAGATGATTCATAAAAAGCAATTTACCACCTCCCTGTTCAGATTCTGTGGATGATCAGAGGTAAAATTGTGGCAATTCAATTGAATGAAATAGTGATCTCAGTGATATTTCAGATGCCAATAATATTTCAGAGTTAGAAGCCGTTTTAAAAATGACAAAACGAAAGTTCTCATAGGAAAAAGTCAGAACAGGAAAAAGGGAATTGAATATTTGATGTGATAAATGATTTCAACCCTCAATTGGCACAAGAGAGCCTTCACTCAATCCACTCGTGTTTTGTCTCTTTGATTCAATTTTTGATATTTTATTGCGTGCTTTTTTTTAATAAAAAATAATTAGTGGTGAATAAATTTTGTTTATTGTGTGTATCCATCCTTAATAACTCTTATTAAGTAAAAAATCTACCAATATGTCCTAATAGATTCACAATAACAAACAAAATCATTCATAAGTCGTTAATAATACAAATCCTCATGTCTTAAAGTAAATAAAACTTCTTATCTCTCAAATTCACACGTAAGCTAATTTACTGATGCATTAGTTCTTTTTTATTAGTGATCCTTTATCTGATACAGACTGATATTTCTATTGAGAAATTATTTGACCATCAAATTCAGAATGACCTTGTAACTGAAACTCTGTCGTGATTTGAGTTGTTAAAAATATTAAAATACTAGAATATAAATATATAATATATANATACAGAAAATATTTTGTTACAAAAAAAAATAAAATAAAATAAAATAAAATGCTATTCACCTTTTATTGCTAAGATATTTAAATTTTCTTTAAAGATTTCCTTAAAGATAATTGTTTATTGCTTGCTACTTGGTAGTGTAAATGACAGGGTTTACTCCAAAATACCCTGAGGAATATTGAATACTCTGGGGTAATGTGAATGTAATTTATTAATGTTTATTAATTTAGAATTAATTTATTACAGCAAGATCTGAAAGAAATAGAAGACAGAAGTGTAAATGATTTTACATCAATAAAATTATCAAAAAGCTAAATGTAAAAATTCGTTTTTATCAAATTTCCAAACTTTCAAAGGACGTTTGGCCAGACTATCTAATGTAATAAATATTTGACTTGATTGCACTCTTATCCGTGTATTTTTGCTAAATTTTGGTCTCCCAGAATTTGTTAATGATCTTTGATGATTTTCTAGGTTGACCAAAAACAATAAAAAGCTGAAGAAAGTTTATTCAGAGATGATTGAATTTCTTAAATTAGTTGACTTGCAGTAACTCTGATTAACAATAGATGTTATTAAGCAATTATTCAGTTTTAAGGCATTTAAGACAAAGGGAATAAAAAAAAACAAAAAAACAAAAAAAACAACAACAATCTCATTTTGAAAGTGACTAATCACAAAATACAAACTACTACCATTTCTTTAGTATGTTCAAATAAAAGGTTAAATTTGTTTCCTTACATTTTTAAAAATTATATAAAAAATAGTATAAGTATAACTATTATAAAAAATAGTTTTATAATTGTATCACTGTTGACACAAGCTTTTCTGGTTTTTGTAAGAGAAAACAACAACAATAAATAAAAAGCATGACCCAATGAAGATGTTCCTGCTTACTTCTTTAATTTCACTCAATTAATTGTACAAAATTTTTTCGAAATGAAAAATTTGTGTCACAGGCGGGATTTGAACCCATGACCTTCGGCTCAATACGCCGCTGCTCTAACTGCTTGAGCTATTGGGACTTTGATCGCCTATACCACAATCTTCTCATTTCGACTTCCTGTTTATTCCAGTTAAGTTTCAGTTATTTAATTTTAGCCCAGTTTTGACCAGACAACCCATTTTTACTGTTTCTGCATTGATAACATACATTTTATTGCTATTTTATGAATTAAATAACTTAATTTGATGGTAAAGACTGGCACTTTTACAAAAACATTCTGGAAGTGATATGCTTAGAGAAAAAACTTATTACTTAATTATTGTTATTTTTAAGACTTGAAAACCATACCTATTTACATTAAATGCTTGTTCTCACCATTTTCATTTTCATTATTAAACATCTTTGTGATAGCTCTTTATTATTAGCATTTTACATAATAAATTCAATAGCTCGGGATCATGAATAAATTGTACACAGGTCTTCTACCTTCATGTGTATGATATATGAATGGATGTATTTATTTGTATGAATGGAGTGATAACCCCCAATTTCCCCAAAGAATAGTGAGTACTTTGGAGTAGTATGAACTAAGTCTGGTTTGTGCACGATATTTATTAACGAGAATGGCAGGATTTATCCCCAATTACCCAGAGGACTATTGAGTACTCTGGGGAAGTGTGAATGCAATTTATTAGCGTGAATGGAGAGTCTTATCCCCCATTACACCGAGGAATATCAAGTGCTATAAGGTACATAAATGCAAACCAGACTATCATGATTTATCTGGTTTGTTGTTATTTGTGTTATTTTATGCACAATCGACGAAGCCCTAGGGCTCAGAGAAAGAGAGGCTAGCCATAAGATAAAAAAAAATAGAGTTTGTTACTATAAAACATTATCATAAAACATCTATAACTTGATTGGAGAAACATGAAAAGAAAGATAGGAAGAAGGCTGGCAAAAAACAAATTAACATTTTATGCATATTGTAATAGCAGATCTGTTATAGGTCATTAACAATAAACACAAATTACCTTTTTATACTTTTTAAAAATTTAAAATAATGAGAAATAAAATCAATAGCCTAATATTATATTTTGTCTATAAATATAGATTCGTTATCATTTTCTTTCTAATATTTCATTTTTTATTAAAAAATCATGCGACAATCTTTTTTATCAATGACACGTAAGATAGTAGAGCAAAGAATTATTACTATTATTATTATTTTTTCACTGAAGACATTACATCTATCAGTTTATCGTTTAAATTATTGATAACTATTTAAGGATAGGGTGGAAAAGAAAAAATCCTGCTTGACATTAATATTTATTATCATCAATAAAATGTACCGCTTTCTTACTTTCTATAAACACTGAAAAACCTTGATTTTTTTGATATTGTATTATGTAAAAATTGTCCTGAATCAGTACACTTAAAATGAATGGGAATAATCCTTGAAATAACTGAAAAAAAGTATTAAATACAAAATAAAGGATATAAATAAATATACTTACATTTGACCATAATTATCCATTTATTTAAAATTCATACATTTGTATAAAAATCCTTATATCGTTATATATCTATATATAATCTGCTATATATACATAATATATTAATATCCTAACATAATCCTTATCCAAGACATTTAAAATTTTCAGCATCAATCAAACAGTGACATTTTTAAATCATATTTAGATCTGTTTGTTTAATTGTTCAATTATGCAGAAGTTGCTTGAAATATAAACGATTAAGGATGGTGAGAACAATGATAGAGAAAAAAATACTTATATTGGTTAAAAAAAATCTTAATTTTTGCCGATCGGTGTTATAACTTTCGTGTTTTCGTGGTTTTTGATCATAAAATAATTTTATTGAAGGTAAACATCGTATAAAATGCTTTTATACTTTTTATTTTGGGTTTGTTACAATATATGGAAAATGTATTAACAATTTGGGATAATATATTACATAACATATTTAAAATAGAAAAAAGTTTTGCTTATTTATTTTGGAGAAACAAATGGATAGACTCAATCATTCTATTTTATTATAATATTTAAAGTCTTTATTACAAGATTACTTAAATATTCATGAAATATAAAACTACATCACCTAAAGTTTACAGTGTTAAAAGGTAAATTTCTCAAGATGTACTACTTCCCACCAATTTGGGCTCGTTTTAATTTTTAATTGACAATTTAGACAGAGAGGGGGAGCCCTAATAGCCTTTGAGATAAGGGAGTGAACTGACCACTTGAAGCATAGTTCTATTTTAGCTTGAGCCTCACTCACACACTAACGCAACTCTGCCTTTAAACTTTCTCACGTCTTACGAAGAGCCTGTGTGTTGTGTACCTTTATCGAAACAACAACTTATTCAACCGGTGAGCCTTTTATTATTTACAAAAATTTATATTATTCATATACAGCCTTAGTTTTTACCTCTTAGGCCCTACCTTTTATTTTACCTCTAAACAATTGCTCAGTTTATTTGGTGAAAAGTTTTCATCTAGTTTTAACCTATGGAATCTCTTTAATAATATCTCTCTATAATAATAATTAATAATTTTAGCACAGTAATTTAAACAGTTTCTAAATGGCACAGTTTAAAATCACCGTCAGAATTGAATTTAAATAAAAAAGCAACGTGAAAAATCATTTAAAGGGTAAAATTGTATAGATTTCATAATTTTTATGATTCAGTGACGTATATAAATTACATCTGCTTGTTGCTATCGCTGTTTAATTTTTACAGTTGATTTAAACTTGTGACATTGTTATTATAGTTTTATTGGAAAATTTATGCTTTTGTGATTTCAATATAAATAATTATTGAAAAATATTTAAATTTAAGAATAAATATTTTTTTTACAGATCAGCATTGTTGAAAGTAGCAATAATTATGCTGGATAATATGCTCTGTTTATTAATGTTTTTTCTGACATATTTACAATCAGTAATAAAATAATAATTACAATCCAATGCGAATAAACTTGAAAATGTAGTATTTATGAGGTTAATAAAAAACAGACCCACACTTGTTTACATTTTCATGTATTGTGTTAATGTTTAATGCAAATTAATTGATCAAATGCCCTTGAAAAATTGTGTACTGTGAAAAGTCAGTAATAATTGATAAATTCACAGGTTTATGAGGTGAATATTATTTTGTAGATGTTTACATCCAGTGGACCGAAAGATCATGTCTTAAGGTCATACACGTAGTTTAACATCTATTTTTGTTTTCTGGTGTAATATTTATTTTTAGCATTATTTAAACATATATTTCTTAGAAAATCCACAATTAGTATTGAAAGACTGCCATTTTGTGTCATTAGATTTATTATCCCACATTAATTGATAAACCATGTTTAATGTTTTTTGTTGTTGTTGTTGTTGAAAAACTTGAAAATTTTGAACATTTCTGTTTCAGCATCGAGCGAACGAGTTACCAGCCTGATCAAACAGCACACACTGTCAAACGATATGTGATTTAATAGACTTTGTTGAACTCAAGTACCTGATATGTCTATGAAAGAAGTGCACTTCGAAGGAACCCCGCCGTGGGGTTTTAGAATGAATGGTGGGGCTGACGCCAGCCACCTGTTAAGAATTTCTAGGGTGAGTATACTAAATATAAAATGGCCTGTCAATCAAATATTACGTCAAACTTAAAATTTCTTTGTTGTTTACTGAACAATTTTACTTCATAAGTTACACTAATCTATGAAATATTCACATTATTGCAAATCTTGACAAAACCTGTACATCAAAATAACAAAAGTGGGTTAGTGACATTTTGAAATATAAGCGGGCATTTGATTTCCAAGAAATGTATTCCGAATAACTTAACTGGGTTGCAAGTATGCTATAAATAGAGGGGGGGGAATCAGTGCCAATAGTTGCACACTCTATACTATTACTATGTGAATGACAATATTTCTATCGGGTCATTGCTTATCCTATTGTACTTTTGTCGTAATTGTTTATAAGTATTATAAATTTTTTAAAAGATTTAATAATAAATTTATATTTTACTCCTTTTTTAATGGTGTATTCATTTTGTAAAAGATTAATTCAAGCTTACATTTTGTTTTAACCCGGGGTGTTGGCAATTTATGAAAATTAATTTCTGTAGCTCATATTTTCTAATATTCCTAGAAAAAAAGGCCGTTTCACTTTGGACTAAGGGCCTCTTTGTGACTGGGTGGAGTGTCAGTAATTAATGGAACAAGGGAGTGCCTGTTTATTAATTCCACTTGCCTAAGGTTATCAACCATTAGGCTTGTAAATTCCCATTCAAAGGAAACGTCTTACTTTAAAAAAAAAAAATCTATCTTAGATGTTCTTGTTTTAACTTTAAATTGATTTGCGACTTAGTCAACATATCAAAAATAAAAAATTGATTTGTCAGGTTCTGATATATTATTGACAAAGAATAAAATATGGACATCATAAATTTATAATATTCTGTTTGTACTGTGCCAAAAAGCCAAGATAATATTTAACGGACAAACCTGCTTATTAGCAGAAGAAAACTAATAAAACATGGAAAATACGAACATGAAACCAAAACCTGTTCATTAGGGCATTAAAAAGTTGGTCATAACGATTAATTAATGAAATCTAAAAAAAAAGTTAACAACCGGTAACTTTTAGCATAACAAAGAATAATTTTAGCTATAACATTGTTCTTATTTTATCAATTTTAAATGGTAAAATTTTACTTTTATGCTTTCTTACCAATTCGGCTTCTATCTGCCATTTTAGATCCAGCAAGGTTTCAAAATTTTTGACATTTCCTCCGCTTTAGAGAACAAAGAGTTGCATTATTTGATCTGGCCCATGCTTTTGACACAGACCCTCTGTGAAATTAAACACTTCCTACCCATATCTTATTACCTTATCATGGAATCCTATTTAACTGATCTCTTCTTCAGAGCAAAGTGCGGCAATGATTACTCAGATATCGTACTAATGTAAGATGTTATGTTTGGAGTGTGTAATATACAGTGCTCTTTGAAAGCTATTGCATCCCCCGTTCTGTACCTATAACACCTAGTTCACCAAGAAACTTGATTAGTTTAGGCCGGTTTAACTGTTTGTATTTCTTCTATGGTTAAGTTGTCCCAAAACACTGCGGGCAGATGTAGCGAGTTTGTTAGTAGGTGTATTGGTGTCTCCTCTGTCTCTTTGCAGAATCTGCATGTAATTTGTTGGATAGTACCAATCGTCTTCAGATACCTAGTCCATCTGCAGTGTTCTATTAAGTTATTCTGTTATGATTCAAAAACTTTTTCCTACTTCCCTTGATGCATTCTGTTGTCTCTTTCCTTCCAAACATTTGCTAAAAGGTTCTGAAATTGTTTTGAGTCCAGTACAAGCCAGTGTCCCACAAGGGAGCAGTCTTGGTCCTGTTCCTTATTACATTTAAATAAATTACACCACAATCTGAATCCTGTCCAAGCTACCTCATCCAAGAACACCTCGAGTTTATTTTGATAAATTGGTGCAAAAAGTAAAGGACTAGTCTGAAGGGGGAAGAATGTACCCAGTGTACATCTACAGATCAGGATTATAACGAGAGCAGACTGATGTGGAAACCCCACACAAGATTTAAGAGACAACTTAACAGAAAATTTGGACAGCTAAGGAGATTTTTAGGACGAAAATCTGTTTTCATTGTCAAAACTCTACATAAAGACATTACTGCACCCATTCTGATCATACAGAATGAAACTGTGCGGTTCCGCCAAGACATCCAATATTGGGCATATCCAATCAATAGTCCTCAAACAAATTTTCAAAGCTCCTTGTTATGCCACTAACCTTGCTATCCAGAACAACCTCAACAATCCTTTTGTCGATAAACCGATTTGATCCTGCTTTGTTCAAAAATTTCCGCACCAAGCTTGATCCATCATAACCCTAGAATTTTTATTCCCCTTCCACCCCCTAGACACCATTCTAGTAGACCATGGCTAAATTATTAGAATTTAAAGACCATTTGAGAAGAATTCTTTAAGATTGGGTCTTGTTTCTTTCTGCACTTTTTTCATACTTCATCCGTTTGACATCATCTTGGTTGGATTCTATTTTAAACCTGTACAGATAAAATAAAAATTTATGTAATCCAGTAATCTGAAAAGACCCAAGTAAAAGCCACCGTTTTACATTTTGTAAATATTCATACATTAATCTGTTTTTAAACAAGTTTGCCAATTTCAATCATTCAGCGTTTTTGTAGATTTTTGCTTCCTTCAGAGTCACATTTTTGAGCCATTCTATTTTCTTTTTGATCGGGGAAAAAACAATATTAAAGAGTGTGTAGAGATTAGTGACCGTTAATCTATAGTTATTCAGATATCGTGAGATGCGGTCGGGAGTGATGTAGGTTTCAGAAAAACATTTTCTTTATCGTGCCAACGTTTCGATCTTTTATTGAGATCATCTTCAGGGCCTGGGATTTCAAANATGTAAACATTGTTTGTAAATCCCAGGCCCTGAAGATGATCTCAATAAAAGATCGAAACGTTGGCACGATAAAGAAAATGTTTTTCTGAAACCTACATCACTCCCGACCGCATCTCACGATATCTGAATAAATATTAAAGAGATTGTTCATCGAAAAATATTTAAAATTGTTAGATGTAGATTAGTTAAAGCACAAAGAAATCTTTTTTTTTACTAAGCAATTTTAAGTAATTCTTAATGAAATCATTATTGATTATGTAATCTATGATTAAACTTCTTTTCAGGGCTAAAAAAGACAAAAGTTTGAAATCACTTGGTAGACCAATTAGCAAATTAGCAAGAAAGGCTGATGCGATGATCAAATTACAAAATTAACTAATTATGAAATGTATACATGGAAAAAAAAAATAGTCCTAATTTATTTTGTGCCTTTTAGGCGCTTGTGAAATTGATGAACAACCAAGATTAGAAATCCATTCGATAAGTTGTAACATTTTCAGACTCTCTCAAGTATAAATTAAGTCTTAGATACATATTGTAACTTAATCAATCAAGGTGATAATTCTAAAGTAGTAATGATTGAGGCAAAATATATTAAAAAACATTGTACTTTTGTAAGATGATGTGGTTGTGATGCTACAAAATAGATAAATTAAAGTATAAAGTAATTTTCAGTTCCTGACAAATACTTTTTATCATGGCTACTCAGTTTACTTGCTATTTTTTAGTATAAATAGATTAAAATAAAATATAACATTCAACCCAATATTGAAGGGTGGGTGGTCGTAATGGTTTAGGTGGTGACAGAAAGCTGTAAGTTCAGGTGTCGGGTTCGAATCTGGCACTGTATTTGGGCTTTTTTCAAAAATTGTTGGGATATGACTTCTGCTGTTGAGAATCCCCATTTAAAATAAATAAATAAAAATAAGTGTATTTTAATAGTTGTATGAGTCATGATTAAATTTGAATTGCTCCAAGAAAAGGGATGGGATTTTAAGATCCATGCCCGAGAGAATATCCCTCAATCAGTCTGATTATAATTTTTTAAAATTTGCCTGATTCCTTTTTTTAATACTATTATCTTTAAATAATCAAGGACAATAAAATTGATTTGTGAACAGGATAAACTTTTTTCGTCATCTCTGCCTTGAAATTTTGCCAAGTGACCCCCTATCCCCTGGATACTATACGCAACTATAGTATGCTCTTAGATCACTATGTGCATGACATGACAACAAAATATGTTTGCAGGTTGCACATCACAGGTGTTAGGTGACCCTTGCTGATCCTACAATGCCCTATTTTCAACTTAATCAGGACAACCTACTCCCCTTTTCTCGCAGGTTAAACTTATTTACACAGACATTCACATTTTATACACTATTTACAAGTGAGGAAACACCCCCGTTTCTCTTAAAAAGCAGAATAGGGGATCCAACATCTGACTTGCTCACCCGAGTACCGTTTTTATGTCGGGGTTCAAGCCTACTTGCTCCCTGTAGGGGGCCAAGGCACGGCACTCCTCGACAAGATGAGATACACTGAGCAACCTTTCTCTACAAGCGGGCCTGGGACTTATTAATATTGAGAGAGAGAGCCCATTTTGATCAGGCCAGGATGGCATTTAGGTCCTCTTGGATTATGTGTGATTGAGATTTGAAAGTCATGAGGTGAAAAGGAGAGAAAGTCATTCAAGTAGAGGCGATAAGTGCAATATTTAAAGATATTTGGAAGATCATTTAAAGAATAAGGCGGATAAAGTGGAGCCTTGAGAAACACCAGTAATAATAACTGTTATATATGTTTTCATTAAACAAAAAATTGGATGATGAAATATTAAAATTTGAGATTAATATTTTTGTCAAAGTTAACAAGTCTATTTTCTTTTATAAATAATGAATGACAAGCAAATTTAATAGTATTTATAAAATTCTGTTGGGATTAATAAATAAATAGTGCTAAGAAACGCATAAATTATGTGAAATTATAATATATTAGATAATAAATTTTCTTAGTTTTTGTATATTTTCATTTATACAAGTATTGAATGCAATAAAGTATATATTTTATTAATGAAATATATTTCAAATATTTTTTAATGTATTATGTATTTATATTAATTAATAAATACTTTTTATTTACTTTTTCCTGTGAGTAAAAGAGCTTTTATGTGTCTAAAAAGCGGAATGGTTTAAAGTAAAGGCAAAGTTATTTTAAACAACAAACAATAGAGATAGGTCATTGAGAATACGTGAACGTATGCAAAGTTTTGCTTATTACCAGCACGTATTAGTAAATTACGCCAGTCTTTCAATCCAGAAATAGTTGATTTTTTTTCCAATTAAACTGTATCACGATACGTGCTCGGATGAAAGTGATTCGGTGCTTGAGGAACGAGAGAGAGAGAGAGAGGAGAAAAAATTTGGCTTGTAAAAAGGTGATTGGGTGGCTGACCTTGGGCATGGTCTTCCCTCCTCAGTTCACACCTGAATGCTATTGTCCATGGTACATCTAGGAATGCAGCCCCTGTACTTAGCAATCTTGTCACACTTGGGCCACAACAGTATCTCTTCAGACACCTCACAGTCATGTACACCCGACTATTGAGTCTTCAATATTTTTTCTTTACAAAAGAATTCATTAAATCACATGAATTTTTTGAATGTTTCGTGTTTAATTAGTGATTTTACTTGTAATGGGTGTTATATTAAATAGTTACACAAAATTACAGTGTTATTTTTAGTGTTTTTTGCATTATTTGTTTAGAAACAAAAATTAAAAAAAAAAAAATTTACGAGTTAAATTAAAAATGGTTCGAGTTTTAAATATTTCTGATGCTCATGTACATCTACATTATTCTGCTCGGAGATTTAGGGATCATCTAGTGAGACACATAGAGAAAAAGGAAAACGACGATAAAAAGGTACTGCACAGGGAATAATTTTTTTTACGTTCTAAATCATTTCAACATGTTATTACGCATATTAATGAGCCAGACAAACGCCCAGAGAGATAGGAAGTTGTTTTATCACTCTGGGAATACACAAAGGGGTGGATGGCAACAGATGGCTTCTGAATCTTAATGATCCCCTGTATTGTATTAGCTCTGAAACAATCGTCAGTCAAGTACATTTGCTTGTAAACGTAGTTTCAGAAAATGTTTTGAAATGCTCAAGTTCTGCCCAAACTCTTATAGCTACATCAAGCGTACGGTTGGTTTTATTTAGTTGAAAGCTTGTTTTGAACTAAATCATCATTTATTAATACTTTTTACTACTGTTATTAAATAATTTAACTGTTCATTGACATCGATTTTTTATGGTTTTGTTATTTTTTTGTATGAATGCATTAGCCAACTGAGATTTTTTTAAATAATTCAAAATAGCATTTCAATTTTTCATTTTTATACTTACAATTAAAAACTATTTTATTATTATCATAGATTTCAAGTGCTATTCTTCATAATCCTTTTTTTTATTGAAAGAAATTTTGATTTTAGCAAAAAAATACAAATCAGTAACTTTTAAAGTTATACGTTTAATATTTACAGTATATTGAAATTTTTTACATTAATTTTTCATTTAACAGATAGTAAAGTTTTTAAAACATATTTTATTTTTCATTTAAATTTGCGATTCTTAAAAAAAAAGTTCAACGTACTTTTCATAAATAGAATTTGGCTATTGAACCGATTGTCATATCAAACAAATTTACCTTTTTAAAAATAAACTACCCGCTGAACATGTATGGGTTTGAATATAAGAAAAGTAAATAAACCATTAACTAAGGATCTGTGAACAATTGATATTATAATGAATCATAAAAAATAATTTGTTTATAGATTTATTCTTGGCATCTTATAGAATAGTTGCATTATTTTATTATTTTTTATAAAACAGATAGTAATTTTTACCATTTTTTGTATCAATCTGTTTACGAATACGGTTAATATTCTATCTGTAAACATAAAAAAAATAAATCGTCATATTTCTTGTTAAATATATTCAAATATAAATGGTATAAATTTATATTAAAATGTTAATATAACGGTCTGAATGTAGGATTAATTGAAATTTACATTTTAGGTAAACCCAGGTAGCAAAGCCGAACTGAAAGGGGTTAGAGAAGGAGACCTGATTACTTCTATAAACGGTCAATCTACAAAATGTTTGACTAATTCGGAATCTCATGCCCTTTTAAGGACTGTTAAAGAAAATTTGAGACTGGGATTAAATGAGTAAGTTTAATTAATTAGCTGAGAGATTATTTTTATTTATAAAAAAAAAAATTAATTTCTCCCACTTTGTTATCTTTTTGTATTGTTGTTTTACCGTAAAAAGTCAAATGGATTGTGGTAGGCATTCCAAACTGTACTTTTTTTGTATCTGTGGCAAGATGATTGAAGATATCGCTACAATTGCATCCGTGAGAATATCACGGGCTTGTTTGGTACCTCTATTATCCTGTACATTTTCAGTTTGTCACGCCTTCCATTCTTCCATCGCATACACCTCCAAAACGAGACTTTTTTTCCGGGGAAAATTTTTCTTCTTCCTCTTTATCTGTTTATTTCCTTTATTTTTTTATTTATTTTTTTTGTTTCTTACACCTTTTTCAGAGATAAAAATTCATCTCCTAGGAGAAGATCAAAGGAAATTAAATGTAAGTTGCATGACAAAAACCATTGCATGGTCGAAAGGTGGGATTTTATTCTAGAAATTTAATCAAAGTAGAAAAAAAAGCATTATATTAATTTTAAGAAATAACGTTTTCAAGCAATAAGTCTGCTACTTGCTACATCCACACGTACCTCTACCCAGCAAACCATAGCTATTATAATTACCGTAATTGCACTCTGACATCACCACACAGGTCAAAAGATGAGGCCTTGCCTTAGCTTGAATTCCACACCATCTCCGTGAGTCATTCAACTTCTCTTGTGTACTGATCTAATTTTTTCCCTTTGTATAGCACACTCACAACTTTTATTTAACAGCTTTTAGATGTAATACAAACAATAACTTAGCATAAAATAGTAGCACAAATAAATGCATTGTTTTGTTATGTTTATAAATTAGGAATTTCACATGCCTATAAAAATATTAACATTATTATAACTTAAAATATATTCTTAGAGTTTGAATGGGAAAATAATGATTCAACAATTGTACTTTTTTAAATGTTTATTTCTCATTATTTTATGATGGTAACAGTAATGTATAAATAGACTTGGATTTATAAAAGTAATACAAATTTTGCATTTGTTAAGCATTAAAATTCTACGATTACATTTTAAAATCAGATATTATACTGCCATGTTTCTTTTTGCTTTCAAATTTCTTTCTATTAAAGCAATAATTTTTTTAATAATTAAGGTAATTAATAAAACCTAGATTATTTTGCAACTTTTCACTTGTTTCTTCAAAAAAGTTGAAGAATTAGTTTTAGTATTTAGTTTATTTATTTATTTTTTTAATGTATTTTACTTCCGAAAATTTCGTTTTTTTTTTTAAATCTTGTAAAGCGTTTCCAACTTTATTTTTTAGTAGAAACATTTCAAGGCTCTTTCTGCCTCCTCTCAGTATATTTTTTTAAGTGTCAACAAACAGCTCAAAACAAAATAACTTCTAGGTTCAGGTATTATACCTGCCAGTATTTCTTTTTTCTTTCAAATTTCTTTCTTTTAAAGCAATAATTTTTGACTAAGGGAATTAATAAAGCCTAGATTATTTTGCCACTTTTCATTTGTTTCTTAAAAAAGTTGAAGAATTAGTTTTAGTATTTAGTTTATTTATTTATTTTTTTAATGCATTTTACTTCCGAAAATTTCGTTTTTTTTATATTTTCCAACTTTATTTTTTAGTTGAAGCATTTCAAGGCTCTTTCTGCCTCTGCTCAGTATATTTTTTATTTTAAGTGTCAAAAAACAACTCAAAACTTTTTATTTTTTTATTTTATTTATTTTTTATTTTTTTTAAACCTCCTTTAGTTTGATCGAATAAACCTGCTGCACTAGAAAATTTTGATTTGGTAGATTAGGCTTGGCAATTTGTTGCATAAAATATTTTGCGGATCAGATTTTGCTGATATTTTATAGCACAAGAAATAAAATCAATAAACACTATTTAATGACCAAATAAAATTTAAAAACTAAGTTTTATTTCTAAATTACTTAAAAGCTAAAGCTTTCTTGCTAATTTTGTGTAAATATTTTTATGCTGTTTACAAACTATATTGATATGCTTATAGCTT
Source organism: Cimex lectularius (assembly GCF_000648675.2). NCBI lineage: Eukaryota > Metazoa > Arthropoda > Insecta > Hemiptera > Cimicidae > Cimex > Cimex lectularius. The sequence continues at coordinate 246,821 of NW_019394227.1, forward strand.
ACCTACATTTTAACTTTGCAAACCAGTTAATAATTTATGTTAATTAATTGTGAATAAGTTTTTGGTCATTGTTTCATTTTCTGGAAGTTGTAAAATGTTTTAAAATTATACAAGAATTTAATTCCTTAAGAATATTACTGATTCAAATAAATTTTCATTAATAATTAGCATGTAGTCTTGACCTCAAAAGACCAGGAATGTTGTGAATATGAATTAGAATTGTATGACCTATTATGTAGGGAGTGTTTTTATGCTTGAGTGATCTTAAATTGTTGAAATAAAGGGAGTGGCAAAAGCACCCAGTCTTAGTCTTCTCCTTGTGAAACCGGTGTCTCGACGAGCATAAAATCAGTTTCTGTTTTGATACGGTTTAGTTTAGACAGACATGAAATTTTTGAAATGTGGCTTCTTGCCCTGTGGAAAATTGACATGCTATAGATTTTTTCGAAATTTGAACTGTTCAAAGTTAGACCGTTCTCTGGCTTGCGGTTCACCTTCGCTGAGCCGCAGGCTTAGGTTAAAGCGTGTAAACCGTCGGAGATGTAACAAATCAGGTAATTTCCCAATCAAATCGATTCGAGTAACAAACTTGTTGATGTTTGGATATGCAAAGTGTACAAGTCGAACCTTTATCTGATTGACCTTGCATCTAGGAAGTACATTATGTGATCCCAGGGGTGAATGTGACTAATTTAATTGAAACCTTATTTCCTCAACCCAATTTATCACACAGTAGTAGTAGTACTATATGAACGGTGCTCTTAATATTGTTTTTCCAAATGTCGTTCATAAATAAATAATCACTTTTATTTTCTCTATTAAAAAAAAATCAATTAAAACTCTTTAATCATTAACTAAATTATTCACTAATAATAGACAACAAAAAAGCCCGCTATCTTTCAACTAATTATATCATTGATTTTTATTAATAACCAAAATAATAAATCATCAAATCTATTCATAATGTAGATAATTTTTGGAGATTAAGATTACTGATTGATTTTTTCTCTCTTGTCCTGCAGGATCACAAGTTCGATTCTGTCGTATCCTTGCAGTTCAGTGAAATTTTCAACAAACTATGCATAGTTTAAAAAAAATATAAATGTGCAAATTTAAATTATTTATTTTTAAATCTGTAAATTCTACTTTTATAGAATGAGGTCAGAACCGATAATTTGACAATTAGTGAAGCTTCACGCGACAATTGTGACCGCTTAATTTTAAGTGGGTTACTTTTGAGGTCATTTAACAAACGTAGAGTTGTGAAATTATTTTTGGGTGTTTAAAGCTATTTTTTTTATTAACTATTAGCAAAATGTTTAGTTAAAAAACAAATTAAAATTTTGGTTCCTATGCTTGAATTGGGTTTAGTGGTGAATATGATACACCATTTTATAATCAAACTTTTATGGTCTTGGAATTTAATGATTTTATTAAAGAATAATGTTAATTCACATGACATATTAGTCAGTATATTTATTTTCCAGGGGAAAAAATAGAAAATTTTAGGGTAACTTTAAAAACCAGTTTTGAGATATTTTTTGATTTGTCAATGTCCACAACCCTTTTGGTAATGAAGATTACTGGGCAAAAATGCAGACATTTTTAGGGTAATTTTAAAAGGCAGCCTTGCGTTATTTTTTAGATATATATTCCTTCAACACTCTTTACACCAATTAAAAAACCAAACTGAGAGTCGGTGGGGACTACTCAATATTTTGCAATTGGCTGGCTCTCTCATTGTACATTCTCGCCAATAAATACATTCACTCTCAACACATGCTAGATAGTATTACATCATCCAAAAAATTGGAACAGTGGACTCAGATATTCTCAAGCATGATTCTCATATCGGGGATTCTCTTGCGTTATTTTGGGTTTGTCATTTTCCAACCCTTTTGGTTATAAAATTACTGAAAATAAAATTAAAATGCAGACCGTTTTAGGGTAATCTTAAAAGGAAATCTTGTGTTATGTTGAGTTTGTCAATTTCCAAAGCTTTAGGTGATGAAGATTACAGAAAAAAATCAGACTTTTTAGGGTACTCTTAAAAGGCAGTCTTGTGATATTTTGGGTTTGTCAATTTCCAAAGCTTTAGGTGATGAAGATTACAGAAAAAAATGCAGGCTTTTACGGTAATTTTAAAAAGCAGTCTTGTGTTTTTTTTTAGGTTTGTCAATTTCCAAAACTTTTGTTGATGAAGATTACTGAAAATAAAATAAAAATGCAGACATTTTTGGGGGTAATCTTAAAAGGCAATCTTGTGTTATTTTACATTTGTGATTTTTCTAAACCTAGCACGTTGTATTTCTCAATTTGTAGTAGTTTAACAACCGGAATTATTTATTTTTGGGTCTTTTGTGTGACACAAATGATATTTAAAGCTATTTTTGTTGTAAAGAAATAGAAACAATTTTTATGAAAAGTAAAAAAAAATCAGTTCCTATCATCTTAAATTGTGGTTAAAGGTGAATATGATATTCGATTTGATAATCAAACTTTTATGATCTTGGAATTTATTTATTAATTAATAATGTACATTTCCACGCTAATGTAATAAAATGACACAGACATGTCTGTAAATTTATTTTCAAGGGAAAAAAATTTAGGGTAATCTTAAAAAGCAGTCTTGGGATATTTTGTGGATTTGTCAATGTCCACAACACTTTTGGTAATAAAGATTACTGGGCAAAAATGCAGACATTTTTAGGGCAATTTTAAAAGGCACCTTGTGTTATTTTTTAGATTTGTCAATTTATAATAGTTTAACAGCCGGTTTTTGTCTTGAATTCCGACACGAACACGTGTGAGGTTAGTGTTAATCTCATTCGAAAATAGTCATTTCTGTTTTCCCACTGCGGTGGGAAAATAATCGGTTTTGGGAGCGGGTGCAAAATTGAATCGGCGTGAACTGGAATATACATCTAGAGTGTATGCCTTCGGACCGGGGTGCTTCAGTTTTCAATGGAAACCACCGACCGCAGAAGCCGCTGGAGAATGCGGCCAGCCGACTTGGCCAGAATTTCACAGTTCGTCCCTTTCATTTTCTATTTAGTTATTTCATTTTTAAACTATTACTAGTTGGTATTTTTAGAAACGGATTTTTATCTGTGTGAACGTGAAAATCCGTTTACAAAAATCTTCAACTTAGTGTCAAACATTTTTACTATTCATTTCCCCGCGAAGTTTCAACTAGAATAGCTTAAAGAGATCTAGAATAAGCGGCAAGTGTTCAATTAAGTTAATTACATACGAAATGTTCGCATAAACGCTATTGAAATTCATACGGTACCGGCATTGGGTCACTTAACGGGCCCGTCTTCATCTGCAAGTGTTCAACACGAGTTTAACCTTTTTTTTCATTAGAGTTCGTGGTCCGATTGACCGAATAATTTTTTTCAATTAGTTAATCTTTATGCAAGGTATTGGTTGAGATAAAAAGTCAGTATCACGAGCGGGATTCGAACCCACGACCCTCAGCTCAATACGCCGCTGTTCTAACCACTTGAGCGATAGCAGGGGCTTATTGAGCTGAGGGTCGTGGGTTCGAATCCTGCTCGTTACACTGACTTTTTTTATCTCAACCAATACCTTGCATAAAGATTAACTTTTCTTTCAATTTATACAAAAGCTTAGCCTTTTATAATGTTTCGAGTTTGTCTAGATTATGTCGGTACAGCGTTGATTTTGTCTAACCCCCTTGCATTTGTATGTGGTTTTCAGCATATATTTTTCTCACAAAACTTTTTGTTGGTAATAACGCTAGAGAATTAAATTGAATTTTTTTAATTATCAAAAATATATAAGATAACATGAATTATACAGCATAAAAGGGAAAGCTTCATGATGCGCAAAAGTTGTTGCGTGTTGAAGGAAAAAAAAACGCAAACGGCGAAATATACAGGATGTCCCATGAACAGACGTCAAAATTTCAGTAGATATCAAATTGAAATTAAAAAAGTCCCTATTTTTCCAAGTCGGAATTCTCAATTGTATCCGACATATTTCTCTTTTGTAACACCCTACTCTTAACAATTTTTTATTTTAAGTCTTTCCTATCTCATAAAATACATAACCTACCGTAACTTAGATTCCACATCGAATCCACAAGAGCATCGAAAACCCCATGAAATTCATTTATGTTTCAAAATCACTAGAACACTTTTTAAAGAGCTTTCCTAAAGCTTAGAGGGTTTGCAACTCGTGTATGATTTATAAACTTAAACTTAACTTATCCTGAAATCCTATCTAACCGACCGCTGCTTCAGAGCGAGAGCGCCGAGTTCTAGGAAGTTAGACAGAAACAAACCGGCGCCCCACAAGGGAGCATCCTCGGTCCATCCTTTATATCATATAAACTGCTGACCTACCTACACATCCTACTACGGACGATACCGGAATTTTGCCCTCTAACACGAATCCTATCCAAGCTATGTCCAACATTCAAGATCATCTTGAGCTTATACGCCTATGATAAATACAGGTAGATAGCGAGAACTCTGCAAATGGTTGTATGTATGCAAATGTGCGGATTTGAGCTTATATAAACTAAATCCAAAAATATATACTATAAATTTTTAAATAAGCAGTTATAAAAAACAAAACAATAGTTAAACAGTCACTATATTCCGTTAAATAACATGAGCAGAATAATCATTAAATAAATCAGTAATTTACTTAGTAAATAGTGCTTTAGTAATTTGTACATATTCTGGTAGGTTGACTGATGATAGACAGATTTACTTAAAACTTTTTGGAAGCTTTTATTTTACTTCCGTAAAGAAATGTGAAGACAGCCCTTGCACCTCTTCCAACCAAATTTCAAGTAACGTAGATATTTGTACGTATCTGCTGGAACCAGTGGCAAGGCATAAATATTTATTCTACACAATTAGCAGTTTTTTTTTATGTTGGTTTGGCACGTGTGACTCCACGACAGACAGGAAAAAAGAGTAGCGTGGGTTTTATAGTCATATTATAGACCATTAGTTCTTTTTGTTCATACCATACTCTATTCTATATATAAAATACGCTAACCAACAGTTTTGAGCCGTTTTATTCTCAGGACAAGTCGATTTTTGTTCTATTGTGAGTACTAGTTGGGGACGTTGATTTTCAACTTCTTCAGAAGTGGTTTATCTCATAATTTAACTCGGAATACCTCAATGAACCTCTAAGAGGAACAATAGAGCGCAATGCCATCAGATAATAAGCCTAGTAGTAAAATAATAATAATATATATATGGAGAATAGCATGAGACCCAATATTCAGCCTAGTGTTTATATTGAAGGGGGATGAGAGAGAAATTGCTGAGCGAAACGTGAATTCTTTTAGTGATTAAAATGTACATATTTAACGAGATAATTTTGAAAATTATATTCAATTATACTTAATCAACCCAATATGCTATATAATGAAAAAGACCTTTTATAGATCAGGAGGAGGTATGTGCGATTTTTTGTAGGTAAATCCTTCGGTTGATTAATTTATGTCAAAAGAATAGATGGACCAGATTTTTCATCTTTCCGAATGTTTGTATCTTTTTTGTTTTTATTTTCCAAAGTGAAAAGTGAACCTTGTCGTTACGCCAGATTTGAAAGCTTTTAAGGTCCGGGCAGATTAGATTTCACGACCGAACTTTAGGAAAATTCAGTTAATCTCCGATCAGAATTGTTTTATGGAATTTTCATCGATTCAGCAAAGATTAATCAGTGGAAACAACTCTCATTGTTCTTTACATAGAGAAGATATCGAATGAAAAGAAATTAAAAGTGACTCACATTGAAACAAAACTTAGCTATATTCTTTCGTTGTGCATGCATGTTTGGATCGTATTTTCTCGCATTTTTTAAAATAATTTTTACTAAAACTGAAAGGCAACTTGGCTAACATGAATCCTCTCTATTCTATTTTAATCATGAATATTTCTTTTTTTATGTAGGATAATTATTAGTGTAAATGTTCATGTGTGTTGGTGGGCGTGAGTGTGTTGTTTCTTTTGTGTATATGTTTAGGAATTTCTTTTTGATATGAACCTTGCCGTAGTTGAAATGAAGAGGTAAATTTCGAATCATGCTGACCATTTCTATGCAGTTTTCCTTGCCAAAAACATGGAAATATTTTAGATAAAATATCAAGTAAATATGTTAATAAAAAAGGTAACATGGGATTAAAATATCCCATCGCATTAATTTCAATGGGTATTTTTCTATGCTAAAAAATTTAAACGCATATCATTGATATTTATATAGAAAAAATCAATTTATATGACCTATCAAAAGTACAAAGTGTAACAGATTTTTGTCCCCCTGGTATCGTTTCTTGTAAAACCGTTGAGAAACCGAGATTAGGAACTGTTTTCAGCGTGAATCTTCTGTTTTTAAGAGTCGAAAGGCGGTTTTAACCATTCACACCCTCTCCACCAAACCGATCGAATTCACGCCTACTCAGTCTGAGTCGTCCCGGGTCAAAGATACATTCTATTTATACTAGGTCAACAGGAGGATATATATTTGTTTTGGATAATATCGCCACTTCGCAACATTTCCCTCCTTTGCGTTCTGTTTGTTGTTTCGTCGAACTTTTTATTTTTATGTGTGTTCCTCTCTTCCATGTATGTCGAACTGTCCTGTCGGGATTCGTCGATTCATAAATTTTACAAAAGTCTGTTACAGCTCCCAGATCGAAAGTTGTCGCTATGTTTTCATAGCTCCTTTTTGGAGATGGGGCTTTGAATTTGAACTTTGCAGAAGTCTGTTTTTGTTATTCGATGTTTTGTATATACTTAAATAATTGAAAGTAATATGTTTTTCCCGGTTTTATGATTTATGACTTGCCTTGATTCTTAATAAAACGAATAGTCAGAATTTAAAATTGACCACTTTTAGTGAGGATGTGGAAAAATTATTAGGTCGATATCCTAAAATGCTAGTTTCTCATTTGTGCTAGTTTCTCATTCACTTTGAGGGAGTAAAAATACTTTGATTGAATATATAAAAAATATATTTTGCATTGTATAAATTCACTTTTCCACATCCAAAATGTAATTGTTATATGTAAACAATGTTTGTAAATCCCAGGCCCTGAAGATGATCTCAATAAAGATCGAAACGTTGGCACGACAAAGAAAATGTTTTTCTGAAACCTACATCACACCAGACCGCATCTCACGATTTCTAAATAAATATCGATTAAGGGTCACTAATCACCACACATTTCTCATTTGTACTCAGATTGTCAACAGAATACCAAAACATACAATACATATTTATACAAACATAGAAGTCTGGTCATATTCACTTCTTCGGGGTATTCGATATTCCTCGGGGCTTGGTCGAACCCATTCCATTCTTGCTAATAATTACTTTTACCCCAGACATCGTACTCTAACCCCAGAGTACTCGGTATTCCTTGGGGCGTGGTTGAACCCTTTTCATTCTTGCCAATAACTTTCTTTTACCCACAGACTTCACACATCCCACTGTATTCGATATTCCTCTGGGTAATTGGGGATAGCTCCCTCCTAAATTACATTCACATACCAGACTTCCTTCACACTACTCGAGAGTATTCGATATTCCTAGGAGTAATTGCGGTTAAGCCCTCTCCCATTCGCACTAATAAATTATTTTTACATACCAGACTTCGTTTACACTACCGCAAAGTATTTGATATTCTTGGTGGTATTTAGGCATAACCCCCACCATTCGCACTAATAAATTATTTTTACATACCAGACTTCGTTTACACTACCTCAGAGTATTTGATATTCTTGGTGGTATTTAGGCATAGCCCCCACCATTCGAGCTAATAAATTACATTCACACACCAGACTTCTTTCACATTACCCCAGAGTATTCGATATTCCTGGTGGTATTTATGCATAGCCCCCACCATTCGATCTAATAAATTACTTCACTACTTTCGTGGTCCGCTTGACCAATTAATACATGACAATTAATTAAGGCTTTTAGTTGAGATGAAAAAAAGTTAATGGCACGAGAGGGATTCGAACCCATGACCTTCGGATAGATACGCCGCTGCTCTACCACCTGAGCTATCGTGATGTCCGAGCGGATCGAGGTCACGATAGCTCAGGTGGGAGAGCAGCGGCGTATCTAGCCGAAGGTCGTGAGTTCGAATCCCTCTCGTGCCATTAACTTTTTTTCATCTCAACTAAAAACCTTAATTAATTGTGTAATAAATTACATTCACACACCAGACTTCTTTCACACTACCCCAAAGTATTTGATATTCCTGGTGGTATTAGGCATAGCCCTCACCATTCGCGCTAATAAATTACATTCACACTCCAGACTTTGTTCCCACTATCCCAGTCTACTAGATTTTCCTCGGAGTTAAGATAGACCCCAGCTGTAAGATTCTACTTTATTAACGCTATGTTTTATCACGACATTTTTACGCATCTTGGTTAGTGAAAATCTTCAAACAAAAACAGGCTCTGAATGCCGTTTATCATGCTATTTTGTTGTCAACAACACAATTTCTGCACAAACGTGTCTGCATTTAACGAACATTTTATTGTTTATTTTTGTTTATTGTTTATTGTTTGTTTTATGTTTTTATTATTTGGCACCTTTGAGATTCTTTGCCTTCCCTTTTCTAGCCATTCTCCGTGGACCAGGAACTTCTTTCTTAACCTGCCACAGTTTGGCAAAGTTATTACTATTTTTACGAGTTTACGAGCCCAGGTTTTTTTTTCTCTCAGCCCCCATTCCTTTTGCTATATTTGAAATTAACCTTTTTAAATCAGGAGAACGTACAGGTAGGAATCGTGGTGTCTTCTGGCGACCCCATTTTAGAAAAAAAAAAAAAAAAAATCAAGCCCTAATCCCCAGGGATTACGATGGTTTACGAGTAATTTTCATTTACCCTTGGTCCATAAATCAAGTTAGATCCTTATTGTTTCAACTCTATTATTGGAAACGATGAAATTGCCTGCGTAAATCATGTTGACCAATTGGTCAGCTCTAAGCTACACAAAGCTCTATAAACCAATAAATTGTCTTCTATTTTAATTTAAAATTATCTCGGTCATATTCGCATAAACTGGTTTGTTGTGTTGTGCCCATGCCTGACCGATGAAATTAATAAGCCAGACCTTATTATTACAATACAGCGATAGGCTCGTAATTAGTAATAAAATTAATTATCTTTATTTTATGAAGATATCGAATTGCAATGCGTCACATGAATGATAAATTTGATTAAAGTTTACGAAAAAATATTTACAAAATGGGGGTGTTCGAATCATCAAAATCCTAATTGAAATTTGTTTAAATTTTGAACTTTATGCTGTTATTTAATTGGTTAAATTACAAAGGAGTGGTTTTTATTAATAAGCTCTTTTCAAAGATTTTACATATTTGACATAAAATCTTTATTTTTACTTTAACGTTTAATTTCATAATGTTAAATATAAGCCTTTATGCTTATTGGCCAAAATTTTCATTTTTTTCTCACTGTTTGTGTTTGTTTACCTTTTCTAAGTTGATGAACGTTGATGCTAAGTTTACCAATTAGGACTTTACATCACAGATATACTTAGACCTGGAGGATGTTTTTCAGTTCTTCCCGTTTTCAACGCTAAGAACATCCGTTGGACTTAGGCCAATTCCGAGGTCCAGATCCGATTTGTATTTTGCTCGTATTGGACCCTAGAATTGGAATTTCCCTCGAAAGGTTTTTGCATCTTGAAGTTGGGGGGGGGGTATTCTTAAGATCCATAAGCTTCCAATCCATAAGATTAGTTTATTCTGTAATTTTGCCTCGTAAAACTCTAAATCAGTTCGAATCCCTGAGATATTTGCCAATGTGAAATCGATTTTGGAATGCGTCACAAAAGGGACAGCGCATTTTTAAAACAGTTGAAACTCCTGTGTACAGGCCATGTTATTTCAGAAGTCGGACGAAGACAAAGTTCTCAAATTAACATGAAAATAAACACAAGAGATGGCATTTTTTGGACAAGGAAGCCGTTTGAAACATTTTCTTTTCAGTTATCAATTAAATTTCTGCGTCAAAAAATACGCATTGTAATAATAAAATAAAAATGTATTGAGGTAATTATGAAGATATCCAGGAACAAAATATTTATTTAATTAATAAAATACAGTTCAGAAAAAACAACAAAAAAACAACAAGTGTTTTCATAAAAATATTACGTTGAATCGGCACTAGATTACTTTGGGCCCATATATACTCGCAAGGTCCTCACTGAAGATGGCGTAAAGCCGAATGGGATTTACTAACACAAAAATACCGCGAGTACAAATAGTGCCGGTTCAACAGGTGTTAACCGAGGCGTGTATGTCTGTATCTTCAACTTTTTGTGGTGTTTGTGTTTGTTTGCCCATTATTCGTCATCTTCACTTATTGCTGTCTCTATCCTTCTTTCACAATATATTTATCTATGTATACCATGTCTACTTTCAACTCTCTAATCTCTTTGTCTTTTCCTGTTTTACGTTCTTTTTGTCCTTCCCTCTCTTCTTATCTCTCTCTTCCTCTTTCTTTTTATTATTTCTCTTTCTATTTTTGATTCTATCCTCACATGCATCTCTAACCGACTCATTCTATTTTATTCTTTTCTACTCCCCTTTTTATATTCCTCCCTCTCTCTATCTTATTCTGACAAAATGAATGTTGAGGTCGTTGTAGACAGTGAGGTCAGTGACGTAGTAAGGAGCTTTGACAATTTGTCTGATCACTTTTGATTGGAAGGATTGGATCCGCTGGATGTTAGTTTAGTTTTGACGGTCAAGACAGCTTTCGGTTCTAGAAGTCTTACCAGTTGTCCAAGTCTTGTGTTAACTTGCTGTCTCTTAAATCTCTTAATTCCACGCCAGTCTGCTGTCAAGTTATCCTAAGTATTTGATTTGAATGGAAGTCGGTATCTTCGTTGTTGATATGGAGGGCAAAACTGTTTTTTCAATGTGAACACAGTACATTTTTCTTCATTCAGTATTTTCCATTTTTTGCAACCAATCGATAACCTCACGTTTCTTGGAGGTAGCATGAATAGGATTCGAGGAGGACAAAATTGAGTAGGTGGTGATATGTATTAGGGTGTTAGGTAGGTCAGCGGTATAAATGGTATAAAGTATGGGACCTAGAATGCTCCCTTGTGGAACGCCGGCTTGTATCTGACTTCCGAGAGCCCTTGCTGCACCTCACTCTGAACCATCGTTTATATAGGATTTCAGGATAAAGCAATAATGATAAAAAAAAGTAAATATAAACCCCTAAACATTTTGCATAACTGAAAAGCATTTTTCACCCTGAAATAGTGATTTTTTTTCACAATTAAAATTTAACCCATAGGAATAAATGTTAATTTTTTTCTGGGCGATGACATGTTTTTCTAAAGGAGAGAATTATTAATAATTACCTTAATTATTAATAATTAAATAAATCTGCAACTGGATTCCTAGATGATTTTTCGTAAATGAGGTACAGAATTTTTCTCATTGGTATGATAGATATCATAATATGAGATGATTAGACCTAGATAGGTCTATATTGAAAAAGAAATGTCTTTATCAGCTTCGTAGTCTTTTCCTAGCTACTTATTGTAGGGCAGTAGTTTCTTCTAGTTATAGTAAACATTGGTCATATGTTGAGCATATTTAAGCATAGCATTTAACAACTTCTGTTAAGTAGAATGTCTTCTTAATCCCATTAGGTTTTTCCTTCCTAGTTTCTCAGTTGGGTTCTTTTTTTTAACGAAAAAAGTTGGACCTATGTGTTGTTCCGATGCTCTTTTTTTAAGTTAGTACGCCTTTTTTCATTATTACCTAAAATAGCACGTTTTTTCTTTTAAATCTTCTTTACCTTTTATTGAGATTCTTTTTCTTTCTTACTGTCTTTTTATTTTATTTATTATACTTAATTTTTGCTGATAAAATTCACTCCATTTGTAAACTTCATCAGTATATCAATATACAAAAAGAAAAGTGGGTAACAGTTTATTCTCTTAATCAACTGGAAATAAAGCAACGCAACGGGGCGTAAAGCCTCTCCCTGCTTATATCCTTTACGTTGCGACGTCCAAATCAGATCCAAATCACATTGAAAAATACCGATTTGATTTTTTTCTGTAAAACTTGGATTGGTGTTCAAAAATTGCTGAGTGAAGTATAAAAAAAATCAATGGAAGCTTTTTTATATTTTATGTTGAATATTTTGTAAGCATAAGGAATTTTTGGATTACAAGTTAATTTCTGAGGTCCTTTGGACTGGATCTGTTTTGTGGTTTTCGAACAAATTCGGTCCGTTCTCGCTGCTTTTGGTATGCATATCAGCTTTTCACCATCATCCGTGTATTTTTTCTTTCTGTCGGATTTTTTTTCGACCGTAAAACATGAATCGTTTTCTTTGTTTGCCGATGTCTTTGGATTTGGTCTTGGTTATTTCTATTCGTATACAAAATCACACAGACTCACCATTGAAGATGGCGAAAGGCGTTCTACAGACACAGACTAGGATAAGCGTTCCAGGATGTTCAAAAAAGTTCGTCACGTTGCAGACCTCAAGAAGAAAACCCACAATTTTCCTCTTAGTCAATGTTTCAACCATTTAAAAAATTGTATAAGTAAAATATCATATTTCAATTTCCTTTATTGTCATGGTCGGCCCTGAGATGATTCATCGTCGGTCCAGAGCTCCAGAGACCGTGATTTCGAATGAGCCTAGTGCTATGGATCGTTGGGAAGGGTGGTCGACAAAAAAAAAGAAGGTATAGAGAAGCGATTACCTTGGATTTCGACCAGGCTCGCCTCACTGATCACGTTTTTATGCTCGGCGCACGTTTCTAACGAACGGATTCGAATATTGAAAAAGAATCGGAATAAAGAATGCTCACCCTGGGTGTTATTTGTTTAAACATTGCACTACTTTTCTTTTAAACATAATTGAAGGCTTAAACTATCATACATTTATGAGAAAACAATGCTTTGCGACTATGGCAGATTGCTAAAATAAATTATGTTCTTTGATTCGGCAGTGGTCCTTTTTTTCCTTTAATTAATCCTTCCTTTTGTATTTATTATGATCATTAAGTTGATTATTGTAACGAGGATTGTAATGAGTCTGGTTTTCTTTGTTTACTATACGTGGAGCATACTCACAATGAAGCTTTTATAGATTTTCTAATTTTAACCTCTGTAAATTCAATTTCTATTTCTAGATTTCGACATTTCGTTCCTTCTTTACTATCTTCTATTGTTGGAATAGGTCTTGTCGATTATAAACTTTTATTTAAAAAAAAAAACTTAAATTTTGATCATGAAATATTTGCGGTGACCGTGGTGTTCGAGAGGTTAGGGCGTCCGTATATTTGCAACTTCTGTGGGTTCGAATCCGGGCATAGCCTTTGGAATTTTATTTGACATTAATTTGTATAAAGTGTAAAATGGTTCTCATAGATTCAATGCAGAATGTGAGACATCCCAACCGTTTCCAAGAGCTGCAGAAGCACGGTGTGAATTGGTATGGCTTTCAAAAGCCGCAGAATCGTGTGGTATATTTCAACGGTTTTCACTGCAGAAGTTCACGATTCTTCTATCAAATCTTCAACGATTTTTTTTCTCGCTAAACGAATCGATTGCGACGAATAGCGGATATTTCAACCCAAACACAAGACATGACAGTGCCAAGACAACAATGACTCACTAAGTCCGTTTGAATACTAAAATCCAAAACTTCCACCCAGTTAGAAAGGATAGACGTTCTGGTTATAAAATAAAAGCTTTGCTTAACCACGAAAATGTTCCTGCACATCAAGGTAATATTTCACGACTGGTCGTTTCACAATTCTTTGAAATATAGTTGGAACTTTTCCCTCGTTTTGTTTGGTTTCATTTTCTTTCTCGCGTTGTAATGTTACTAATTTCTTTTCAGCTTTTTCCAGCCAAGTTATGATCAGACAAGCCAAGGTCAATTAAATTATTTTGGTTTCACATCGATTTATTAAAAGAAAGACACTTTAGAGGGGGGAAGGTTGGGTTATTGAAGAAATGGATTTTAGAAAGATTTATCAGAAAATAAGAAATAAATGTTAAAGGTGCGAGATTTCATCTAAACAAAACAGCTAGGTCAAACGGACCAGGATGATCACAAACTACCAAATTACAAAGTTGCTTGGTGGAAAAATTTCTGATAGTTCGGATGATTGATCAAAAACATGACCAGTCACCATCAAATTCTATGGATTTCAGAGCGATTTATTCACAGAAATACACTTTAGAGGGCGAAGGTTTTGCAAAATATTCAACAAATGGATTTTAGAAAGATTTATCAGAAAATAAGAAATAAACTGTTTAAGGTGCGAGATTTCGTCTAAACAAAACAGCTAGGACAAGCGGACCAGGATGATCATAAACTACCAAATTACAAAGTAGCTTAGTTCATAATTCACTAGGTTTCGGGGCCCGCTTGACCATTTAATATAATTCAATTGATTACGGTTTTTAGTTGAGATAAAAAAGTCAGTGTCACGAGCGGGATTCGAACCCACAACCTTCGGCTTGATACGCCGCTACTCTACTGAGCTATCGTGACCTCAAGAAATCGTGAGGGTAGCTCAACTGGAAGAGTAGCGGCGTATCAAGCCGAAGGTCGTAGGTTCGAATCCCGCTCGTGACACTGACTTTTTTATCTCAACTAAAAACCGTAATCAATTAGTGGATAAATTTATGATAGTTCAGATAATCAGGAAACCGGTTTTAAAGACATCCATCAGAAAATAATCAGTTTTACGTATACTCTATTTTTTGTTGTGTCAGAAGCGTTCCGGCTTCTCGCCATCTTCAGAGCTGAGCCTTTGTTATTCGTTCATAAAATCTTGCAGACGCAACACTGAAGAATGCGAGGAGGACGTGTCTGAAACCAAAAGTGATCGGAAACGACCAAAATACAGGTTCATCAGATCCCAGACCCGTAAGAGGAAATCTCACATTAAATGTTTAATTTTCGAGATTTACTGATTTTTAAACAAGCCATAAAATTATTTTGAAATAGGGACATTTAGTACTGTGTAGTGATTAGTGACCGTTTGTCGATGATTATTCAGAAATCGTAAGATGCAGTCTAGTGTGATGTAGGTTTCCGAAAAACATTTTCTTTATCGTGCCATGTTTCGATCTTTATTGAGATCATCTTCAGCGCCTGGGATTTACAAACATTGTTTAAATTTAACAAATACATGTAGGATGGGGCAACAAGTCAATTTGTACAATGCAAATATATATATAATTTTTTTTATATTCCTGAAGATGATCTCAATAAAGCTTGAAACGTGGCACGATAAAGAAAATGTTTTTCTGAAACCTACATCACGCCAGACCGCATCTCACGATTTCTGAATAAACATTTAGTAAAATTGATTATCTACAGGATTATCTACAGAAATATTCACGTCTGTTCGCAGGACACTGTATTTCTCATTTTTTTGTTATTTTTCACAAAAAATAACTTTTATTAGCACACGACCGTTAATTTGTAGCGCATCGTGACGCTTTTCCTTTGATGTTGTATTCGTAATATTTTATGAGTAAGGAGGCTTTATGAGTAAAAGTTGTGCAAAGTTGAAAGAACTACAATTGAGGATCGAACTATTGACGTTGTTCACTGGACACCCTGTATCTATTATAAAAAGGTTTATTGTTTATTGTCACAATAATCAAATAAAAACAACCGAATTTAATTAAAGGAATGATATTTTATTGCGACTTTATTCGTTCAGGCTTTTGTACAACGTGATCAACTTTTTTCCCACGGCGGTTTCATTTTATTATCCACCGGTTTTGAGAAATTTCAATAAATCAAGTTCCCGTTTCCTGGAACGTTTTTATTGCTGCATTCTGAACCGCCTTTTTCCGTCCTTCAGATTATTTCAAAAGACTCTGGGACAAATAAAGCTGTGGTAGAGGTTGAAAGACGATTCTACGCTATAATAACACTACAATATGTGCCAAGTTTCCGTTTATTTAAGCTAACGTAAAATAGGTTAAAAAGTTATAAATTCTTGGATAAAGCAGGGAGGTGAATCAGATTTAAATTGTCCTTAATGGGATGGTGGTCAAAAAAATTCAAAATTGGTCAGAAATACTTGTTTTTGTACATCCGCCGTTCTCCGTGTCAAATTATAGCGGGCGTAACGAACTCTGACCCATCTACTCTTTTACCTGGATATAAAAATTAATGGATCTCGGCCAATTCTATTAAAAGTTAGCAATATATTCTAGTGAGAAAGATTTAGATGTGAACTAATCATGTTTTATATTGATTGTGTACACTTTCCAGCATATACCAACAAATTTTGACAACATAAATTTAACTTAGAGAAGAAATGCTTAATACTTATGCTATTTCAAAAGAAACCCTCGTTTCGTAGGCCAAAGCGATTTTTTAAAAAGAGTTATTCGTCGTCTTTTATTCCTCGTTACTTCTATATTTGTCAATGCATAAAGAAAAATGGATCTTGACAGAATAAATACTTGAAAATTTGGACTTTTAACTACGGTCAACTTTTTTGAGAAAATCCTTCCTTACGAATCACTGATCTTCCAATCTTTTTCCCAGGTCAATAAACGTTCGTAGGTTTAATTAGTCCCAACGAATAAAAACGATTTATTATCAATTCTATAAAGTAATTTGACGAAAAATATATTAACCAATTTTAGAAAAATTTTGCCTTTCATATTCTAAAACCCAATCATAATAATTGGCGATTGGCACAATTTTTGATAGATTGCCTGATGTATAATTTATTTTTTCGTGAGATTTTTTAGTTAGGTCTTTTTCATTCATCTTGATAAGCCTATCCTCCCTACTTTATTTAGACACAACACGAAATTTTGCAAAATCAACATTTATTACTTATTTTCTGCTAAATCTTTCTAAAATCCATTTCCTCACTATTTTGCAAAACTTTCAGCCTCTAAAGTGTATTTCTGCGAATAAATCGCCGTGAAATCAATTGGAATTGATAGCGATTGTTCTGTTTTTTGATCAGTCCGAAATTTTCTATCAAATGTTGTGTAATTTGGTAGTGCCCATCATCCTGGTCCGCCTATCCTCGCTGTTTTGTTTAGACGACACGAAATCTCGCATATTAAACAATTATTTCTTATTTTCTGCTAAATCTTTCTAAAATCAATTTCCTGACTATTTTGCAAAACTTTCAGCCTCTAAAGTGTATTTCTGCGAATAAATCGCCGCGAAATCAATTGAAATTGATGACGATTGTCCCTATTTTTGATCAATACGAAATTTTCTACCAACTGTTTTGTAATTTGGTAGTTTCTGATCGTCCTGGTCCGCCTATCCTCGCTGTTTTCTTATCACGAAATATCGCAAATTCAACATTTATTGTGAGATTTCCTCTTAGGGTGTGAGGTGTGGTGTCTGATGAACTTGTAGTTTCGACGTTTCCGATCACTTTTGTTGTTAGACATGGTCTTGCATTCTTCAGTGTTTCGTCTATAAAATTTGATGAAGAAGTGGCCCAGCCTCAGCATTGAAGAGGGCAAAAAGCCCGAACGTGTCTGATACCCAAAGCCAATGAGTATATGTAAAATTGCTTATTTTCTGATGACTCTCTATAAAACCTTTTCACCATTCTATTATGTAATTGGGTAGTGTCTGATCATCCTGGTCCGCCTATCCTCGCTGTTTTGTTTTGTTATCTAGAAATATCGAAAATTCAACATTTATATGAGATTTCCTCTTGGGGTCTGAGATCTGGTGTCTGATGAACTTGTAGTTTCGACGTTTCCGGCCACTTTTGTTGTTAAACATGGTCTTGCATTCTTCAGTGTTTCGTCTATAAAATTGTATGAAGAAGTGGCACAGTCTCAGCATTGAAGAGGGCAAAAAGCCCGAACGTGTCTGATACCCAAAACCAACGAGTATATGTAAAATTGCTTATTTTCTGATGACTCTCTATAAAACCTTTTCGCCATTCTATTATGTAATTCGGTAGTTTCTGATCATCCTGGTCCGCCTATCCTCGCTGTTTTGTTAAGAAATCTGTAAAATTCTCCAATTAAATATTTATTGTGAGATTTCCTCTTGGGGTCTAATGTCTGGGGTTTGATGAACTTGTAGTTTGGCAGTTTGGTCTGTCAGACCCGTTCATCTCGCATTCTTCAATGTCGTGACTAATTTTATGAACAAGTAACCCAGGCTCAGCACTGAAGATGTCGAAAAGCCGGAACACGTCTGGCACAGAAAACAGCGAGTATATGTGAAATTGCTTATTTTCTGATGACTGTCTATAAAACCTCACTATTTTGAAAAAACCTTAATAAAAATTGATTGAAACCTGACCGAATAAACGAATTTTGGGCCGTATTTTACCATCAAATAGTTTTTGAAATAGGCCAGTTTAAAGAATCAGCTCAAGTGTTATTGTTTGTTTTCTGAGGGTCCTCTCAAAAACACATTTCCTTTTTATCTCGCGAAATTATCAAACGAATCGGATGAAACATGGCCTAACAATTAGGCCGGGCTCTGTTCTGAAAAAGACAAGAACAAAAAAGCAACGAGGAATCCGCCCTCGGGGCATAAACATGTTCGTTGTTCATCTTAGCAGATTTTCTCTAATATAAATTAATTTGTTTAAACTTCGCAGAATAACTGCTACATCGAGACTTGAACAATTATCAAAGTTTTTTTATTATTAATTTTTATTATAAAACAAGGTTTAACTATGGTCAAAAAGAACTTTTTGCTTCATAATTCTATACAATTTTCTTTGGTTTTTCTTAAAATATTTAACTTCTCCTTACACAGAGTAATGTTATTTTAAAGTCAATTTATTTTTAAAGAAAAATAAAACACATTGGCTTTTTGTTTTCTCGCTTCTGGAAACACGTATCAGTCGTTTGGAATCACCTTTGGACTCAACACTTGGATTTTACGAGCAACTCGAGGGGAAAAAATGTTTTTGCAAGTCGATGAACTTTTCCCAGGCACATTGGTTTCATCGAAATTGATCGCTTTTGGTCCGCCCGTCCTCGCCTGTTGACAAACACGTCTCGGTTTAACGGCACCTCCGGGGCTCTTGCCCAGAGGTCAACAGTTGAGCTGTAACAATAACAATTGATCATTTGTAGTCAACCTCGCACTTTTTCTGTAACTCAATTATGATCTGTGTTGATTAAAAAACAAAAATTATCGTCTGAAGCGTGAGACTTGCATAAAATCATAGGATAAATTGTGAGATTTTCTTTTGCTCTCTTCTGGTGATGAACCTGGTTGGGTCTAAAAAGCCGGCCTGGCAGACCAAAATGGTCGGAAACGACCAAACTCCTTATAAATCCACTGGAGAAGTAGCTAGCTAGAGGTAGAGCTGCAAGGTCTACCAGAAGCAGAACGAAAGCTTCCAAAGTTTACAAAATCTGGCAATGATTGTGTTTTTGTTGATTCTCGTCTCTACCTGACCTGCCTATTGCAGAATCGGCCAGTGGGCCTGAAGAGGCTTCCGCCCCATTTCTTCTCTTATCTGCCTTTCTTACAACCTGAAAGGCCAATAGTTTACAAGTTAATGGCGTGGGAAAGGATGACATCTTAGCATGACAAAAGTGATAGGGACATCGCTAAAAAGCCAAATGGAAGGTGGGGAGTATAGGTGTGTATGTTCCACCCGATAGGCTCTGTTATTGTCTCCCTTCCGGCCCTACTTCCTGCTCCGCGGACAACGCCTAAAATCCTACATATTTTTCCCAGTTGCACTCGAGAGTCACTCCCTGTTAGGGCACAACACTGAAAACATCACAGGTAAAAAGTCAAGAATAGGAAAAACACGCACCTGGAAGATCAAAACCAAACAAGTTTTCATGTTCACTGGTTACTTCATGAGTTCTTTTTTTCATTTTCAGCTTCTCCTGTGACGTCCGACAAAGATCAGACTGCACCGGCGGGTAAAGGTAAGACAGTTTTACGTCACAGCTTGATGGGTGCATATTGCTCTTTTACTTCCTATCTGGGCTTTTTTTTCTATTTTTTAGCACTTAGTTATGTGTTGTGTATTATTTTTGCAAATTAGTTTTAAAAAAATATTAAAGTGGCTTTGAATGGTGTAAAAGATACTCATGTGCTTTTATTTTTGTATTACCTTTTGATGGCGCCGGCAGTCATCAAGCAGCCGTCTATTAACCATGCGTGTCCAATCCAGCGTTTTTCCGAAACGCAATTTATAACGTTTACTAGAATAATTAAATTTGTTTCGAGGCTTTTAAAAATATATTTTCAGATTTAAAACGTGTATCTGAATTTAATGACGTCCTAAAAACGATACAATTTCAATTTGACGAGTCAAAAGCTTGAAGAACAGCTTTTTACAAGCGAATGAAAACCCAAGATGGCTTATTTTGAGAATGCTTTTTTAACATTTATTTTCAATATGACTTCGATGTTTTATAATGAAGGAACATATTTTTTAAAATATTTTCCACCCTAGTGTCATTTTTTAACGGCTTATTTTCTCCAGAGCGGGGAAAATTGTATGAAAAGAAAAATAACATGTCCTAATTTTCTCCTTCGATTCATAATTTTTCAAATCACTCATCCTTTTGCTGGAAAATAAAACAGGATGCTCAAGATTTGGCGTATCGTCAAGATTTCAAACGAGGCCTTATACCCTGACACATCATTTTAAAGGATTCTCTCGACTTATTTGAGAAATCCGTTTTTCTTTTTAATTAAAGAAAGTAACAAAACGTTACATATACATTTTTACCGTTAATTACCTTGTCATTTGGCGTAAATTATAGTTTACTCAACTTTATTTTTACATTTTCTCCCTCGGGTGCCAAAGAGTGAAAAGATTGGGTCGGCTCTCACGCCATCTTCGATAATAACATTGTCATAAAATAAATTTTGTAGATAAAAATCCCGATAAACGTGATTAGGGGTTTTCCGTTAAAAAAATAAAAACCAACAGATCGGCTGAAATGTTTATGCTAGATAAAATGTTCGTGATTCCTAGGTTTTCTTCTAACTATGCAAATTTCTTCACAAGTTCGAACGTTTGGTGGCGTTGATTTCTGTGACTATCTCCTATAAACGAATTAATTTTTAATTCTAACGGGAGGAAAACCCTCCGTTAAACCCATTATGATTCAATTTTAAACGTAACGAGCGGGATTCGAACCCACGACCTTCGGTTCAATACGCCGCTACTCTACCACTTGACCTATCGTGACTTCGATCCACTCGGACACTACCCGTCTCAACCCCACCTTTTGAATTTTCCCTCCTTTTTGCCATTTTTCATTTGTCGACGAGAATCAACTAGATTACATTTGAAAAATCGCAAAAGGAGGGAAAATTCAAAAGGTGGGGTTGAGATGAGTAGTTAGTGTCCGAGTGGATCGAAATCACGATAGCTCAAGACTCAAGTGGTAGAGTAGCGGCGTATCTAGCCCAAGGTCGTGGGTTCGAATCCCGCTCGTGACGCTGACTTTTTTATCACAACTAAAATCCTTAATTAATTGGTCAAGCGGACCACGAAAATTAGTGAATTTAAACGTAACATAATTCAGTTGAATCATTCCTTACAAAAAAATAATTAAGATATTGCAGAATATGTTTTAGGAGGGTCTTTACGATGTCATTCTTCTTGAACGATTTTAACGAAATTTTGATTATAGTTCTCCAAAAGTACAATAAATGCGCAAGATAATCTAATTTTGTTAATTAATAAGTGAAATTAATAAAAAATAAATATATTTTTTGATTCATCTATGAAACAAGAAGTCCACCACCCAAGTAGGTAGATATTTTGTTTTGTGTCACCTTTTGCATATATTAGGAGTGAATGTATTTATTAGAGTGAATGAGAAGTCTGAAACGATTGTGGAATATTGAATCCCCATCGAACTTCAATTAGATTAATTACAAATGTATATAGTATACTGTATAGACATTCCATCGCATACATCCTCCACCTTTCTCATCAAGCGGTGGAGATTAGCAGGTTAAGTCGATCTGCTTTGCTTTGCGATATGCACAGTAACATATAAAATTTTATACTGAAACAATAACATGGCAAAACAATCCTGTGTCATTCCTACAATCATATTCATGAGGAACGCGTCTAAAAAAAAAATTGGATCAAAATTGGACCAGTAGATTTCGACATTACCACTTATGTACAAACAAATTTTCTTTATTATATTAGTATATATATACAACAACCTGCATATTCTGCTAGCAAAAGGATGATCTGATTGAAAGTCAAACTAAGAAAAATTAAAATACACGCCTTGTTTTTATTTTCAGTTCAAACTCAGGTTAAAATGAGCCGAACTAAAAAATAAAATGACACCCAGTGTGATGTAACTAATGTTTCAATTATTTAAAATATCTATTCTTAAGCTTAATATTTTTTTCTTTTTCTTTAAATTAAATTATAGTTCAATTTTTTTAAAATTAAGTTAAGATTGAGCTTTTAAAATGCCTGGCAGTTGCTTCGTTTCATTTTTCTCCCTTTTGCTCTTTATCCTCAACCTAATTTATTCTAAGAGCATTAAAATTCGTAACTTTTCCCTTAATAAATCTTTAAATATTTTGCTTTTAAATCTCTCTTTAAAAAACTGCTATCTTTAGAACAATTTGACAATAAAATTAAAAAAAAAATTGCATCATAATAACATGTTAAGGTTTTTGAAGTCCTTGAATTCCCTCTTACTTGGATCAAAACTTCCACTTTTAAAAAGACGTCATTATCTTTTTCCCTTTACAAATTATAATATATATTATTTATAAATGTGTTAACCACAATTTCTTTTATTTTCAGTAGCCAAAATTATTTTTTTTTATTGTAATTTTTTATTTATTTTGCAATGAAGTTGAAACCAAACACATGCTGGAAATGTTTGTAGCTCATTGATTTAGTAATTTGAAAATTTTTAATTGTTATTTAAAATATAGAAGAATTTTTTTAACATTAAAAAATACATAATGTTATTGGTCAGGTTTTAAAATATAAAAATGAGCAAAATTTTAGTGTCAAAATATTCTATTTATAAACTAAAATAATTAATAATTGTTCTATAACAAACAAAACCCTTTTAAATTTTTTTCCGGTTTTCAATTATTTTTCTTTAAATTGTATGTCCGTAGAAAGTACAATACCGACATCTAGTAAGTCCAGGAGACAGAGGAGATCGAGGTTAAAAAGTAGATTTAAAGAGATGTTAGGATACCGAGAGACAAAAGGTCAAGTTATTAATTTGCACCCTTTCGGTGATGGAGACGAAGGATCGAAGGATGGAGACAGCGTAAGGACATCTAAACCAGATGATGATAACACATCGCAAAAGCTGTATGATAACTGCCAAGATGAGCTGACAAACTCGTCACTCGATTCTGTTGTTTTGAATCCCAAGCAAGAAACTGTTGTACTAGTCCATCATCCTGAAAACTCTGAAAATAAAGAGAATCTAGAGCCAAAAAGCGAAAAAGGAGTTAGGATTCAAAAAGATCTCATCCATTCTATTGATAAAAAATTGCTAGATTCAGTGTCAAAAAGTCAAGTCGTGGAAATCCTATGCGTATCTAACAAGGATTCATCAGACAGTTCAACCTATCCTGCCCAGAATGCAAATGGAGAATTAACCACTGAAGAGAGTCTTTTAAAATTTAAAACCGGTTCACCCCTAGTAGAACCTGACATGAAAAAAATGAACTCTCCTGTTATTATAGACGTACCACAAAAACCACCACCTACTCTGAAATATATTGATTTTGTTTTACCACCAATTCAACATTCAGTTGTTTTAGAAGTTGACCAAGGAAAGAAACAGAGTGGTTTGAAAAACGTCTTTCCAGATTCTTTTCCAGAAGAAAAGCCTCGTGTTTTAAAAGAAAATACTGCAATTGAAGTTGTCATATCTTCACCTAGTGATGATTTTCCAACTTCTCTCCAGCATCACTCGGATGATGTAGGTAAAGAGACTGTAAAATATTTATCTCCTAATGATATCATTGGGTTGTCTACTACAGCTGACACAGTAGACAACGATGATGAGCACATCTATGACTTAGATGTTCCCTTAATAGCAAATGCTGAACATTCAAGCTCTTCGAGCCTGTCGAAACTCCATAGGGCGGAAGAAGTTGAAGAAAAAAACATTGAAATTATCAACCCGCCTTGCCCTTTTATTCAGCAAATGTACTACATGCCTAGAAGGTATTTGGAGGTAATCTCTGAAGAAAATAGTGATTTAAGTGATGCAGATAAACCTTGGGAGAATGCTGAGCGCATTAGACAAGTTAACAACATAAAAACGATTCCGGAGGATTGGTTTGGATCACAAGATGGCATCGATACTTCTTGGATGGATGGGAAAAGCTTAGAAGAAGTTTCAGATGTGCCCATTCTATCTGACTCTCAATCTGATTCTGACGTTTTAGATGAGAAAAAAGGCAAAAGAACCGAAGCCAAAAATACAGACAGACCACAGAATGTACTGACAGAGAAAACGTTCCAAATTCTAAATAAAGAACTTACAGATGTAAATACTAAAATTTCTGTAGTTAACGATGTAAAGCTTAATCCTTCAAGAAAAATAGTTGAAAATAAAAATATATACACCAATTTAGAGACAGTTTGTAAAAAACCATGTTTTAATTTGAAGACTTCCAATAAAAGTAAGTCTTTGTACAGTAAACCTCCACCTAGTGCATCTGTAGTGAAAAATGTAGTGTCGAGTTATTACAATTCAAAAGTAATTCCAGAACCTGTGCATGTTGATTTAGTCAGCAATGTGGCTCAGACCAGCAAAGCACAGATTCCAGAAAAAGATGTAGAACTAATATATATCGATAGCAGCGATTCTGAATTGTTTGCGACCAAAAGTGACACAAATTTGGCTGCCACAGATAACAAACAGGATGACCCGAATACAACAAAAGATGACAAAAACACAGACAGTGGAGAAATCAGTTCGGATATTATTACAACAATTATTGCTGATATTCAGGAAACAGCTAAAGCTATCGCTAATAGCAATGATAATTTTTTCACACCTGAAGGATCACTTCTAGCAATATATGACAACGAAATAAAATATTCAGAGGATTTTAATAAAGAAAGAAGATTGTCGTATCCTATTACAAAATCTGACATAACAACGGAAAAATCTAAACAAAAGGAAATGTTTTTTCAGGCTGATGATGATTTAAATGTTAGAAGTTTGTCTACGCACAGTACAGAAAGTTTTAGTTCTCAGAGTACTGCAAGACATTATTTAAATCGTGTTCTGACTTTGAAAGAATTGAGCTCCAGTGCAGTTCTGAATTTGCCTTGTGGTCTCAAAATGCTAAAACAGCTGGGCATCAGCTATTCAGATATTGATCAGTATTCTGGTTATATACCAGAAGATTCTGAATATTCATATTCATCGAAGAATCAGTTGTCTGATAAAGAACTAAACTTGAGTGGAGAATTTGGTAAAGACAATGTTGAAAAAAGCCCAAATAATGACCTCTGTCAATCAGAAATAGAAAAGTTTGACTTATTTGGAACACTTCAGCCTTCAAATCATACTAAGAATTTGCTTACTATAACTATACAAACTGATCAAAAAAGTCAAGAAAGTTCATCGCCTACCCAATTGAAAACGTCTAATTCTAAAGAAAATACAGTTGACCTTCTTGATCTACATCAAAAATTTATTGAAAGGAGAGGATATTATGAAGTGCCAAAATTGAATTATGATTCTAATGAGCCAGAAATTGTTTATTTAAACGAGCAAGATGAATTCTTGGCTCTGAAGAAATATCACGAAAGTAGGCAACAAAAGATGAAATCAGCTTCAAAACCGAAGAAATCTGGCGAGTCTTTACCAGAAAAAGAAAAGAAAACAAAAATAAGGGAAATGCATTCGGATTACCTTGAAGAAGATTGCAATTCAGTTGGTAATTCAAGACTCTTGGAACTTTTCCAAAGTTTGGATTCACAAAGTTCAAGTGGTGAGAGTAGAATAAAGGATTCTTCTTTGCAAGGCCAATTTGGCAAACCACTAGACAAAATGAATGTTGATTCTGATAAGAAAGTGTCAAAAAGTGATGTTTGTACACCTGACAACTCTAAAGGTGACAACGAAGGTAAAACAAAAATAGAAGATGTTAAAGTGAAAAAATCCGAGCCAGATGCAGTTCACAGGCAGACCAATAGGATAAAAATTAAAAACAAAAGGCCTAAATCTGTTCCTACACAAGGTGAAACATTGCGTACTAAAATGTACGAGGAGTATATGGACAAGCTGTCAGCCCTTACCGAACGAAGGCAGTACAAAATAATCAAACTCTCTGGAAGTTCGAACAACACCGTCCCTGCAAAAGGCTCGTTACAGATAGAATCGGAATTCATGGACAAAGTTAGAGAGCGGATGGTGAAATTAGGAATTCAGAATGATGAGCAAACGGGCGAATTGACAAATGAAACGAAGGCGGAAGAACAAGTACCTAAACACGTCAAAGAGCTGATGGAGTTGACAGAAGAGTGTGGTGAGTTTTA
Organism: Cimex lectularius; assembly: GCF_000648675.2. Classification (NCBI taxonomy): domain Eukaryota; kingdom Metazoa; phylum Arthropoda; class Insecta; order Hemiptera; family Cimicidae; genus Cimex; species Cimex lectularius. The sequence goes on from NW_019394227.1 coordinate 273,373, forward strand.
AAATGTTTTGAGTGTTAATATGATGTCCTAACATGGTTTCGTTAATGTTTAATAACAAGACAGCCTCTGGTCAGAATACATTATACATATATATATTTTTTTAAACTACTCTTTTAACTACTTCTAACTATAATATCCAGTCTGTTCTTACATATTAACAGTTTGTTTTTTATAATTAAGAATTTAAATAAAAGCTCAAAACTGTATTTTTAGGAAAATGCCTAACTATGCTACAACGGTATGCATTTGACCAATTAATTATTTTTCTTAATGCAACTTATACACAACACATAACTAACTTGTTAATCATAGTACTGCATAATAAGTTAATTCTGGAGATATTTACTGTGCTGAAGAGCATAGGTGATTTATAAAACTATTAGAACGTGAAGGCTTGTTTAAAATTTTAATTTAAACTTCTCCAGTTTTGATGGTACAATCAGTGACAGAAAGAAGTCGTTTCATTTATAAAAAATTCTGAAATTGACCCTCAGCTTTCAAGCTTATATGATAATTTACATAGAAAAAGCCTTACAAAAAAAAGGGCTCGGAACTTTTGCTGTGATTAAATTTGAAACTTTACATTATTCATTTTTTTAAAATTTGTGTGTACATAGTGTAAATTAAATAATTATTAATATGGTCAATTATGACCACTAAACATATATGGATTAATATAACTATTAATGTACAGTAAAAGAATAATTTTGAAATTTTCATAACTAATGAAATAACAGTACTTTAAGTTTATACAGAGCACCTTAAAGATTAATTAATTTCCAGAGTGCACAATTTATTTTCAGTTTGTTTCTAGATGTGCATGCATGCTTTTCACTGTAAAAATCCCTTTTGAGTTATATTCTAGGCTTGTATTGCAATGCTTATATTGCTTCACTGCACTTTGTAGATATCATTGGTAAACATGGGCTTTTGATTGAAATTGACCAAGCACTTGGCCCAGAACAAAAGGGCTTTCTAACAAAAAAAGGTAATGGATATTAATTCCATTTTCTTTTGTCTGTATGTATTTCTTTCTAAATCTAATTTAGTTTTTTTTTGTATTTCATGGTAATATTATTTCATTTAACAAAATAATTGCTTATTTCTGTTATAAATCGTTGGAAAATTTTCTCAATGTGGGATTGTGTTATCAATTATTAATTATTAAAATAATATTATGAGTAGTTTTGTGGTTCATGTTACTGCAGAACTTGATGCCAGGTTCCCTCCTTATTTCTAAAAAAAGCTTGGTTTGCTTCAGTCGGTTGCCAAACCTTCACCAACACACACACTCGCCCAGTTCTGTAACTTGCTCCAATAATTAATAGAGATTTTGTGAAGGGGTGGATCACATCTTTGGATTAAATGAAGTTTTTAACGGTCGTCCGAGTGAAACCGATTCAGAAATATTGTCAGGGACAAAAGTGCTGATTTGCAATAAATTAATTTGTCAATTGCTAAAATCGCTTATAACACGAAATGCCTGTGATCGATTCGCCAGTTTTTGCGCCAAAATTTAAAGCAAACAAATTAAAATCAGGTACTTGTGATGGTTGTGAATTAAAAATACCTGATTTGTTTTAACTGAAAACTTTTATAACAAACTAACAAACATACTATAATAAAATATTAAAATTCTAATGAAATTTTAACTATAATAACAATTATTACCAATGGTCAAATTTGTTTGGCTATGATTTTTCCATCTTAACTTAGCTGAATGTTAAACTGGGAACTTCATCCAACCACCATAACAAATCGTATCATTTTAAGAGATTTGACTGGTTTTAATTATATTACTTTCCTGAATAAAAATTTGAATTAGCACATTGCCGTTTCAGTGTATCCCCCTTCATAAAAATACCTGTAATGTATAGTCCACAGTTCATTTACATTGGCACTTTATCAGATGTTGTAGGTTGTTTCTTGGCAATGTCAAGCTAACCTTTATATAAACCAGAATTAAAATAAAATAATGTTTTAATATCGTAAAAATTATCAAAACTTTGTCTAAAGCAAAAAAAAATTATTTAAATTGATAGAAATGTTGAAAATAATTAATAATACATCAATGGGTGCATGCTTTTTTCTCGTATACAGGATATCATTTAAACTTTAAATTCACAACAACAAATTTTATGTAGGTTTCTTTTTTTGAAACTGTAAGGTCTCAAAGAGATGATAACAGCCCATTTTTAAAGTATCTAATAGATCTCATTACCAGACTTGTGTAATTTGTTTATGTAAATATGCACATAATCAATTCAATCCATTTAAAAAAAAATCTGATTGTAAAGATATAATTTGGGAAAATTATTTTTCTCAAAATATTGGTTTTAAGTCAAATGCATAGATAGTTGAAATAATTTTTAACAAGCATTTTAAAAAGTTAAATATAAAAATCTTCCTGTATTAATAAAATTAAATGCCAGATGGAAACAAAAATCCTTAAGCCAATTTTTAAATTCTTGCATAAAAAAAATCACATTGTACACAAATTCCTACAACTGTCTTTTGATGTAAATAAGATCTAAATGTTAACAATGTTCATACACAAATGTATATATATTGGTCAGGAGTATAATTGAAAATGAGATAATAGGTCAATCGTATGATCAGGGATGAAAAACCCTTGATATCACTTAATTTTATTTTTATTAACATGTAATGTTATTATTTGGTAAGGGGTTTTGGGATAAACAGTAAAACTGTATGCAGGAAGACAAATTGTTCTTATTTACTTTTTTTAAATGCACATAAATTTTGTACAAATTTTGATCAATTCTTAATAACATCAATATGCCTTATTTTTTTTTTTCTTAATGTTATCATTTATTGGCGAGGTTCCACTTTTTAGCTGGCATCAAACACGGAGTAACGTCACCAATTAGAACACTAAGCCTAGGGTCTATTTTTAGAAACACCCCCGCACACTGCAATTCACCTATAATCCATGGCTGCCCATTCAGCACTTCCCTGTCTCGAATAAAGTTTATTTACAAATCAGTGCAAACATCTGCAATACTCATTACGGTGGTGTAATGGGAAAGAATTTGCAGAAAAAAGACAATTATTTCTGTAGAATCTTATGCTAGCATTACTGAGGAGGGGGGGTGTTAATAAACAATTTTGCAAACCAAATGATAGTTGACTTATGGTAAAGCTTGTTTTTAATAAAATGGTTTGCCCTTGGAAAAAAATAAATAAACAAATTTAAAAAGAACAAAATTATAAACCATTACATTTTTTATTTTTGAATCTAACTACTTTCATTAACCTGATTAAATATAGTTTAATAGTTACATGGGAAGCCAATTCAATAAAAAAAATCCATTCATAAAAATGGTCATAAATAACTTTTTCACTTTTGCATTTTCATTCCTTTCCATTCACAAAAATTGTCATAAACATTTAGGTGTTTGGTCTCCAGTACAGACTCCAGAAGCGGAAAGAAAAAAATTTGACTTCCCTTCTGAAAGTGAGAAATCGAAAAAAGAAGAAGAGGAAGAGCAACCGCCACCAGTTTGGACACCACGGAGCGCCGGTGCCAGCCCTACTTTAGAGAGAAAGTTTCGGTCTGTCAATTTCCAGAGTCCACCGCCGAAACGAAAGGAACTTTCTGTAAAGGTACGTTGACAAACCAGTTGTTTACGAAGTACTTACTTTTAACTGCTATTTAAAATAGGATGAACCTGAACTTCCAAAAGAACTGCCTGTAGAAACAAGTCCGACCCGTCTTGTGTCAAGCACAAGTGAAAACAGTACTTTGACATCACAACTTCGTCTTCCCTCTGCACAAAATCCAACAATCACACTACTTCAAAAAGCCAGAGGTATTTTAAACGGTCAAGATTGATTTTTATTATTTATTTATTTATTTATTTTTTTTTTTTACAGAAGGGCATATTCCAAAAGGTGCTCAGTATTTGGATGAAACTACAAATACACAATACAGCCAATCATCACAGACTGACAGCTCAAGTAATAAAATCGTAAAATCATAAATCGTTTGAAAATTTCATTTATGCTTTGTTTGCAATTTTCCAGAATACTCAGTTAAAAATGAATATTTCACCGAAGAAGATGGCAATACAAAACATGTAATTGAGTTAACACCGAAAAAATTTGAAGGTATCGGACCGACGACACGAGAGGGAATTCCAATTGGCTTAAGATCTGTAAGCTTAGCATTAATAAACTTCAATTATTTAAACAATTTTATCAATTTTTATTTTTTATTCCATCAGGAAGTAAAAGAAGATAACCAACAAAGATGGTACAAGCGTATGTATGATTCTCTCCACAAGGCAGACCATGACAGTAAGTCAAAATTTATTAATTATAATAGAGACAGACAAAAATAAGACATTACTTTGTAAAATAAGTGCTAATAAATGACAAACATTTTTGTAAAAATAACCATTTTTACCATATTGTCATTTTATTTGCAGAGGACTTTGTAACAGTAAGATATAAGACAAAAAGAAAAGGTGAATAATTGTGTGCTTTGAATTGGTGCTTGGGACTTAACGACATAAACTCTTTCAAATTAACTTTAAAACAGCAAATAAAATCCGATAGCTTACACAGTTTGACAAATAAGACTAAATTTTAAAAAATATTTATAATTAGTGTTGTAGATAGATTAACAAATACACTTTTAAAATATTATTTCTCTTAGTTTTCTTCACTTAGTCTTATTGCGTTTTAAATTACTTTTCACATAAATCATTAATTGCACCAACATTTTCTAAATTGTCATCAGTTCAAAACATTCATCTGTAATTTCTTTTATAATACTACAGTGGAAACCCGTTTATCCGGACCCCGATGATCCAGAACTTCCAGATTATCCGGAACCATTTGTTAAATTTTTTTTAAATGAATTATTTGGAGATACGGTCTGGTATAGTGGTATAGACCTACGATCTCTAAATAATCATTAATTAACCGTCACCAAACACCACAGGTTTTTTATAAATTTCTCATAATTCTCAATGTAGGTATATTAATTTTTTAAAATTCACAATTCAACTATGGGACTTTTAATTCGTTGTTCGAAATTCGTAAAGGCCACCAAATCGCCCTTCCACCAGTCACACGATTGAAGAGGCCAGAGACCCTGACAGTTACGTTTTTGTTAAAAAAAAATAAAATAAAAAATAAAAAAATAAAAAAGGTGTATACTATTTTAAAAGACTAGAGATTGTTGTGTTGGTTGGACGTGTGTTGGCTTCCGTTGAAAGGTTTTTTTTATTAGGTATTGTTTACATATACATTTTTCGAGAAATGCATGTCTGATCTTAAACAAAAATAAAACTAATAAAAACTAGATCACTTTAAATGTTACTTGATATATGAATAAAAGTGTTTACTTTTGTATGCGTTTTTTTCCTTTTTTATAACACAATACTACTAAAATCACAAATTTTCAGATTATCCGGACTTTCGATCGTCCAGACAAGTCCCCGTCTCTTCAAGTCCGGATAAATGGATTTCTACTGTATTTTAATAAGATTATAATTAACATTTTATTTGTGTTGTTTTGAGAGAAATTATTATGCGCTAGAAAATTTTTACATTTTACTATTCGTTGCTTTTCCTCACATATAACCCTTTTTTTATATTATATTAAACTGCGACTATTTTATTTTTTAGGCCAATATCCATACACTTATGCTGGTGGATATGTGTCAGAGCCTGAAAGGTTAGGGTATGATTCAGATGCATCAATTTCAAAGTATGCAACTCTAGATCGGAGAAAAATCAGAAATAAGGAAAATGATTTTACGACCAGTACACTTCCAAGAAATAGGTAATTTTTTTTTTCAATTGGAAACTTTTCTATTGTACTAACCATGTGGCATATTAGATACGGTCCTGCTGTAAAATACGCTGTTAATGTTTACAAAAATCAACCAGGAAGAATAGAAGATTATGAACCGGGTCATTCATCTATTGCTGAAACAGAGACTAAACAAGTAAGGATTGATTTTTATTTATAAATATTATTTTTTATTATAAAAAGCATACAAATTTTGTCATTAACATTGAGTATGTTTTATCATCAAAGGCAATTAATTATTAAATTGTATTTTTAGTGGTGGGATGAAGTTTTGGACATTTTTGATGGTGTAAGTATGAAGCCAAGTGCATCAAATTAATTAATTGGATTATTAAAAGAACAATTACTTTTCAGGAATTAAATCAGACAAAAAGTCATTATCATTCCCCTTCCGAACGGCCGCCTAAGTCTTTCACATAGTAAGTACATTCACATTTAAGACATAATTATCGTGATTTTTAATTTTTTTCACCATTTTCAGCACGCTGAAAGATACGGGGTACGACAGCGATTCGACCCTTGTTTTCAAACGAAGGGAAAATAATATGAACCAACAGATTTCGCCAGCTGAACAAAAGATGGCGTACAAAGTGATTCAGAGAGGTGGTGAAGTGCCACTCCACGGCTTAAGAAAGCCAGCACCCGAACGCCCAAAAGGTAAAATACTTATGTCTTTCCATAATACAATTGATTTTTGCATGTAATTTTTTTAAATGAATTTTTATTCTGCTTTATTTTTATATAGTTACAATGCTGTTAAATAATATCTCAAAATGAAAATGTATAATTTTATATTTGTTATAAGATTTGTAAAATTTGATGTTTGGAATGTTTAAAGCTTCAAACAGTCCTTTGGCAATTTTAATTTACATTTTTTTTTGTCCCAAACATGAAGTTGTTTACACAATATGAACCTGTAGTGATTTGTTATATAAAATAATTCACATAAATGAGTGCATATCCTTTCACCAAATTTGTTTAGTTGTAATAATTGATTAATTTTATAAGAAAGTTATCAATATTATTTTTCAACAAAGGCATGAAAAGTTTTTTTTTACATTGATGTTTTTAGAGAGTGATTGCACAGCATGGTAATATTTTTCACAATTTAATTGCATAATGAAAACCAACCGTACACTGCTGCGAATAATTTATTGATTAGTTTAAACTTCCATATTTCACTTTTTTTATTCTACAGTTATCATTTATGAGTTAATGTAATTTGTAAAAATGGTAGGATTTTATTTTGAAAGAGACAAAAATTTAGTGATGTGTCAGCATGTCAATCTTAAAATGTACAAGAATATCAAGAAGAAGCACTCACAATTGAACTCACCCGAGAAAAATAATAATGCGTAGCTTTAAATAAGATAAAATACAATAAACAAATTATTAACGCTCTTAATTATAAAAATTGTATATTTTTTTTTAAATTTTGAGCATGTAGGTATAAATTGAATTAAAATAACAAAAGCAAGGCATGTTTGAAGGTGACGGTTTAGGGGTCAAGCAACAACGCACTGCTTGAGAAGACTTCACATTAATACCCACAGTGAAAAATTTCGTATTATAAAAAAAAATGTAAAATTTATTTTGTTTTGGTGATCTGTTTGACAGAAGATTCGGAAATAGAATATTTTCCTATATCACCAACACTGACGAGGATAAGAGTACACAAAAAAGGTGTTGGAAAACCGCAAGAAAAGGTTTACTACCCGGTAACGCGTGAAGAACCAGTTTTTGGAACTTACAAAAGAACGGCAAGAAGTGCGGCGATTCCGTCACCTCCAAGGCGGCTCTCTTCAAGAAACAATTCAACTTTGAAAATGTTTACCAAAATAACGACCAAATCACCTGAAAACCTCACTTACACTTGTGACAGGACCTTTACTAAGTGTAACAACAATCTTGATGTAAATTACAAGTTAGTCCCGAGTAGAATTAAGTCTAATCTGAAGAAATCTGATGTAACCAAAAGCCCTCCCACCACTTCATCAACTACAAAGAAAGAGATATTGAGAAAATCACCTGAATTAAAAGCTCCTGCTGAGGTAAAGAAGGCTATGAAGGAATCTAAAACACCAGAAACAATTGTGAAAAGCACATCTGTTTATTCTCCGCCTTTGTCGAAGAAGGCTGAAGACAAATCATTAAAAGTGACTTTGGCTATCTCTTCAAATGGGAAAGAAGTGTTTACATCATCTTCCACGGCAAGTTCAAAGAGTGATGTGAGAAAATCATCACCAGTCCAAGCCAAACAACCAAATGTAAACAAGACTAAAACAATAACATCATCTAAAAAACTAAGCACTTCTAACCAATCCTTAGCTAAAACCAGTAGGCCTTCAAGCAGAGCGAGCACCACAGCTGTTATAGAACAACCAAAAAAGATTAAAAAAGAAGTATCTAATGAAACTAAAAAGAAGAAAGATAAAAAACCAGAAGTAATTATTAAAAATATGGATAAATTAAAAGAGGATGATAAAAAGAAGCAAAAAAAGAAAAATGAAAATTCTTCTAAAAAGAAGAATAACTCAAAAAAGAAAGACAAAGAAAATGTCCCAAGTGTTGTTAATGGAGAGAACAATGATAATGTTGAAGATATTAAAAGTCCAGACTCAAAAACATTTTTTCAACATCTGCTGCTTCGAGAAGTCAATACAGGTCAGCCAGCATCAAACAATGCAGTGTCAACTACATTACAAAGAACGCCGTCGGTATCAGAGAGAGCAAAAAAATTTTCCGACTCTACACAAAATTCTTATAAATCTGAACCGTCGTTGAGGAATTTGAATGTTTATCTTTCTCAAAAGAAACCTGTTTCAGAGTCGAGGTTTCGTAGTCTGGACAGAGCTGATTTAGGCAGAAGGTGTAGAGGGTTAAGCCCGTTTTACGGCACTTTGGACTTTTTTGATAAATTGGACAAATTCGACAAACATAATAACGTGTGGGATTATTCACAATTTGGAACTACCCCGACTTATGAATCGATAAAAAGCAGAAGTTCTAGTGAACCTCCATGTTCGACCCCATCGCCGAGTCAAGACATTGTAGAAATTGAGGTCTCATCCCCGACTGTTTCAAGATCTCCATCAAGCAGACGAATAAGAAGGTCAACTACAAAAACTATAGAAAGTGTTGCTGGGCCAAAAAAGAAGGTCAGGTCTAAGAGTCTTAATGAAGCAGACAGACAGTCTCAAATGGGCAGTACCAGTTCTTTGAGTATGTCTTATGCAGACCATGCAGATTACCAGTCTTACGTGTTCGAATTACTCCACTCGTCAAGAAAATCCGCAAGATTTAAAGAGCTGCACAAATTTTATTCTAGTTTAGAAAGAATGGCAGAGCTTGAGAAAACGACTTCGAGCAATGACCTCAGGCCGAGGTTGAAAGGTGAAGAAGTTATTGACTTTGATCGGTGGAAGAAATTAAGAAGTAAGGAAAGAGCAGAAGTGGAATTGACCAATTTGTACCAAAAGTTGAAAGGAGAACAGAAAGAGAAAGATCTTTTGTTTCAGCCGAGAGAAACGGTCAGGTGGCAAGGTGACAGAGGATTAAGAAACAAGGAAAAATCTGTTGAGGATTTAAGGCAAAAGTTTCAGAGAATGGTAGAAAGTAGTGAATCAGAAAAAAAAGCAGCAGACATCAGTAACAAAGACGTTTATAAACCTCTGTGGAGAGGAAACTCTGTGGCGAATTTGGCTCAGTCCCTAACTTCCATCACAGGTTCTAAAAGAGGAAGACCAGTTTTGGAAAGTAGTAAAGAAAATAGTAAACTACCCTTTAAACCAACAACTAAAACTGGAAAAGAAATCGGTAGTAGACTCTGGAGTAGTCTCTCGATGGATCAAGTAAATGCTTTGAAATGCCAGCTTTCAGAAATATACAGTACAGTATCCAATTTAAAAAAAGAAAGAATTAAAAAAATGCGACAAAACATTGAAGATTATGAAATGAACGTTGTGGATTTAAATCCTCAAGAAACTCTTCATGTTAGATCTAATTCTCTCGTAAGTCCTGATCAACTTTATTCACCAAGTGTTAAAAAGAGGGATATCAAAAGGCAGGAATGCATGAAAGCCGATTCGATCAGTGCCATCCCACAGGTGAAGTCAAAAGGGCTTTCAGAACCCGAAAAGAAAAAATTGTCAATGTCATTGAGCGCCGAGGTTAAAGAAAGGATTAAGAAAAAGAAACATGGTTCATTGGTAATCCCAAGAGAAACACTAGGAGCAGTGGCAGCTAGAAAAGGAAGTAAAAAATTTAAAACCACAAGTACTTCCGACGCTTCTCCTAGAACATGTTATTCTTTTATGTCAGACGAGTCTACAGACAAAGAGAAAAGTGCCACAAAAAATAAAGATCTAATGCTCGTTCTTACACCCAAAGAACAACAAACAGAAGTTAAGAAAATGGTTGATGACTGGGGTGGTAAAGAATACGCTAAACTGATTCAGACAACTTCTAGCAGTAGTTCAAGTGCTTCCACTGTTATTCATCTTGGATCCAGAGATGATTTTCGAACGAATGAAAGTAAATATTGTGAAATATCACAGAGCAGCAGTGATTTGAGGAATTTGGATAATTCCTCTTCTCCTCAAAACAGGGCTTTATTTCCCTCTCAGTCCCTTACTGATCTGAAAGATCTATTTGGTGAAAAACATGCTAGCAATTATGCTACTCTACCATTAAAGAATATACAGAAGCCGTTTTTTAACAGTGCTGATAGTTTATCAAAGTCTGTATCACCAGATCCCATGAAATATTACAGAGCTTACTTGAATGTTGTCAAGGCTGGAGACGTTAGAAAACTGAAGGAAAAGTTTGAAAGCTATGATGATATATATAATTTAAGAAGGGAGAGTCCTGTACCAAAAATGTTTCAAAGCGATCCTGATCTCACAAGGGATTTTTTATCAAGAAAAGGAGGAGAATTGAGCAAAGTAGTTATTAAAGGTCAAGAATTAGGAGATGTTCAGTGGCTACGGAAAAGGTACGAGCCACGGAAAGTATCGCCTATGCCTTTTCGAACTGAAGACAGGTACATGCCACACATAAACGTTATAAGCAAAACAGTAAGCTTGCAACAAAGATCTCACACACCACCTTCTAAGTCAGAAACCAGCAAAACTGGCAACGTCGAGAGACTAAAGCAACATTTCGAAAAGACCGGAATGTCTTTATTGGGTCAGATGTACACTTCGACACCTGAAATCACAGAGCTGAGAGACATAGCTCCGTATCTCGAATGCGATTGGATCGCTCATCAAAACCCGCGCTCGCCAAAACCGATAAAGAAGCCAGTGAGGAAAAGACCAGCTTCTGCCTCACCGGTACGCCAGTCAATATTAAAAAACAATGATATTTTCGCTAATCAACATTTCAACCCGGAAATCCATCGGCCTGTTTATAGATATCAACCCGAGCAAGATTTCGATGAAAAGAATTGGCAAGGAAAATCGTGGAACTTGCGGCCCACCGTCACATTCAAAGGTGCCTTCCACATTTTTTCACGATTATTGTTCACCAGCAATGTTAGTCCATTTACAATTTTAAAAAGCCCTGCACAACTTAATAATGTAAATAATTAAACACTTAATTAATATAATAATAATTGTAGTGCATAATACAGACATACATTTATATAAACAACAAAGAAAAACATAGTTCATGAACTAAGCTTCAACTTGATAAATCCAAGTGTGTAAATCATTGAAATGATTGGAGATATATCTTTTTTTAAATTATGTATCACTTTTTAATATTAATCTAATTTAAGTAATTCAAATTTTCTTTACAATTCGAGCTATAAATTACTAAATGAATAAACAAAATTAGCCCTGATTCAACATTTTTCCCCCAGTTTGCTAAGATCTTTAAAGCTATTACAAAAATAAACAACAGTAATTTGAAAGTACAAGTTCATACGACTGATTTTAATAAACAAAGTCAATTAGATGTTTAGAATAAATTCTCAATAAGTACAAAATTGGATAATTTATGAGAAAGAGCTCAAAGTAGACTTTTCATAAAACAATCCAGTAGCTGGGATGAGTTCGTGATTTCTACACAAGTGTAATTATTAATTTCTTTAATACTTTTTTATTGACTTCTATACACTTAAGGACAAAAAACTGGACACTCGTATTTTGTTGTTTATTTCAAACTTTATATTGTTATATTAATTACATCATACTTATTTTAATGTAAACCAGATTAAATGAGAGCAGAAATTCATGAATTTTAATTAAAATTATTTAATTATGATGGTTTGATAGGAAATTCACCAAAACACAGTAAAATGATTGATTGATTACAATTAACTAATATTTTATTACCTGGTTTTGCTTTCCTCTTAATAAAGCATTACCTCCTCTGACCTCACAAGTGCCTGAAGTCTCCTACACATCGAATAATTAAGTGATTGGATTTCGTTTTGTGAAACAGAATCCCATTCTTCTACAACAGCGGTTGGAAACTTTTGAATGTTGTTGGAGGCAGGGAACAGTGTCTAACTTTTTATTCCCATAAGATGATGTGTGGCACATTCATTGTGGGGTCTGTACATCCTCCAAGTAATTGGTGACAACTTGAGCTACACGTCATAGAAGTTGTTTCCAATAAATGGAGCCAATTTATTGCTCATAAGCCCTCAGCTTCCGAAAGAACTTTAATTTAATGTTCTTTAGTGGTCAAAGATCCATTCTGTATAACGGTTTGGTACGGTGTGACTCATGCATGGATGAAACAAAGCGTTCTGCTCATCTCCACACATGGTCGTGGTCACCTAATTGCCACAAATCAAACTGGTACTTATTTGTGAAGAGTTTTTATTGTTCAAGTGTACAAGCGAGATGCTTATTTGCGAACAGTTTTTACTGGATGTCTTTACGTAGTAGAGAACCTGATGCGGGATGTCTAATCTCACAAAGCCTTTTTTTTTTTTTTTGCGTTATGAACTATGCATATTAGCCATGTGACAATTCGTATATGTGTGTTCAAATTTGGGGGGGGGGTTTATTGTGAAAAAAGGGCCAGAGGCGACGGTGGGAATCGAACCCACGACCGCGGCGTGAGAGTCTCTCATGCTAACCACTCGGCTACCGCGGTCCCCTATTCTCACAAAGCCTTCAAGATGATTATTTTAGAGCTCATCCTTACATTACAGACTGTCTGGATCTGACTTCTGTTAAGGAAGCTATTAAATGACAGTTCCATAGTACCGTAAAAGCAATAAAAAAAATCACCCCTAGTGTCGTACCCCTCCCTTCTCTTCAGTCGTCTTACGGTGGCCCTAAACCGCTATAGACCATCATGGTAGAGCATGGCACACCCAAGACCTGGCAATGTGATGAACGCTACATCCGTCGTTGGCCAAAGATTCTGCCCCGACTAGATCTTGACTTAAAACCATATTTTTAAGACAAAAGAATTAATAATTAATTTTTTACTCAAATTTATTGTTTCACCAAAGAAAACAATTAAAAAACCAATTAACCCTCCCAACAATTGACTCTGGAAAGGATAAAACTGAATTGATTTTCTTTATTTTTAATCTGACTGTAAAAGGATTAGTTACATTCAATAAAGGTAAAAAAAACGAGCTATTAATGTTGCATTTGTGTTTTTTATGGCTTTATTAACTTTGTATATTAGCCAAGAAACATGATATATTGCAATGTGTTTTTTTTTGGGGGGGGGAGAAGGGCTGTGTGAAAAAAGGGCCAGGGGTGATGATGGGAATTGAACCCATAACCACGGGGTCTATGAGCCTAGAGCTCACCATTACAGCAACCTCTGCATTTGCATTTTAAGTAAACTATTAATCTTATACAAAGTGTTTATGGAAAATGAATAAATACAAGTGTTTTTTTTTGTCTTTGAGTGTAGTTAGCACACAACAACCACACCACCACCTGAGTTTACATTTCTATTAAAACCTTCTCAGCACATTTATGTTTTTGTTTATAATTGCTTGTTTTCTTGTTAGTTTTTGTTTGTTTGCTATTAGCTTTTTATTGTTTAGAACCTCTTGGCAACCCAATACCCACACCACCAAGAGACATTATACCGAGACATCGTGGCCAAGGTAAATCAAAATTCCTTCTCTGGAAAGCGAACATATTAATTTTTTCAGTTTGACTGGTTTTTATGTGATTTAAATAAACTAATCGCACACTTAACTAATACTTGCCTGGATAACTATAATCTCACATTAATTCTATCCTTAAAATATCTTAAGTGGAGGCTTTATTATAAATAAAAAGGCAAAATGATGGCTTAATACTCCAGACTGTAACTGTATGTTTATGTGTATGTTTTATATTTTTACTATTTTTTATTTATTTTGTATTCCATTCCCTGGTAAAATTTTAACTATTTTGTTGTGGTAATATTCTCAAAGGGCTCCTCCCAGCTGAAGCATCAACTTTTTTCTTGTTTTCACATTACATTTATTTAAAACAAAATAAGTAATCATATTGAGATTTCTTTCTACGCTTTTCTTTGGGTATTTGGTTGATGCTTCATGCACTGTTGGCTCTACACAATGACTGCTTTGTTCCACTCTTGGTTTTGCCTCTATCATTTGAAGAATTTGTTTTAGTCAGTTCTTGTGAACTATTGGAAATTGTTTTCCTAACTTATATTGTTCGTATATTATAAATAGAAGATTTTATGTTAATTGCAATATGTGTTTTTCTTCAGTAAATGTGCATGGGAATTTGAATTAGGCCTGAATCGGGCGTGGATATTACAGCATATGTGGGGGAGTGAGCTCATCTTTGAGGAGAGGGAGCTTATTTGCTTTAGTCTTGTTCAGATAGCCGCCGAGTGAATTTGTCAGCACAATATTTTAGCGCGTTACAGCCAAAATTCCTCAATGAACAACCGTATTATAGAATAAAAAACAATCATGAGTGTTAAAAGAAGTCTGCCTAATATTTTCAAGCAAAGTCATCAACCCTTTTTAATACCAGAGAGATCTGTCAGTTTGCCTTCTTATTTATACGGGCCTCTGCCTTATAGTAAGTTTTTTTATTTTTTCACATTCAAACTAGTAAGTTTTAAGTATTTTCCTCAATTATTTTATTGATTTAATAAGAATTTTTATTTTAATAATTTTTTAAATTAAAAAAGTTTACTCAAATTTTAACTTAAATTTTTTTAAAATAATAAAATATTAAAAGTTGTTTAATTTTGTTTGATAATACCAATTTGTCTAGATTGTTGAATAGGCAGTAAAAATGAATCATTTTGATTAACCCTTTGACATTTTGTTGGCATTTAACAAAACAGTTTAAAAGATCAACACCAAGGGCCAATTGGCCAAACTAATTATTTTATTAGTTACTGAACGTTTTCCTATTTTAAAGCTGAATTAAAATGTCAAATCCTATATATAAATATACATTAAAAAAACGTAGGGTTGAAGCCTTTCAAAGTGAAAAGTAATCTTGTTGTTTCCGATTCCGCTAATTATTTTAACAAAATCACCACAGCCTTCGTTTGTCCGTTTTAGAATCGCCTCATCGCTACATCGAATCCGAAGTGAACATACACTACAGAAGTCCGATTCGGAATGAGGCCAAGGCGGTCTGGCCCGAGGATGAACTCGCCGAAAAGCAGGCGGAGATTATGAGGAGGATATACCAAGAGCAGAGGAGGACGAAATATCTAAATGAACTACACGACATGCACAGCCGAAGGCATACTGACAATTTTATGTAAGTTAATTATAATAGAAAAAAAATGTACAAAATCCTCGGTTGTTCTGTTTTTTCAGATAAAAAAATAAATAAAAAATGAAAAAAAAGTTACTTTAAATTTTTTGTTAGTTATTATTATTATTAAATGATTATTCTTTTCTTTACTTTGGTTAAAAATTCTAAAAATCTTGGTTCCTTTTATCTTTAGTCCTTTTATAGTCATTAAACAAGCACAAAGGTTGTAAACTGTGTTATGGAATGAGCTAAGTAAATGATATGCTTTTTTATTTTTTTGGCGAGTAAGCAATGTTGTTTTTAATATTAAAATTTTGGCCAGGAGATTTAAAAAATCCAACTGAGAGTTTATAAAAAGAAATTGTTCATTTTTATATATGTACATTAAAGATATGAAGTTTGCTTATACTGATAAGAAATTTTGCAAGCATCCAAATTAGGTTTTCCAGCTTCATAATGTCAAACTGACCTAAGGCAAATGTTTTAAAAAGCCCACAGCATTACATATTGATATTGTGTAGGAAATGAGTTAATTCTTACTCAAGAAGATATCAGCAGTTCAATAATTTTTTGTTCAACAGAATTGAAAATCTAATGGAATAATAAATAACAATGCTTGGTTATTGTTTCAGTCCTTCACAAAAATCTCCAATACCGCTGAACAGGTACGATGATTTCCCGTTAGACGTACAGCCACCGAGGCCCAGGGACCGGACTCCAGAACCAAAATTAGTTGCTAGAGCCTTGTACAGTTTTCTGGGACAATCTTCAAGGTTGTTTTCTTATTTCCTGATGACATTAATTTTATAATAAACGGTTTTAATATTATTTCAGGGAGTTGACGTTTCGACGAGGCGACATCATTTACGTCCGAAGGCAAATTGATAAAAATTGGTACGAAGGCGAACATAATGCGATGATTGGCTTATTTCCCTTTAACTATGTTGAGGTAAGCTATTTTCAAAACATAATGCTTTAACAACATCCATTGTTTTATCTAATTGTTACATTTGCAATTCTTAGATAATTCCATACGACGGGATTCGAACTTTACCTAAAAAAGCGAGCGAAGGTCAAGCCAGGGCAAAGTTTAATTTCCAAGCACAAACACATCTTGAATTATCTCTAGTTAAAGGTATGTTGTAGTAATCCTTATAAAAAAACTAAAAAAAGTGTGATTATGTTCTATAATTGCTAGGTGAACTTGTGTTGCTGACTAGAAGAGTTGATGAGAATTGGTTTGAAGGGAGGATTGGTACAAGAAAAGGGATTTTTCCAGTTTCGTATGTTGAAGTCTTGGTAGAACCTGGTGAAAGAGCAAGTAAGTAACTGTTACAATTTTCACAAGCATATGTGCAACAAACGAAGTAAATGAATGATGAATAAAAAAGGCGGGTTTTAACTTTCGTAAATGTTTATTGAATTTATTTTGTGCTCATTTTATTCCTGTACTGTACAGTAAACTCCCGTCGAATTTAAGTCTTTGAGGAATTTTATTCTATCTGCATACCAGACGCTTTATAATGTTTCCTATTGTCAATGTTATGTATGAACTAATGTACATGCATATTTCAAGTTTTTCAATAAGAAAAATACAATATAGTATCTATATGTATAGGGTATCAGGCTAAAACAAGAAAAATTCAACACAATTTGGTTGTTCACTATGTTTACTGCTTCTTTTTTATGTGTTTTGCTTGATTTTTACCTTGAATTTTTTTGTGCTTTTTTTATTAGGTTAGGGAGGTTTTACTGCTTCTTTATTGTTCCTTTACTTCTTCTTTTGTCTGTGTTTAGTGTAGATATTTTGTCCATTTTTTTGCTTTGGTTGTTCGCTATGTTTACTGATTCTTTTTTATGTGTTTTGCTTGATTTTTACCTTGATTTTTTTTTATTAGGTTCGAGTTAGGTTTTACAGCTTCTTTATTGTTCCTTTACTTCTTCTTTTGTCTGTGTTTAGTATAGATATTTCGTCCAATTTTTCTGCTTTGGTTGTTTGCTGTTTTTGTATCTTTAATCTTGTATGTGTTTTCTTTCTTTTTTTAATACTTTTTTATTGGTTGGTAAATAAATTTTGCCCAGGGGAAAAAGTTGAATTATTAGATTAGCCTCACGCCTCTTTTTACTCACCATCACCACTTTTTTCCCATTTAGCATAAAATTTTTGCATTTTGGTTCGATATAATTAAAGAACAGGGTAACTACTAGAAAGTTTATTAAATGAAGTTATTAAAATTTGCCAAGCTCTACCGTGAATTTTTCCATTGTGGTTGCTAATGTTTTTTTTGTTTCTTGTTTTTTTTTTTTTTACAAATTTTAAATTTAACGGGTTTAGATAATTTAGTGTTTTTTCTCATGAAAAATGAAATTAAAAGTTCTAGAAGGGTGTCTTCTTAAAGGAAATCTAACACTCTTTTCAGTGAAGTTTTTTTATTTCCCCAAAAAAGAATAGTTGAGTAGATTTATGAGATTATGATATGAACCTAGAGTCAAAAAAGATATAAAACATTGAATATCTGCAAAAAAGTTGAGAATCAAATAAAATGTTGAATATTTACAAACAGGTTGAGAATCAAAAATGTTTTTCCCTTGTGGTTTCCACATTAGACAAGGAAAAATAGAGTATGGCACCGGCCAGGCATCCAGGGCGTTACCGACCTGCTGAAAGCAGCGAGTAGAGAGTGCAGACTTACTCATTTCTTTCCTTTTAACCATATTATTTTTTGATTTTTAATTATGAAGGTCTTTTTAGAGGTGAGGATAAAAACCATTTATTTTGAAATAATAGTGGAAAAATCCAAATCTCCAAGACCCCTGGAGCAAAATGTTCTAGAAAGCCCGTCCTCCCATACCTACGAGGCAGCAGCAACCAACCCGAATGCCTGCTCTATCGTTAAATACTTATTTCAACATCTTCACTGTTCGATTGCTCTGAAAAATCTACTAAACCAATATCAGATTCATCCAAGAGTTGGAGGACCTCCATGATGGTTTTTGATTTGTTATACAAATATTCAGCTTAAAAAGTACACAAAAATGTAAAATCAAATAAAACTAAAGCCATAGAAATATTATCATCTAACACAAAATAATAAAGATTATTATACATACTTACATGAGGCGTGAGTGATACACAATTCTGAAAACATGAGTTTTTTCTTTAACGGCTTCATGGCATCTGAGATTAAGAAAAGTAAAAAATGGCACTTGTTCCCTGTTTTTAAAAATGTAGAGAAGGAATGTAAACCACTTTGGGTGCAACTGGAACAAAAATTCAAAATAAAAATACAATAAAAAAAAAATTGAGGTCACAATACTGTGAAACGCCCGATGCAGGGTTTAATGATGAATATTTCTTCTGAGTAATGGCTCGCTTCTTTAAGGAGAAAAACATATGTATATGAACATATTTTACATGATATTGAACCATAGTGGAACACTTTTTCCTATTAAAAATGCTATGGAATTGTGCAGGTACAATATTTTGTTTGATTTGGTTATATTTCCATAATAGAAAATAATTTTTTGACCATATAAAATTAAATTGTAATTCCTAGGGTTTATGAACGTGTAGTTGGTTGTTTCTATCATTTTAAGTATGTCTAACCTTGCTCTTTTTGTCTGATAGACTAATTGGAAATGGCAAAAATCACGATATAAAAATGAATTTAATTTCAACATGTGGATGTCTTTTGTTTATTTATCTTAGTCTGCCATTACACTTGAAAAATTAATTCTAGCAGTTAAGTAAATTAAATTTTTATTATTTTAGTGAGTCCATCAGGCCCAGTTTCAACTAAACCTATAGTTGCCCCAGCATCTCACAGTGTTATGCTGAATGGTGCAAAGGACTTAGGTCAACAACATTATCAGCCACCAAGACCTTCCCTTTATAGCTCTTCATCTCTTGTGAGTATTTAAAAAATAAATTAAAAAATTGGCTTTCAAGCAAGCGAAAAATAATTTTTTAAATGATGTTTTTTAGCCGTCTCAAAATAAATACGGTGACATAAGTATGGTCAGTCAAACCCTTCATATTGACACTCAATCGGATCCTGTACCGTAAGTCAAGAAAATAATATTTTTCCCCCTTTCCCGAATTAGTTTAATTTGCGTTTTTACAGTTATCGTGTGCTTTACAATTACCGACCACAAAACGATGACGAATTAGAATTGAAAGAAGGAGACGTCGTGTATGTAATGGAAAAGTGCGACGATGGATGGTATGTCGGCTCATTGCACAGGAATGGGCAATTTGGAACTTTCCCAGGAAATTATGTGGAAAGAATACAATGAATTTTCAGGTGTACTAAATTGAGGTAATAAAATCGTTTGAAATGAAATTAAATAATGTAAAAAAAAAAAAAGTAAAAATATCTTACAGAAAAGCCTGAATTTGCCATGTGCTGTTCTCCGATGAAGACACACTTTCATCAAAGGGTTATTTTTCTATTGAGAATCAGTATTATTTCTCTGTTAATAACCACAAAATTACTTTGAAAGAGAGCGAGAAAGAGGGAGCTTTATTTTAATTACATAGTCGGAATAAAAACAGTTCTTCCAGAACACATTTATTATTTATTGTAAGATCTATTATTTCTGTACCATTTATGAAATTTCACCAAATTTATAATAACTTATTCTTTGTGAATGTTTACCATTTTACCAAATATGAAATATAATTTTGTAGAGTATGTAATAAAAATACATGTATTTAAAAAAAAAAGCTTTATTTTAGGGACGTGTTATTTATTTATTTATTTATGATTTGTTTTATGTTCTAACTTATTTCTTTCATCAATTGTAAATCACATACTCGTAACAAAAGTTATGCATTTTAATCAATTATCGTTCCAAATTATAATCCAGTTTTTATGAATTTTATTTTAAGTATTGTTGCGATTGTTGTCTAACTAATGTTAACAAAAAAAATTTTCTCATCTATTTTTATCTTTTATTTTTGTCAGGAAAGCACACATGTAGTTTATTAATATTAATGAATAGATTATTGCTATTGTAAAATGTATTAAATTATTCTTATATTTATTAAAAATTAATTTAATCACAATATTTGATTTGAATGAAGTAAGCGTAGTTGCAATGCAAAAATGTACCAGCAAACTGCAAAACTTTTGCAATTAAAAATATTCCTCATATTTAATACTCATAATTATTATGAATAATAAAAATAGTACAATCATTGTTAAACACCATTCCATGAATAGTAATAATGTCCATTTATATAGTGTTCGTTACTTTTAATTTTAAACATTTTAGTTCCTTTTAGCTCAGGATTGTCTCGTGTTGAAACTGCCTTATTATTTGTTGTTAATATGGAAATTTAATGGATTTGAAAAGCAAAGGAGCAATTTGCAGCCATTTTACATAGAGAATTTTATGTTACACCGTAATCGTACTTTATTGCACTGTTTTTAATGAACCAGTTTTTTAATAATTCTAAAGGAACTAAACTTAATGAATTGTTTTGAGGCCTAACTCTAGATTTATAATAGCAAATTTAGGATCTAGTCATTTGTTAGCCAAAAATAAAGATGATGCAAAACTAAAGTGTTTCATTAAGTATTTTCACCTCTGTCCTGCAAAAAAAATGTTCAGAATTGAAGCAAAATAGAAAGTTGAAAACAAAAAATGAAAAGTAAAATAGAAGACAAGATGTATGAAAACATAGTGAAAAATGAAATATTAAATAATGAAACATAAATAATACAGGGTGTCCCAGTTCCTTCTGACGAAACTCAAGGAATCGATTCTACTCTTCGTTTGGAGCAAAAATGTTCAGGAGAAAATTTTCAGAAAGTTCTCTATTTTGAAGATATTCGTCAATTTAGGTTTTTTCAATTTTTCACTACCTTACCACATAAAACTGCTTACAACTTCCAAAATAGGGGCGTCGGTGGCAGCAATGGATTAGGCGTTGACACGGCGCTCATCACTGTAAAGTGAAGGTCCCGGGTTCGAATCCAGCGGCCCTGCATTCGAACTCGACATACTTACAAATGGCCTTTTTTTCAAAAACACCGGCACCCTGAGGGTTTATATGACCTCTGCTGTTGTGAACCCTCGTAAAAAAAAAAAAAAATTTTGGTCATGATTGCACGTTCTACTGAGGTTAAAATACCTACAACTTGTCAAATTTTACAAAAACTTCGTCTAATTTGCTTTACGTTGATATATCAAGGTTTTTAAATAATGTTCTAGAAGAGTTGAAAAATAACAATTGAATGTTCGAAAACGTGAGCTAAGGTAAATTTGAAGGGGGGTAGAAATAAATCAATTAGAACTCGCTTTGTAAAATATAAATGACACAAAAATCATACTAGAAAGCTTCATACAATAAAATGCAATGGTTCTTCTTGTAGCAAGCACCTAACAACAAAGGAGGAACTTTTCAGAGGAAATGCTCAAAGTGTTTTCCCTCTTCTTGAATGCATAACTGACTTTCGGGATTTCTACCCCTCCCCTTGAAATTTACCTTAGCTCACGTTTTCGAACATTCAATTGTTATTTTTCAACTCTACTAGAATGTTATTTAAAAACCTGGATATATTAACGAAAAGCATATTAGATGAAGAAGTTTTTGTGAAATTTGACAAGTTTAGGTAATTTTTTGTAACCTCAGTAGAACGTGAAAACATAACCAAAATTTTAAATTTTGTAATTTTGACATGTTCCAACTGATATTGGCTAACATTTTATGTCATTCAGATTATTGCAAAGAAGTATCTTATAGCAAATTTAGCGTTCTTTCAAATGGTGTAATTGGATTTGTTGTAGTCTCAACATTTTGGAAGTTGCAAGCGTTTTTTTGTGGTAAGGTAGTGGAAAAGTTGAAAAAAACCTAAATTGACAAATATCTTCAAAATAGAGAAATTTCCGAAAATTTTCTCCTGAGCATTTTTTGTTCCAAACGAAGAGTAGAGTCGATTCCCTGAGTTTCGTCAGAAGGAACTGGGACACCCAGTATACAGTACTCTCGTTGCAAATATACAAGAACTATGGATGAAAGGTAACACCTCAAATTTCAGGCTTCAATGCGTTTTATTCCATCTCCATACAATAAAAAAGTAGTCAATTTGATACAGCCAAAAAATTAATCAGAATTTTTCCTTTTGTTATGACAAATTATAATTTCAGTTTTCCTCCAGTAATTTATGTCATCCTCCAGTTAAATTAACCACACACGGATTAATAACTTATTGCAATAGACGACACTCCTCCCTGTACGCCCAATGGATTTAAAACTATTAATTTCAACTACAGTAAGGGGAAAATGGAAGAACCATTAGACTCATAAAAATAGGAATGACTGCCAAACGGTGGCGTGTTAAGAAAGACGTCAGTCCCTGATCTAACTCCTGATCCTATCTGGTTGAAAAGGGAAAAGGCCATACTGACAAGACTGTGCATAGGTCAAGCAAAATAACTCATGGGCACATCTGGTAGGAAAAAAATAATGGTTGAGCACATTTTTAATTGTAGAAGGCTTGATGTTTATAAGCAATATTTGATATATGTCAGACTTGTGCCAGTCTTGCACAGGCAGATTGCTGTTCTGGTACTTCAGGGTATAGGGATTTTTAAATGTGTGTAATGTTTGTTTTGTGTTTATGTTAATTTATTAGAATGAATGTAATTTATTAGCATGAAAGGAAGGGTGTTTTTTAACCCCCTAATATCGAGTACTCGGG
Organism: Cimex lectularius; assembly: GCF_000648675.2. NCBI lineage: Eukaryota > Metazoa > Arthropoda > Insecta > Hemiptera > Cimicidae > Cimex > Cimex lectularius. Next base: position 296,649 of record NW_019394227.1, read on the forward strand.
AAGTAACTGTGACTTAGTCTTCTATGTTTGTGTTGTTGTACATAACATTCTACGGTACAAACGAGAGACTAGCATTTTAGGATATCAAAAGCAAAGCGTCAGTAACAGATCGATACCATCAAATGGCTGCAGTTTGAAAAATACTTGTGAAAGACCATAAAAAGAAGTGAAAATATCGGCTGTTGTTGGCCTCTAAACTTCCCATATTATTATTAATTTTTAAGGATGTTTTAACAGCTAATTAGCAATATACCTTCTGAATGCTATAAAGCTCTGACTCCAAACATTCACTCATAAACTTATCAATCCTATTGCCATCGAAAGCTTTAATTTATCCTTTTAAAATTCTTAATTTGGAAGGCCAAATGTATGCGAATATCCCATTTTAAATTATAAAATTTATTCCTGTTCTTTAATTAGAATTTTTGTTCCATAATTTAAATATTCCCCCATAGGCTTGTATGGTCAAACATAATAATGGAATAAACGGGGAGTAGAAATGGGAAGTTTGTGGCATGGGCGATCGAAATCATGGTAGCTCAAGTGGTAGAGCAGCGGCGTATTTGGCAGAAAGTCGTGGGTTCGAATCATCAATTTCATTTCGAAAAAAAATTGTGTATAATTAACCCTCCATTGGGCGCACCTCTGAATGAAACAAAACCAAGCGCCTGAGAGGCCACCTATCTGTTACCCTCCCCCTTCCCCTCTAATCAATTTAATCCAAAACACCGTTTACGGAAATCAAATACACCAAATTGGATGGAAACAAACGAGTTTATTGAATATGATGAAGCTTAAACTAAAACAACCAAAATTGCAAATTTTGTACAAGTTTTCAAAAATTAATAAAACCAAGTATCATAATATTAAAAAATATTGGAAAAAATGTAGTATACAGTCTGATGTGGCGCAACCATTCTTTGCCGCTGTAGCGGGTAGAAACCTACGGTGAATCTTCGAAATCTGCAGCTGAATAACAGGCTTGGCACAGTGGATTTACGTGGCTAAGGCTAAGGTTGATGACAATTTTTACATTCATAATTTGTCATCCTTCTAAATCCTGTTTCAGCCATGCACATTTGCGTCTTTTTGGAGGTATGGTGGTAATATTTTCAGGTTTTTCTTGTGGTAAAAACCTTTTCAAGCGGAATTGTAGGTGAGTCGGCATTCCCCTTGTATTTAGACTTCGTTGGGCTAGTTGTCCAATCGTAAGTTGATGAGACAAAGTTTTAAGGAAGATTCTCCTTTTTAGCGGTTCCAGTTTATTCGCAATCGAAATCACTTGAGAATTTATGCCGGCTACGTTCAGACAGGCAAAGAAGATGACCATCAGCCAGCATCTTGTGTTCCAGCTCACACTGAACGTTGCACACATTTGATCAGTAGTGTCAACTCCACCTTTGGTGGTATTGTAAAACGTAATCACTTCTGGCTTTTGCTGCTCTCTGGTATTTTGATCAATGGCATTAGTTTCATGGAGTGATGAAACGAGAATCACATTTTTCCCTTTCTTTGGAATGTATGAAACCAAAGTGTTACCGTTGTTGAAGCGGAACAAGCTGCTGTGTTGAGATATTGACAAAATTGTCTGGTATCTGTCTTTTATTTTTTTTAATTGTGCCAACATAAGAAAGCCTCTTTTTTTCAAATCATTAACGAGATCTATGTCTGTGAACCAATTATCAGTGGTTATGTTGCGCCCTGTCTCAAAAAGGGGTTCGGCGATTCGTTTCACCACTTCTCTTGGCTTGTTGCTGACCAAAAATGGCCCTTCAGGCTGTTTTCCTGTGCATATCTCCATGTTGCAGGTGTATATCATTTTGGCATCAACAAGGGCAAATACCTTTATACCATATTTGTTTGGTTTGGAGGGAATGTATTGCCTGAATGCACACCTCCCACGGAACCCTGGCAGCATCTCATCAATTGTAACATTTTCTCCGAGGAGGTAGTTTTTTTTGGCAGTTTTGAACAAAACAATCGAACATTTCACGAATTGGGCAAAGTCGATCATATTCTTTCCGTTGTGCTCGGCTCGTACGATCGTCAAAACGAATACAATGTATGAGGAACTTGAATCTTTTTATGCTCATCACCAGGTCAAATTTCTCAACCCATCTTCTTCTGTGCCCTATAGCTCCTCCAGACTGATGATTTCTTCTGTATGCTCCAGCAAGGTATAATAAACCAATGAATGCCTTGATTTTAATGATGTCTGTTTCCTTGGCATCCCTCTCTCTGGCAAATTTGGATTTGACTGAATCTATCAGATCATCACATATATTGGTATATTTTACAATCAATTCCAAAATTTCTGTAGTGAACAAACATTCCCAACTTACAACATTCCCATATTGTTTTTGCATTTCTAGCATCTCCCTTTACCCCTGGAAGGTGTGTAACGATATTGTGACGTTGTACCTGACGAAAAGAAGCTGGAGATGGCTTCTTGGTTCACTTTGTCTGCTTATCTTTTCCAAGAAAAAAATCATCTTCCACCTTCTCAGATGTCCCTTCATCTTCTTGTTCCGTTTCTGAGTCCTTGTCACACTTACTCTACTTCATTCAATCTATATCGCTTTTGTCGCCAAAATCCTCAACCAGCGCTGGATCATCGGAAGCATCATCATCGAGGAGTTTCCTAATTTCAGCAACATCATTAGGGTTGAAAAAATCATACATTTTTTTGTCCATTTCAGCAGGATATCTCGAATAAAAGTCAGGAAAACTGAATTGAAAAGTAAAATGAACAATTACAACAAAAATATTGTGAAAAACTTATCTTTTAATTTATGACGCAGTCGGCTCAACAATCCAGGATGGGTCTAGGCTAGCAGAGTGAAGGTTGACGACAGAATGAATTAGGGATTCCTATGCACCACCCTTAAATAGGAAATTACTAGGAGGGGCCGCCAGGTAAAAGAATGGCAGGCAAACAGGTGTTAAGCTGCGCCCAACAGAGGGTTAATTGAGTAATTATAATAATAATAATGGAGTTAGACTAGCAACAGTCTCAGCATGAGTAAAGGCTCATCATTATCCTTTTATTCTTCCAATCAAATATGATTACTAAACTAATGCTACTTAACAATAATAAGAAACAAACAATAACACTTCTTTTTATCCTCTTTTTTAGGAGGATCTTTCTTATTTAAATTGCGATTTTGAGCATTGTAGTTTATTACCCCGCTATTTTGTTTTCTTCTATTTCATTTTTCCGCTCCGGCAGCCTCAAAAATTTGTGAAAAAAGAAACAAATCTTGCATGCACAATTCTCATTCAAACACTAGCAGACAAACATTCAATGGTATACAAATTTGGGAAAAGGCCTAAATAAATTTGAGAAAGCTGAAAAGTGCTCCTCGAAACAAACACTGGGGGCCCAGTAACTCCTGTGAATCACTCGAAAGATTGAGCCTTTGCCTAAAGGTTGCAAAGTGCGACAGTCGACCAAAATATGTTTCACGGTCAGATACGTTCTCCACATACATCGTGGACAAGTTGAAGGTTGTTGCCTATTAAAAGCCTATTACAGATTAGCCTGATGTGACATTTGCAATCTAGAGAGAATTATAAGTTCTTTTCTCTCAAGTTCCTCAGTTGGCAATTTATGTACGACTGGTTTAATTTCTTTCAAACTATCTCTAAGACATTTCATCTTGCCGCCCACTTTCATTTGATAACGTTTTTAACATAAACGACTATATCATCTGGGCGGAGAGGAAATTGATCTGTTCTTTGGGATGGTTTGCAGTTTTCCTTGCCTATTGATCAGCTTTTTCATTTCTAAAAATGTCAACTGTGACTAGGAACCCATGTTGTTAAGTGTTTTGATTTCATAGAGGTATTTGTGAATTTCAAGATGTATGGGTCAACCGAGAAATTATTTTTGATGGCTTCAAAACCACTCTTCGAATCAGTGCAAATAGTAATGGCATTACAAATTCCTTTGCTATTCCTTTATAATGCTCAATGATCTTCTGATTGCATGAAGTTTGGCTATGTATATGCTAGCCACAATCGAGAGACTAGCTGAGGTAGTATCCCACACCCTACACCAATTTCATTTTTGGACCCATCGGTATAAAAAAAAAACTTTTATTGGGTTAGCTATTTAAAATTTTGCCCCATTAGAGAAGGTGGTTCTCTTTTGCTCAATAAGGCAAGATCTTCGATAATTATGGCAGTAGGTAATGACTACGGTGGAATATCTAGTAATTTAAACCTTCGACCATCAGATATTCCCTCCTAATCTCATTATTGTGATACATGGGATAAATGTAATTGTGTAGTTTTTGCTTAGTTTTGTAATTTATTGTTGTCCGCCTGTTACATCCAATTTGACTAATAAGTATTTAGGTAGAGAGAAACGACATGGTAATTGATATTGATAACTTTTATTTTCTCAGTCTTCATTTTTCAATCATTATGATATGATATGGCAATTAAAAAAAACTTCTATTACTAGTACACCATTAGTTTATAAAATCTCCTAATTTTTTCTTTAACTTTCATAGAAAATTCACTCAGAAGAAAATCGCTCTTCCCATGATTTGTTATTTAAATAAATCTTCTTCAAAGTAAATATCAAATGATATAAAAACATGAAGTTATTACAATATAAATTATTTTTTAAAATACATTTAAACACCAAACTTATGAAATTTACAGTCCTTTTTTTTTTTTTTTTTTGGAATTATGTTTACACTTTTGAATTTTCCTTTGTTAAGTACTCATTCATTTGTACAAATGCAATGATCATATGGACATTTTAATAAATAAATACACCAGGAAACTCAATTATTTACAATTAATTATTTTACAATATATTATGTATATTAACTAAAGATCAAATTATAATTTGTTTAGGTACACTTATATTTAAAAAATCATATCGCTAACCTAATAGGACAATAATGTTAGTTTTTAAAATAATTATATTTAAAAAAAAAGTTAACCAATATATTTTGAAACTAATTAGTCCCTGGGAAATTAACATTCCATTAGTGGGTGTGTCATGGAGTAAACATTATAAAAAAAACTAATTGTAAATCTCATTGGGGACTCAAAAATGCATTAATTATAAAATGGATTGTCGCAAAATAACATGTTGGAATTTATCGATACCTCCTCATATGTTTCATTCAAGTCAATAATTAAAACAAATAATTTAGAAATTGTTGCAGACATTGTGTTCACAAAATTGTGTGTTGAATCAATAATAGATATTAACCTCCAGCTAAGATAGAAAAAAATAGTGTAGGTAGTACCCAAATTTTTTAAATTATTAAAATGATTGTCAGAGCTAGAGGCCAATAAATATTGAAAATTGATATAATTGGTTTTTCACAATGAGAATCGTTAGGCACAGACAATTTATATTTGAGAGGCAGTTTGGAAGAAACTGAAACATATTTGGAACGTACTAACACCCACTTGGACGGCTGTGGATCTTTTATTATTATTAGTATCAAGTAAAAAATAAATGATATTAAAAACATGAGCTGTTGTATATTATATATCACATGGAAACTGGAATAACCCCAGTTCATCATGATTATAGATCACGAATTTAATAAAATAGTAGTAAAATGTTCTTGTTTGGAATGTCGGAGTCTGAGAAACGAAAATATACCGAAGAATACTCTTCAATGATTAGAAAAAAAGTGAAATTCTGGATGTCATCAAGTAGTCAAATGAGTAAAACTATTTACAATACACAGTTTCAATTATAAAAAAGTAACTTATAAAAATATCATTATCATAACAATATTTAATGAATACAACAATGTCCTTATTAGATTAAATTAGCTTTTTCTCTCTACTTGACACCATAGTTTAAATGCAACAAATTATAGTAAAAAGAAATATTTGTATTTCAATTATAAATATACACGCTGTTGATGTAAGGTGTATACTAGCTGCCAACCCGTTCAATTTGTCTGTACTTTTTTCTGAGGTTAGATACAGGATCCTTGAACAAGACAGGATCCATTCTAGTATTGCTTCTTAAGAGCGGCATATATCCAAAAACAGCTGCAAACGTGTTCAAACATGTCTGCCTTTGAATAAAATGATCCGGGTCGTTCCATGGTGATCTGAAAGTACAAACGTTATTGATTCTTCGGGTCTAGAAAATAAATTTATTCAAAAGTAAACCTGGAAGTCCCGGTTGTCGGAGGGGAATCCTTATATTGCTTCCTTTGTGTGACTTTGATAGGAGGCCGTCTGGTAACATGGCTGACAAGAAAATTCATTAGGATGTCTTCACAGTTGTGCGATTGCTCCACTGTCTTAAGGAGAAGAGGGCTTAACCAATCTGTGTAAAGATGGTTGAAGTATCTGTGGTAAAAAGCTGCTCCGGTGAGCACGATGGAATAGTCGTTTGTCCATTTTGATGTATAGCCCCATGAACCCTGTATATAAATTAATAAAATTAAATCCATATAATGTATGTACAGTCGACTCTTTATAATTTGAAACCCAAGGGACCACAAAAATAATTCAAATTATCACGATGTTCAAATTATCAAACGGAAAGAAAATCTAAGAGCATTTTTACAAGTCATCGTTAAAATAATGAAAAAGTGGAAATAGATCAGCTGCAAAATTGACTATTGTTACATATTATATAAAAAAATTTGTGAAGCGGTTGTGTTTGTATAAGGATTGCAATTCTTTTCAAGTGTTCACGACCACAGTACTAGAGGTGTGTCACAACAGATTAAAGGTAACAAAACATTAAATATCAGTATTCAACAAATCATTTAAAGTTGAAACAATACATAATTTTAATAATTTAAATGCACATTTAAATAAAGAACAAGAAAACTAAAAAGAAAATAGGGTGCATTAGAAAAAAAAATTATTGACTACTTGGTAAATAACTTCCTATTGAATATATAAATACGAGTATAATGACGCATTTGATGCACTCTAAATGGACTGATTATTTATTTATTCTTCTTATTGTATTATTTATTGCTTTAATGAAATTTAGGGATTCACACTCTTTAAAATTTCATTTGTTATTTATTTAGTAAATTGTACATAAAATTTTGTAAAAATACATAATATAGAATTATACATAAGAAATATATATGTAAAAAATAATATAAATAATGTGATGCAGTTTAGTTTTTCTGATATTCTCTCTCTCTCTCTCTCCTCTCCTTTTCTACCAACCTCCTGTTTTTGTTAAATTAAAATAAAGAGATTTCAATTTACAATAAAAATTGTCAACGTTATATAAATTAAAAAAAAAAAAAAAAAAATCAAACAAGCGTTCTTCCAGTTCATCTTCATCAATTTTTTTTTGCCATCGAGATAAGATATATATTTTCTGGATTTTGTTCCCAGAAAACCAAGCTTAACGTCTTTTTTTTGACAATTTCGTCACAGAATTTAACTCGAAGCTGATTACGAATAAAGTGCATAAATGTTAAAATTTTGAATGACATGTTGATTTTTTTTAATTTGAAGGTAGTTGTACGTAATGAAATAATATCCAACAGTATACCTACAACAATATGTGGTATTCATGAATTTGATAAATTGTTGAACAGTAGATTGTATTTGTAAGATTTCTTTACATTTATTGTTTTTATTGTTCATTAAATTAAAAATAAATATGTAATAAATTGTAATAACAATTTTATCGTTTTTCACACAGAGGTCTATCCTCTTTGCCCTAAATTTATGCTATCATAAGCTTTACATTTCGTTGCAAAAGTTATTTCCAAGACACATATCCAAAACAATGCAACTTTCTTGTTTGGCGTCGGCTGACTTGTCACTGTCCCGAAATTAGAAGCCTTTCTGTCCTACTAATCCACATGATATTACAAAAATCAATTTTATGTAGCAGCGGAACAACTGTTTCCTACATATTTCCAAAAAAATGGATAAATAAAAAAAGGTATTTTAATCGATCGAGTTAGAAAGGATCAATCAGGGTGATTGGGTAAAAACTCAATCCCAATAAGTACACTACTTCTCTTAATTGTATCATATTTTTAAAAATTGATTGTTAATCGCTGTTTATAAAGTTATATTGTTTAGGTAGCAATTTTCCCTCCACCGATATGGAAAACTGGCAGTGAAGAAAATTTCAGGTGTCATCTGTTGATGATCCATTTGGTTTGAGCTCTTCATCAGAGATGGCGATGTCAAGATGAAATACCCAGATAAAATATTTGAAATTGCTTCGGATTACCGAGAAAAAATTATTTACAAGTTTATTTATTATAAATAGACTGTAAAATAGATTATAACGACGACTAAATGAAGGGGTTACAATTTTGAGGATCGTTCTATGAAAATGGATTTTAATGTTTGTGATTGGTTGTAAAGGGTTTATTATGCCTTCACTAGTTTGAAAAGTTATTTTAAAAAAGCGTGAATAGACGGACCAAAGATGTTTAGTTTGGACAAAACCATTTTATTATTTAAGGGCGAATTTTTTATCCGTTTACGAAAACGGCGCTCGGACATACTAAACCTGCAACGCCGTCAGGTTCGGCGAAACTGTATCGCAAATATTACAGGGGCTAACAACGAGTCGTGATCAGAAAATTTATATTTAAATTATTTTAAATTATTCCGAAGGGTATGTTAAAATTTTAATTTATGACTCGTTGCCCAGGTTTTATAAACTTTTGTCATTTTATGAATTTTGATATTAAAAATTCCTTCAGTTGTTATTTCTTGCATTTTGTCTGTGTAATTTCGCATTAACTTATCAAATGCCAGGCAGATTTTGATCAGTCTGCCACAAAGATATGAGTGCAAATAAAAATACAGCCATCAACGTTTGCTGACAATATAAAAGCAGGATGTGAATCTGTTACTGGTTAACTTTCATAGGGCATTTCTGGTGTTGAAGTGTCCGAAAAATCTCAAAACTTTCATATTCATCCTTTCCTCTTTTGAACGGCGCTCAGACATACTAAACGTGCAACACATTCAGGTTCAGCGAAACTGTATCGCAATTATTTCAGGAGCGAACGAAGAGTCGTGATCAGAAAATTTATATTAAAATCATTTTAAATTATTTTGAGGGAATTTGTTACTGGTTAACTTTCATTGGGCATTTCTGGTTTTGGAAAATTTGTATAAAAATTATTTTAAATTATTCTGAGGGACATGCAAAAATTTTAATCTATGACATATTGCCCAGGTTTTTTAAACTTTTGTCATTTTATGAATTTTGATATTAAAAATTCCTTCAGTTATTATTTATGGCATTTTGTCTGTGTAATTTCGCACTTATCAAATACCAGGCAGATTTTGATCAGTCTGCCACAAAGATATGAATGCAAGCAGGATGTGAATCTGTTACTGGTTAACTTTCCTTGGGTATTTCTGGTGTTGAAGGGTCCGAAAAATCTCAAGATCCTATTTTTCCTCTCCCCTTTTGAATAGAGGGCCGATAAATGGAATGTAAAATAGATTACGACAAACAAATGAGTTATAATACTGAGGATCTTTCTAGGAAAACGTCATTTTAATGTTTGGGATTGATAGTAAAGGATACATTATACACCTTCACTAGTTTGAAAACTAAATAAAAAAAAGCGAGGATAGACGGACCAGCGATTTTAGTATGGACAAAACCATTTGGTTAATTATGGGTGAAGTTGTAATCCGTTTACGAAAAAGACGCCCGGATATACTAAACCTTCAACACTGTCAGGTTCGGCAAAACTGTATCGCAATTATCTGAGGCGGGAACGAAGGGTAAATCATTTTAAATTATTTTTGTGGGACATGTAAAAATTTTAAATTATGTCATATTGCCCTGGTTTTTTAAACTTTTGTCATTTTATGAAATTTGATTTTAAAATGTCTTTCAATTGTTGTTTCTTGCATTTTGTCTGTGTAATTTCAGGCAGATTTTGATCACAGTCTGCCACAAAGATATGCGTGCAAATAGAAATACAGCCATCAACGTTTGCTGACGATGTAAAAGCAGGATGTGATTCTGTTACTGGTGAACTTTCATTGGGCATTTCTGGTGTTCAAGTGTTCGAAAAATCTCAAAACTTTCCTTTTCATCCTTTCCCCTTTTGAACGGCGCTCGGACATACTAACCAGCAACACATTCAGGTTCGGCGAAACTGTATCGGACTTTTCTGAGGCGCGAACGAAGAGTCGTGATCAGAAAATTTATATTAAAATCATTTTAAATTATTTTGAGGGACATGCAACAATTTTAATTTATGAGATATTGCCAGTTTTTTAAACTTTTGTCATTTCATGTATTTTGATTATAAAAAATTCCTTCAGTTGTTGTTTAATGCGTTTTGTTCGTGCAATTTCACAATAACTTATTAAATGTCGGGCAGGTTTTGATTATAGTCTGCCACAAAGATATTCGTGCAAAGAGAAATACATTCATCAACGTTTGCTGACGATGTAAGAGCAGGATTTGAATCTGTTAGTGGATAACTTTAATCGGGCATTTCCAGTGTTGAAGCGTCCGAAAAATCTCAAGATTTTTTTTCTTCCTTTCTCCTTTAGAAGAGAAACTCTGGAATAAAAAGGACAAAAATGGTAACGATCTGTCGTCTGTGTGTTTCCAATAACCTTCTCGCAAATTGGATATTTTGTTTTGTTAAATTTATTGAGACTGATGTCAATATCTTATTCAAAATGAACCTTCTTCTGGGTAGTTTATGTTCCCTTTATAAATTCCTTCAGTTTCGTTTTTATTTTCTAAAGTTGTAAAATATTTGGGAATACGTATATACTAAACTTACCTTAGCATCATCCCAATAGTGTGACCTAGCAGGATAACCGACTATACGCTCAGGAAAATGTTTCCATACTTGGAAAGCAAAGTCTATTTCATCGGTTGTAAGAAGTGCGTCTTCATCCAATGAAAGTATGGCACTGGTGCGAATGAGCGGATGAGGTGAAAACCTCTGAGATATGCCCGGTTGATGAATTATATGAAGTGGCATTGACATAACCGGCCATCTAACACGGGCGGGCGTGCTTTTTTCATTTGCCCAAATCACAACCACCTGAAAAAAAAAAATTAAGTAAAAGCATAAAACGAGTAGATTTCAAATAAAAATATTTACCATGGCAGTATAGTTGCTTTTTGATATAGCTTTAACAATTTTATACAAAGGAGATACCACCGTCAGCGGTGCTCCTAATTGAGCATAGACAACTGCTGTAAACTGCTGTTCCTGGGACATGGCCTGGTCCCAAGGATAAGGACCGTTGTACTGAGGAAGAGACACCAATGCTCCTGGAGCTGAATTCCAAATTCTTCCATCTCTCTGGGCCTGGCCTGGCAAACGCTCTCTCAATATCTGAAACAAGCATGAACAATGATGAACTATCCAAAATAATTAAAAGTTTTTTTTGTCAAAGGTTTAAAATATGACAAATTACCTCGAGAGTGGTGAACACAATTTTTTCAATGGATGAGAAATATTTGTCCCAAAGTATTTGAGTTTGCTGTCGCAGAGCGAACAGTTTTGTCGCTGAAATTGACCTTACGATTTCCGGCACCTGTAAAATTCAAATTTCGATGTACTTTCTTTTTAAATACTGGCTAATAATGGTAAACATTTTAAAAATTAACAAGCCATCATGGGGAAACATTATCTATTTGAAAAAAACGTCCTACAATAAGCTTTGATGTATTAAGGGTACGCAGATGGCATAGTCATAACAAGAAGAAGCAAATACGACGAGACTCTAGTCAAACTATTGTAAACATCATTAAATAGAACGCTGAAATGGTTCTATTAAAACAGCCCAAAAGGCTTTTCTCTCCAAGGCAACAATAGTACCATTCACCAGGTTAAAAGCTAAATCTTATAACTTTTCACTTACAAAACCAACAAATAAAAAGTTCCCAAGAGGTAATCGTTAACTAAATTTAGAATGTACACCTTAAGAGAATACATGACAGAGCACTAAAGACACAAGGATATGCCAAAAAGCCTGTGGTAGAACTGGGGATAAATACTAAGTCAAAGAATCCATCCTTTTGCCATTTTTCAAATGTCGTGTAATCGGTTTGGAGAGCTTTAGTGAAGTGTACTTCATTTTAATTCATTAAATTCACTATTTTCGTGGTCCGCTTGACCAATTAAATCATTACAATTAATTAAGGTTTTTAGTTGAGATGAAAAACAATTGAAAAATGGCAAAAAGGAGGGAAAACCCATAAGGTGGGGTTGAGATGGGGAGTTGATGTCCGAGTGGATTGAGGTCACGATAGCTCAGGTGGTAGAGCAGCGGCGTATCTAGCCGAAGGTCGTGGGTTCGAATCCCTCTCGTGCCATTAACTTTTTCTCATCTCAACTAAAAACCTTAATTAATTGTAAACTATACGGCAAAATTGTTTAAAAACATTGGTTGGGAAAAATTATTATAAGTGTAATTCAAATTGAGGTAATAATATTGCGATATTAATAATTTACAATGACAACAGTTTCAACTACAACTACTTGTAAGGAAGTACAAGTACAAGTTTATGTACAAGTAATTGTACTCAGGAACACACAAGTACAGGTATACACTTGTAATTGTATTCAATGTTCACAAGTACAAACAGAAGTACTTGTACTTGTACTACCAGTGTCAAGTATTTTACTTGTACTTGTTCTCGCTGGAAGTCAAATTGCAAGTACGTGTAAAAGTACTTGTACTTGCAATTACTTTTGAAGAACTTGAGACTTTTAAATAACTTCGTTGTCCCGCCCTTTCGTTCACTGATATTCCTGAAATAATACATTCACACATTTACTCAAATACTTGAAGGAAGTACTTAAGTACAATTGTACTTAGCTTTTCACAACTCTGCTACTAGCTGTTTATAAAAGGTCTGGCACACTTGCGCGGAGTTTGCCACAAAAGCAGGTGTGGGTGTGTCAATCGGGTATGGCCTATCCTCAGACGGATGAGCACGATTCCTTTCGTTTCAGATTCCTGATAGTGGTTAAGTTGGCACGCAAGAGCTTCTCGGACAGAATCGGCTTTATTATCGTATTGTATATCAATCGTTTGTTGTGAAGCGTCAGTTTCGATCGTTTGTCTAATAATCGTGAGAGTGTTCTCGTCTAGTTCTGCTTTTTTAGTCTTGTATGCGGATTTCAAGTTAGTCTTTTATCAAAGTACAGCCCAAAGTCAATTAATTAACGATTTTAATTGAGGGAAAATTCAAATGGTGGGGTTGACATGGGCAGTTAGTGCCCGAGTGGATCGAGGTCACGATAGCTCAAGTGGTAGAGTAGAGGCGTATCAAGCCGAAGGTCGTGGGTTCGAATCCCGTTCGTGACACTGACTTTTTATCTCAAATAAAAACCTTAATTAATTAAAAGTTTAACTATAGGTTGCACGTAAAATAATAAATCTTATTTGTACACTCGATTTACTATGATTATGACCCATTGATGCAATAATTTACATAAGTTGAATGTTCACCTTTTCCATCTTCGACTTGGCTATCTCCTCTGTTCAGCGAAACGCCATAATGTAGCCTGTCTGATTATTAGGTTTTCATATATATCACCAGCAAAGATGCCTAGGGGTCCCATGAGCCTGAAAACGTGTAGCAGGGAAGTGCCAATGCGAAAAAGCTATTAAGATAAGCGACGCAGTACGATTACTCAAGCATGAGACAATAACTGAAATATTTACGCCCCAGAGGACTTGGAACAAAGTGATTACCATGTTAAAGACCAATTTGAACTTTTCGCTAACTTAAATTGCACGAGTGGCTATATACTATAAAGTTGCCTTGATCAGAAAAATATTAGTTTAACCATCAAACGACAAAAATAAAAAAAAATACTTCTAACGTTTTTTGTTTGGTCTATTGAACTGTAATTTTATTAAGTCCAAGGTGTGTTTTTACTTTAAACTGACATATTTAACAATATTCTCCATAATTAAACAAATGATAAATCAATTTTTCTAATATAAAACTTTTAAAAATGTAAATAACATTATTTTTTATCTAAATGAAAAAGATGTAATAAGATGAACTCAACTGACCCCCGGTTTGTTACCTAGCGGGAGGAAACTAAGACAATGTAAGAGGATCCGTTTGGAATCCGAGGTAGGCCCTTTGGCAACTATGGTGACAAATTAAGCTAATTAGAACAGTACCTGAGTAGGGAGTCGCAAAACGACAAATTTCAAAATTAATTCTATGCAGGAATTTCAATTTAGCCGCCAGCGTGACGAAGAAGGATTTTAATTAATATGTATTGTGTGTTTTTTTTAACAGGGAAATTGCATTGAAAGCTTTGTGCGGACTGAACCTTAAACTTTTCGGGGGAAACTTTTACAGGAAAAAGTACAGGGTTTTAAACAATTAGGAAAAAAAAGGTAATTTTTAATTAATTAATTTAATTTTAAGGTAATTTTTTTTAAATTTGACTAAATCTATTTGTTTAATAGACAATATATACGAAACAAGGAAGTACGTTCAAACGTTAAAAACAAAGATTAAAAAAACGCAAAAACCAACAGAACGAAATAAAAAACTTTCAAAACGTCTGAATATAAGAAACAAAATAATATATTGAAAAAAAGTTACATGGAGCAAATTCATCTTTTCTAAATAATATCTCTATGAACAAAAATACAGCATTGGGATTTTTTAAAAGAAAGAGGGAAAGACAAAAATTAATGGAAAAACAAGAACAAAAGAAAAGACGATCAAGGATAGAAAGTTAAAAAATATAAAAAGCAACGAAAGATTGGAAAAAGAAGAAATGTGAGAAAGAAATGAGGAAAGATAGAAGATAAAGAGAAAAAGAGAAAGTGGAAAAGAAAGAATTAAAGAATAGCAAATAGAAAAAACAAAAAAAAAACGAAAGAAAACGAGAAGGATAGAAGAGAAAAGCAAGAAAGAAAAGAAAAAGGAAAGAAATATAGAAAGATAGAAGAGGAATGAAGCAAGATAGGAAAGAAAAAAGAAATAATTAGGAAAAGATAGAATACAAAAAACAAGATAGAAATGAAAAATCAAAAGAAATCGAGAAAAACAGAAGATAAAGAAAAAACAAAAGAAAAGAAAAAATAAAGAAATGAATAAAGACCGCTAATAAAAATTGAGGAAATGGTGATATAAATTAAAAACAAAGAAATAGGAAAAGATAGAAGAGAAAAGAAAAGAAAAACATAACAGGAAAAATAAAGAAATGAATAAAGAACGCTAACTAATTGAGGAAATGATGATAGAAATTAAAAACAAAGAAACAGGGAAAAATAGAAGAGGAATGAAGCAAGATGGGAAAGAAAAAAAATAGGGAAAGACATAATAGAAAAAAGCAAGATAGAAATGAAAAATCAAAAGAAATCGAGAAAAACAGAAGAGAAAGAAAAAACAAAAGAAAAGAAAAAATAACAGGAAAAATAAAGAAATGAATAAAGACCGCTAACAAATTGAGGAAATGGTGATAGAAATTAAAAACAAAGAAATAGGAAAAGATAGAAGAGGAATGAAGCAAGATAGGAAAGAAAAAAAGAAATAAATAGGGAAAGATAGAATAGAAAAAAGCAAGATAGAAATGAAAAATCAGAAGAAATCGAGAAAAACAGAAGATAAAAAAACAAAAGAAAAGGAAAACATATTAGGAAAAATAAAGAAATGAATAAAGAATGCTAACTAATTGAGGAAATGATGATAGAAATTAAAAACAAAGAAATAGGAAAAGATAGAAGAGGAATGAAGCAAGATAGGAAAGAAAAAAAGAAATAAATAGGGAAAGATAGAATGGAAAAAAGCAAGATAGAAATGAAAAATCAAAAGAAATCCAGAAAAACAGAAGCTAAAGAAAAAATAAAAGAAAAGAAAAACATAACAGGAAAAATAAAGGAATGAATAAAGAACGCTAACAAATTGAGGAAATAATGGTAGAAATTAAAAACAAAGAAATAGAAGAAGAGGAGGAAAAAAGCAAGATAGATAAGAACACGCAAGAAGAAAAACAAAAGAAAAAATAATGAAAGAAAGAGAGAAACAGAAGGGATTGATAGAAAGATATCAAGATAAAGAGGGAAGCAAAAGAAATAAGAAAGGCAGAAAAAAGGAAATAAATAAATGATCTTATTTTATATATTATTAACTCCACGTTTCATATCTTCTCTATTGATAGGTTGAAAAATTCCAAGTTCCCCGTGGTTGAAAAACTATTCAATTTAGTAAATTATTTGTTCGTTTCGGGCTCCTGGCCCATCATCAGAAACTAAAAATAGAGAAATCTCATGGTATAATTCCCAATCTGAAGGCACACCCATAAGCAATTTCCATTTTTTTAAATAAAAGTATTTATTCCTGGACTATGCGAATGATACATATATATTATTTTTTCACCCCCTTTATTTGTTGAGGGGAATGTGGTATACCAATAACTGACTAAAATAAAATATATGTTTCAATTACAGTTTTAAAACCATGTTGACGACATTCCCCTCAACAAATAAAGGGTGTGGAAAAATAATATATATGTATCATTTGCACAGTCCAGGTAAAAATACTTTTATTTAAAAAAAAATGGAAATTACTGATGGGTGTGCCTTCAGATTGGGAATTATACCATGAGATTTCTCTATCTTAGTTGCTGATGATGGACCAGGAGCCCAAAACGTCCATGTAATTTACTAAATTGAATAAAGGTTTTCAACTATAGAGAAACTAATACTAAAATTTTGAATGTCATCTAATAACTTGTTCCTAAATAACTGCAAAAAATCAATAAATACAACTAAAATAAACTACACAAATAGTAACAATAAACTTTTTGATCATGATAAGTACAACATTTTTAAACTTTTAAAAACGAATTGAAAACGAACTGGAATTTAATCAAATCGACAAGCTGTCTGTATTCTTTTAGCAAAAAATAAAACTCCAACCTGGGTTTTGTGCGAATAATCAAACCATACATTAAATATTCAAATTTGAAAATGTTATACATATGATTTGAATGTAAATTAAAAAAGTTGTAAATTTGCTGGATACAAAAATTACCATACACTTTCAAACGTAGACACTTGCCTTTGGCGACAGGCAGGCTTGTTGATTGTTGAATATAAACTTTAACGTGCATAACTAACGAAACGGGAAAACACTCCGCTGGGGTGACACAAGCGTCTAGATATTTCAAGCCGTATTGTCAGTAGATGTTTAACTAAAGGAAAGTAATTTTTATGGGGGCTTAACGTCCAACTACATGTTGGGTGTCGCGGACGAGAGGTCAAACCACTTTTGGGCGATGACACACGGAGCGGTTTTGACCAAAGCGTTTATCGCGAGAAAAATCGAGGCGGTGAGTCGTTCATTGTTGTTGCATTAACCTGACAGACGTAGCGGTCGTAACCGCCTGTCGGTTTTCAAACCGAGTCGGTCGGTGGCGGAGACGACCCAACGCGTCGGTTTTGAAAACGCCAGGCGGTGAGTGGTACCCAAGTATTGCATCAGCCCTGACACACGTGGCGTTTATTTGAGCTGTTCGTACCCTACTTTCTTGAAGGGTTGTTTGTTTGTCAGTCTTCTAATTTACTTTTAAGATGCAAAATATAGACGTGGAGAAAAAAAATTGTAATGCGGCATTTTATTTTACTATGTAACTCGTCAAAACTGCCCATTTACATCGTGGTAATGTTAAAACATTCTTCAGGGTGTTTCCTTATCTCTGAAAACAAATTCTTAAAATGCCCTCTTTCGCTTCTCTTCTCGACAATTGGATGAACCTACATTCTCCTGTGTTTTTTCTCCATTCTCTTCTTCCAACGATAGTACAACAGAGACGCCAGAAGTAACTCTTCATCCATGGGAACTCCATGGGGAATGGGCCAATGCCAGTTCAATAAGATTACAGAGACACCAGAAGTATCTCTTCATCCATGGGAACTCCATGGGGAATGGGCCAATGCCAGTTCAATAAGATTAATAAATAATAGAATTTTAGCTAATTCTCAACTTCCTGACACCTAGAGCTTTACATATTGATACTTAATCACCACTAAAAATGGGGGAAAAAATCTAAGTATTTACAGATTGTACGGTGCTGTACAGTAACAACCGTTTTTAAAACGAACTCACCTTCCTCCAGGGCCTCTTTTAACTTTACAACTACTTGAAAGTACATCACCCTATAATTAAATGATTTCTACAGCTTTAAAGTATGCGCATGACTGTCGGTGATACATGGTAGTAACTAGTTTAATAAAGATTTTGTTTTGAATATTATCTGGAGGAGGAAGGGGACCTCGTTCAAATCCCAGCTCTGTGCCTTTTAAATTATAGTATGAAAAATGAAAAGTAGTTTAAACCTTCCTTGACTCTGAACAGGAATTACTTTATTTTTTATTGATCAGAGAGGATTGATTTTTTTTTTTGTTGGGGGGGAGCGAAACGGGAATCGAACCTACAACTGCAGGATCTAATCCGAGAGTCTGACACGCTTATTCGGCTACCCGAGATCCCATCTAAATATAAATCAACTTAAATATTTATTTTTAAAGACTATTTTTCAAAACTGCATAGAGAAAAGAAAACCGAACGAGACGTAGTGTGTAGATAACTGAGATTTCGCTTCGTAGCCAGTTCCATGGAATGTTCATCAAAGAAAAAAAAAAGTACTGCATGGGGGGAATGGTCTGTAAGGCTGTAACTAATACACGAAGTTACACACAGTTACAGAACAATATATTTATTAAACAGGACTTGTTATACAAACTGCAAAATAACACCTTGCCACGTTCAATGCTTATATGCACTGTTGTAGGATACTTTTAATAACTGAGAGAAAACAAAACCGCTTCGGCCAAAACGCACATCATACCGCTGCATGTGTCACAACCTAGCAAAACCGAAGCGGTAACGCTTCGGTCAAAACCGCTCCGTATGTCAGCGCCCTTTCAATACTTTTTTATATTATTTCCAGTCCAAATTCCATGGGCAGTGCCGCGATTAGAACCTAGAACCGCTAGCGCGGCAAAATTGAATAATTCTGCCGGCCCTTATTAATTTGAAACGGTGCTAAAAATATTTTTTAAATTAATACATTTTATTTATTAAATCCGGTCAAATGAGCCGAATGACTTTTATTTAATGATTTTAATTACCGTTTAAAGAATAATATAATAGACTTTTAAATGGATGTTTTAAATGTACTAAATCCTTAATTTTCAGTCGTGAATATCGTACCACAAGGGAATCCCTGACCAATTTCGACGCCGATGAAAGATCCATAGTGGAAAGAAATTAACAAAATGTAAATTACCAAGGGGGTGAAATCAACTAATCCTTTATGGGGAAAAATTGCACAGAAGTCTGTTTATTCGGGCCCGACTTCATTTAACGACCGGGCGACAAAGGATATTAGAACGAGGATTACAAAAGAATAAGGAAAAAAAATGGTTGTTCAACGTCGAACCACGTTATTGAAAAGAAAGAAAAATAACTCTCGTTTTTTTCATCTGTATGACCGTGGAACTTAAATATCAATAAAAGTGTTTCACCATAATTCATCTATTTTAATATGCTTTATTTGGATGGCCCTTGGAGGATCTGACTCCAAGTGTCATCCTGACCCGATTAAGGATAGGCCATACGAGGTTGACACACTTATTTGTGGGCCAAAGCCCGCGTATATGTCCCACCTAATTGAAGGGTGGGAATCCTTGGCTTTATGTAAAGACCGAGTAAGAACACCACTCGAAATGAGAATTGTGCTTGAGCAAGACAGCTCAAGTCTCCTGTTCTTGGAAGAAACATATAACATAAGCATATAATTTTGTAACACAATCAAGTACTAGTGAATGTAACTATTACTATGCATGTAGAGATCCCGAGGAATATGGAATAATCTGGGACAGTGTGAATGTAATTTATTAGAGTGAATAGTGTTTATGATATGGTATGGTATGGTGGAAAGGATACTGGGAAGCGGGGCCTTCTTCTCAGAAGTATCAGGTCATTGACTGTTATTGCTGCAATTTGGTTCCCTGAGTCTTTTTCGTACGTTAAGTTAAACCTCCATTGAGCTGTTGCTTCGCATTCGAATATGATATGAGTGGCTGTTTCCTCCTCATCATTACATAATCTGCAAATGGGATCATCGCTGTATATACCCATGTTGTGTAGATGTTTTCTCAGATACCAGTGACCGGTTAGTAGTCCCATCACTTCTCTGAGTTTTGCCCTCTCCAATTGTAGCAGTGTTTTTGCCAATTTTGGTGAGGATTGTTTCATCATAAGTTTACTACGTCTAGCACCGCTAGAGTTTATCCAATTCTCTCTTTGTTTTGTTTGGATCCATTCTGCGATGGAGGATTCTATGTTTGTTTTTGTTATCCCAAGGATAGGTTCGGGGCCTATGTATGGTCTTGCAGATCCTCCTCTGGCCAGTTTGTCTGCTTCTTCGTTACCCAGAATTCCCCTGTGCCCTGGCACCCAAGATATCATCAGGTTGTTGTGTTTTCCCAGGTTTTGGAGATTTTGAATACATTCACTGACTAGTTTTGATGTAATTCTTTTACATGAACGCTTTAATAGCTGTTTGGCTGTCTGATCTTATGAGGATTTTTTGTCAGTGTAACCTCTTTTAAGGTTTTCCAGGACACAAGCGTTGATGGCATGTATTTCTGCTTGAAAGACCGAAGTATACTTCCCTAATGAGTTTGATTGCTCATGTTTTGGGCTTGTACAGAAAACGCCTGATCCGGTTCCTTCGTTTGTTTTGGAGCCATCCGTATACCATATCATTGTATCTGGTGCTTTCCTGTGTTCTTCCTCTCCTTTATAGTCTGTTGAGACTTTATAGGAAGTTGTGAAGAGTGTTTATTATAGGTAAATTTTTATCTATGGCTGACGAGGCTCTGAGGTAGAGAGAGGCTGCCAAAAGGATAGAGAAATGAATTGAGAAATCTTTTATAAAAATTCTATTCGCCGGACGGTCGATTGGTTCACTGCGAATGGGTTACATCTTTATCAAGATAAAACAAAGACACTTGATCTGGGCCTTCGTGATCTGGGTTCTCTGACAATTTTGTTGATCTAGAAATAAGAGTTGATCCTCTTCTGAATTGGGGTGATCATTGTGAGAGACTAGTCAAGTCTCATGAGTCAGGCTTTCCTAACAGTAATGAAAATATTTTACTCTGGAAATCATAAGCATCTGTCAAAGAAATTTTTGCATTGCAAATCAGAGCCATTCGGGTCATTGACATTTTTGAGTATCAAGAAAATTGTAAAAAAAGCTTTGTTAAATTAAGGTTGATGGCGCTTGCTTCGATGTATTTATATTTATTTTTGTGAGATTTATGTGCATAAAAATTAGAATATTTGACACTGTATATAATGTAAATAAATATTCTAGTCGAGACGCTTTAAAATTATATGTTCCATATACGAGAGTGAAAAAGTTCAAAAATTGTACAAATAACTGCCCCAAGTTTACAATTCTTTTCCCAAAACTTTCAAATCCTTGTCTTTTATTATGTTTAAGGAAATATTTTTAATATGTGGTTTTTATGCCTTTCAATGAATTTTGTGAATTTTTAAACTTTAATGTTATGCAAGTATACAAATTTTTATGTGAATATTCTGTAATACCAAAAGCTTGTGGCTTACGACAATAAATGCTATTCTATTTAACACACAAATCCTAATTGACGTGATAACTTGCATGGTCCGAAAAATAGACCAGAATGCAACAAAGCGCAAGAAGAAAAAGTAAACAGCATGAAAGAAGAAGAGGGTGGTGATATACGGGGCCAGTAAACCCCATAAAACTATCCACAATATGTTTTATTTAGAGGCGATCTATTTCACATATCAACAACTGAGAGATTTATGATAAGGTTAAACGAATTCTTTTTTTTTTTGGGGGGGGGGTCCTATCCCTTCATTAAGGAGGGCAACACTGATTCCGTCAAGTGAGGTTAATTCAGTATTTAAAGCGGTTTTTTAAACTGTAAAACCAATATATTTTACAAACACCATACTTATTGGGGAAAAAACATTCAATTTAAAGAATATTTCATTAATTATCAATAAATGTTGTTTGGAAAAAAATCTGTCTGTACTGATTAAATTTGAAGAGTAGTATATTTCGGCTAAATCTACTTCTTATTTAATATAAATTCATGCGAAATTATAACTATGTAATATTACATTAAAACATTGTCACTTGAAAGCATTTGAATTTTCCCAAATGTAGTTTCATTTGCAGTCATACGCACTGTATAACGCTCTTTATTATGAAGGAAGGGGTATTATAACAAATTAAAATTATAAATACCCCAATTCAAAGTTTATCGTAGTTCTCAAAAGGGAGACGGATAATTTAATTGTGACCAAAACCTGCCCCTTAAATATTCACGTAAATCTCCTTGTTTGGAAAAGGAGTAATTTCATTTCTAATCTGAACTCAAGGTAGATGAATTTTGATGAATTCCATTATTTGATAATCCGGCGGTTTAGTTTGCTAGACCTCTTGTAATGATTTAATTACTTGCGGAAGAGAAGCTGACATTAGAATTGTAGTCTGTGGAAAGGGGTGATCCATAAATAAGTCAAAATCGGCAATTAATTCCGAGAAAGGGTGGTGGCTAATGTAAACATCACATTAGAATCAGGTCCCATCCCAGAGTCAGACGTTGCGATTTGAAATTCTTATTAGAACGAATGGAAACGGCATCTGAGCCGGTGGAACGAGAGAGTTTGCTTTCGGCCGAGGTCTTCACAACATTTAGGGGTGAGGTCAAGCCCGGATTTCTTTCTAAACAACAATCGGACCAGGCCAAGAAAAAGCATCTGAAAGTGCATCTCACTAGGTTGACTCGATTTGTTTGTGGGGGGGGGGGTTAATATAGAATTATGACAATCCTTTCCTTCGACCTAAATAGATCTATTGTGGAACCGCTCTAAATTATAATCATACCTTGGAAAGTGCACATTTTCCTATAAGCCTAAGCACTTTCCTTGGTGCTTCTTCGCGGACCTATTTTGGTATGAGAAATGTATCCGGGCTAATGCTTCACTTTCAAAAAGGATATCGATGTCTCTGGTTCCTCCTGACAGAGTCGGCATGATTCTGTCCCCGCCGTGCCCTTCTTCTACAGATGGTAGGCAGTGGCCGGTGTCGAGTATCCATATTGAGAGATTTATAAAACTCTTAGTTTGCCTGGTAGTTTTGTCCAGTGTTTGACTTTTTCTTTCTCAAGCCGTTTTTCCAGTTCCAACTTAAGCACACACTCCGCACCTAGTTGTGGGTCTGGTCCCATTGTTGAGAGGGCTGTTCCTTTTTTGTAGTTGGTCCTGATGGCTGCCTGAGAGTATATCTGTGCACCCTTCATATTTTTCTTTACTAAGTCCTACAAAGTTGTTCCATAAACTTGAGCTTGGAAAATTGCTGTGGTTAGTCCAAGGGGCTTAACAAGGGTGTAATTCGGCCTTTTTATTCATCGCCTACACTATTTTCATCGTCGATCCATCAACCAAATGTCCACTTGGAATGGTCTTTCAAAGCTGAAGTTTTCTCGCATTTTATCAAGTATCGTTACAACTATCTCATTTATTTTAATTCTTTTCAGAATTTTATGGTGGCTCTTCCTTACATCTGGCTTTATTTCTTTTTATCTCAGGAACGGTTGGCACTCTTAAAAGCAGGCACGTTACGTACATAAATATGTAAGAGTGGAAGGTCGAGTGCTATTTTTATGAGTAGTAGGGCAGGTATGTCAAACAGTTTAACATTTCTAATCATTCGTGATGATTAAACAGAACTTTGATTTTCACATAAAATGCAGCATTGATTTTTGCAAGGATTGACATACATTTCCGTTTCAAAGTTCTTCCTTTTTTTAATTAAAATTGCACCAGGGTTATTTCAAAGGTTTAATATTCATCATTTTCTACAACGTGGGAAGATTGTTAGCTTAAGTTGGCAAAGTGTATATTTGCTAACTGAGTAAAATATCTTGGCCATATCATTCGGGAAAAAAACAGCTCACGAGAGCTTCAGTTAAACAAGAATTTTAAAATACCATTTTATTATTTGTTAGGTTTATTCAGAATTCTAGATTAAATCGCTGAAGCCCCAGAAGAGGTTATTTCAGCCTCCCTTCAGCTAAAGCAATATTGCCCTGGTGTGTTCTTGGATACACACCGGGTATAGCACTCTGGACTGAGGAAGCTTAAGAACATCCTACTTTATTAGAGCAACCTTATAATAAGATCCAATCTTGATCGTTACTTCTAAGTATCCCATAAAACTTCATTATCCCATATCTGCCTTATCCTAGCACAGGGCAGTGTCTTTGCTACTCTGCTTTACTCAACTTATACTAGCTATCTAAATGAACCTAAAACTATCAAATACCAAAATTCTTTCTCCTGATGAAGATCCCTTCACATTTTCTCGTAATCTTCAAAATCACTTGCATCCTCGAACACTGGCTCTGACTGTGGAGAATCATGATTAAAGGTGGCCATTCACGATCTCTCCAAATGGAACCGCGCCAAGCCGTACAGCTCTATTTGGAGTGCCTGAAATTTTACGCATTTACGACCGCTCTACAGCCAGTCGCTCCGAACGTCATCTAGCGAATTACCGTCTCAAAATGAATAACGATCTCTTGTACTACGCTGATTAAAAGGAAAAACCAGAAGAGGAAATGGTGTAAGAAGTGGCTCCTGACAGAAGCCGTAATACCCACAACAATTTGATGAAAGATCTTTCCCTTGAACCCGCTGATTGCAGGAACTATTTAAAGACAGATGAAACGTCTTATTTATTCATTATATTTAGTGTTCTATTGACCAAATTACTTCTTTCAATTAATTAATCTTTTTTGTAAGGTTTTGGTACAAATGAAAAAGCTAGTGCCATGACCTTCGGATAAGTACCCCGCTACTCTATCACTTGAGCTATCGTGACTTCGATCCTCTCGGACACCAAAAAATGGCAAAAAGAGGGAAAATTCGAAAGGTTGTAGGTTGAGATGAGGGGTTGGTGTCCGAGTGGATCGAACTATCGAAGTCATTTAGCTCAAGTGGTTAGCGCAGTGACATTATTTTTTCATTTCAACCAAAACCTTACAAAAAAAAAAAATTAACGTCTTATTTATGTTTACTCCAGCTTGTTACCCCCTCGATTAGAAAACAAAACACAGTCATGAGAGAAATCATCATTCGACATTGAAAGATTGGCAGCCACATAACGATTTCTCGCTGCAGGGACGAACTACGAAGAAATTAAGTTCTCTACTAGGATTTCTGCGCAGCGCTTAGAAGTTATCAATACTGAATCTCTCGTTGCATTTGTATACTTTTGAAAAGGTCGACCAACACGAGTTTTCCCATTCGCGACCAAGCCAGCGCTCCAATATATTCCACCGTTCACGCCAGGTTTTCCCATTCATGCGTGTCGTGTTGAGAGTGCCATGTGAGATATTGCTGTTTTATGTTTATGTATGTTGGATTTTGAAGGGGTGGGGAAGGATGTCGGTATAGAAAAGACATTTTTGTATAAGGCGTCGGCTTCTTTGAGGTGAAAAGAGCCGACGAAGGAAAAAAACGTTGGTAATGATTCGACCAGATTATCCTTTCAGGATTATAAAGACGGGGGTATGTAGGAAAAGGAAAGCTAAATTGTTGAAAAATTAGACTATGTAAAAATGTTTGATGTGCGGAATGTGATCACATTCTCAGTTTACATGTATCTGTTCTGTAATTGATGCTATGTTTAACTCTGTTGATGTAAACCATTTCTAAAAAGTTACGTCTATGTTTGTTTTGTTCTGTGTGTAATATTTTTGGATTGTTGAAGTCGAAATTGTGTTTGTGTTCAAAATGGTGGGTAGGGAGTGCTGTAGGATTTTGCTTGGGTTTTTTGCCATCATAGATATGTTGCTTCAGTCTTTCGTCTAGATATTGGGATGTAAGAATGGCACAATTACACAGAAAACCAAACTCTTTCAGTGAGTAGAAAAACTTTGATAGAATATAAAAAATATTTTTTTCTTTGTATAAATTCACTTTTTTCCACATCCTGTATGTATTTGTTAAATTTAAACAATGTTTGTAAATCCCAGACCCTGAAGATGATCTCAATAAAGAACGTTGGCACGATGAAGAAAATGTTTTTCTGAAACCTACATCACATCAGACCGATGTGACATTTCTGAATAATAATCATCCCAACCTTAATCGAATCCAATCCCTCCAATTTAAAATTCTCAGAACAATAGGCAATGCTTCTTTTTATCTTTACGATCCATCCAAACCGATCTAAATGTTCCACTTGTTACTCATCTAGCTCAATCCAGCTATTCACATATGCGGTTTCATTGGAAATTATCCTGTCACCCGAACTCTTTTGTCAAATTATTATTACCTAATAATCCTCACAGGAGACTAAAGCATCGGTGGCCTAGGTGCCACTGGACAACCTCAATACTTGATACCGATATCCTAGGATAGAGCCCATCTTCCTCATCATGTTGATGTAATAACGGCTTCTATCACTGGATGATTTGTGTTCATGTTATTGTTTGTATTTTATACTACATGTTTTACTTGTACGGAAAATGCAGAGAAGTTTGCAAAATTCCATAGCCTGATAAGAAAAAAAAATTTAATTATATTTTGAAAATTATAGCATCGATAAACGGCCAATTTTCCCCAATAGAAAAGGTTTCGATCATGCTGTTAAAGCATCAAAACTATTCCGTCTACCAATTAATCGAAAAAATTATAAATTACCAACGTAAAAAAATTACTAATATCGATAATAATATAAGTCGACGAAGTACCACAAACAAGTCAAAGGATGAAAAAAGCGGATTTCAGCTTCACTGGGCTGTCCAAAAGAAATGTTTTGGGTCACTGGGTACGAGTTGCTTATATGCTGCCATTCTTATATTTCATCTACCCTCACTACACAGGAAATTGTATATAAGGACAAAACGAGTCCGCTGAGATGGCGTAAAAAAGAAAATCTGAAGGTTCATAAAATACAAAGATCGTTTATCAAAAGCATTTGGCTTCTCATACGTCGAGTATACTTCTTGTGTTAAAATATAATATATATCACAGCTGATTGACCAGGCCGAAAAATTAAATCGACGTTATACTCAGAAATATTTTCTGATTTTAGTGCGTTTTAAAAGCCTAGACAATTTATTTGTATAGCCCGGCAATCATTTAGATAGTAAAAGACGATATTCTTTACATATTTTTTTCAAGTACAGTATAAGTTTATCTGTACTTGAGGAAAGAAGTAAGATTATATTATGTAGAACTTCACTAGTTTTCGTGGTTCGCTTGACCAATTAATATCTTTCAATTAATTAAGGTTTTTAGTTGAGATAAAAAGTCAGTGTCACGAGCGGGATTCGAACCACGACCTTGGCTAGATACGCCGCTGCTATACCAATTGAGCTATCGTGACCTCGATCCACTCGGACACTAACTTCCCCACTAATCTTACTTACTATCTAACTTACCCACGATCTCGTTAGTCAAGTATACTTAATTTTAACTTATTAAATTCACTACTTTTCGCTGTCCGCTTGATCAACTAATATCATTCAATTAATTAAGGTTTTTTTAAATTGAGATAAAAAAGTCCCATTCAAATTCAAAAGGTGGGGTTAAGATGGGAAGTTAGTGTCCGAGTGGATCGAAGTCACGATAGCTCAAGTGGTAGAGCAGCGGCGTATCTAGCCAAGGTCGTGGGTTCGAATCCCGCTCGTGTCACTGACTTTTTTATCTTAACTAAAAACCTTCGTTAATTGAAAAAAAATTATGTAGAACGATAAGCAAACATAGAAATTAATTTTATCTCAACCAAGACCTTCAATAAAATGAATAATTAACAGAAATAATTAATACGTTCAATTATAACCATGATAATAACTATCTAATAAGAATCATATATAAAAAGTACTATGATAAAAAAGCGATAAAATAAAACAACAATAAAAAACACCACTTCAAACCATACAATGTTCAATTGAATTAATTTTACGATCGATTTGATATAAAATGTAAAATTAAAACACAACATTATAACTTGTTGTTTACCTTTATAGAGTGTTACTAGTCCTTTTAAACTCTTTGGACTAAAAATAAAGAAAATCAGTTCAATTTCATCCTTGCCAGAGCCAAATTTTGAGTTAATTTATTAGTTTTTTGGTAATTATTCTCTTGCGTTGATACTATAAATTGGAATAAAAAATTAATGATTAATTTTTAAAAGATCTCGCCGGGAAGATGCTTGGGCCAACTATGGACTGTCCGTTACATAGCCAAAATCCTGGGTGTAGCGCGCTATAACATCCACGATGGTCTACAGCGATTTAGGGCTACCGGAAGTCTCGTTCTCAGCTCTAAAACAGTCATCAGAATCGTAAGACCTTAGTCTCTCTCTAGGACTGGAGAGGCATCGAGTAGAAAGGTCTATTCGCAATCAGCATCTCGCTTGGATACTTGAGAAATTGGAGGATGTTCTGTTCGCAGTTGAATGCCGGTTTGGTTCATGGCAATCAGATGACCGGGACCGTGTGACATAAACGGATTGAATCATTCTTTATGCCTATTACTCTCTAAAAAAGAAAAACATATAAATATGTTTTAACTAATATATCCACATTTGTTATTAGAGAGTCTATTGTTAATGAAACCCCTAACAATATAACTGATTTCGTTCGTTGAAGGTACTACGTTTACATCGCCAGCAAATGTTGATGGCTGTATTTTCACTAGCAGAAATATTTTTGTGGCAGAGTGTAATCAAAACCTGCCTGGCAAATGATAAGTCGATGGGGGAAAAACGCAAACAGAAAGCGAGAAATAAATACTGAAATAATTTTAAATAACAAAATTCATAAAATGACAAAAGTTCAAAAAACCTGGGCTATACGCCATAAATTAAAAATTTACTACCCCTCAAAATAATTAAAAATTATTTTAATATAAATTTTCTGATCTTGGCTCCTCGTTCGCGCCTGAAATAATTGCGATACAGTTTCGCCGGACTTGACTGTGTTGCAGGTTTAGTATGTCCGGGCGCCGTTTTCGTATACGGATAACAAATTTGCCCTTAATTAATAAAATGGTTTTGTCCTAACTAAACATCTTTGGTCCGTCTATTCTCGCTCTTTTTTTAAAAAAATGTAGTTTTCAATATAGTGAAGGTGTATAATAAATCCTTTGCAATCAATCACAAACATTAAAGATGTTCTTCCGATTAGCTGGGGTATCATTCGCTCGATTTATTCGTTTTAATGTGATAAAACCTCATTTAGCTCAAGTTGTCACCCATTGTTTGGAGGACGTAGGGATTGCCACAACGATTTGTCCAGTACGATCTTCTGACATGAATCCCATAGAATACTTATGAAACATGATAAAGAAAAGGCCTAGACATCCATCGCCGCCTCCACCAAACGTCGAACAGCTTCAAACCGCTCTTGCTGAAGAATGGAATTATGTTTCTCAAGACAAAATACCCCAAAATTGGCCTAATTTAGCTTTTGTTTTGGATAAAATCAGATACAGGACAGCCTAGAGTGTATATATTTAAAATAATATTTCTGTTACATTATAAAAACCTAATTTTGAGGAAGTCATAGTTCAAGTGGTAGAGCAGCGGCGTATTTAGCCGAAGATACTGGGTTCGAATCCAGCTCGCGTCACTGACTTTTTTATCAGTGCAAATGCCTTAATTAGATTAATTAATTGAAAATAATTTATTTGGTCAATCGGACCACGAAACCTAATAGAGCTAACATTAAAGGCAAGCTCTCTTGATAAAAAAAGACATAAGATCAAATTTTTCACATTTCCGTATATAAAAAGGCAAAGAACGTCACCATTCGTTAAATAAAATAAAGAAAGACGATTAATTTGATCAAGAGGGCACAGTCCATAAAAGGAAGAAAAAAACTGTGGCCCTTACGTCATGATAAATGGAATTTGGGGGAAGTCGTTGAAGAACTGGCATGAGAGGGAGAGGCATAATGAGCTAGAATTATCATACAAGTAGGCTCGGGTGATGGGAAGGAGGATATACACGGACCAAGTGAGACGGTAGCCCTTTGCATTTACTTATTTACTTTCTACCTTAGATTTCCCTTTTCTGCCGGGCGGACCCACGGAATGTGGCCGCCAATTTACCCCGGGCAAATGTAAATCAACTGCCTGGTGAACCGTCGAGAAATACCAATGAGTGCCAAATAACTTGGAATGTTTTCTTTTCCATCGAATTTTAATAATTATAACACGACATTTACAATTTGAATAAATAATTTTATTAACATCACAAGGTTATATTCATGCTTGGTTAACAAATATTTTTGTTGTATACAACTAACATTTAAACATTGCAGGCCTTAGCTGCATGCAAGAAAAAATATAAAATCCGACTTCTTTAAAATAGTTTATAAATGTCAAACCAAAATTTATTATGTTAATTTAATATGTATAATAGAAAGGGGGAAAATATTGTTATTTAAAAGGTGATGTGGATGAATGGAATTTATATCCAATTACATCAAGAAATATCGAGTAAAGTGAAAGGATGTAATTTATTAGCGTGAATGAAGGGCTTATCCCGAATTATCCGAAGAAATATCGAGTACTCAATGGTAAAGTGAATAAATGTAATTTATCAGCGTGAATGATGGAGTTTATCTTCAATTACCCCAAGGAATATCGAGCACTATGTGGTAGTGTGAATGGATGTAATTTATTAGTGTGGATGAAGGGCTTATCCCCAATTACTCCAATGAAAAATCAAGTACTCTCTGGTAAATTGAATGGATGCAATTTATTAGCGTGAATGAAAAGCTTCGCCCCAATTTCTCCAAGGCAAAATCAAGTACTCTCTAGTAAAGTGAATGGATGTAATTTATTAGCGTGAATGAAAGGCTTATCCCCAATTACTCCAAGGACTATCGACTCTTTGCTAAAGTGAATGGATGTAATTTATTAGCGCGAATGATAGGCTTATCCCCAATTACTCCAAGGAATGTCGACTCTCTGGTAAAGTGAATGAATGTGTGAAAGTTATTTATCAGCGTGAATGACGGAATTTATCCTCAATTACCCCGAGGAATATCTAGTACTCTATGATAAAGTGAATGGATGTAATTTATTAGCGTGAATGAAGGGCTTATCCCCAATTACTACAAGGAATATGGACTCTCTGGTAAAGTGAATGGATGTAATTTATTAGCGTGAATGAACGGCTTATCCCCAATTACTCCAAGGAATATCGACTCTTTGGTAAAGTAAATGGATGTAATTTATTAGCGTGAATGAAAAGCTTATCCCCAATTACTTCAAGGCAAAATCAAGAACTCTCTAGTAAGGTGAATGGATGTAATTGATTAGCGTGAATGAAGGGCTTATCCCCAATTACTACAAGGAATATCGACTCTCTGGTAAAGTAAATGGATGTAATTTATTAGCGTGAATGAAAAGCTTATCCCCAATTGCTCCAAGGAATATCGACTCTCTGGTAAAATGAATGGATGTAAATGATTAGTTATTCAGAAATCGTGAGATGCGGTCTAAATTATTAGTAAATTACGTGAATTATTAGGGTGAATGAAGGCCTTATCCCCAATTATCCCAAGAAATATCGAGTACTCAATGGTAAAGTGAATGAATGTAATTTATCAGCGTGAATGACGGAGTTTATCTTCAATTACCCCAAGGAATATCGAGCACTATGTGGTAGTGTGAATGGATGTAATTTATTAGCGTGGATGAAAGGCTTATCCTCAATTAATCCAAGGAATATCGAATACTCTATGGTAAAGTTAATGGAAGTAATTTATCTGCGTGAATGTTGTAATTCATTCCCAAAGTAATATGCCGAAACTGTCCTTAAAATTAAACAACATCAATACCTCTAGAGTCGAACCCTTCAATATTCAAAAATAGAAATCTACTATGTATTTTTCAGATTTAGAAAATTCGACAACAATTTGTGTACCTTTATTAGAAGAGGAAACTGCAAACAATAATTGTTGGCTTGTCAGGATTTATTACGGGGAGAAGGAAAACAATACTTAGAGGTAATTGAGTATTCTATGTCAACATTTCTCTTTTAGAGATCGTTATTAGTTACCTGAAGAAGAAGCCTTTCGTCTGCCCAGATGACTGCTTTCTTCCAGTCTATCACCTGAGAGAACGGCAAGGCCCATCCGTTTGACAGCAAAACAGGAATACAACCTGCCTGGAGAGCTTCCAAAAACCTGAAAGAGCCAAGGCGTCTACCTCTCGGAACCAAACACAGCGTTGAATTATGAAGGAGGACTTCATAGTCGTATCTGAAAAAAAAGAAGAAAAAGTAATTTAAATATTTTCTTACATAAACAATATAACAGTCAATTTATCAATTCAATGTTATTTTATTCCTGTTTTTGGAGAAAAAGAAAAACCGTTTGAGAAAAAATGGACCGACTTGAATGATGAAGATTGCTGGCTATTAGCGAGATAATCCCAGCGACCAGGTGGAAGAAAAAGCCGTGAATAAGGCGAAAAGATTACAGCCACATCTCTTGTTTCGTCCCTAGAATTGGGCATTACTCAACAATTACACCCTTGTGGGATCACATCTCTAATTTAGATTCAACGCAGCATTAAAACAAACTAGTTTTGTCTTCGGGAACACTTAATCTGCACACAAAATCCTTGGTGAAATCAAATCCCCTCTTTATACAAAAGTACAGGGATAGATTTATCGCGTTGTTATTATTAGTTCATTATTTCCACTATAATCTTTACTTTATAATGTACCATGACTTGAATTATTAACAAAAAAGAGATTAATTTTTCGCTCATATATAAATTAGACGTGTTGAAAGGTGGTCGAGTTATATTTAACCTACTCAATAGGAGAAAAGTACGACTTGCCGCATACAATCTTTTCTTTCGTAAAAACTATCTGTTATTCTATTATTTTCTTTCGAAAAAGTTCAAATTACGGTTACAGGAATTGCGAAAAGGGGATTTATTCAAGAGGAAAATACGGCCCATGTATAGATGCTACAGAACCTGTCACTTCCAGCCTATGTACGTTACAAAGAATTACCAGCATGCCTCGAGAGTCACCCATCCCGGGTGCTAGCAGTCCGGGGTCAGACATCGGTCTCATCCGTCCAGGAGTTGAGGCTGGGCTTCAGGTCGAGTTGGTCCCCCCAACGCAATCAATCTCCAAATCCACACCCATTCATTTTCAATCATTCTTAAATACATTCTTTCCTATTTAAATACCATTTATTTATGGAATACTAGATATTCCACTATCACTCTTTATCACATATGTAGACAACCATCCTTAAAATATTGTTCGATTGATGTGCGATATTTTTATTCTACAACTCTTTCATGCGTATAAATATTCTCACGAAGCACTTAAAACATCTATCGCCAAATTTAGTATTTATACAACTTTCAATTAATTACGGTTTTTAATTGAGATAAAAAGTCAGTGTCATGAGCGGGATTCGAACCCACGACCTTCGATCCACTCGGACACTAACTTCCCATCTTAACCCCACCTTTTGAATTTGAATGTGACTTTTTTTATCTCAATTAAAAAAACCTTAATTAATTGAAAGATATTAATTGGTCAAGCGGACCACGAAAACTAGGAAATTTTAATAAGTTAAAATGAAGTATACCATCACTAAACCTCCCCGTGGCCATTTCATTTGTCGCGCGGGAATCAAATAGATTACAGGACATTTGAAAAATGGCGAAAAGGAGGGAAAATTCAAAAGGTGGGGTTGAGCTGGGACGTTAGTGTCCGAGTGGATCGATGTCACGACAGCTCAAGTGGTAGAGCAGCGGCGTATCTAGCCGAAGATCGTGGGTTCGAATCTCGCTCGTGACACTGACTTTTTATATCAATTAAAACCTTAATTAATTGAAAGATATGAATTGGTCAAGCGAACCACGAAAACTAGCGAATATATATGCAACAATAGAATTATCTGCAATAAAGAAAAGATCTACATAAACAGAATTACTCCAGTTTCCTCCAGAAATCTGTTCCAGAAAACTCAGAAAGGATGGTATAGTTCTCGATATTCCTCCATCATCTACACCTATTATGTAACCACCTAATTGAGAGGCAATATTCCGCCATCGACACTCTCACCCTACAAGTCACGCTAGTAAATACATTCTTTTTCAATACACCCTAGAAAAAGAAAAATTATTATTACTATTTATTTACTAGAAAAAACTCTATTTCGAGTGGCATTCCTGCACGCTCTCTATATATAATTATTAATTAATAAATATAATATAACTATAATTCCGCCCTTCGATTAGTTGGGACACATCGAGCAATCTTTCTCTACATGCCGGACACATATGCGCACTTTGTCCCAAAAATAAGAAACCTCGCATGGCTTATCGCGTGAGAATGGTACCTCTTTTATTAGTCAGATCCTAAGAAAGCTAAAAACAAGAAAAGAAAGCTAAAGTTTCCCAACCCAGAAACCTTTCAATAAAGAATAAAAGAAAATGACTTGAATTGGAAATTATCTGAAACATAGTTAGTTACCAACCTACTCCCTCCAAAAATGATATTGTCTTTCCGCACGGTGGTTTAAGAAGGGGCTTAATTAACAACAAATTAAAAACAATAATTATCGGGACGCCACGAACACCCCGTGGAATCGTAATTCAATTTCATAGGTAAATAAGTGTTCATAAATTCTGATGATTGTTACTGGGACAAAGCCTCGCGTATGGGCATTTAGTTTGTCGTTTAATGTAAACGGAGTGAGCAAACAAACCGCGTCGCCCCACTTTTGTCCTCATAACGGAGAGAAAACCAAAGAGTTAACAGGACCGTAGAATCGGCTTCAATAAATGCTTAAACGGCTCAGCTATCCTAACTGTCATAACTTAACGAGCCTACGCATGACCTGATTCAATTTGAAATAATATTGTCGCATCCGTGTATTAAATTATATGCATATTAAATGCAATGATATTGACATATGTTTATTTTAATTAATATCCAAACTGATGCACTATACCAGAGTGGTTATGAGTAGAGAGCATACACATACTCGATATTTCTCGGGTTAATTGGGGATAAACCCCGCCATTCATGCTAATAAATACATTTGTGCCAACAAATAACACAATTCACATACAATGATCTATACATCAAAAAAATATTTATGGCCGAGAGATATTGGCTCTCCCTCTCACTTTCTCTCTCTCTCTCACTCTCTCTCTTTAATTTTAAAGTACATTGGATATGTTGTTTTGCCCAATGTGTTATCTGTTTTTTATTAAATTTCAAAATTGATCGACGTCATTGTCTTGTTCAAAATGAACCTTCTTTTGGGTAGTTTCCCCTTAATTAATTCCGTCAGTTTCTTTTTTATTTTCTAATGTTATAAAAATATTTGCCTACATATATAATGGGAAAATATCAAAAGAAGGTTCATTTTGAACAATATAATGACGTCGATCAATTTTGAAATTTAACAAAAAACAAATTACGCATTGGGAAAAACAAAACATCCAGTTTACTTCAAAGTTAATCGAAACACATTCAGACGACAGATCGATATAGTTTTTATTCTTTTTATTTCAGAGTTTCTTTTCTAAAGGGGAAAGGAATTATAGGAAAATCTTTTTTTTCTGGGATTTTTCTGATACTTCAACATCGGAAATGTCAAATTAAAGTTATCCACTAGCAGATTCTCGTAAATTAATTGAATAATTCTTTATGCTTAGGTTAATGACTAGATTGTCTAATCATATGAGATGATTTGACCAAATCCTACACGTATTTGTTAAATTTAAACAATGTTTGTAAATCCCAGGCTCTGAAGATGATCTCAATAAAGATCGAAACGTTGGCACGTTAAAGGAAATGTTTTTCTGAAACCTACATCACACGATTTCCGAACAATCAACCACTAACGGTCACTAATCACTTCACAAATACATAGAAATTTGTTATTAGAGAGACTACTGTTAATGCAACTTCGAACAATATAACTGATTTCGTACGTTGAAGGTACTACTTTTACATCACCAGCAAATGTTGATGGCTGTATTTTCACTGGCAGAAATAATTTTGTGGCAGACTGTAATCAAAACCTGCCTGGGAAATGATAAGTGGATGCGAAAAAACGCAAACAGAAAGCGAGAAATAAATACAGAAAGAATTTTTAAAATCAATGTTCATAAAATGACAACAGTTTAAAAAACGTGGGCACTATGCCATAAGTTAAAATTTTTGCATGTCTCTCAAAATAATTTAAAATGATTTTAATATAAATTTTCTGATAATGCTCGTCGTCCGCGCCTGAAATAATGGCGATACAGTTTCGCCGGACCTGACTGTGTTACAGGTTTAGTATGTCGGAGCCCCGTTTTCGTATACGGATAACAAATTTGCCCTTAATTAATAAAATGGTTTTTATCTATTTTACATTCCATTTATAATAAATAAACTTGTAATTAATTTTTTTATTGGTATTCTGTGATGAAGAGCTCGAACCAAACGGATCGACAATCGATGACGCCTCAACGACTCTTCACTTGTTGGATGAGCGAAAATAGCTACCTAAACAACATATTTTTTATAAACAGCGATTACCAATAAATTTTTAAAAATGCATTAAAATTAATATAAATGTATTTATTGGGGGTCGAGTTTTTACTTAATCACCTTGGTTCATCTTGTCTAACTCTAGCGATAAAAATGCCATTTATTTAAACGATTATGACCACGTAAAATTTTTTTTGTATTTTAACCATTTCTTTGGTAATAACTAGGAAACAATTGTTCCTCTGCTGTATAATCTTGATTTTTTGTAATATCATGTGGATTAGTAGGACAGAGGTTTAATACAGAAAGAATTTTTAACATCAAAATTCATAAAATGACAACAGTTTAAATAGCCTGGGCACTATGCCATAAGTTAAAATTTTTGCATGTCCCTCAAAATAATTTAAAATGAGTTTAATATAATTTTTCTGAGCATGGCTCGTCGTTCGCGCCTGACATAATTGCGATACAGTTTCGCCGGACCTGACTGTGTTGCAGGTTTAGTATGATGGAGCGCCGTTTTCGTAAACGGATAATAAATTTGCCCTCAATTATTAAAATGGTTTTGTCCTAACTAAACATCTCTGGTCCGTCTATTCTCGCTCTTTTTAAAAAAATGTAGTTTTCAATGTAGTGAAGGTGTATAATAAATCCTTTACAATCAATCACAAACATTAAAATCATATTTTGATAGAATGATCCTTTATTGTAACCCCTTCATTTATGATTCGTTATAATCTTTTTTACTAAATTATTAAATTTATTCGTAAATCAGATGACTCACATCACGATGGCCAGCATACAGCGTAGAGAGGAAATCACGAGTTCTTTAAACTTGATCATTCGAATAAATTCAAATAAAACCTCACAATAACACCTTTTGAGTAATTAATTGTAATAAAATATAACCTATAAAATATTTATATCAAAATGGCCAGGAGAGTGTAAGGAATTTTTAAGGTAATAAAAAGAATTTTATTTTAAAAATTTAAGGGTAAACTCTTCACATAAAAACTGGATTTATAAAATTTTCCTTTAAAGTTAAATATTCAGAAACTGATAAAATAAGAAGAGTGGAGTCAATAGACCTAACACTTAAGACACTGAAACCACCATTAAATTTTCATTTTTATCAAGCATTTTCCGGTCAATGTACATTCGCCATCGATGGTTGTTTAACTAGCCTCAAAGCCATTATTGCTGTTTGGAGAGTGAAAAACAAAATTGCCACGCCGTATTTTTCCTTGATAAAATTGATGGTTTTTAAAACAATTATTTTAAGAGACATTCACTATATTTAATTGATCAACTTCCATTAAATCAGAGACTGAAACAGCAAGGTTTTCCGAGGAATTAGACCTAGGAGACTAATTAGAAACACAAAACTAAGCTTTTATGTATATGACTGAATAGTTATGTACATGACTATGTATATGTATATGAATCATTCTCATTAATATATTAACTAACGAACTCGAAATAAGTTCACCCAAAGCAACGGGTTATTATTTTAATTAATTAATCGCTCAATGCAAGGAACCGTCTGACATTATTTGGTACGTCATCGACAGGTTTTCCACATAAATATGGTCAATCACGTATGACCTCTGAACCGAGAGGGAATTATCCTCCTTTGTATATGTACAGTGCACATTTAATGTTGGAAAACGCTTTCTGAAATTTGCTCGTTCATAACAAAAAGTTACCCCGAGCATTTCATGCAACGTTGCATTGCAGGCTGGGCGCGTATAGTCCAGTCCATCACTGAAGACGGCGCAATGGTGAAACGCGTTTGAGTAATTCAACAAAACCGCGCGTAAAGACGGACCCAATAAATGACCCTATGCCAGTTCAGCATAAATTATGTAAAAATAAATGATATTTTGAAAAACCGCATCAAAACATTTTTGTACATGTTCTCATGAAAATCTGCAAACTATTTTCCGCCCTTTTTACATGTTATTTTTAAACGAATTACCCTGAATATAATACTTTTAATTTATATTTTTCTCTATATTTTAAGACTCTTTCTACTCATCTACTGATTACTTTTCCCTCAAGTAAATTAGATATATCTGACTTATATGATTGAAGATATTATTAGTTATTTATATATGTATAAAAAATTCTTCTTTGTTTATCCTATCCGTTAACCAATATTGGTTGGTCATCATGATCGTCTACAGTAGCTCTAAAGAGGAGACCAGTTTTTGGTTGAATTATTGTCTCATGTTTATCACCCACGAAATTTTCATCCTTAAGACCTCTCTACATTCGATTTTTCTTTCTACAATAATAGTAAACCTTTCATATTTATGGATGACGTAGTACATGAAATACCCAAGTTTCCTTGTTTTTGCTGAGTGTTACTTTCTATTCTTTTGTGTATTCTTCGGAGTACATCCAAGTTTTGTTTTTTATTGTATTTTTAACATCGTCTAACATCTCCAATCCGTCGAGCTTTTTCATAGACTTATTTTGGTGTCCAAGCTTCGACACCATAGAGAAAAGTTGAGAAAACGTAGCATTTCAATAAACTAATCCGGAATCCCAGATCATGTTCGTGACTGCACACTCCCTTTTGTAAATTCCTTTTCTATCCTTCCTTTTATTCTTTAGTGCGGTCCCATAAATCATTGTACTGAAAGCATAGATGTATTATCTTTCGGACCCTCTCCAAGGTAACATCACGTATTTTTTGTGTACTTATCAAGTAGGCTGTGTAGTTTTTTTTTTTTTTTTTAACGGTATCATCTGCATATCGGATATATCTTATTGGTGTACAGCTCATATTTAAACCGCTCTCCGCATTCCTGAATGTGTTTACGGATTATACGTTAAATAGCAGCGGCAACAGGATTTACCCCAGGCTCACACCTCTATTGATTTCAATGCAATCCGATGTACAACCTTCTATCGTAACATTCGCTTCTTTCTTCCAGTAAGCCTTTACGTTATCATCCGTTTGGGCGTTTTTAAGAATTTCAATTGTTTTACTTTGTTGGAATTCAAAAGCCTTTTCGAAATCAATAAAACACAGAAATATCGTACCGTTGACATCCCTACACCTTTATATTATGACTTGGATGGAATACAAAGCTTTTCCAAATCAAAATTTGCAATTTGTTAATTTGGTTTTCGCGTTCGTCTATGGATAACCGTGGAATGGAATATTTTAGGACATGTCTCATTAAACTTATTGTCCGATAAACACAACATTTTTTGGAATTTACTGTCTTTAGCATTGTGACAAAAGGCAATTTCAACCAATCCAATGGAAGCTTTCATGTGTATGACGATTTTATTAAACATATTTGTCATTAACCCTTGACAGTTTGGTATAAAATAAAAAGTTAGATTCAGATATTTCATTATGTTGAACAAAAGACGAACGAGTGATTATTTAAAAATCCATTCATTAAATATGTATATTTCAATAAAAAGAAAATTGAGATGAAAAATTATTGTCACGGTTCGAATCTCGCTATTGACACTAATTTTGCATTGAATTAAAAACTAGATAAATCATTCCCAATATTTTCCCAGTCTTAATAAAATGTAAAGGTACGGGTTCGAATCCAACGGCCCGACATATAATTTTTTTTCATTAACATTGGCACCGCGAGGGTTCATATAACCTCGTAATTGCAATACCCTCATAAAAAAGTGAGAAGTTAAAAGAAAGAGAAACAAATTAAGTATAATAAATAGAAAAAAACGAAAGATATAGGGAAAGAAGAAATAGAAAAAATGAGATGTTAGAAGAGAGAGAAACAAATGAAGATTCATAAATAGAAAAAACGAAATATATAGAGAAAGAAGAAAAAGAAAAATGAGAGATTAGAAGAGAGAGAAAGAAATTAATTATAATAAATAGAAATAAAACGAAATGTATAGAGAAAGAAGAAAAAGAAAAGGTGAGAAATTAGAAAAGAGAGAAACAAATTAAGTATAATAAATAGTAAAAAACGAAATGTATAGAGAAAGAAGAAAAAGAAAAGGTGAAAAATTAGAAGAGAGAGAAACAAATTAAGTATAATAAATAGAAAAAATAGAAAAGTATAGATAAAGAAGAAAAAGAAAAGGTGAGAAATTAGAAAAAGTGAAACAAATTAATTATAATAAATAGAAAAAACGAAACATCTAGTGAAAGAAGAAAAAGAAAGGAAGATAGATACAAATGAAAAATCAAATGAATGGAGAAAGAAGAAACAATCTACAAGAGAAAAAACAAAAGAAAAAAAGAGAATGGATAAAGAAAGAAGTAAGATGAAGAAGAAAAAGAGGCCAAAATAAAATTAATGGTTTTATGGTTCGAGTGTTTGATGTTTAAGACTTTCCATTGTGTTTTGTGTTGAGGGAGAAAGTTAATCGGTTTCTAGCAGGTTGTACTTTTCCTACGTGAGTGGTTTATTCTTGAATCAAACTTTACTTATTTAATTCAACACTTTGTCAAGCTGAAGAACAATCTAGAATTCAACTTCAGCAGGCTAATGTCTGTTTTTTGTTTTTCTGTTAAACAATGTATACCAGCAAAGATAGAAATGTTAATAAAATAAGAACATCGTAAATATTGTTTATATTGATCACATCCATATATTAATGTAATAATCAACTAGGCTTGCTTTTATCTTTATATTTAGATTTGGACGTGTGTCAAAGGATCTTTTTGTTTTCTAAATCGGAATTACAAAGCAGCAACGTCTTCTGTAAATTTAACAAACTTCTTTTGATGTATTAAAAACAATGGTTATATTATTTTTGTGTGACACAATGTGTGTGCTAATACTTGTACTTGTTTCACCGGCTTCTTAAAATTCGCTTGCGTAATCGATATTACGGAGTGAAGCACCACTCGATTTGCTTAAAAGGCCGACGAACTTCTCGACTCTCTTATGACCGACTTTTCCTGTTTCTCCAGTCCATCCCCTAGGGTAAAAAAAGTTGGAAAATTGCCTTCGGGGAATAGTACAAATTTAGAAAAACAGCCATTACGTTAATTCATGTTGTGTAGTAATCAGAATATTTCATACTGAAAAATCTGCAAAAGTATGCAAAACAGACAAGTTTCATGAGCTTCCTGCATATCGCTCCAGCGCGAATGAAAGTTTTAATAAAAAAAGAACTTGTTTGGTCATGCAAAACGGGTTTCTTGGAATTAACATTAAACTTTAGCTGCAGTTTTTTAAATAAAATATTAAAACCAATAAAATTAGGAGTGTAGTAAATAGCTCGTTCCATCGATTTGACCATAAAAGCGACCAAATAGTCGAAATAAATTTGCAATTAGGACAAATACATAGGCCAGAAAGAGGGTAATATGCAAGGTGATTCCGACGGCGAAAGCTTACCCCTGAACATTATTAGAAAATACCAAGCTTTTACTGCATTGCGCTAGAGGATTTGTTTTAAGGATCGGATGTCGCAAAACGACGACCATCTTCTGATTATTTCAAGATACATAACAAATCCATTAGAGTTTTAGTCCTATTGACCAAATAACGGCTTTCAATTAATTAATCTTTATGTAAGGTATTGGTTGATATAAAAAAAATCAGTGTCACGAGCGGGATTCGAACCCACGACCTTCGGCTAAATACGCCGCTGTTGTACCACTTGAGCTATCGTGACTTCTATCCACTCGGACACCAACTTCCAATCTCATTTGAAAAATGGCAAAAAGGAGGGAAAATTCGAAAGGTGGGTTGAGATAGGAACATTACATAATTTGACATACATAACAAACCTGATAAAAAAAAAAAAAAAAACTTAACAGTAACCATCAGACTTTAAGAATAACAACAGAGGTCAAACAGACAAAGAGAACTAAAAACAATCGTTATCATTTCTTTTTGTAAAATTCACCGAATTTTTATGAAATTTTCTTTAAACCTTTTACCGTTAATTTAATTTTTAAGTGATTTATTTGAAAATGTTTTTTTTTCATTTATTACACTTTTTTGTAGTTTGTAGCAAAGTAGTTCCTTTGTCGGTCTGCAGGACAGTAGTGTCTTAAGTAGTAGAAAGTAGAAAAGTTCGGACTTTTATACGTTCTAGAATAAATTTGAATTTTTTTAAGACCCTATAAATTTCAAACTTTGCCCGAACTTAGCTGCGGATTATTTCTTTATCTCGAGTTACAACGTACCCAAGAGTTTCGAAACGTTAAGTCCTACCTCTAGATTTAGATAAGTAACAAGTAAAAAAGACTTTGCCAGAAAGTTGTAATACCGTTTTTTTTTAAATTTAATAGGGAGAGGGTAGAGTAAAAAATGCCAGAGGCGACGGGAATTGAACCCACGACTACTGGATCAACGACCAGCCACTGACTACTGTAGTCCCTTGCCTTATTTCTTCTTCTCTATTTCAATATTTATGTATTTCAATCAAAATTTTCTCCTCTCTAAACTCGAATCTTTTTACTTTTCCGCCAGCACCATCCGTTGGTTCCACTCCTACCTTACCAATCGCCACCAAGCTGTCTCCCTTCCCAATGGCCTTACCTCCTCCTTCCTCCCTCTAAAATCTGGGGTGCCCCAAGGCTCTATCATCTCTCCTATCCTTTTCTCCATTTATATCAATGATCTGCCCGACTCCATCCTGTCCTGTAACTATCACCTATATGCCGATGACTCCCAAATATACATATCCTTCCACCCTTCCGATCTTCACTCGGCCACTCTCAAGATCCAAAAAGACCGAAACTCCATCAACGAATGGGCCCATAAAAATTCCCTAGTCCAAATCCACCGCCATAATTATCGGGGCCAGGCAACTCCTCAATTCCCTCCCCAGCATCCCACCTCTCATGCTAAATAACCATCACATCCTCTTCTGCTCTTCGGTTAAAAACCTAGGAGTAGTCTTTGACCAAAACCTTTCCTGGCATTCTCACATTTCCCGAATTTCCAGCAATTCCATTGCCTCCCTCAGCCTGTTCGTCGGTCCTGGCTTCTCTTACCTTTCTCCACCCGCAAACTCCTTGTATCTTCCCTTGTACATCCCTTCTTCGATGATAGCTGTTTGGCATACGGTGGTCT
The DNA here is from genome assembly GCF_000648675.2 of Cimex lectularius. NCBI lineage: Eukaryota > Metazoa > Arthropoda > Insecta > Hemiptera > Cimicidae > Cimex > Cimex lectularius. The sequence goes on from NW_019394227.1 coordinate 340,282, forward strand.
CTCGGAGGGGGAGAACGCGCGATTGAAGCGTATTATGAATTGTTGCGTAAGATTTGTGTACGGCACCCCACGGGGATCCCAGGTGACGGGGTTGTATTCCCAACTTTCCTGGCTATTCCCCTCCTTCCGTGCACAGTATTTTCTAGGTTGCTTTCTTTTCCAGTCCATCCACACTCGTCGTCCTCCTTACATCATCCAATCCTTCCAATTCAACTCCTCACATCACACTCGTAACACCCGATCATCCCCAATCGACCTTATCCTTCCGCAACATACAACCCATAACTTCGAAAGATCATTTCTGATCCGAGCCCCTAAACTTTGTAACTCCCTTCTCCTTTCGATTCATCACGCTGCCTCCTTGTCTTCCTTTAAATCCCACCTGTATAATCACCTTCTCTCCCTCCAAGCAGAGACCTCAGGTTAACATTTGTTATTTTGTTTAATATTCTCGTAATTTTTTCTTCTGTCCTGCCTTATTGGTATACATTGTGCCAAGATTTCTATCTTTTTTATTTTTATTTTTAACTTCATAGAAGGCACTTCTTTTATTTATTTCATGTAAATTATTCTTAGGGGACACCGGTCCCAGAATAAAGTTATTTTTCTTCTTCTTCTTAAAATTTCACCAGATTTTTGGCAATCAGGGATGTCAAAAGAAGGACAATTTTTGCAATTTGAATTTGGTCAGAAAATTTCTCTCAATCGGAAAGTGCCGCTTTTTCTATTTAGTTTACCATTTTAGTTCACTTAACATTTATTTTTCTAAATTTAGCACGCTGACCCTGCAATGCAACGTTGCATGAAATGCCCCGAGTAACTTTTAATTTATCACGAATAAGTAAACTTTAGATAGCGCTTTCTGACAGAAAACGTGACCAGAGCCAGCTTTCATTTCAATTGATAAACTACGCTTATATGGCCTTTCGCCGATTGCGACTCGAGAATGCTAGGGATTCAATAAACTTCCAACTTGCCCTAGCTTCATCAATCAATAGATAAAATAAAAAGTGCGAAAAGATGACAAAACCTGTAACGCTTATGATGGTCTTCTCACGTTAAATACATTTTTAGAAAAGAAATGTTAACTAAAAGGACAGTGATTAGAATATCAGCCGTCAGGAAGGTCAAGTTCTGCCTGAAAAATGGAAAATAGCATTTAAATTGTGAAGTAGAATAAAATCATGTTAATAAACAAGAGCTTTTTATTTAAGAATTGATCAATAAGACTAGGAATAAGTTGAATACAATCCAATAAAGTTGAACGATCCTGAATCTCTTTTATCCCTTTGATGTATCTATAAAATAATGTTTGTTTTGCTTCATAAACATATTTAAGGGAAGCAATCCAACTTATTTGAAGGATAGGACTTGTTTTATAAATACATATTTTAATATTTGTGTTTGAGGGGGATTTTAAGCTAGATGAAAACTCATTAGAGTATGTTCCGCTAGGAAGAACGGGCTCGGCTGTATTTAATAAAATGGGACATCTCTGCATCCTTTGGACTCCGGGAATTCTTTTCGGTCTTTGATTATTTATGAGGATTCATATCGTGTTGAACATCTTGTTGGAATTTTATAAAAATAGCTGACCAATATTCAAAAGACAAATATGTTTTAGTAGTCAGATGAGTAGAGGTTGCAGATAGTTGAAAATCGTGAAGGCTTTGTCTTATATGGCTTCCGTTTGGCTATATTTTATACCTAATTAGATAATTCCAGCACCAGGCAGCAACAGACGAACTGTGGTTTGATGCAAAACATTTCTTGTAAGGTACAAATTTTCCCACACTTTCTGGAATATTGAGTTATTTAAAAGAACCAAATTAAACAATAAAACAGTTTTCATATAAGTCCAGAAGCTTTAAAAATGATTAGAATTGCAAATTACGCTGCCTTCCACAATTTATTGAGTTTCTTAATCACGTCATTAATCTAAAAGTTTCAATGTGGTTTTTATTATTTATGAATAATTTATTGAAATAAAAGGGACTCCTCGAATATACAAATTATTGAGCAAATTAGCCCTTCTCTTTATATTTTAAAAACAGTAAATTCACCGTATTTTTAAACGAATTAACTTTCCTTTAACGCATAAAATTCACTAGTTTTTGTGGTCCCCATGATTAACCAATATCATTCAATTAATTAAGGTTTTTAGTTGAGAAAAAAAGTCAGTGTCACGAGCGGGATTCGAACCTACGACCTTCGGCTTGATACGCCGCTACTCTACCTCGATCCACTCGGACACTAACTTCATCTTCTCAACTTAACCTTCACTAAAGCTTTCCGTGGTCATTTCATTTGTCGCCGAGAATCGAATCTTGATTACACGACATTTGAAAAATGGCAAAAAGGTGGGAAAATTCAAAAGGTGGGGGTGAGATGGAAAGTTGGTGCCCGAGTGGATCCAAGTCACGATAGCTCAGGTGGTAGAGTAGCGGCATATCAAGCCGAAGGTCGTGGGTTCGAATCCCGTTCGTGACACTGACTTTTTTATCTTATGACAGTGCAATTCATAAGGGCCGCCCAAAGCCCTTCCACAAGCGACTAGAAGGAGGAGGAAGGAGTCTTCAACAAGAAGAGGCCTGTTGGTTTTGAGCTGAACGAGAGACGAGACGTGGCAATTCGTTCTTTTTGGGTAAAAAAGCAGCAAGGATCAACCATCTTCACACAAGCGAGAATCGGGACTGCAATTATAAAGGCCGCCCTAAGTCCTTACATCAAGCGAGAATCGGGACTGCAATTATTAAGGCCGCCTTAAGTCCTTACACAAGCGAGAATCGTGACGCAAGTTTTTTTTATAATTTTAATTTGTTTTTCGTAAAAAAAAAAAGGATTTTTTTAATCATTTAGTTTACAACGAAGAGTAATTTTTGTTTGTTTGGTTAAACTTCACAAAGTCGGTATTGCAACTTGTTTATTTCATTTTATTGATAATCATAATAATAATTAGTCTCGTAAGAATTGCTTCTGTTTTTTAATTTAAAATAAGATTATAATAATCAATCTGTTTCTTTAAAAAAAAAAAAAAATTGTCAATTCCAAACTTCGACCTTAATTTCAAATTTTTGTAAATTTCTCAATATAAGAATTGTTTCCTTTTTAATATTCTTTTGTTTATCATTCGTTCATTTGTCTAAACAAGGAAAGATCCACTCCCTCGGGGAAGGTCCAAATAGTAACGCTATAATCTCAACTAAAAACCTTCATTAATTGAATTCCTTTAACGGTTGTTTAGATTGGTTATATTTGAAAAGAAAATGGATCTTTAGTTCTTCTCACTCTCTCTCTTATTCAGTCACTCAGTAACTCTCTTTAACTCACATTCTTTCTCTCTCACTCCAAATTTTTCACTCTCTCCTTTCTAACATTTTATCGCTCATTCACTTTCTCGCTCACTCTCCCTCTCTGTCTTCTTCTCTCTGACTTACTCGCTATTTTTCCCCTTTTTTAAACACTTTCTCACATTAATATTCTCTCACTTTCTCTAACTAACACACTTTCTCTCTTTCTCCCTCCCTCTTCGACTCTTTTGATTCCTCCTCCTCACATCCTTCCTCAAGCTTTCTTACTCACTTTGCTCATATTCTCCGATTTACTTCACGCGTTTTCCCCCCACTTTTTGTTTTACACTTTTCTTACAAATTCATGCTCCCTCCCTCCCTCCTTGTACCACTCTCTCTCTCTTCCTCCCACTAGTGTGTATGCTTGTACAAATTTATTTTATTTACATCCTTGTACACTTAAGAAAAAAGATCGCTTTGTCTGCTGATCTTCAGTTTCTTATTCCTACAAGCTTACGCAGAATACTGTTCTTTTATAAGAAATAAAACTATCCAATTGTACACAAAATTTGGGTAATGTTGATTACATTATCTTGATCGTGGTCCTGCTGTCTTTTGACTCTTGTGGTAGATCGAAGTACATTATTCATCAGTTTACAGAGATCCTTGTGAAATTATTCAAGGACCGACTGCGAATTCGGGCCGGGATCACAAAGTTATTAAAAACTCGCAGGATCTCATAGAGTTTAAATTCATATTTCCATTTAATTTTTTTCACAAAATATCCTATCGTGTTAGGGCTTATTTTTAAAGATTGGAAAACCTCAGTTTTTATAATTATTTATTAATTTTTTGCATAGGTTAATTAGGATTTTTTTTGTCAAAAAATGTTTAGATGATGGAAATTGATATCCCTTTTATACCTTTTCCTTTTTTTTTGTTCTTGGGATATTCAACATGTGTGCTCGTGTGGAAGATTTGATTGTTTTGTTCGAATGAACAAGTTTAAAGAACTCGTGATTTCCACTGTCTGCTGTATGCTGGCCATCGTGATGTGAGTCATCTGATTTACGAATAAATTTGTTTATTTATCGTAAATTAAAACAGATTTTTTAATCTCATTCACCACTGTCCAACGCTTCGATAACATACCAGTTAAAATTATTTATAATTCAAGACCTAAACTATTTATACATAAACTTCCATTAATAAAACATAAATGTGATCTGTTGTTTGAAATAGCGCAAGCAATTATTGAATTAAAAAAAAAGTGACTTGTTGCCCGGTAGACGTGAAGTATGCAGGCGTGTTTAACAATTTCATGCACCAATAGATACGATAACGACCTTCGCTAAACAGCGTTCCGAGGGCTAATTACATTCCAACTGATTAATTATAATGAGATTGTTATGATTATGTTTAACAGTGTTGAGACGGTTTGACAATGTCCGTCACTTAATCCCGATTCGTTCCACAGTAATCGATATTAAATAATCATACTTAAATCTTCGTTTCGTATTTCAAAAATTCAGCAATGTCTCATGGTTTGTAAAAATAACACACACTACAGATAGAGTCGGCAATTTATTTTGACATTGATACTCTGACGGATTTATTAACAGCTAATGCATAAATAAATAATAAACCAATATTTTGATTACCTTGTTCCTTCAGTGTGTGTGTGCCAAACATTCGTTTATCCATGAAAAGTGCAAGATAACCCATAAGTTCAGAGGTAGGCAATAGGGTTCCATTTATCCACCGGGGTACAGATACTTTTACGCAGCGTAAAATTTATCTGCGCGCTTTTTGTTAGGTTTATTATTTTTTTTTTAGTTCGTTAGTTTTTATCGTTAGGTTAATTCTCCACTTTATGAACTACGCTGTTCATTAAGTAATTGTAAAATGTTAAGCGACGGAGGAGTCCAATTTTTGTGTAAAAATCGCTCTAAAGCGTGCATAATGTGAGAAGTTTTTTTGTCTTAATTTTTGTAAAAGTTGATTAAGAATACCAGAAACTAGATGAATTTCCCATGAGCACTGCAGCTATTCAGCTTAATGCACCCATTCCTAGTTTCATTTTGGGAACTCGCAACAACACGTTTAAATTGAGCAGTTCTTCTATCGAGGAAACTCATTTTCCAAGGGGATCTGGATCGAATTCAGTGTCTTTGTCTAGACGTTTCATGAAGAGTGCAGTGTCAACAATTTTTTTTCAAACCTCGGGATGCCGGTGTTTTTGCAAAAAAAAGCCTATTGTTAAGTTTGCCAGGTTCGCATGCAAGGCCACTGGATTCCAATCCGTGACTATTGCCTTACAGTTACGGGTATCGTGTCAACGCCTAAACCGTTGCGGTCACCGACACCTCAGGGTCAACTTTGCGGTCACCGCTCCTCTTATATGTCAGATAAAGTCGACGGTGAGAATTGAACGCACGACCGCGGGTTCTACAAGCCGAGAGTCTGACTGCTTAACTACCCGGATACCGCGGTCCCCGAACGTTAAACGTTAAAAATAATTAAGGTCTTTAGTTGAGATGAAAAAAGTTAATGGCACGAGCGGGATTCGAACCCACGATCTTCGGCTAGATACGCCGCTTCTCTACCACTTGAGCTATCGTGACCTTTCATTTGTCGTCGAGAATCCAATCCGATAACACGACATTTGAAAAATGGCAAAAAGGAGGGAAAACTCATAAGGTGGGGTTGAGATAGGAAGTTGATGTCCGAGTGGATCGAGGTCACGATAGCTCAAGTGGTAGAGCAGCGGCGTATCTAGCCGAAGATCGTGGGTTCGAATCCCGCTCGTGCCATTAACTTTTTTTCATCTCAACTAAAAACCTTAATTAATTGTAATGTATTAATTGGTCAAGCGGAACACGAAATTAGTGAAGTTAAACGTTAACATGTGTCGGAATATCTACAGTGTATCTTGAAAATAGAAATGGGTCAAGTATGCTTCCCTGAGGAACGCCCGCGTACTGAAGGTGAAAATTCAGTTCCCTAACGGTGTCGGCAAAATCGGTCCGTCAGGTATGATCTCAGTATGAGATAGTACGCATATTATGGAGGATGATGTTTCCAATACAAGCCCGAGTGCAAGACTAGACCTGTTCTAAATCAAAAAAGAAGCCACGAAGATGGTTTTATTCAAGGGAAGAAGCGATATTGTCAGCAACAAGTTGCAGCTGTTGATTTGTTGAATGAAATGAACGGAATCCAAACTGATAAAAGGTAATAGTATTAAAATTTTTAATTATGAACAATAATCTTCGGACAAGGAGTTCTTCTACAACTTTGGCAAGGATAGATGTGTGACTAATTCGCTGACAGGAACTCGGAAGATCAGAAGGGTTATTTGGCTTGTGAACCATTTTAATAATTGAAACTTCCATTGCAATTGAAAATATGGACCAACATCATAATTTAAAAAACTGAGTTTCTAAATTATTTGATGGTAAGTAATATTTTGAAGAACTATAATATTAACTTGTTTTGAAGAAATTATACTTTCTTTATATATCGAACATGCTTCTTCCTTTCAGATTCTTTTATGAACACATCTCTTACAATCAACTCAGACGTGGTAATCACATTAAATTTAACCTTGAAACCATTTATGAAATAGTACGTTGGCAAAACGGTATGATGTATGTTACTTGCTTCACAGAAACTCGCTTTTTACAGGCTTAATATTAAATCCCCCCCCCCCATGTTAGAATTTTTAAGTAAATTCTGTTTATTAAAAAAAAACAGTATATTTTTTAAAAGAAACTTGTGAGAATTGTCTACAACTCTCCTTCAAAATGAACACTAAACGTCATCCTACTTTTATTTATAACGTAATAAAACCTTGAAGTAACTTCGCAAATTAACTAATAAAGAAAACGTTTTCCTTTCGCCACCTACGAAACACGAGGAATAACGCCTTCCTAGAAACTCCGGGAATAGATTGAGAAAGTCATTTTCCGAGTTGACCTGGACAATTTATCATACATGCCTTGGGGATCGGTATATCAGGAGGCTCTCACAGGGGAGCCAGAAATTCAACTTGAGAGAAGCCCTTTCTGTCTTCTGGTCTGTTTTCAACGTGGCTCTATTACACCTAATTACATTAAGTTGATGGGTTTCGTCGACCGGTTGTGAAGGAAATACGAGCAAAATTGAAAAAAAGATTCTTATTTAAATCCATAAATATACTGAGAACTTTTATGTCACGGGCTATTCACCAGACCACGTACTAGAACTAACAAGTCCTTATTGATTCGATTGGTCCATTGAGATCTACCTCAAAAAGATACTACTACAAAAATTTGAAAGGAAAACCGGAGAAAGGTTTTCTTTCGACTTCAATCCTTTCATTTTCAGTTAAAAATCCCATAAATAAATGTGTTTTCTCAAATTCAGAAAACTCGCTTTCCCACGGAAAAAGGACATTATCACCTAGATGACAATGTCGTTGACAATCAAGATTTATTTATTAAATTTTTCAAGATACTTAAATAAAAACTAATGAATATAATTTACTAGCGTGAAGGGAAGAAGTTTCTTAACCACGCCCTGAGGATTATCGAATATTCACCGGTAGTGTGAATGCTTATCAGCCTATCATGCTATTATCTTATTGATGTGTATAGTATTGTGCGTAGGTACAAAGAGGCTAGCAATAGGATAAAGAAAAAAGAGATTTGGTTATCGCTATATCATAGAACTTCAAAACTTGCCTGGAGAATCAAGATAGAACAAAACATCACTCTTGTCAAAACAAAATGTCCAATTCGCTTTAAATTATTGGAAATACACACAGGCGACAGGTCGTTATCGCTTTTATTCTTTTTATTCCAGAGTTTCTATTCAAAGGGGAAAAGGAAGAATACGAAAATCTTGAGATTTTTGGCCACTTCAACACCGGAAATGCCAAATTAAAGTTATCCACTAACAGATTCTCATCCTACTTTTACATCGGCAGCAAACGTTGATGGCTGTATTTCTATTTGCACAAACACCTTTGTGGCAGGCTGTAATCAAAACCTGCCAGCTATTTGATAAGTTAATGCGAAATTACACAAACAAAATGTGATAATAACTAAAAGAATTTTTAAAATCAAAATTCATCAAATGACAAAAGTTAAAAAAACTGGGCAATATGCCAACTTAAAATACTACCCCTTAAAATAATTTAAATATAAATTTTATGATCATGGCGTTCGCGCCTGAAATAATTGCAATACAGTTTCGCCGAACCTCGCGGTGTTGTAGGTTTAGTATGTCCGAGCGCCGTAATCCTAAACGGATAACAAATTCGCAAATAATTAATAAAATGGTTTTATTTATTTTACATTCCATTTATAATAAATAAACTTGTAAATATTTTTTTAATCGGTATTCTGTGATGAAGAGCTCGAACCAAACGGATCGACAATCGATGACGTCTCAAGTACTCTTCATTTGTTGGATGAGCGAAAATAGCTACCTAAACAACATAATTTTTATAAACAGCGATTAACAATCAATTTTTAAAAATAAATTAAAATAAGTTTATTTATTGGGATGGAGTTTTTACTCAATCACCTTGATTCATTCATCCTATCTAACTAGCGATTAAAATACCATTTATTTTAACGATTATTATCACCGACAACTTTTTTTTGTATTTTAACCATTTCTTTGGAAATAACTAGGAAACAATTGTTCCTCTGCTATATAATCTTGATTTTTTGTAATATCATGTGGATTAGTAGGATAGGTTCCTAATTTCGGGACTAGTGCAAATTAAAATCTCTTTCCGTTTAATTTACAAAAAATGGAAGGTGGTAGGAAAGGGTTCAGGAAGGAGGAGGGAGGCGAGAGAGGTGGAAAAATAAGAGTAAGATAGAAAATGGAACTGAGAAAGATAGAGGGAGAGGGAAAGATAGATAAAAAAGAAGTTAAGTTAAATCTCTTTTTCTCACTCCCATATCTCTCTCTCTCTCTCTCTCTACTATGAGAGAGAGAGAGAGAGAGAGATGGGAGTGAGAAAAAGAGATTGAACTTAACTTCTTTTTTATCTATACTAGGTGTACATTTTTTACTTTTTTACGAAATGAACCCAGTGTTTTACCGAGTTACATTACATTTTTACAAATTTATAAATGTACATATTATACCAGTAGAACTTAACCTCACCACATTGTTTGTATTAATATTAGATAATATATGAGATAAGAATAATTAATTTATATTAATATTATTTTTTACATATATATTTTTTACATGTAATATGTATTTTTGCACAAAATTTTACATACAATTTAATAAATAAAAGTGATATAATTTTAAAGAGGTGTCAATCCCTAAAATTCACTAACGCAATAAATAAGACAATACAATAAGAACAAATAAATAAATAGGTAAATAAATAATCAGAACATTTCCAATGCATGAAATGCGTAATTATACTCCAATGCGTATTTATATATTCAGTAGAAAGTTATTTACCAAGTTTTCAATAATTTTTTCTTCTAATGCTTCTTATTGTGTTTTCTTGTTCTATATTTAACTTTGCATTTAAATTATGAAAATTACGCATTGCTTCAACTCTAAATGATTTCTTGAATTCTGATGTTTTATGTTTTGTACCCTTAATCTGTTGTTAAACCAAGTGTTGTGGCCGTGAGTACTAGAAAAAAATTGAAATTTCTTATACGAGTACAACGCTTCACGAATTTTTTAAATAATAGATAACATTGTTCCATTTTGTAGCTGATCTATGTATCTTTTTCATTATTTTTAAGATTAATGTATGTGCAATTCAAGTAATGACTTGGAAAAATACATAACTCTTGATAATTGGATTTTCTTTCCTTTTGATAATTCGAATTATTTTTGTGGTCCCTTGGGTATCTTATTATAACGAGCCGACTGTGCATTACAGTACCGGTTACGGCTCACACCAAACGATTAGATAAAACATACCGGTCCTCATACTGTCTTCACCCCATACGTGTTTAGACTCCATCTTAAACCTCAAAAGCTCCTGAATTTGTCCTATTCTCCCTTCAAATGATCAAACAACTTTCCGAGAAATCCAAAATATTCGTCACCTATTTATTTAATTCTGCCTAGGCGCAACCTCTTTTCCTTGTTTCAGGAAACATTACATCTTCCATATGACTCCCAAGCAAACCAAAAAAACCACATTATTATTCCTACTTTAGTCTGCTTTCGTTCCTGGGATAAGTCCTAGAACCACCTACTTTAAAACCAACCATCTCAATATTTTATTCTAAAAACGTTATCCCCGAACGTCAGTTTGGATTTCGCATGTAACACTCAGCAGTACATCAGTGCAATGGGTGTTATTTTTGACACCCATGAATTGGGGCAGTATTGTTCCGGGTTCTTCCAAGCCGTGGCTAAAAATTTTGATCGAGTTTGGCATGCGGGATTGCGTTCTCCCTTACTGATTTATACTTTGAAATACCTCGCCGACCGGCACATGAGTCATTATAATCGGCGTCTTCGTTCCTGGTCATAAAAAGGACACTCCAAACCTCCATAAACATGTGTTACAGCGTTTACTCACTACCACATATACATCTATCGTCTTCTTAATTTTTTTTTTAAATACAACTGCGTAATCTGTTGAATCCAATCCAGACCTAATTCAATCATTCTGCATGTGGGTTTTCTTATGGGAATATTTACAAACCAGGTGTGGTCGAAATCTGGGGGAACATTTTTTTTTAGAATGCAGGGCTGTTTTATTTGAAATGTTTTATTGAACTTTACCTATTTTTTGTAGTTTTATTTTTAACCAAATTACAAAAAATCGTGAAAAGGCAATCTTATGTTGGGCAACCCATTGTTCCTGTTTAATCCATCCGTCAGTTGGACATGTCTCCATATCGCTCTTGCTCTAGTTGTCTATTATAATTTCCTCTGCAACATTCAAATGTTCGAATATAACGGAAATCCACAACAATAATTTAAAAAAATTAAAATTACCTTTATTTTATAATATATAAACACCTTGTAACATATATTCATGTTTATTAGTAGTTTGTTCACTACTAGTAGGTTACAGCTGTTACAGTTTACACTATTTAGTTGTTTAGGAAATTTTTCTAGAATTTTTCTTTCATGAAAAATAGAGAACAATCGGTGGAAAAAAGTGTGCCCTGGAATTTCGCTCTGAGACTAGACGTGATCAATTAAATTAAAGTCCCGGGTCTGGGGTGGCCAATCCATCACAGGAAACCCTCGACTATTTATCCAATCCATTGTTTTGTTGTCTTTGTTCTTGGGGCCTTTATCCCGTCGGAAAATGATAAGGAAAAAACATCTCTAAGCCTCGACCCACCAAAACTTTAGTTTGTTCCATCTCGACACGATTAATTTAAAGTCATTATTATTGTATTAAACTGAAAACAAATCTATAATGAACACCAAAAATTTTTTTTCATCTATAATACTAAAAGCACCCTTGGTTATAAAAAGATTGGAAGAAAGGACCCAATCACTACCGTCTTTACATGAACTATAGTTATAGTTTATATAATTTAAAATTTGTGTATAATGTAAGCCCTTTAAAATAAAATTCTGTAGAAGTAAGAGAAAAGGCTGAAAACCGTTTTTGCACCCAATCAACACCTGGTGTGAGTGGGTGACGTTTGGAGAGTAAAAATATGTTTTTTTCTTCTATGGAATGAGTTCGACAACGCCCTTAAGAATATCGAGTATTCTGAGGGGGTGAATGTGATCAGACTTTCAATGTTTGCATTGCGTGTTGTGTTTAAGTTAATTAATTAGAATAAATGAATTTGCCAGCGTGAAAAGCAGAGGTTGTTTAACCCAGCCCCGAGGAATATCGAGTATGCTGGGGGTGCTCTGATGGGTCAACAGTTTAACTTATGATTTTTCCTTCTTGAAGGTGGGATAATAGGTCATCACATCATAATAAAAAAAAAAAAATAAATAAAAACAACACCTCATTAGACAGACACGAATTTAGGATTAAGAAAAATGTAAAAATGTTGAATGAGTTTAGAAAAAAAAGATGACTTATTATCCCACCTTCAAGAAGGAAAAATCATAAGTTAAACTGTTGAGGTCGAAATGTAAGAAAACATCGTTACTCTACATAAATATTTATGTTTTCCGATTCTACTTGATAGCTGACAACCTGAGGTAAAACGAGAAGCTAGATTTTAAAATATGGACGTAGGAATACATACAAAAGCAGGGAGTCAGTAACCAGATCGAGACGTTCCAATGTTTGAAGTTAAAAAAAAAAAAAAACGCGTGATAGACTGGAAAAAGAAGTACAAACATAGAGAGCAGGCGATGACCTCGGCTGTTTGTCGGCCAAAATACCTCCCATATTATCCAACCAACTTCCAAATAAAATAGTAAAACTGGACGGTATTTTGTTTATGGCTTATGACCGCTTCAAGAAATTGACATTTCGCGATTGAATTTAAAGCTATATATCATCTTTGTTAAAGAGCTGGAGATTACCACAGTCGTTAATCACGGTTTAAATTACCTTAATCCAGCGAGGGTTATTTTGTTAAGTCGTACTGATGTAATACAATCGAGGCCGCAATCTAAGGGAAGCGCCACAGTGCTTAAGACGATGAGAAGCTCGTTCGGATAATTTAACCAAACTCGCCTTATGAATCAATGGGCTTTTCCATTAAATAATCAGACACTTCTCATTTCACGTTTTTCTTTTAATTTATGCTACTTCCAATTGGATTCCTTTTAATCCTTTGGGTCTTTGTCATACCCATCTCAAATTGAAATCTTAACAGTCTCGTAAATCCCCACAAGCCATTAAATCGAGGTCTTGCTCGGCCCGCTCACAGGACTGAAAAGGTAACTAATCTCATTAAAAAAAAAATTATGTAATATGAATACATAATGTTGACCGAATTTAATATTTGTTATAATTATTACAACATTTTTTTTTTTTAACTGATTCACCAATGATTTTGTGCACACAGAAAATTTAGTATTTTTAATTTTTTTTGTCAGCTACTTTCATTGCGATCCAAGTATGAGGCAATAATTTTGACCAACTATTTTATGTGACTAAACGTATTGATGATAAGATGGATTCATGCAGGTTTTCGAAATTTCGTCTAAGATTTACAAGGACTTATGAAAAGCAAAATAGGCATTTTATGACAGAGGCCTAGAGATAATAAATTCTCCTCAAAAATAAATCACGTTTATACTCCTTTATATATATTATGACAATAGGACATTTTAGTATTAAATAAAACCGACAGGGTTTAAACGAGGCCCGAGTCAGACTGTCCACGGAAGAGACATTAATTATGATAAAAAGATATTTAAAAAATATTACTTATTAGTTCAGCATTGATTTTTATAAATTAAAGCATTATGTAAAGTAAAAAATATCTCCATGCGTTATTGTTAATCCTAACATTTTGAACCACCAAATACCGCTTAAAATCAATATATCACACTTTGGTCACTAAGTCCCAATGGACTTCCATTACATCATTGCCGTTTATGGAATTCGAGGGATGCGAGGAGGTTCAACAACGACTCTCCCTGCTTATAACCCTGCCACCTTTTCCTACATCCGATAGTTTTTTTTTTTTTTTTTTTTTTTTCAATGGATACCAGGGACTGGAGGAGTTCCCTCCTGAGCATTGCAGCTGAGCTGTACAGCTTATTGTACTTTATCCCTGGCTCCATATTTTGGGTAGGCTCGCAACACAAATGTGAACTTGAGCGTTGTACCGGTGTTCTTCCATCGAAGAAACTCATTTTTGAAGGGGGTTGGGACCAAATTCAGGGTCGCTCCGTTCCCGCCCCTTCCATTGATGAGTGCCGTGTCAATTTCTTTCAATTGCGGCCACCGGTCCCCTTAGGCGTCAGAAAAAGTCCAGAGGCGACGGTGGGGATCGAACCCACGACTGCGGGATCTACTAGTCTGACGCCTTAACCACTCGACTACCGCGGCCCCCCTCCGATAGTTGTTTCTGGTATGTAAGATTTTGATTGCTAATCTGAAATTCAGGCAAAACTTTTGTGCACATTAAGGATATCAAGGGCAAAGGGGTCTATACCGCTGGGGATTTCACCTATCCCATTATGCGGCTGGGTCGTTAGTATCGTCCTTGAGCCAGATGCTCAGGAGATTGTCGCTTTCCAACTAACAGGGTGAGACTCCCGGGGTGTTTGATACCTAGATCATTTCACCCTTCCAACGCATGCAAAATATAATCTAGTCTAAAAACTGATATCAACAATCGCTCATATAAATACATTCACACAGAGATTACATTTCACACATTCTTTTTAGTTAATTGAGTACTCAGTATACCTCTATCGATCTACACACGATGCCATAAGCTAATCTATATATTCCTAAATATCTAAATATTCCGCCATTGAACTTAAACGCGCAATAGAGACATGGCTTGTGGCCTGATCCATTGGAATGGGACTGATGTTCTCATTGTATCGGTGTATTGCGATAGGCAGCGGGACATCAGTGAAGATATTGCCAAGCTACAACGAGTCCTGTCTAAGTACAAGCCTAGGCCAGCAATCATCGGGAATGATTTTAACGGCCATCACCTAGCTTGGGGAGACGCTCGAATCGACAGCCGCAGAACTTCAATAATGGAATTCATCGAGGACGCAGGCCTTCTACTCTTGAATGCTGAAGACTCGCCCAAAACCTATGCCGCAGCGCAAGTCGAATCAGCAGCCGATCTTACTCTGCTCTCCCCCGCTATACCACCGTGTGTCAAGCTTCCAAATTAACATAAATAGCACAACAAGCGACCATGCGTGGATCATGTTCAACCTGACTTCAAAGCCCCAGAGCACCCCAAGCCACTAGAATCCGTCTAGAATACTTACGGAAAGAAGACCTGAAGCACCTGGTAAAAGGCGACTTCATACCAGAGGCACAAACCAGCGCACGCACGCGCACAGAGAGAGAGAGAGAGAGAGAGAGAGAGAGAGAGAGAGAGGAGAGAAAANGAGAGAGAGAGAGAGAGAGAGAGAGAGAGAGAGAGAGAGAGAGAGAGAGAGAGAGGAGAGAGAGCAACAGGGGCGATGATGACGCTATATTTCACCAACAGCCCCACACCACTTACGCTAATAAATACCCGCTCTCAGGCAAAACAGAGAACAACAAAACACATATTTATATACAATCTGCCATCGACCTAAATACACACACTGCTGGTGGGGCGATGAAGGCTCTATTTTTTACCATCAGCCCCTCTCAACTCACACTAATAAATACATACACTCAGCGAAAATATGGAACAAGAAAACGAATCGATATACAATAAAAAGAAACGGAACAGAGGACCCAGCAACTCGCTAAAAACTGCGCCATTCTTAAATCCGGCGGAATTCATATACGCTTTTTGTAAGGTGCCAAGGCATGACAACCGTGGGGCACATCGAGTAATTCTGGTGGCCCTTCGTAATAGATAAATCTTTCTTCTGTATTATTTTTATAATTTATTACTTTATTGTATTATTTATTACATTATTATCATTACGTCCAAACTAGGTAGCCGCAGAAGCTTTTGTATAGCTGTTTATACTAAGTAAATTTGTAATTATCCTTTTATTATCATTATTGACAAGCTTCAATTATGAGGGACACATCTAGCAACCTTGCACTGCATAGGGGCGGGCGGGATTCAACCCAGAAACCTTTACCTGAGTGTAAACCGCGTATGACCTATTCTTAATCGGATAAGGACGATTACTTGATCTTTGCAGGTTCTCGCAGGGTCATCTGCAGGTCGTTTACAGCTTTTATTTCTTGTAAAAGAATTACAATTTGTTAACATAACTTGTCGACTGGCTTTGGACTTGTTTAACATCTGATAGATTCAGATCGTACAAGATCATCCCCATCTACCTATAATTTATTCCGACCAGAGGACCAATTCTGACTACATTCTTTTATTTGACCTTCAAGACATTTTACATAAGTTATTATTTAGACCAATTCTTTCATATTCATGGGGAAACTTAATCCTTTATTCATGTGAGAAGAGTTGAGATTTCATTCTTATCGTTTATGTCTGTTGATGGCTGAATTTCGTGATGTTTCACGACAAAATGCTACCCCAGCATAAATAGCACCTG
The DNA here is from genome assembly GCF_000648675.2 of Cimex lectularius. Lineage (NCBI taxonomy): Eukaryota > Metazoa > Arthropoda > Insecta > Hemiptera > Cimicidae > Cimex > Cimex lectularius. The sequence goes on from NW_019394227.1 coordinate 356,712, forward strand.
GTAATGTCGAGAAATGACAAAACCGCGACCGTCAACTTTTCCCGAGTCAGTTTATATTTTATTATTGTTTGTAAACACCATTAAATACTTCGTGAAAGTTGTATTTCTAGACAAATTTACCCACTAAGGAAAAAATGATGTACAAGAAATCTCACGCCAAATATTCTTCTCGACGACGACGTAGAAATGTTTAATTTTCTTATTATTCAACTCACTAAAATTGCTCTTTCAGTTATGCTTATTTGTTCGAAGATTCAGCTGTTTTAACATTTTATTTGTATCACGTATCCCAATATAATAATGAAAATCCAATGGATTAAGAAGATACAGAAAAGGGTCGATGTGAAAGAGACGAACGTCAGTAATGATCGTCTGACGACAAACGATTATATGAATTTATCTTATGTAATTCTTTTTATTATAAAGTATGTATAGAAAAATCCTCAATAAATATATAGTCGAAGTAAAAATTTCTTGAAATGTAAAAGTTTTCAATGTTTTTTATTTTTTTATTTTACTTCAAATATATCCAGATATTACCTGACATATCGACAAACATCTTGCATATTACAAACTTAATTCTTTTTTTTCTTTTTTTCACTGTTTCAAATAACAAAGAGTTAAACAGATATTAGAAAATGAAATGAAAATTTGTAATAATTTTTTTTAAAATGTGAGACTGAAAAAATTCAAATTGTATACGTAAAAAGAGTTCGAAACAATTGGATACACGACATTATTATTAAATGATGTACGGCTAAAAATAGATCAGACTAATGATGACAATTTCTACAATTAGGCCTAAGTTGATTTTAATTTAACCCTTATCTCGTAACGAAGAAAAATAATTGGACGAAAGATGTTACATTTATTGAACCTAGGCTTTAATCAATCGTCTAATTCTGAGATTTGTTACTAGAGGCAAAAAAAATTATATCTCGCGAGAAGAATTATCAAAAAGGCAAGCAATTTTGAAAGAATCTCCTAGACGGTTTTTTAAATATATTTTTATAGATCACCAAGGTTATTCCTATATTTCAAATAGGTTTTGTGTCTGCCTGTTTGTGATTAGTAACGGTTGATGGATTTTTTAACTGTCAAAGACACATAAAAGGCTGTTGCTAGATTTATAAATTTAAAAGTTATTTGATGTAAATAGTTCGATCAAAATAAATTTTATCTAGTTTGAACCACCTTTTTGACCCTTTTTTTCTCTTGAGCGCTTCTGATTATTGATTTATATAAGCTAAAATCTGCACACGCATATACATACATGTACATAGTTGAGCGTATTACTTCTCGCTGTCTATCGTCTATTCTAACTTTTGCAATTTACAATAAATGACCGACAGATTTTGAAAATCACCTACCCCGGGTGTGGCAAACTGAGGACCACCCCGGGTGTCCGACCAGGAGCCGAGCTTGTGCTCCAGGGGCTATCAACACGTGACATCAGCCCCCAACGCAATCCGTCTCCAAATCCAAATCCATTCACATTCTCAATGCTTCTTCGTAAATGCTTTCTTTCATATTTTCTGCCACTTATTTTTGGCGTACTAATATTCGTATATCACACCATCGACATTCTTGTAACCCCCCACACACACGCAAAGAGAGGGGAGAGGGAGAGAGAGAAAGAGAGAGAGAGAGAGAGAGAGAGAGAGAGAGAGAGAGAGGAGAGAGAAGAGAGAGAGGGGGAGAGAGGAAAGAGAGAGGGAGAGGGAGGGGAGGAAAGAGAGAGATGAGGGNAGAGGGGGGAGAGGAAAGAGAGAGAGAGAGGAGAGAGGAGAGAGGAGAGAGAGAGAGAGAGCGAGAGATAGAGAGACACACACACACACAAATAAATTCTCACGAAATAGTTAAAACATATATCGTCAAATTTAGTATTTATACTACAATAGGATTACCTGCAATGTACAAAAAATTTATATACAGAATTACTTCAGTTTCCTACAGAAATCGGTTCCAGAAGACTCGACTCAGGGTGATGCAAGTACTTCATATTCCTCCATCACGCCTATACTTTTACATATTCTTCCTTACATGGCATTCACTCAATTAGGGTGAAGTACTTGTTATTACATCACCATACAGCATAATATATAACTGGTGGAACAGAAGTAATATAACTAAAATAATTATGGGTTGATGGGGTACTCAATATTCCGCCATCCGCTCTCTCGCACTACATTCACGCTATTGAACACATTCACTCTAACACACAATAAGGGCATAAAACGATCATTACAAAATGCAATAAAACATGAACTTTCCTTCATGAAGTACAGGGAATCCAGATACTCGCTGCCGTTCTCCAGAACAATTCTCCTATCGCGTCGTATTCTAACGCACTCTCTAAAAACAGCCAAGGAACACATTGATTGGATGGAACACACCAAGTCTTTCTCTGCATGTCGGTTTTGGCTCAAAGCAAGTGTCCGTGTGTCAACGTTGCATGACCTATCCTTAACTGGTCGCAGATGGCCCCCTCTTCGACGAGTCTGATCATCCGAGGGTCAACAATGCAAATTATGTGTAGTGATTAGTGACCGTTAATCGATATTTATTTAGAAATCTTTGAAGAAGCCGACGCCTTATACAAAAATGTCTTTTCTATACCGACGCCTTATACAAAAATGTCTTTTCTATACCGACGCCTTATACAAAAATGTCTTTTCTATACCGACATCCTTCCCCACCCCTTCAAAATCCAACGTATATGAAAACAAAATAGCAAAATCTCACTGGCACTCTCGACACGACACGCAAGAATGGCACAATTACACAGAAGACAAACACTTTGAGTGAGTAGATATACTTTGATTGAATATATAAAAAATACATTTTACATTGTATAAATTCACTTTTCCACATCCAAAATGTAATTGTTATATGTAAACAATGTTTGTAAATCCCAGGCTCTGAAGATGATCTCAATAAAGATCTAAACGTTGGCACGATAAAGAAAATGTTTTTCTGAAACCTACATCATGCCAGACCGCATCTCACGATTTCTAAATAAAAAAAATGCAAATTATATTCAATAATTTCGTGGTCCGCTTGACCAATTAATACATTACAATTAATTAAGGTTTTTAGTTGAGATGAAAAAAAGTTAATGGCAGGAGCGAGATTCGAACCCACGATCTTCGGCTAGATACGCCTTGAAAAATGGCAAAAAGGAGGGAAAACTCATAAGGTGGGGTTGAGATAGGAAGTTGATGTCCGAGTGGATCGAGGTCACGATAGCTCAAGTGGTAGAGCAGCGGCGTATCTAGCCGAAGATCGTGGGTTCGAATCCCGCTCGTGCCATTAATTTTTTTCATCTCAACTAAAAACCTTCACTAATTGTAATGCAAATTATCTTGAACGCTTCTAAGGGAAACTTATAAAAACCAAACCCTAACCTTAAAATATAAGTCACGGCAAAAGTTTATTGGACCTTATCCTTTTCTTGTATTTCTTAAAAAAACTTATAAAAAATGCTTAGCTTAATCAATCCGTAAGGATTCTATGATTCTGCCTAATTTTATGCAACTGTATTGATCGATTATTTAGAAAAATTGACCTATTTGACGCCCTATCTTGACAAATAAAATTACATATTAATAAGGTTAGGTTTTTTAAGAAGAAACAGAACTAGTCTCCATGCTCATTCTCCAGAAAATTTGAGGTTATCAATAAATCAGGTTATCAGAAAAAGTGGACTGCTTTCTGAATGTACAAGTTATACATATATATGTTTACAAGTTTATATATATATATATATATGTGTGTGTGTGTGTATGTATATAAAATTATATATAAAAATAAATTTCAGGAAAAGGGAATTTAATTTTACCTTTAACATTTTACTCGTATAACGCTATTCGTAAACCCATTTTTAAGGCATTAAATTGCCATTAAAACTTTCTTAACCCAACCAAGTTTTATTCGGCCTTTTGTAAGCTCCCTGGAAGCTGGGGGTCAAACGGTGGGCGAGGCCAGACAGACATATTTACCGTTGTTCTGAGTCAGCACTTGTCAGTTTGTTCTTTGACTCACTTCGTTCACGTTTTATCTTTTCCTGAGCTTTTTACAATGCAAACCGATTTGTTTTCATTATTACAAATTCATTTACGCCCTTTGTGTTTACGGTAATTTAACGCTTGCTTGTAATCGATTCGTGTCGGTGATGATGTTGCCTTAGGTGGGTAATTAGAACGTCCACTATGTTTGTGTAATTTTCACGTTACGCAAATAACGCACTAACGCTTGTACATATTTTTTGTTTTAAAACTAAATTTTTAAGAAAATTTTCCTAGATTGTACTTAAAGAACGCAACATTTGGCTCTGATACGACGTGCAAACTTGTCAATTATCGGCTTGAACAATTAATCATCGGTCGATGATAAATCGAGTTCGGTGCTAACAGTGGCGGAAGTCTCTCCAGTATGTTGAATTAGAGTTAAATCCTAGTTTAATGTGAAGAAGATTGACGACCGCTGGATTGACACGACCAGATAAAAGGCGCAAGGGTTCCAAAATCCGAGGGGTAAAAGCACATTACCTCCTGACATCCTTGTCGGAAATCGAAAGAACTCGTTAGCGATCCTAATAACTTACCTCTCACAGATAACGTTGCTCCCGTTAGCAATAGATAAACCGAATATTTAAAAATCAATAGGAAAATATTGTGCTTAAAAAACCTTTAAAAAATTATTTATAACAATTCGATAGGTTTTTCATTTTCATATCTTTTCCCCTCGTCTTCTGTCATATCTTCCAACATATATTCATTTCTCGGAAATTAAATACCAAATCCCCCCCCCAGGTAACAAAACTCCACAGGACACGACCTCATAATTCCAGATCCAGAACTGCACCTAGAAAGCAGATCCGGGAGATCCTTACAGTTTGGATAGGCAACTCGTGGCAGGAAAGATGGGACAGAAGCACCAAGGGAAGGTTAACCCACGAGTTTCTACTCAGTATTGAAGACCGAGCGAGAGCAAAGTGGTTTCAACCAGATTTCTGGATCATACAAATAATGACAGGTCTCGGAAATTTCAACGCTTACCTGCACCGATTCCGTAGAGCCACTATGTCCCACTATGGAGTTGAAGACAGTGTCCAACACAGACTATTCAACTGCCCCTCCTTGAGAGTGCGAGGGAACCTCTAAAGCTCCTCTTCCGCCACACTTGGCCACGACCCTCAACGAACTAGTTAAAGAAAAGAGGACCTTTGAGCTCCTCAAGCCCGTTAGCCGATTAGCCGAGCTATAGTCGATAAATTACCTGACTAGTTTTTTCTTTTTTTTCTTCCTATGATAACTAAGTTACTTGTTAGATCTTAGCGTATCCCTGAACTTTTAATTCCGGGCTGGTTACTCCTTGTACCCATAATTGTTATTTATTTATTAACATATTGTATTTATTAGAAAGTGTATTGAAAAGGATTAACCAGCAATGGGGAGACCTATAGATTAGATAAATTAATAATAAGAAGAAAAAAAAATTCCCTTTTTCCTTGGGTCTTCCCTTTCAGGGGAAGGTGGAAGGAAGACGTTAAGCACAATAAGATCTCCTAAACTTGCATCTCATATGAATTAGTTTAGTGGCCGCGGTCCGCCGGTATAGGGTCTCCCTTAGTACGGCGGGAAGGTGGATGGGTAAAAAAACAAAAACAAAAAAAGACCTCATAATTCCCAAAATTTTTAAGAAAAAGAAGAAAAAAGAAATTATATACATCACAACCATTTTCAATGCCATAATCCGTACAACATACTTCCCCACCCAGTGGAAACATCCTTCAATAAGCCCAATTCCCAAACCAGCAGCGGCCCATTCTCATACCCTCAAACAGATCTATAAGCCTTTTCCAATTCTACCTAAAATATCTGAATGCATCCTGCTCAAAAGATTAATACCAATATTCAACTTCTATAACACCTTCCTCGTCCATCAATTTGGTTTTAGACCATTCTGCTGTCCAGTATTTGCGTTAGTCTGCCCTAGGAAATAAGCATTATTGCTCAGCAAGTTTGTTTAGATGTTACAGTGGCATTTGACAGAATGTGGCACCCCAATTTCAAATTAAAAAGTATTCTTACCTACACCTACTATCTCACCCTGAAGTCTTCTGATCTTCCTCTCAGATCGCTGGTAGAAGGTGAGTATTGGGTTTGAATTGTTAGATATCAAGTCCAGTAAGGCCGGAGTTCCCCAAGGGAGTATCCTAGGATTAATCCTTTACACAGTCTACACCGCCGACTTACCTACACACTCTAGCACCCACATCCATTCTTGCAACAAAAACAACTCATGACAACCTAGACCTTTTAACCGGCTGGTGCAGTCGGTGGCGCATCGAGCTAAAAAGAGCCGGCACGTTCACACTTAGACGTACCTGCTCACCAGCACAAGTCACCTAATCTCCCTCCATCCAACCAAAACTGATCCGAAGATACGGACAACTCAGACGCCCAATCTTCAATGAGTACACACAATAAACTGACAATATACAAGAAACTAATTAGACCGACTTAGGCGTACAGAGTTCCAGAATCCAATAAAAGCCCTTCGTCACGTTCTCAACGCTCCCTTTTACATCATCAACCAAACCGTTTACATAGACCTAGACATCCCATACATGATAGACATCATCCAAACACAATTTTACAACTTCCAGTCCAGATTCTCCTTCCACACCAATCCACTAGCTCAAGTTGTCTCTGCAACGTCCCACCCTATCAATCCTCAACGTCGCCTAATAAGCCTTCGTGACCTACTTACACAACAATATACCTCTTTATTTAAATTTATATTTTTTTGTACAGTGATCAATAAATAAGAAATTATAGTTTAATTTGTAACAGTCATAGACATCACATATTCTACTAGAGTAAAAGCTTTTTATATTAGAAATTCCTACTTATTTAAATTACTAATTAAGCCTTTCTCTTTTTTCCGGTTTTGTTTTATTCAGCCTTTTTATATTTAATCTGTGACCAGGCCGACGGTGCAACACGACTCCCAGACATCGTATGAAAAAAAAATTATTTTGCGTCTTGCCTCTCCCTGCTTATATCCCTGACATCATGCCATCTGACGTTCATTGTTTCCGATCAACGTCAGATTATTGTGAATTACTACAAATGAAATTAGTATTTCAGGAGATTTTCAATCGAAATTTTTCTGTTATTGCCAAAATTATATTCTGATCGCAAAATTGATCGAAGGGCTAATAATTGTTTGAGTAAGACTTTGTGGTAGTTTTTCTAACTTTATAGTTCTTTTTGCGCAGGAATATATGTAACATACGCCTAACACATAAAAAATATATATAAAATATATTATGAGGATATGATCAGAAAAGTCAAAGTAAGGAAAAGCAGTACATTAAAAAGCATAATATTTTATTGATATCGTAAAAGGTTCGCACTCAATAAGAACTCGAAATAGGTCGCCGGAAATAGAATCGAGGGAGGATTGGGAAAATCAAGTTCGTAAGTTGTGTACGGAGACACAAGAGCCAAAGAGAAAATAAGGTCCTGTGAGTATATGTGAACTGAAGGTCGAAAACCGATTCGAGCGTGGTCTATAGCGAATGGAATTGAATTCGGAGGGATCGCCTGGATATGTAGACAGGGACGTGCATCGAGCTGAGGAAAAAGCAAATTAATTCCAGTCGTTTCGTATGACCTGGTCAAACGATCCAGTTCATCACGGAGTTCACGATATTTGCATTTCCATACGAACAAAGGAGCAGGCGAGCTTTGATTGAAGGCAATGTAAGTGAAGTGAACAATTGAAACTTATATGAACCTTGGATGGAATGCCGTCTCCCAACTTCCAATTAACATAATAGCTGACTAGATCTCCAGGTATAGCAAATTCGATTTTGATTTATTCAAAGAAAAGAGTGTTTGATAATAGTAATTGAACATACATCATACTGTTGTCCGAACCCTTTAAAATTAGTTAAAAGTACGAATGTCAGTAGGTTTTAAATGCATACGCTTTTTAAATACATTTAAGGAATATGTATTAATTTTTCGCCAGTCCTCATAGGTGGAGAGACTTTTATTACAACCTAGCTATTTTTTAAAACTTACATAAATTCAATTCTGCCAAACAGAAACAGTTGTATATATGTGTGTAGAACCGCGCCTTGACTTCTTGCTGCGATCCACGAGAATCGCCCACTACGGTGTTTTGATGACCTAACAAGGTATATACACCGGACAGGTGTACTGACAGAAGAAATACTGTCTATATACTGCCAGGAAGAAGAGGAGGCCCCAGAAAACATTTGGTGTTTTTATGAGGGTGCTGGCAAGGCAATGGAGGTTGATTAACAACCTGAAGCTCGCCAGTCAGTTATACAAATAAAGGAGCGCAACAGATGTACTCAGATCGAGGTGCTTTGTGGCCGCCTCTTTTATCCCTTTCCTACCACAACCATCCGGACCTGAATATTGATTTGTTGAACAACTAATAATAATAACACCTTGTTGATTATCTTTGGTATATCTCTAACTATGACCTTGAAAAAATTTGAGGCATAGGACATACTGGATAATTCTTGATATATCCATAGTAGGACCTTTATTGCTATTAGGATATGCATTTTGTAGAACTAAGAGCCAAAGAACATGAAAGATACTGCTGGACAAAACGTAGCGGTTACCACGATCGGGATTTGTTACAAATTTTGTTGAAAAATTTACATGAAAGAACATCATGGATGGTATTTCTGAGGGACCTCCATGAAGACCTTGGATACTGTTGAACAACCCAGAGTAAAAGTTCATCATGCATGTCCAAAGTCGAAAAAACGTCGATCATTAGGACCTCGAGTTAGTTTGGGGATCTTTAGTACATCCTTAACCATGGCAACTAGCGAGACCTAGATATACTGCTGAACAAGCTGAGCCATATAACATTCTGGATTGCTCTTGATATGATATCAGCCAAAGACAGATATACGTACCAAATCATCCCGAGCGTAGCAAGGAGATTAGAAGCAAAGCATGTCCATGTGGATCATTACTTGGCGCAACTCTTAACGGGGCATGGCGACTTTTCAGCCAAATTGTTTAGATTTGGCCTAAAGACCAGCCCATTATGCCCCTGCGGACACGAGGAGACAGCTGAACACGTCGTTTCAAGGTGCGAAATGTATAGCATCCCCCGAACTAGATGGCTGTTTGAAACGAATACCGAGCTAACATCAATTCATTGCAAGGGATCGTTGCTAGACCAGATTGCTTTAAGGCCACCATGAGATATTGGAAGGCCGTAATGCGGCAAAAAGGCTGGCCTGCTTAGTAAGCAGTGACGCCAAAACATCATGCCGTAGCTACCGAGATAGCCACATTGCTCTTCCCCCATGTTCCAGCCGGACGCCTCCGCGTGGCCCATCCTGGGGGTGCCATATTGGCACCGCTAAGTTCCGGTGGGGGAATCTGAGCCACGGCCACTAGGCAGAGAAAGCCAAAACGTCACCTGCAAAGCCCTCTCAAGGGCCTAGAAGCGGGACACGAATAGAAAAGACCTAGTGGATTGCTCTTGATATATCCTTATTAGGTCTTGGAGATAAGTTTTGCTGAATCAGCTAAACAGAAAGAACATGCGGATGATATATCCATAGTCATGACCTTTATTTGCACTTGGATGTGAAATTTGTTGAACTAAGAGCTAACAACAAAAGTAACTACCCAAACATTAGGCAGCATACAAAGACTAGGAAACCTATGTATCACAGGGGCAATGGGAAGAACTACGAATCCATTAGAAACTCTGCTAAACCTACCTTCATTAGAAATATTTATACAAGGAGAGGCTAGGAAAAAGCTGACTTAGGCTCCAGAAACAATTAAACTGGAAAGGAACTAACCATAATCATCTCAATCAGACACCCATTATTAGAAAGGGGGACTGATTACATGATCCTGGAAACAATCTTCACAACTTCCTATAAAGTCTCAACGGACTACAAAGGAGAGGAAGAACACAGGAGAGCATCAGATACAATGATATGGTACAAAGATGGCTCCAAAACAAACGAAGGGACCGGATTAGGCGTTTTCTGTACAAGCCCAAAACATGAACAATCAAACTCATTAGGGAAATACACTTCGGTCTTTCAAGCAGAAATACATGCCATCAATGCTTGTGCCCCGGAAAATCATAAAAGAGGTTACACTGACTAAAAAATCCTCATAAGATCTGATATCCAAGCAGCCATTAAAGCATTAGCATGTAAAAGAATCACTTCAAAATTAGTCAATGAATGTATCCAAAATCTCCAACACCTGGGGAAAACCAACAACCTTATATCTTGGGTGCCAGGGCACAGGGAACTTTGGGTAACGAGAAAGACAGTCTGGCCAGAGGAAGATCTGCAAGACCATACGTAGGCCCTGAACCTATTCTTGGGATAACAAAAACAAATATAGAATCCTCCATCGCAGAATGGATCCAAACAAAACAAAAGGAGAAGTGGATAAACTCAAGCAGTGCTAGAGATAGTAAACTAATGATGAAACAACCCTCACCAAGACCAAAGCATTGCTGCAATTGGAGAGGGCCAAACTCAGAAGAGTGGTACGACTACTAACCGGTCACTGGCATCTGAGAAAACATCTACACAACATGGGTAGATACAAAGATGATCCTATTTGTAGATTATGTAATGAGAAGGAAGAAACAGCCACTCATATCATCTTCGAATGCGAAGCAACAGCTCAATAGAGATTTAACCTAACGTACGGAAAAAACTTAGGGAATCAAATTGCAGCAGCGACAGTCAATGATCTGATACTTCTAAGGAGAAGGATCGAGTCTATTCACTGAACTACGGAACTAGGAAGGCTGAAGTGCCTGGGGAGCGCAAACCCAGCTTTCTAGTTTGCTTTTTTAACATACCATACCAACCAAGAGCTAAAGAATTGCTAAGATTCTACACTGAAGTGCTGCTGGCAAAGCTATGGAAATTGACTAACAACCTGAAGCAAAAAGTGATGATATGAAAAAAAAAAAAAAAAAAAACAATGCTCTACTCAGATCAAGGTGCAAAATACCCTGTGGCCTCCTCAGTTATCCCTACCCCTGACGTTCATCATTCAACGACCTAATAGTGCTTGATTAATTTACTTTTAAATATGAGGGGAATAATAACTATAGTTATTTCTATAAAAAGATGTGATAAATTAAAAACAGGTAAACCGATGGCGGTTGGTCTTCGCTTATCTTCTGAAATGATTAATAGTTTCCCCTCTCTATATGTTTATAACTCTTTACGTTGGACGTAGTCGTAACGACTGCTCCATTTATGTCGGAAAGTTTTCTATACGACTTGGGTTAACTATGTAATAATAGGAACCGGGTTTCGCTAAATTCTCTTGGAAAATGTTCGCAGCGATAAAGATGTGTTGAAGGAACCTGAGTAAACTACATCTAAAAGCGAATCCCGCAATTAGGGCGGACTCTTAAAATTAAACGACAGCCACAGAACATGTGCTTAACATGCTTTTACTTCCTTGTTCCAAATTAAATAAAACTCAATTTCCTGTGAGCAAATCGCGATGTCCGACTGATATCAAAAACAAGGCTAGTTGAAGATGTTAAAATTGATGCGTGCACGTGATGAAGAGGGTTTTTAAACTGAGCAGCAGATAGCAATAAAAAATATTTACCCCTCTTGTTTAAACAAGGAAACCGCTTTGCATATGCGATTCAATAATACGTTGTGAGGGGAAGCCGTTTGAAAAAAGGAAAACAAAAATAAGACAGGCAGTAAATGCGCCGATGTTTTTATTTTCCAGTCCTAAAAGTCTGAAGGAAGCACTTTATCCAGGACGGGTGTTTTCCCTGCTAATGTAGATAAATCGCCGGCACTCGTAAAACGCGCTGCAATTTAAACAAATATTACCCCTGGAATATTTCACTATTTATGACCGCTTCCGACCCTCCCTCGGAAATTGCCTTTTATCTCGACGGCATACAGTCCAGAAAGAACATAGCTGGTTGCAAGACTCCTCGCCACCCACCTACCCATGCCCAACGTATATTAGTTTTACTTATTTAACCTTCTGGATCTGAATACGATTATTAATTATTAAAATCGCAAGTTCCCTTTTACTCCAGTACTTGAAAAGCCAAATAATTAACTGCCTGGCAAACCATATCGTTGCTTTAAAATAAACAGTGCAAGGCACAGCCAAAAAGAAGAAAGGAAGACGTCTAGGTATCGATAGATGCTATTCTAATAGATTTACTGAGGATTATAAAACTATATCGAGGTGACAATGGTGGTCTATAACAAGAATCATGCATGGCAGATTTACTCTAGGTTGTACAGCAGTATTTAGGTCCTGATGAAGGTCAATGTATTGCAAGTGGTGTAACCATCCATGAAATTCTCTTTAACTTGTTCAACAAAATTCATATCCAAGTCCCAATAAAGATCCTACTATGGATACATCAAGAATCATTCAGCATGTTCTTTGGCTCAGCTTGTTCACCAGTATACTCGTCTAGGTCTGGATCGATGCCATTGTTAAGGATTTACTAAGAATCATCAAAATATATCGAGATTCCAAGTAGTTGCTACTACGGATATACCAACATCCATGATGAACTTATAATCGAGGTTGTCTAACAGTATCCAGGATCTCATGGAGATCCATGTACCACATGTGCCATGTATCCATCCATGATGTTCCTTTCCTTTTACTTGTTTAACAAAATTCGTATCCAAGTCCCAATAAAGGTCCTACTATGGATACATCAAGAATAATTCAGGATGTTCTTTGGCTCAGGTTGTTCCCCAGTATACTCGTCTAGGTCTCGATAGATGCCATTGTTAAGGATTTAGAAAGAATCATCAAAATATATCGAGATTCCAATGGTGGTTGCTACTACGGATATACCAACATCCATGATGAACTTATAATCGAGGTTGTCTAACAGTATCCAGGTTCTCATGGAGATCCATGTACCACATGTGCCATGTATCCATACATAATGTTCTTTTCCTTTCACTTGTTTAACAAAATTCATATCAAAGTCCCAATAAAGGTCCTACTATGGATACATCAAGAATCATTCAGGATGTTCTTCGGCTCAGGTTGTTCACCAGTATACTCGTCTAGGTCTCGATCGATGCCATATTAAAGGATTTACTAAGAATCATCAAAATATATCGAGATTCCAAGTAGTTGCTACTACGGATATACCAACATGCATGATGAACTTATAATCGAGGTTGTCTAACAGTATCCAGGTTCTCATCGAGATCCATGTACCACATGTGCCATGTATCCATCCATGATGTTCTTTTCCTCTCACTTGTTCAACAAAATTCGTATCCAAGTCCCAATAAAGGTCCTACTATGGATACATCAAGAATTATTCAGGATGTTCTTTGGCTCATGTTGTTCACCAGTATACTCGTCTAGGTCTCGATCGATACCAATATTAAGGATTTACTAACATTCATCAAAATATATCGAGATTCCAATGGTGGTTGCTACTACGGATATACCAACATCCATGCTGAACTTATAATCGAGTTTGTCTAACAGTATCCAGGTTCTCATGGAGATCCATGTACCACATGTGCCATGTATCCATCCATGATGTTCTTTTCCTTTCATTTGTTCAACAAAATTCATATCCAAGTCCGAGTCACTCCTACGGCTGTATCAAGAATCCTCGGAGATCTTCTTTGTCAGAGGTTTTTCAATAGTATCCATCGAGGTCATAGTAAGGGATATACGAAGGGTAATCAAGGAGATGCTGTTGTTTAAGTTGTTTACCAAAATCTACATCCAGTTACTGATGGTCCTTATGTTAGACTATATAAAATAGACCTAAATGATCGAAGAGGCAAAATTATAGGCTTATAAACTACATGCCAAAAGGAAACGGAGGAAAAAGAATGTATGGATAAATTCCATAAAAAATGAAGTGCCTTTATTTTTAGAAACCCATCGCACTTGGAGTTTACGAGTTCATTGACTCAAATTGCCTTTCCCACTAGGAAACCACGACTGCTTTTAATTTTGTGCGAGCTGTTGCATTCCTAAATGGCTGGTTTCCAACCCAATATCAACAGGCGCTATCAATAGATTTAATGGACCTTCAGGTCCACCTGATTCATTTGATTCTTTCAATGAGGCCGAGGATTTAAGAACGGGAGCAATATTTTAACATTTCTATTATGTACTATTTTTTGCTTCTGTTTTAAATATAAAAATAAGGATCTATTTATGTTTAGTGGTCTAATTGACCGAATTACTTATTTCAATTAATTTTTTTTTTACCAAGACCTTACATAAAAAGAATAATTACTTTATATAAATAAGCTTCTTTTTTCTTAAAAAAAAAAAGAAATCAAAGGATTTTTATGAATAAGACGAATTCTGGGAGGCCTGAGAGAGGAGGAAATCAAAATTGCGATATCACAAGAATATAAAAAAACAACCGTTTCGTGAAGAGGAAAATGCTCAAGAACAATCAGGTATTGATTAAAAGCCGTACTTTTCCGAGGGTTGTAAAAGGTTGAGCAGGCTACGTTAGAAAGTCAAAATAAAATTCCTTTCATTTCAAGGCTGAAGATTATTTAATTCAAAGCAATAAAATCCTAATCAAGGCACACAACAAACTGTAATAATTAGAAATGAGCGAGTTGTAAAAGAAAAATACCGAATATTTCAAATCTGTCTGTTATTCAATGTTTGAACTACTCTCTTATATTTATTATATGGGATTTATATTACATTTTGTATGTTTCTTAAAAAAGATGATTTCAACATCCTTTCGCGCCAGACTGTGTCAAATGCTAGAGTCACTAATCAATTTTTGTTTAGAAATTCTTAAAATATAATACTAATACAAATAAATTGTTATATTTTGTGTTGTTTTTTCTTGTTTTTATACGCGTGTTTCTCTCTCGATTAAAACCACCCCAGTCCGACCGTGCAACCGTGTAACAAAACCGTTAACCGAAACGAAAAATAAATAGTAATTGACTAAAATAAGACGTTTTAAGAACACATTATCCCTTCAAAAGCCGCGGATTTAAAACGCACTTAATAATAATTATTGTTTCATTTTGTTGTTGATAAGGGTGCGTTTCGTGTAATTAGTCGCAGGGCAGGCGATAGAGCCGCCCTCTCGAATGACCCACCCCTATAGGGTCAGGCCCGTGTTCCTGTCTCCCTTGAATTTACCTCCAACCCTATTACCCTTCCAGTCTTATAATCGTTAGGGAGGAAGGTAACGATCCGACACAAAAACCTTTTTTTTATCTTGACTATAAACACATACAAAACAGGGGGTGGACAACTTGGCCTGTTGTTGCTTTAATCGAATAATATTAATCCAAAACCTACATTGTAATTTGAAAAATTTCCTTGGAAACGTATTGTCAAGGTGGGAGACAAAGTATTAATAACAGTCGTGTTGTGGATTCGATAAGGTGCGGACGTGTTTCTGGTCTTATCTCCGTTCACGGATAATTGTGCTGTTTACCTCGAACAATCGAAAAATCATTCTTCCATATAAGGATTATATAGAATAATTATTCTAATTTAATTTATATTCTTGTCTAATTTCTATTTCANTCAAAATTATTTTTAACTTAACTTTTTTTATGTACTAAAATTTTTAAACATTAATGATTGTTCATGGCAAATAAAAATTAAATCTAAGTTTTTTTCCTTTGGAGAGTTTTATTATATTAAAATTTTGGCTTATTTTTAAGGTAATTAGTCTTAGTAGTTTTTGAGGTCAAATTTCGAAAGTTTGGCCATATTCACTGTAATGGTTGTTTGAAACCGAATTTTTTCTTGGACTTGCAAAATGCAAAAATTTAAATTTTTGAACTGTTATCGCAGCAAAAATATCAATTTAATTAGCCCAATGTTTAGAAAAATTACATATATTTTTCTTTAAATTTCAATTATTATTTACTTTTTTGACTTGCGATTTAGTAATGAAGTAGTTCTATTTCATTAAAGAAAATTGTTTTATAAAACGACACATAAAACAACGGGGACTCGAACACAGTCATCGGATTTTTGGGTTCTTTGACTTTCTATATAATATTATGTAGTAATGCAGTAAAGTAATTATCTAAACTAAAAAAAAAGCCATAAAATATCAGAATAAATTAATATATAAACCAAACTGTAATCTACATGTTATATACACTTTATAAGCAGGGCAACAAATTAATTTGACACAAAGCAGAAAGCAGGTAAAAATTAAAAAATTCAAGATAAGCAACAATAAAAAAAATTCTTTGTTCAATTCCACAATAATTATGTGAAAAATTAATATCGAGCAAACACTGCAAATAAAAACAAGATTTTCAAAAAATTTAGTATAAGTTCGAATTTTAAAATCCAATATATTTCGTGGTCCGATTTACCAAATAACTTCTTTCAATTAATTAATCTTTATGTAAGGTAATGGTTGAAATGAAATAGGTAGTGTCACGAGCGGGATTCGAACCCACGACCTTCGGTTCAATATGCCGCTGCTCTACCACTTGAGCTATCGTGACTTCGATCCACTCGGACAGCAACTCCCCATCTCAACCTACCTTTACAATTTTCCCTCCTTTTTGCCGTTTTTCAAATGTCGTGTAATCAAGATTCGAATTTCGACGACAAATGAAATGGTCACGGAGAGCTTTAGTGAAGATATACTTCGTTTTACTTTTTAAATCCATTATATTTCGTGATCCGATGCCAAATAACTTGGCAAAAACGAGGGAAAATTCTACAGGTAGGTTGAGATGGGGAGTTGGTGTCCGAGAGGATCGAAGTCACGATAGCTCAAGTGGTTAGATCAGAGGCGTATTGAACCGAAGGTCGTGGGTTCGAATCCCGCTCGTGACACTAGCTTTTTCATTTCAACCAATACCTTTCATAAAGATTAATTAACTGAAAGAAGTTATTTGGTCAATCGGATCACGAACTTTAATGGATTTGTTATGTATCTTAAAAGAATCTGAAGATAGTCGTCATTTTGCGACATCCTATCCTTAAAACACATCCTCTAGCGCAATGCAGTAAAAGCTTGGTATTTTCTAATAATGTTCAGGGGCAACCTTGCATATCACCCTCTTTCTGGCCTAAGTATTTGTCATAATTGAAAATTTATTTCGTTCTAATTTTTTCTAAAGGTTCTAATTTTTGAACAATGTAACAATAGTAAACAATATTACGATTAACAAAGCTCTTAGAGGATCTGACCCGTAAGGAGGGGTCATCCTTATCCGATTTAGAATAGGCCATGCGAGTTTGTCACTTACTTTCGTGCCAAAGCCCTCGTCCGGTATGTAGAGAAAAGTAGCTTGATGTGTCCCACCTAATTGTAGGGTGTATTTCCTTTGCTCCATAGAGAGAGCGTGTACGAATGCCACCCTGTATGTGAATAGTGCATGACTATAGCAGCGAGCATTTGGGTCACCTGTTCCGATTTTCGAGGAATCAGGTTGATCAATGTTATATAATACTGACGATTTTGTGTCACTAGTGTTGAGAATAAGCGTGCTTAATGGCGTGAATTTCCTGTGTGAGAGGGCTGATTTGAGTACCCCATCGACCAAGCATTAGGTTGGATAAATAATATTAAAGGGTGATAGAGGAATATCGAGTACTCACCTCATCACCCTAACTACGTGAATGGTATGTAAATAAGAAAGAATGTATTTAAGAGTGTGAATGGGTTTTGGTTTCGGTAAGTGATTGCGTTGGGGTCTAAAATGACGGTAGCCTCTGGAGTTCAACTGATAAGACTGGACGGATGAGTACGATGTCTGACCTCGGACTGCCAACACCCGAGGTGGGAGGCGTTACGCCTGCCGATTATTTGTTGTTTAATTTACTGATTATTAATTATTCAGAAATCGAGAGATGCGGTCTGGTGTGATGTAGGTTTCAGAAAACCATTTTCTTTATCGTGCCAACGTTTCAACCTTTATTGAGATCATCTTCAGGGCTCAAAGTTTTTGTCTTCCGTGTAATTGTGCCATTCTTGCGTGTCGGGTGAGTAGATAATAATCAGTAGTAAGAGTGCTACTGATTATTATTACAAAAGCTGGAATTGCCGATGGACTGCGCGAAGTTTTAAACTTAACGAGTGTGCAGATTTATGCTTATAAAAATCAGTAATCAGAAACTAACAAGATACCCTAAAACATACCTTTTAATTTATGCAATTTCTAGAAAATTGAGCCAATTAAAAAAAAGCCAAATTGAATGGATACGTCATGACAAATGTGCAATTTTTCATTGACGAAAACAGTTCAAAGAACTATAGCTTTTGTATTGTTTCAAATGAAAATGACAATGGATTCGGCCAAAATGCCGAAATTTAGCCTTAAAAACGGTGAGCCTACCTTTAAAAACCTCATTTAAAAAAAGAAACCAACATTTTAATACTGATAATACAATTATCCACAAATTGAAGAGACTAGAGAAATAAGAAGAATTAATTCTTTATTTCCTACGAACCCCTTTCCCCTCGTAACTGAAAATGTCTCTGTAATCCTAGTGGTTCTGTGCGTGCCCAAAAGTACGTCCAAACGCACCACCTGTCCCCAGGTTGACATTACTACCCACGTATTGGGGAAAAATTAATTTTGTTCACTCTTGATTAAAGGTTAATTATTGTTGATATGTAAAATCAGTTAATAGAAGTAGTCGAATTTTTTTTAAATTATACATTTTAGATATGTATATGGTAGCAGATAAAAAGGTCCAAAACCGTTTTTCTTCTTCTGTTGTTATATATAAAATTAATGGAACCGCTGGTTTGACAAGTGTCAGGATCCCATGATAAAAAGAAAAACACGAAATGAATCGGTAATCGTGCCAGCTGGATTACCACTGGAATTGAATGGGTAATTACATTAGGGACAGAGAAAAGGCCATTTCCCAATCAGACACCGGCTTTACAGGAATATTCAACCATGTATGATGAAGCAGATAATTAATGCGAATTAGATGGAAATTTCATTGTTTGGATTAATTCGTACTTCTAAGTTTGAGCCGGACAACTTTGCCACATTATGTTCATCAAGCGAGGTAAATTCACGATATATGCCATTTTGCATATTGACAAAAAGACCACCTTTCGCAAAAGGTATCGTAAAAACACAAATAATAGGCTGAACAGCTCTTATCATTTGAAAGGTTAATAATGGATTATTGATCATTTATGTAACAACATCCACATATATCAGGGTTAAAACTTAGCATTATAATTAGTTTCACTTGCTGTTTGTTATCTCATAAAAGCAGTATAAGCAAATAGGCTTTTACTAAATAGATGTCAAACCAATCAAATGATTTGCAATTTCCATCTGTAATATATTAGTTTATTCCCATATCATTATTTATTCAAAAATTATTGAAATGTAAAACTTTCATTTAAAAAAATTAAAATTTAAATTCCTCGGTCAAATGATTGCAAAACAACGATTTTTAAACGTCGTATTGTTCAGATACAATGTACAGTTTATTACTATCCACCTGTTAAGGGGCAAAAGTGAAAAGTAGAAGTAAGGTTTATTATTAACTTTAATTATTTATCAATATTACAAGTTACGTACGTTAAAGACCGAACACACACTAATTTTACTTCTTTTTTAAAAAGATAGTTCCTACTCACAGTAAGTTGTTTTGCAACGATCCGTATTTCGAGCCTTTTAACTCATCATCAGGTTGAAGGACTTCTAGAACCTGATGATGAGCTAAAAGGCTCGAAATACGGATCGTTGCAAAACAACTTACTGTGAGTAGGAACTATCTTTTTAAAAAGGATTGAACACCACACTCACTCCATCATTTATCATTTCTACTAATTTTACTTGTCGTGACCATTCCGAACAATGGACAGAGAATTGTATCAGCTGGTGAAACGTCATCAACTTCAACACAAGGGGATATATCTATCACAAAAACGATATGTCCTCGACATCCTTAACAAATATGGGATGAAAGACTGTAAACCATTGAATACACCTTTAGAGGCTTGCTATGTATTGAAGAAGCCGGCGGAAGAAGATCAAGAAATCATGAAGACGTTACCATTTCAATCATTAATAGGATCCCTCATGTACTCTGTCGCTACAAGACCTGATATAGCATATACGGTGAACTCTCTCAGCCAATTCAATAACTCCTACAATGAGTAGCATTGGAAAGACGTATTACGTGTGTGATTTTGAGAGGTTAATGAATCCCCCCGCACTCTTCGATCAATCCAAATTGAAGGGGTGTAATGAACAATGCGTGCAAAAAATGGAAAAAAAGACATACGAGTACTCAAATATATTTTGACAATTCGAAGGAACAGAAATTAAAAAGAAGGAAAAAGATAAGGCAACACTTGCAAGTCTCGAAAATTAACATAAATATTGTTTGAGAAAGTTTTCGTGGTTTGGGAAAAAAAATTTTAACATTAAAAAAAATGACAAAAAAATAATGTTTTTTTCTTCGATTCGCTGTCCTCCACCGAAACACATATAAATGTAATTTTCACTGCCCTGGAAGACGTGCCCGTAGTACCGGCTTCACCATCGGGTGGCGTTGGAAGTTAAGGACGACTCGCTCACGCAGTCCAGACTCCAATGTTGGGCGGTGTTGGTAGTAAAGAAAGAAGAAAAAGAAGAACAAAAAAAACGCCTCGTTGTGTTGTTTTCAACAGGTTTGTTGTCACCTCTCGGCTGGCCAGCGCTAAACTAAACTTCTCGTCCGATCATACTTATCGGAAGGTGGGGGTTATCTCTGATTGCGCCTTAGCCGCAAAGCGCGTGCTACGCTACCTACAAGGCACACTAGATTTTGGTTTAACGTATAAGAAGACTGGCAAACCTATTGAGGCTTGTTGTGCCGCAGACTGGGGCAACTCATTAACTGATAGAAAGTCATACACAGGACTCATATTCAAATTAGGAGGAGCAGCAATTTCATAGGAAGCCAGAAAACAACGGACGGTTGCACTATTAAGTGTTGAGGCTGAACAAAGGAGGCTGCTCATTTCAATTCACTCCTGAATAACGTGTTGGAAAATATATCTACAATCACGATAAAATGTGATAGCCAAAGTGCGACACGATTAGCAAGAAATCCTATCTACCATACCCGCACGAGTACATTGACATAAGACACCACTTCATTCGGCAAGCCATTGATGATGGGAAGATAAGGATTGCCCACCGAGAGGATGCCAGCAGATATAATGACCAAAGGACTTCCAAAGAAGAAACACGATTTTTGTTGAGAAGAGTTGAGAATTAAAAGGATAATTAATTAAATAATTCGATTGAGAGGGGGGTTGAAGTTGGTGACGTTTCACCAGCTGATACAATTCTCTCTCCATTGTTCGGAATGGATTTAACATAAATTTCTCATCTAGCTGGGGAAGGCACTAACTTTGTTATTTTATTCACTAGTTTCGTGGTCCGCATGACCAATTAATATCTTACACTTTAATTCAGGGGACATTTGAAAAATGGCAAAAAGGAGGGAAAATTCTAAAGGTGGGGTTGAGATTGGAAGTTGGTGTCTCAGTGGATCGAGGTCCCGATAGCTCAAGTGGTAGAGCAGCGGCGATCTAGCCGAAGATCGTGGGTTCGAATCCCGCTCGTGACACTGACTTTTTTATCTCAACTAAAAACCTTAATTAATTGATAGATATTAATTGGTCAAGCGGACCACGAAAACTAGTGAATTCTTTACTAGTTCTAAATTAGGCATGTTGTTATCGTATTTAAGAACCGGCACTTGATCATTTATTGGGTCCGTCTTCACTCGCTGGTTTGTTGAAGTACTCAAACACGTATCATCTTAAGTCAGGAACTATTGTTTGTTTATTTTTATTATAATTAATTTATTTAGTTAAGATAACTGAGAGGTTTTTAATAACTTTCGTTAAAAATTTTTCTTTTTACTGATCAACTGAAAACAGAAAAGTAAGAGGAATATACATATTTTCATTACTGGAAAAATTAAAGTTTACCCAGCTTGCGTTGATTATTTCCCGAAAGTTAGTTTAATTGTTACGATACGTACATCATACCCAAGTTTTGAAAGCAATTACGAAACAAAGATAAATTAATTTCTTTCACGAATTGTATACCGAGAGAAAGTATAAACGCGGTAGTTTTTACAACCTGGATGTTAAACGGACAAAAAATTTATTGAGAAAGGTAATCTGGGTTAAATTTTGGCAATTTCGGGTAAACATATTTTCTTTATTTTTTCCTCTCCTCACCCCCTTTCGCCATTTCACTCTCTCTCTCTCTTTCTCGTTTAAGGAAGAATAAATTGTTGTAAAGAAATTGGCAATCCGAAATATGAGATGTAATCGTAACTTGTTTTATGTTCAGAACGTTCGGTAAATCTATAAAGGGTTCAATTACAGTTTGGTCATTTTAAAACGTCGTGAGAAGAATTTTGCCGTATCGCTAATTAGTTGTTAAACTAATTAATAATTAATTGTGTAAAAATTATTGGATTAACTGTACTGAAAATAAGAATGAGGATATGTAAAAGTCGAAGCAACGCATTTCTTGTTTTCTTTTGGTCGAGAATCCCATTCAAAGAGAAGCCCAAGAATTGCAAAATGATAAAGCAAGAGTAGTAGTCCCAAGAAAGCCCCACGTAGCCATTTTGGGAGGTATGCGTTCGGTAATACCAAATAGTAGTTAGTGGTCAGTCAGTAGTTAAGTTGAATTGGTCAGTTGTCAGTTACAGTTTAGAGTTTACAGTTAGTTACTGGTCAGTATCCAGTGATGAGTTTGAAGTTTGGTTTTGAATGCGACAGCTTCGGTTGTAAAAATGAAGACTAGACCTTTGTTAAATTTATACGGAGTGAGAGTTCTGGCTTTGGCTTAGATAACTTTGCAGATTTGAAGCAGTTATTAAACGTTGTTTTGAAATGTCACGACCTGGATTCCTCTTTTATCGCCGCAATGACGGATTCGGAAGAAAACCCAACCCTGACGATTGATCATCTCTCCAAGATATCCACCTCTCACTTCTCCCCTCTTCATATATTCAATGTATGATTCGGTATATAGAATATCAAATATATATTTTACAAAAAAAAAAAAAATACAAACGTCCGATTTTCAATACAAGAACGTCTGTAAATAGAACTTTTGATTATTGTACTTTTTTACTGCAAGATCTTGTTATATTTTAAATTCATGGAAAATGAGCAGGGTTTCGTAAGGGGAAGGTGAAAATTAGCAAAGGTTTAAAAGTTCTTAACAGATTAAGACAATAAAAGCTACTAAGTAAGTTATTTTCACCCACAATATACTGAGAGGCGATGGAATTAAAAATACCAACAAATCCCTTTTTTAAGTTCTTACTTAAATTTATTAAACGAAACAGTTTGAACCAAACTGAATAATTTATTTGGTTCTATGCCCCAAATTGTAGATTTTAAAAAAGATTTTATGATCCTGCTTCAGAAACAACGTATAATTTTGCATAATGACTTATGCATCCTAGCATTTTTAGAAAATGCTCGCCTAAGATCACCGAACCCGACGAAATTCAACAAGTGAAGATTTCACAAGATCGTTTAAACCGTCGTATAAAATGATATGTATGCAAATACATGGGCGTCGTGGCCCTCGTCTGAATAATCAGGAGTTGGACGAATTTCCAGAATTCCGGGACGAACCGGTGGGATTTAAACCGAATTTTCATGCGTAACTCATTCTGTTTCAACCTCTCTGCTGTAAAATAAGTTTGTCACGTTCATTTTCATCCTTCCTCGCGGTTTATTTCAATATGTTTCATTAAAAGGGTTATTTATTGTCTAAACAAAATTATTTTTAATTTTTAAATTTATTTTAAAACTGCATACAAAATGAAAAAAGAAAAGATTATAGAATCTAGAGTGATGTCCATATGCAAATGCACGTGCACAACATAGTATGTTTGTTTACATGTCTGCCGTGATTGACTTGAACGGCCACCATCGTGTGAAAGTGGCGGAAGTCAACCATAGACCCCATAATTGCCTAAGTTATACAATCGGTTGGTCGTAATGTTCTTTTAGTTGCTGTCAGAGAGAGAAAGAAAAATACAGATTTTAAACGAAGGGTTTTCATATGTACCATTTATTGGTGTCAATTGTGGATAAAATAACACAAGTAACAATCCCAAAAAGACAGAAACTAGATAAAACATGATAGTCCGTTTAGCATTCTCATTAATTCCATTACAATTCGTGGTTGGATTGACCAATTAATTTTTTTCAATTAATTAATCTTTATGAAAGGTATTGGTTGAGGTAAAAAAGTCAGTGTCACGAGTGGGATTCGAACCCACGACCTTCGGTTCAATATGCCGCTGCTCTACCACGAGCTATTGTGATTTCGATCCGCTCAGACGCCAACTTCCCATCTCAACCTCACCTCTCGAATTTTCCCTCCTTTTTGCCATTTTTAAAATGTCATGTAATCTATTTGAATCTCGGCGAAAAATGAAATGGCCACGGAAAGCTTTCGTGAAGATATACCTCAGTTTGCTTATTAAATCCATTACAGTTCGTGGTCCGATTGACCAATTAAATTTTTTTCAATTAATTAATCTTTATGAAAGGTATTAGGTTAAGATACTTAGAGACTTTTTTTATCTCAACCAACACCTTTCAGGAAGATTAATTCTCATTAATATTCTTCGGGGTAAATGGGGATAAACTCGGCCATTCATGCTAATAAATTACATCACAAATCATTCACACTACCCCGAAGTACTCAATATTCCTGGGGTAATTGGGGTATAAGCCGTTCTATTCGTGCAAATAAATAAATTCATTCCGATAAATAACACATCACATACAAGTCTATATATAATTAAAATTGGTGTTAGTATATCATTTCGACATATATTAGGCCAACGCATAAAAAACTTTTTTTCAACCTTTTTATACCTAAATATATAACCCTCAATATTTTGGATGTCGAATGAAAGACAAAAGATGATGATGTACAACTATGTGATTAATATCTTTCAATTAATTAAGGTTTTTAATTGAGATAAAAAAGTCAGTCTCACGAGCGGGATTCGAGGTGGGAAGTTAGTGTCCGAGTGGATCTAGGTCAGAAAGCTCAAGTGGTAGAGTAGCGGCGTATTTAGCCGAAGGTCATGGGTTCGAATCCCGCTCGTGACACTGACTTTTTTTATCTGAACTAAAAACCTTGATTATTTGAAAAATATTAATTTGTTATAATTAATTACGAAGAAGGCTGATATTCCATTCCATATCATTTCTATAAACTTCTGTCTTTTTTCCGTAAAATAACATATGAGTTAAATTGAAAAAATAAATAAACTGAACAGATAAAAATAAACTTCATCAAATCACTTGTTTGATTTTTTTCAGTTAACATTTATTTTTGTTGTTTAAGTGATTTTCATTTGTATATTGCTAAATTTACATCAACAATAGGCCATATATTTTACTAAGCTGTATATTTTAAAGAAAATAAATTTATGCTTGCCTATGGGCCACAAGATGTGAAAACGTCACATAAATATGAAGTTAATTAAAAACAAGGGATTATGCTCCCATGTAAAATAATATATACACCATGACATGGTATTATTATGCTTATTTTAAATGCTGTTACACCTCAACCTGTGGGGTTTTTTTCAGTAAGACACGACGCATGAATTTGGCATAAACTGCCTAAAAATCCCAATTTCTCACAGTAGATGAACGATGCCATTCTTTACTTATGACACTCCAGTTTACTTTTGCCAACTGCATCTCAATATTTGAGGTATTCAATGAAAGATAAAAGTTGTCAAAAGATGCCCTATGTACAACTATGCAAATAATTACAAAGAAGACTGATATCCCATGCCATAGTATCTATTTTGGAAAAACGTTGCATTTCAATATATGGTAATATGAATGGCAATAATGACATGACAAAACTATATCTGTGTCATTCCTATGATCATAAAGAACGCTTCTGAAGAAATTCGATCAAAATCAGATTTTAAAGATAACCTCATACATACAAAAATATCTTTTTTTGTTCATATTTTTTAATATTTAATGAACAGATATACAATATAGAAGAATATATCTTTTTCTAGATATGGCATAATTTTAAAAGTTTTGTTAAGTTTGTAAATAAAGTTTTTATACTCTACAATTAAGCCTTTCTTATCGGAGCTTTTCCTTCTTTTACTTATCAAGCATTTCCATTGTAATAAAACGTAATAATCTTTGACATTTGTCAACAAGAGGCTATTTAAGTAAGTCCTCTTTTACGGTTTATTTAACCCGGAATATATTATTTTATTGGCTGCGCTCCTAATAGAGACGTCCAGGCTCGTGAAACCTTTTTTAATGCTGGCTCCTTTAACGTCTAAAAATTCCCCGCGTCGTACTAATAGATCAAGCAGGAAATTGGAAAATATCCTCACCCTTAGGGACAAAAGCAATTTCATGGTTTACACACGCGAATTCGCCGGTCGAAATTACAAAATTAAAAATGACATCGATTCCCATTCGGATTAAATATATATTAGGTTTTTTGAGGTTATTATAGATCATAGGTCGACGAGAAATGCCGAAAACGCAACAATTTTTAAATATAATGATAAGATATCACAAATACATTTTTTTCCTTCCAAAAGGTAGATTGGGGATGAGACCAGGAAGACAGAAACATTTATTTTCTTGTCGAGCTTTCGGCAGAAAATATCGTCTTCATCAGGACTCTATATTAACAAATTAACATAAGTAAATTTTCAAATACACAATTTTTAAATTTTCCTTAATTACTAACTCGAAAAAAATCGTTATACTATATGAACAGGTACATGGGTACATGTGTGGATAACGGATAGCCGGTAGAACCCACCTTCGATAAACGAAGGTAATAAATATTCCTAAACGCTACAGTATTGCCAACTGGCTCAAACTTCAATCTATAAAAAATTCACAAACATTTTGGTATCAAATATCACAAATTATACAATTAAAAGAAAACTATAAATTAATTTGAAACAATCCTAACCAAACAGAGTCCTGATGAAGGCGATATATTCTGCCGAAAGCTCGACAAGAAAATAAATGTTGTTTCTGTCTTCCTGGCCTCATCCCCAATCCACCTTTTGGAAGGAAAAAAATGTATTTAAACTGAGAAGACTGATCAATCACCAAAGAAAATAGATATCACAAATGTTTATCCATCTAATTACAAATTTTAATCAATTTCAAAAGTCAAAAACATCAAGCACACACACAAATATTGTTACATTGCCGAGGAAATTGAAAGAATGCAGAGGCTGATTATTCGTATATATTGACAGATAAGGAATATCTGGGATGCAATCGTAGTCATCAGTATAGGCGTGAAGATACCGAACAGAAATTTTGACTGAGTTTGAATAATCAGGTGGAACAACAGGCAATAAAGCTGAGATGTAGATACACCGAGCCCTTTTAGAGCTATGGTATCCTACTTCTGTGTCTAAAGCACACAGATGAGACCTGTCATTAAGATAATTGATTTTTTTTTTTTTAATTTATTTGTTACCTAAACAGTATGTATACTGTACAAATATGTACATGAGTGATAAATCACACAGCACAACACTAGCACTAATGCCAGCACTGCACCGGTAGAGCACATGCATTGAGGAGATTGCTGGCACTCATTGTGTATGACTAGGTATCAAGGAGTTCCAGAGGCGTGGTGTGTTGTCAGGATGGGAATGAGTGGATAGGGCTCGAGCAGTATGGTTAGGATGGTTCGAAAGGTTGGTATGGAAGGTTTAGAATCTGGACTGGATTAGTTCGTTGGCAAAAGGAATGTTGAGGTCTTTGTGCATAGTGAGGTTAGTGACATAATAAGGTGCTTTGACAATTTGTCTAAGGACTTTCGATTGGAAGGACTGGATGCGCTGGATATTGGAGAACTTGATTAATAGACACGGTTTCAAGTGGTCGAATTTCTTATGGTCACATTGGACATTCCAAAGAACTTCTACCTGCGGGCAAGTGTAGCGCCACAGTTTGTTAATAGGTTGGTGTCTCCTCTTACTCTTTGCAAATC
Organism: Cimex lectularius; assembly: GCF_000648675.2. NCBI lineage: Eukaryota > Metazoa > Arthropoda > Insecta > Hemiptera > Cimicidae > Cimex > Cimex lectularius. The sequence continues at coordinate 384,820 of NW_019394227.1, forward strand.
TGCAAATGCCGTCCTGGATTATTCCAATCTGCTTTAAATCTCCATTTAGTTTGCACAGCCCTGTTAGGATTCGCAGTTTGTTCCTGCTTCCTTTGGTTCATTCTGTTACTTCTTTCCTTCCGAAATTTGTTAGGAGGTTCTTGGATTGCGTGAATTGCATTGTTCCTTCATTTTCTTTTTGCCCTTCTGTGAGAGGTACTCATTAATAGTGTGGATTCCTATGCCACTCGAGTCCTATTAGCGGTATAGCAGCCCCTTTCCTTCCCAGGGTGTCCGCTTTCCCATTCTACTCCCATGTGTCCTGGGAACCAGCAGAACAGTGACAAAGCTAGTTCAAGCGTCATTGTATCTGGCGACCAACGTTCAAATCGCGACTGATAGCAGGATAACCCTGAACTGTACAAAGAGAAAATAAGATGCACTGCATTGAAGAGAGTAGAGCGTAGTCGCATGATTTCATTTTCATGTGATAGAGCGCGTGTTATCGGGGAATGAACTCGCGATCGGACGGTTTAGTCCCGAACTGATGATTTGCCTCTCTTCTACCATGATTCCTCTAACCACAGTCAAGAAGAATATAGGTGAGCGCAGTCAGGAGAAGTGGAAGTTGTCGACCATCTTGCAAATTCAGACAGAGCAGCGGAATGGCAGAGTAACTGCGTAGATTTCCATCATAAGTCCTGCTTGATCACAGCCAAGCACTATCCCAAAGTGTGGACGACCTGCTATTCTAGTGCAAGAGCGTCCAATCTGCCAGACTTCCGGCTAATTATGAATTTCTGAGACCAAGTAGAAACTTTTCATTCACGAGTTGAAAATCTCATTTTGTATTTTCTGATTGAATTTGATTTCTTTTGATTTACTATTCCTTTTCATATTGACATTTTTTACTATTGTGTAAACTATCCTTCGGCATCATACATGTAATGTAATTAATGGATTATGTATTCAAATAAACTCCCTGGTGGGTGTGCATCCTCCATGAAAAAACGTACACATAAATCGTTTGAAAAATTATATATGTCAATAGGAAACATTTAAACGTATGAGCACATTTAAATATTTATTCTGTATATTAGAATTTTCTCTCGGGCCTCAGTTCAAAGCATATACAGAATAAGAAAAATAAATTAGTTTCGAGAATAGACCTCACTTTTTATTTGAATTTAATTTTTTACAGTATTGAAAGAGTCTTTTTGTAATATTTAAAACTTTGAGATAACAAAAATCCAAGTGTAAATAGAAAGGATATTAAAGGATAAAGCTTTCCTTTGTCTTGTGAAGTTATAAATACTAAAGATATTTAAATTAAGTTTAATTTTGTTAAATTGTAAAATCATTTAAATTATGAAGTAATGTATATATTATTTTAATACATTAAAAATTCACCAAGGTAATATGTTCTAAAATTGTTGTTCAATTAGAATTGATATTAATAAATATGGTTTAAGTTACGAAATAGAAAGATAATTAGATTGTCGTAATTTAAAAACACTGACGTTTTTATTGCCAATGGTAATTATAAAATCTCTCTCTCTCTCTCTCTCTCTCTCTCTCTCTCTGTCTCTCTCTCTCTCTTTCTCATTATTATTTACAATTACTTATGGGAGAAAAGGCGTTTTGTTCACATCACATTAACATGGATTGGAAATACTACATTAAAGAAGATTAGATCTTTAAATCGATCGAATTGGGCAATCTTTATAACTCTTCAAAATTTTCACTTGATTGAAATTTTTTAAATTATTTTTGTATATGAACCCTACTGCTTATGGAACGTTTTATTAAGAATTTTTGCGGGCCTTATATAATTTAATTTAAAAAAAGGAAATACTTACTTAATAGCAAACACACATACATATTCTCTCAAATTCTTTGCTGATCTTTAAAAAAGCAAATTGATCTATATTTTCATATATAACACAGATAATTAGAGTTTTTTTAGTCTTTGAAAATATTTGATTTTTGGTTCAAACAAATGAAAATGCATAATCTTTTAGAATCTATAATCAAAAGATCTGACTCGCAACTTATTCGATGAATGAAATCATTCAGAAAAAATTTACATTTTCATCGTTCAGTATGCACAAAGTACTGATAAAATGTCATGCTTAACAACAACTTAGTGTCATGGCTGTGACGGATTTCAAAAAATCTCTTTACCCGTAAGACTGCTGAAGGATATTTTAAAATATTGTTAATAATAAAAGCGTCCCATAATCTATTGTTAAAATTCTGTTTGAATTGAATTTTCTAAATGTAAACCTATATAAACTACAGGTAATACATAGGTTTAAATTATTTCAACATAAATTTTTAAAAATTGAGTTGTATGAAATAAAAAGAAAATTAAAGGAGATTTGGAAAACATTATTTACTCATGTGTCAAATATTTACTTTTCATTATTTCAATCCAAAATAATTTAATCTTTACTAGTGGCGCATTAGGTTCGCAGAGTGGAAAATGAAAATAAACCTAACGAAAAGCGTACAATGAACCGTGCGTAAAAGTATCTCTCCTGGGAGCACAAAAGAAACCCCATTGCCTACCACCTTCTGCTATATCTTGGACTTTTCATGGATAAACGACTAATTTGGAATCCCCACACAAGACTGAAAAGACAAGAAACAAACCAACGTTGTAAATGATTAAAAAGACAATAAAATTATTAACGCTCGTTTTTATATTTCAAAGAATAATATCCATGACGACCTCCACAACCCCTTTGCATGACCTCAATCAAAATCGATGCAAATTTCATCCATCAATGAGTATTCCCTATAATTCTCTTAAAAATTCTTAAAATTCTCCATGAATGAAGCAAAAGTGACGGTGTTTCCGTGTGAAGGAGTGTTGTCACTAGGCAACTTCTCCTAAAAGTCACTCAAACTCCAAATCCAGCATATATAAAGATATTTACTTAATAGAATATTTACGGTTGTAAATAGTTAAAAAATATTTTTAAAAAATAGTTGCAGCGCGAAAATCTAATTAGACGTTTAAATAAAAGCATAAAATAATATTACCATGCGTTAAATTCAAAAGGCGTATTGTTTTTTCACCTCGTTAAATGAAATTTATGATCAATAAACAAGGGTATTTGTTTTGGTCGGTTCTAACCCACCTTTATGTTCTGCCAACAAGAAATACGATTATTGTTCTTTTTACTTTTAATATCCACCTTATTATCTGTGTAATCATCTGCGTACCTTTAGCAGTCTAGTGAGAAAAAATTACACCAATTACATACTTTCTAACATTATCTATTAAATTAAACGTTTATAAAAAATATTTGTATGAATTTATTGCTATGTAGTTTGAAATGTGTTTTTTTTTTCAATATAAGGACGCAGATCCGAGTACCGCATGACAGATCTGTAATGCAGAATGGTATAACCGAAGCGCCGTACGAAAAGATAAAATACTTAACCGAGCCGTTTTCCCTCTTCACCCATCTATTTTGCGATTATTTGCATATACCGTTCGCTGCGATATAATCTGACGTTCTCACCTGTAACAAAACAAGGATATAATTTAAAAAAAATTATTATAAACTATTTTTCTACAAATGCTTTAATTCTTTTCAGTTTGCGAAGAAACTATCAAAGTCTAATAACGTCTATTGATTGGAGATTAATGATTTATATAAGCACAAATTTGCACAATCATAGTTGCAACCACAAGGTTTTCAGCATCTCAACCTGAGAAGATATATTGTGCTGCCCTGTTGTTTATAATTCGCTGGCCAATTTCACGTTATTAATCCACACATGTACATACAGATTTAAGCCTATCACTTCTCACAATCCACTGGCGAATCCAGCTTTTGAAATTTAAAATGAATTACCGGCATGACTCGAGGTGTTGACGGTCCAGGGTAGACCTTGAACTTATCCGTCCAGGTACCGAAGCTTGGCTTCAGGGGCTATCAACAGCTAGGTCATTACACCCCCTCATAAATCAGTCTAATCACTAGTCTAGTCTCTAGTCATAATTTTTGCACGTTGGATTTTGTATTTAGTTGTAAAATAAATAAACAAAAAAAAAAAAGTAAAGATCAAAAGTGTGCCGTTTGTAAACACCTGCATGTTCTTAACGGATTGCCTGATACAAAAATTTAAAAAAAAATTAGACTATTACCGTCATTTTAAAACCATATTCGTGTTATTCTGATAAGTAGAAATATTTTTAAAATTGATTATTCGGAAATCGTGAGATGCGGTCTGGTGTGATGTAGGTTTCGGAAAAACATTTACTCTATCGTGCCAACGTTTCGATCTTTATTGAGATCATCTTCAGGGTTCAAAGTGTTTGTTTTCTACGTAATTGTGTCATTCTTGCGTGTCGTGTTGAGAGTGCCCTGACGACAGGCAAGGATGGCACAATTATCAGACAACAAACATTTTGAGCCCTGAAGATGATCTTAATAAAGATCGAAACGTTGGCACGATAAAGAAAATGTTTTTCTGAAAACTATATCACACCAGACCGCATGTCACGATTTCCGAATAATCGTCGACTAACGGTCACTAATCACCACACATTTTTAAAATTCTTTTAAATTTTTTTTAATAACTTTCCAAATTCAATGACACTTATGACAAAACTTAGTCAAAGTGAAGTTAGACGGCCTTATTGTATACTTTATTTGTTCGTATTACAAAGTAATTAATCATGTTATGTAAGTACGAATTATTAACAAACAATTTTTACTAAATTTGTTGAAAACAAAATCTCTCAGCAATACTAGGATTATAGTCTGTCTCATCTGTTATCAAGCGAAAGTTTTCGTTTGGTTTGTCTTTTTCTTTTTCTTCTTCTTTTTAGATCTTATCTTTTTCCCTTTACTTTCCTTTGTCGCTTCTAGTACCAATTTTTGCGGCGACGATCTTAAAAGTCTTTGTAACAAAGTGATTATGCTGAAGTTTACCAAGTGGAAAACGTACTTGCCCAATGCACGAAAGTGAAGCAGGTGATTTTTTTATTCTATCGAAAATACGTCGGTGTTATATATCGATGTTTCATATATCAAATGCACAGTGTTTTTTGAGAGAAAATATCCCCTTTAGAAAGTGAGCAATTTTCTTTGCCGCCATCCTTCAAACGCGTCTTCTGAAAACAGGTTTGTTGACACGTCCCATTTATTTCAAAACTAATAAACAATTTCATTATAAGCGTTTTTCTAAAATTATCATAAAAGATCGTTTTCAGTGTATAAATGTTTCAAGCGGAAGGAAAAATGATTAATAGCAAACAAATTAATTCAAACTTTAAAAAAATTGTGTTTTTGGAAAACAATCCATAAAAGTTTTAATTTTTCAATTACAACTTTGAAACTATTTTAAAATAACTTTCAACATATACTGAATAAACTTAAAAAAACCGGAATTAATTTGGATGAACGGTTGCATAGATAATGGGTCCTGAACTTTCCCCCCTCGCCCTGTCAGTGGTGGAATTGAGCGACCCCTTTATTAATACAAAAAAGTAGTTCACATGTTAAAGAGAAATTTAAAAAAGTCTTTTGATTGTAAAGTTTCGTTTGTAATCGTGGCCTAAATCGGAACTTTTAAAGTGGTAAAACATACTTTTAAACGCAATTAGGTTTAATTAAGTTATTAGGTAATTTTATTCAGCCTTTAAATTACATAGAACAAAAGTCTGCTGGCAAAACAGCGAAATGAAGTTTTGAATTAAAGGTTTAAATTCCTTCGATAGAGTTTTCTTTTCATTGATAACACACATTCAGTGTAAAGTTACCACTTTGATCTACGGATTACGTATATTGTCTTTTCTTTAAAATTACGTTTGCAACTTTTTTTGTAAATCACCTTTGGGTTGAGAATTTCGTCTACCTCCTACCAATCCTTTTTCTGGCACGTCAATCGTCTGGAAAGAATGGCAATCTTTTATCGTCCAATCCATGATGGTGATCGTTTTGTACTGACATCACTTCCAGTCAATATTTTCCCCGGGTGGGCAACCGGCTAATATTTTTCCTCTCAAACGGTAATAATTTCTTGTTTCGTTTCATTATTAATTTCAAATCTGCTCTTGGCTGTCAATTTTTCTCGGTGCTTTGATATTTTATGATTTTGCTTGGTCGATTATATTGATTTCGGTTTAAATCAACGTATCAATTGTTTGGAAAACGAAATTTTTGAAAAAAATGATTTGACATAACCTGGAATACAAAGAAAACCTAGGGAAAGGAATTTTCGCGAGTAGAGTCAAAGACATAGTGCTTCTTAAGAATAAAGGTCGAGTGGATTATACGGTACTAAGCTAGGGACGTATATTAAGACAGAAGGCTGCAGTGCTTTGGGAACACAAACTTCCTAGTATCCATAATCATCATCATCATAATCATGAAGGTAAAAAAAAAAATGGATAAAGTGTAAAGGTGCTAGGCACAATAAGCTTATGCTAAACCAACCCTCATGAAGATTGGCATACTCACTCCACTGTTAGAGAGAGCTAAACTCAGATGATTGAAAGGACCTTTACAAGTCCCTAGCATTGAGGAAACATCTACCTAACATGGGTATATTCAATAAGACCGCTTGTAGGTTATACAATGACGATGAAGGAACAACTGCATATACCATCTTTAAATACGAAGCAACCACGCAATAGAGACATAACCTTGGGTACAAAGAAAACAAAGGTTAGGGATGTAAGAACGACAGTCCATGACCTAGTACTTCTTAAAAGAAGGATCGAGTCAATTGTACTGCACTACAATAAATAACTAGGAAAGTTAAATAACTACTACTTTGTAATTTCAACAAAAGCCCTCAAATATAAAATCTTGCGTCTAGCCATACCATACTTCTCAAACAATAGATTTCATTCTAAACTATTAATTGCAAACCATCTACAAACCTATCTAGAGATCCTCTTTTCTTGAAATGCCCCCACGCACACACTAAGGTACAGGTGAAGCGACCATGGATGGATCTTGGTTCTACAGTTGATTTCCTGCAATTCAAGCCAATTACAGCTATATTGGCCTTAACAACAGACATGCCAGATCAGCGTGTATCAGGGATTTGCACGTTAACATTTTTTTGCTAGCGCGTTACGTAAAAGTTTTAAAAAGGGGGTATTAATTGTTTATTAAACAGAGTTTTGGAAAATGCATATTTAACGGTGTTATCTTTATAAAGAATGATTATTCGGAAATCGTGAGATGCGGTCTGGTGTGATGTAGGTATTAGAAAAACATTTTCCTTATCGTGGCAACGTTTCGATCTTTATTGAGATCATCTTCAGTTCATCGCCTACGTCACACCAGACCGCATCTCACGATTTCCGAATAAACATCGACTAACGGTCACTAATCACCACACATTTATAAAGAATTTTTAACTTTAAATAAAAATACTTTTTATTTTAATATTGCATTCACACATACGCACAAACCCGTGTGCACAAACGCGCACGTTTTAGAGTAATATTCTTCTTTTTTCTTTTTCTAATTTTTAAGAGATTAGACCGATTCAGAACCCATTTCAATTTCCTATTCACATACATCTATTACTTTTTGGGTTTTCAAGATACATTTCTTTGAAGACTCCCAACAATGCCAATAGCATAATGTAAACAATACCAAAAAAACAAAAAACAACGCATCAGTGTTACATTCGTTGGACTGAGTCGGTCTTCCAAAAAATTAGAAACCATGTATTAAAAAATGATGTCACAAATAGACATCTTTAAGACTAATTTGTTTTGATGACGACCATCAAATAGGCCGAAAGTTTGGCAGTAACAATTGAATTTGTTTTTTCATCCAGATTATTCGTGAGTAGAAAAATGGTCCTCACATCTAACACTATAAAAAGAAACTTATAGATCAAGTTGGAGGACAGCTAATTTTACGTCACGTTTGTAACCAAAAGAAATGTATTTCTACGAGGTAGATGTGTGTTTTCTCTCTATTTATTGTTATTATTTCCAATAGGCAAATGAATTCCACACCTTTTACATCCAAGAAGACCATTTACTTTATTGTAATGTTAATTTTATGATGAGAATTTAGAGGATATAGTAATTAGTAGGTAATTGTTTTTTATATGTATTTTGTATAGACGTGTAAATTTCGATCTTTTTTAAATGGAGATTTGAAAATATATGCATATATTTTTTTATCCTATAGTGAAAATAGGTTGTTATGAACCGCTGAGAAGTTCTTGGTTCGCTTGGGACTTCTTTCCAACTTCCTTCCCAACTCCCGGGGGTTTCTACCCGTCAATCAGACGACAACCAAGTTTTTCCCCCTTCGACCGGCATATACTCGAAATTTCGTAAAAATTCTGAATTACGTACTGATTGGCCGGAGGAAAAATTGCGTTTCACGTACAGGCTAACAAGCCTGTTTTTAACCCGTTGCCCTTCACTACTAACCGAGGGAAATGGAAAATAAACGCCCATGAAAATTTTCCATGCTTTTAATTATTCATGAATCGTGAGATGCGGTCAGGTGTGATGTAGGTTTCAGAAAAACATTTTTTTTATTGTGCCAACGTTTCGATCTTTATTGAGATCATCTTCAGGGCCTGGGGTTTACAAACATTTTTTAAATTTAACAAATACATGTAGGATGTGGAAAAAACTGAATTTATACAATGCAAAATATATTTTTTATATTCAATCAAAGTATTTCTTCTCACTCAAAGGAGACTTTGATTGAATATAAAAAATATATTTTGCATTGTATAAATTCACTTTTTTTCCACATCCTAATGTATTTATTAAATTTAAACAATGTTTGTAAATCCCAGGCCCTGAAGATGATCTCAATAAAGATCGAAACGTTGGCATGATAAAGTAAATGTTTTTCTGAAACCTACACCCCACCAGACCGCATCTCACGATTTATAAATAAATATCGATTAACGGTCACTAATCACCACACATTTCTAATAATAATTAATATCATTAATTTCTAGTGTAAAACACGAGTTTTATTATTATTAATTTAACTAAAATCGTATTCGCCTTACTTATTTACTTTATACATTTTGCACTTTGATTAATTAATATATTGTTTATATTTTGCTAGGTAGGTCGGGTTGTTAAATTAATACCAAGGGGTTTTCAACATACTGATGCCGGCTTTACATCGGAAATTCGATCACCCTCCCGTAAATCGATGAGTCTTTAGATAGCAACTTGACTCAACGGTTGTCCGAGTGCATAAAATGTTAGGGTAGTGGTAGTCGAAAATTACGATATGGAGGATGAAGGCAGCAGTTTATTATTTTATGTATTTATTTATATAATATTACTCTTCCACGGGCATTCGCCCATAAAGGATAGAGTCAAAACTAAAATAAATTCATACAAAAATTAGGTAAACTATATATAAGGATAAGGCAGAATAATTGAACCAGACACAAAACCGTCAATAAAAAAATGGCTACATCCTCTTCAGCCCAAGGCTGCAAGCCGTTTTAAATATAGCGATGTGATCAGCAATATTTCATGTTTTTCCAGCAGCGTGCGAAATAAGGTCCCTGAGATACATACTCGTCCTCATGTCTATTACAGGGTTCAGAGAAAAGCTGTCCAAAATCTCAAGGGGAATCAATGAGATCGTTGAGCAGTGTCCATCCAAAAGACAAAAATGACAGTCTTCGGCAGAGACTCAAAGCTAAAAGATCAATAGATCTTCATATTCAATGCCAAGACAAGAATGCCTCGTCTTTTCATTAATTATTTAAGTTCCTTTGACCGAACCGTCACAACAGCCCTATCTTTGTAAGGAGCCCAGGCTATAACGTCCAATATTTGGGGACTGGTGTACAGGGTGTCCCAGTTCCTTCTGACGAAACTCAGGGAATCGATTCTTCTCTCCGTTTGGAGCAAAAAATGCCCAGAAGAAAATTTTCGGAAGGTTCTCTTTTCTGAAGATATTCGTCAATTTAGGTTTTTTCAACTTTTCACTACCTTACCATATAAAAACGCTTACAACTTCCAAAATCTTGAGAGTACAACAAATCCAATTACACCATTTGAAAGAACGCTAAATTTGCTGTAACATACGTCTTTGCAATAATCTGAATGACATAAAATGTTAGCCAATATCAGTTGGAACATGTCAAAATTACAAAATTTAAAATTTTGGTCATGATTGCACGTTCTACTGAGGTTACTAAAAATACCTACAACTTGTCAAATTTCACAGAAACTTCTTCATCTAATATGCTTAACGTTGATATATCCAGGTTTTTAAATAACGTTCTAGTAGAGTTGAAAAATAACAATTGAATGTTCGAAAACGTGAGCTAAGGTAAATTTGAAGGGGGGAGGTAGAAATAAATCAAGTAGAACTCGCTTTGTAAAATAAAAATGACACATCTGTAATCTCACAAAAACCATACCAGAAACCTTCATACAATAAAATGCAATGGTTCATCTTCGAGCAAGCACCTAACAGCAAAGGTGGAACTTTTCAGAGGAAAGACTCAAAGTGATTTCCTTTTCTTTTTACAAAGCGAGTTCTAATTGATTTATTTATACCTCCCCCTTCAAATTTACCTTAGCTCACGTTTTCGAACATTCAATTGTTATTTTTCAACTCTACTAGAACGTTATTTAAAAACCTGGATATATCAACGAAAAGCATATTAGATGAAGAAGTTTTTGTGAAATTTGACAAGTTGTAGGTAATTTTTTGTAACCTCAGTTGAACGTGAAAACATGACCAAAATTTTAAATTATGTAATTTTGACATGTTCCAACTGATATTGCCTAACATTTTATGTCATTCAGATTATTGCAAAAAAGTATCTTACAGCAAATTTAGCGTTCTTTCAAATGTTGTAATTGAATTTATTTTACTCTCAACATTTTGGATGTTGTAAGCGTTTTTATGTGGTAAGGTAGAGAAAAGTTGAAAAAACCTAAATTGACAAATATCTTCAAAATAAAGAACTTTCCGAAAATTTTCTCCTGAGCATTTTTTGCTGCAAACGAAGAGTAGAATCGATTCCCTGCATTTCGTCAGTAGGAACTGGGACACCCTGTATATGGTCAAGACATTTGAAAAATCGGAGTTCATTCTTTTCAAAAAGCTAAGGTTTGTAAGAAATCTTTTAGTTACATCAGAATAATTGTTTTTATGTAGTACACTACTAACAAGAAGACGACCAGGTTGGTTTGGCACGGATTTGGACCAAACTTATTTTGGTGATCCTCCAAAATATCGGATACGCATTTTTTGTGAATAGACCCTGGTTTCGCCCAATTTTTTTATTTTTATTTTTGAAAATTACCGATCAAATATTATTAGTTCGCTCGTACTTTCTCATATAAATTACAATTGCAGCATTTTTTATATTGATTGCAATAAAAATATAGTAAAAGCTATCAAATTTTATCGATAAGCAAAAAAAAACCTTTTTTAAAAAATAAACTAGGCCATACAATTTTTTTCTCTTAAAACTAATATGAAATTTTGTTTTAGTACCTCCAGAGATACCTATATATTTAGGTATCTATTATATATTTTCGTTTGAATTTAAATTAATCGATTTTTTGATCGCTAAATTTTTCCGATTTTTAAGAAGTCGTTATCGGAATATCTGATTCTAACGGCGATAATTCACAAAAGGCCAAAAGGATTATAATGCCAAATATACCATTTTAATGAAGAGGAACGTACCTTATTAACGAATTACGCATCATAAAAATATATAAAAGATTTCTCAAGAAGATTACTCAAAATAGGAAAACTATTTGACAAAAGTTAATCTTTTTTTTTTAAATCGTGAGGTGCGGTCTAGTGTGATGTAGGTTTCAGAAAAACATTTTCTAAATATAAATAATGGTCCGTTTTTAATGTTTGATAGTGTTGAAAACCCCTTTGTATTAATTTAACAACCAGACCGACCTAGAAAAATATAAACAATATATTAATTAATTAAAGTGCAAAATGTATAAAGTAAATAAGTAAAGCGAATATGATTTTTTTTAAATTAATAATAATAAAAGTCGTGCTTGTACACTAGAAATTAATGATATTAATTATTATTAGAAAAAACAAAATCAAAATTGGTAATTGCTTATGGGTGGAAAAAGAAGAATGTAGAAGAAATTCCTTCCTTTTGGTTTCAAGAAGTATGAAACCAAAAATTTCTTTTCGACCTTGATCAGAATACGGACAAAGCATCTAACTTATATCTTCGTCCTTATGACTTACCACGGACATAATTTTCTTCTCAATTATTTATATACAATTTGTTTCGAAATGAAAAATTTGTGTCACAGGCGGGATTCGAACCCACTCGGCAAAATACGCCCCTGCTCTCCCACTTGAACTACCGTGACTTCGATCGCCCATGCCACGAACTTTCCACCTCGTCTCCCCGTTTATTACAATTGTACAATTGTAATAATTTTCTTCTGTCCTGAATATGAGGAAAGAATAGAAACAGTTTTTGATGTCTTAACAAAATTAAAAGATGTCAGGAAGCCATAAGCTAGGAATCGTTGTTGGCATGGAAATAAGTACATATATAAGTTAATTTTTAACCTCCAAAATGCAAAATTGAAATTTATCAATGAAATATTGTGAGAAAAGCGAATTATAACATATTTGTCTATGCTTACTCAAGATGATTACGAGAGTTTCTTCAACCTACCTGTTATTTAGGCAAAGCCAGAATGTCTTGGAATAAAATAAAATGTTGAAATAATAAATAAAGCATGCATGAAATAATAAATGTGTGGTGATTAGTAACCGTTAATCGATTCAGAAATCGTGAGATGCGGTCTGGTGGGGTGTAGGTTTCAGAAAAACATTTTCTTTAACGTACCAATGTTTCGATCTTTACTGAGATCATCTTCAGAGCTCAAAGCGTTTGTTTTCTGCGTAATTGTATCATTCTTGCGTGCCGTGTTGAGAGAGCCCTGAACATGATCTCAATTGTCACTAGGTCACTAATCACCGCACCCTTTTTTTAAAATAGAAATAATGGTCAGTTTTTATTGTTTGATAGTGTTGTAAAATGCACTTGACAATTTATTAAAAAAGAATTATCAACCATGAAAATCGGTTTTGAGGAAAATGGTATATGTTGCATTAGGAATTGTCACGCAAGATAGATGCTCTCGAAATTATGAGTCAAAAAGTTAATTTAGAAGGATTTCCGCAGAAGGTACTTAACGATTTTACAACGCTAGCATCACAACAATGAGGTCAAATCCACGTTTTGATAATTTTCTGACTTACTTTACAGAATGTTTGTTAAAATGTGCAAAAAAAGATGTATTTTGTAGATTTATCTTTTTAAATATACAAAGAAGTGTATGTAATTTGACCAACTTTTGTCCGAGAAAAGCAAAAATCGAAGAAGAAATTAAATCAAACTTATGTGAGTTTATTTCAAAAATTATTACTAAGGTCAGCTGGTGCCGTCTCGGTTGTCTAGAATATCCTTAAAATAAAAATGTATAAATTAACATTAAACCTACTCTGTTTACCGAATAAATTTTTGCCAGACAGAATTTTCAAATAAATTTTTCAATGTAAGGAAAATTGGATTTTTTACATTTAGAGATCAACAACGCGAAATGGATCGCCAGAGGGATGAAAAGGGAAAAGAAAAAAAAAGGACGTTTCAATTCGTCACGGGGTTGAAACAGCGATGACGATCGTCAAGTTTGATACGACAGAAAATATTGATATGTGCAAATGTAAAAATAAACAACGATCCAAGCCCCGTTGTACGGCGGGTTATATTTGTCGTCACATGTTAGCATTTCCTTGATTTTTGTATTTTTGGATGTTTGCTTTGAGAAACAGCCATAATCTATTTGGCTTTGCTATTGTTGCATTTAGGTTTGATGTAGTTAAAACATGACAGAAAATGAATTCCCAACACAAAACAGCAACTATAAAACAACTCTGAAACAAACCAAAATCTCTCTTTACATTTAAATGATCCGGTTTTGCATCGTAGTTTCAATTAGTATTAATTATCATTATTTTTACAAAGGTTCGTCACAGCAGAGGTTGTTGACCCTCGGGATGTCGTTGTTTTTGGAAAAAGCCAACTTGTTAGTATGTCGGGTTCGAATGTAGAGCCGCTGGATTCGAACCCGGGACCTTTATTTTACAGTGATGAGCGCCGTGTCAACGCCTAAACCGGTGCAGCCACCGGCGCCCCCAGGTGGGAAAATAACAGGGTTATAAGCAGGGAGAGGCTAGACGCAAAAATATTCTTCTTTTCATGTCATGATGCTTTGTCATAAATAGGCTGAGTCAAGCAAACGATGCACCCTTATTTATTAATAGTTATTCATTTTCAAACTGCTACAGATTAACCAAGTATTTCACACTTACAAAAAAGTGTGGTGCCATTCTTGGGCTGTCATATTGGTTTTGTGTGAAATTCTTCTGAAACATGAATTTGTATTCTGCTGTTTTTATACGATTGCCAGCAGACTTGGTACAAAATTTATATCTACACCTCTATTGCATTTTCCAAACAACATATGTTTTGTAAACCATCGAAGTCCTGGAGATGACCCGAATGCAAGTCGAAACGTCGGCCAAAAAGGGGAAAAGAGTTTTTCTAAAATACTTAATTCTTGACTGCTCCTCACGACTTATTATTGAAATACCGATCACTAAAAAAACACATTTCTCAAAAATAGGAGTATGTCCTCCTTTTGCGTTATCCATCGCTGGAATTCGACGTGGCATTGATTTTATAAAGTTTTGAATGTAGTGCTGTGGAATGAGATGTGGATCCAAAATTGACCATATTAATTATTTCAAGTTTTTTTTTTAAATTTAAGATGTTGGTTGAGATGAAAAAATTAGTGACACGAGCGGGATTCGAACCCACGACCTTCGGCTAAGGAGTTGGTCCAAGTAGATCGAAGTCACGAAAGCTCAACGTGTAGAGCAGCGGCGTATTTAGCCAAAGGTAGTGGATTCGAATCCCGCTCGTGACACTAACTTTTTCATCTCAACCAAGACCTTAGATAAAAAGAATTACTAATTGAAATGTATCAAAATCATACTCCTCCGACATCATTATTCTTATTTCTGCAAATTCTCTGGCATCGCTGGGCGACTTTTTACCCTCCTCGACAACTCGTCCTAAAGGTGTTCGATATGCTTTAAATCGGGACTACATGCTGGCCACTCCAAACGTTGACTTGAAGACCGTCACAACGATCCTAGCTGTGAAAATGTTGCGGGGATATATCGCTCTCCTGTTCTTGTCCAAACCTCTTTCGGCCGACAGAAGACATCAAAACCTTGATTCATCCGAAAACGAGATTCTTGCTCAGATAAATTGATGTGATTTCTTGCGAACCGTAACTAAGCTGTCTTGTGCCTTATAAGAAGTTCTGGACCAGTGGTCTTCTCGCAAGTAATCCGGCTTCTGAAATTCTTCGCCTTAAAGTGCGTAAAATGACATTAACATTTCTAGCTTGTGAGCTTGTGAAGAAGATGCTGATCTCAACTGCGGTAGAATGTCGATTAAGGAGTGCATTCGAAACCAAAAAACTATCATCTTTCTGAGATGTGTCACGATGACGACCTGATCCATGCCTTCATGAGTAACCTCCCGTTTCTTGGTAGCGATGGAAGACCCTGCGTTGCCAGTTGTTCTAGAAAACTCAACGGAGACATAACCGACGATAGTGAATGACCTAGTAGTTCATAAAAGGAGGGTCGAGTCGATTGCAATGAACTTGGAATCTAGGAACCTACCATAAGACCAAAGGCTGTATGAGGAAAAAACCCGACTACCTAACTACTTAGGTTTTAAAGTTACACAAGCATACATCAGCATCAATGTATCTTGTACAACACTTGGAACCCGACTAAAACCAACTGACCACGTTAGATACACTGCTGAAAGGAAAAAAGAACCAATCTGACATTATCAAGCACGAACACATCATACACTCTTATTGCCACGGCACATCCAAGCAGTCCAAATGTAATAGTTAAATAATCTCTCAAATATATTTAATTCGTTTCCTTGTATTCCCAAAAAAGATTAAGATGCAGGTGGAGCGACCTGGGCCTACAGTTGATTTCACGCCATTCAGGCCAATTATGGGTATAAAAGATGGATGAATTAAATCTGTTTACTCGTTTATTCCTAGCTCCATTAAAGAAATATAACAATAAAAATAAACAAAATTTACTAAAATTCTTAAAGTACACTAGATTATTTCAACAATAGTATAATCCATTAGCTTAACATTTATTTGACTTGAAATGAAGATTTCTTTAAAATTTGGTATTTGATTAATCTATTGAGTACTCCCCTCTTTCTTTAGACGTTAGCTCCACAGGGCTGTTCAATGGAACAATTTCTTTTTAGAAACTTAATCGCACGGGGTGTAAAAACAAAAGTACCTTTGAGCATCAAAGGTCAGACGGGCCTTTCTCGTTTCCCTGTCCAAAAGACGTTCTTTAAAGGTACACAATACCCTACGTTACGCATAAAAAAACGTTATATCTCAAAAGAAACGTAAACTGTAATTTACTCTTTTAAATTAAAATTTTAATTTGGAAAATTTAACAGGATTTTTGTAAGACTTAGAATTAGCTTTGCCCAATGATATCGTTTCTCTTATATTATAACTGACTTCATTTTTATTATGTATTGGTTTTGAGATGTAAATTCTTTAGAGAAATATTAAGTAATATTTGTTGCTGCCATCACAAGGTTAACCTCATAGTGAATGAAACATCACCATTCGAAGAGAAAAAAAAATTGTTTTTCCCAACTTGTACTTATTTCATGTCTAAGCATCCAATTTTTTTTCTCTTGCAATGGCCCTATTTCGGTAATGGCCTTCATCTTTTCACTCTGGTATATTGCCTAGTTCCCCGCCTTGGTCAGCCGAAACCATTACGAAATCGCTGCAACAGCCGTCACTGACAAAACAAAATAAACACTAGGACTTTTTTTTTTGTCTAAGTGCTAAGTTCTAGATCCATACTATTGGGATACGCGTTTGTCGCACAATTGGAAGTATAGTAACAAGTAACAGTTTACATAAAATATTTGAAAAATGCAGGAAAAAGTCGAAAATAAATTTCGTATTTATAAACGCAAAGCACACATTTCTCAGATATCAAAAAACACTTCAATTTTGAAATTTGTTGTGCACACAGTTATTCCAAATACTCATAGATCTGTTAGTGCTTTCACCTTCTTATTTCAATCATTCAAAAAACTAGAGAAAAAGGTATATTAAATCTTCGGGGTTAGAAATTTGCTGTTCAAACTGGATTCCTAGTATTCATAGGTTTAATAGTGTTTTTACCTTATTTATGCCATCAAAAAAAGCATACAAAATCTCCGGGATAGACTTTTTTCCCAATTCGATTCCTAGTATTCATCGGTTTCATAGTGTTTTTACCTCATTTATACTCTCAAATAACGCAAAAAGGACATGAAATCTCCGTATTAGATATTTGCTGTTCAAGTTGGATTCCTAGAATTCATCGGTTTCATGGTGTTTTTACCGCATTTTTACCATAAAATAACTTTAAAAAACGGCATACAAAATCTTCGGGTTAGATTTTTTCCCCAATTCGATTCCTAGTATTCATCGATTTTGTAGTGTTTTTACCTTATTTATGCCATCAAAAAACTCAAAAAAGGCATACAAAATCTCAGGGGTTAGATTTTTTTCCCCAATTCGATTCCTAGTATTCATCGGATTCATAGTGTTTTTACCTCATTTATACTCTCAAATAACGCAAAAAGGACATGAAATCTCCGGATTAGATATTTGCTGTTCAAGTTGGATTCCTAGAATTCATCGGTATCATGGTGTTTTTACCACATTTTTACCATAAAATAACTTTAAAAAACGGCATACAAAATCTCCGGGTTAGATTTTTTTTCCCAATTCGGTTCCTAGTATTCATCGGTTTCATAGTGTTTTTACTTCATTTATACTCTCAAATAACGCAGAAAAGACATAAAATCTCCAGATTAGATATTTGCTGTTCAATTTGGATTCCTAGTATTCATCGGTTTCATAGTGTTTTTACCTCATTTATACCATCAAATAACTAACCAAAAGATGAATAAGCCTTCCAGGGAAAATTTGTTGTGCAAACACTTATTCTTATTAGTTGATAATGTTTTTTTTTTATCTTATTTGTATCATTAAAAGTATAGAGACATCCGGGGTTAGAGATTTGTTGTGCAAACACTCTAATGGGCGTGAGCTATTTCACTTTCCTGGGAAAAAATAAACTGTCACGCCGTTTATACGATCCCGTCTCCCCTTTTGGTAGTTCAAGTTTATAAAGCATCTACAATATATCAAAGCGCGTTGGGTTCACAAGGATTTGCCTATAATAGCCTGGTTACGAAAAGCTCTTTTTCCATCGATTTCACGATACATTTTATTTACAGGATAAATCTTGTTAAACTGAAGATTTACAAATGGATTTATGACCGTACTTTTTTCATTTATCCACTCGAATTTCTACAATAAAATAAACATGTTGAGCCTAAGGGAAACGACATTGATATTAAAAAAAAATGTTTTTCTCGGTTAAACCCATAAATTTTCCCATCCGATGTCAAATGTCAGCCGTCGTAACTGTCATCCAATCGCCATTGAAAGAGGAAACTCAACAAACGTTCTTAAATAAAAGAAATATACATTCTTCGTGATTGTGTTTCTATTGTTAGCCTGTCAACTTGTAAAATCTAAATGGAAAAGAATATATGTTGGATTTGTCATTCCAACATTCAGACATATTTCTTTTTTAAAAATGAACCCTTGGTATTTGCTTACAGTATGAGCCTTTTCAAAATTCCTATTCAATCCTCTCTAATCAATTCCTCTAATTAACTCCTCAATCAGTTCGTACTTTTTTTGAGAAATTTCGTATAACGCAATTTCAAAAAGGAATTCCTAACAAAGTAATAAATCTCTAAAAGATCAATATTTATAATATTAGGAAGAATCGAACAGATTTCTGTTCAATCGTTTATTTTAGGAATTATATTACTAATTTAATTTTATTGCCAGAATATGCGTTAATTTACTAATAAATAATTGGTCAAGTACAATTTTAGACGTTATATTTATTTAAACAAAAGAGAATTAATGCTTCCTGGTGGTCCATGGCAAGCCTCTCGCTTATTCAGTTTTTACTCAACATAAACTAAATGCCATATCCCTCGCACTGAGCATAATAAAAAGTCGGCCTCATGAATCATATGTAGTATATACCGACTCGCTCAGTGCGGTCCAAAAGCTCAGGAGAAGAAGCTCCGTGGACCCATTAGTAAACAAAATAAAACAACAATTAAAAGGGATCGANGAATACATGCGGAGGGCCGGCGATGACCTCAGCTGTTTGTCGGCCCATAAACCTTCCACTTTATAAATACTCAACATAAAACTATTGATTTTATTTTACTTTACAACTGAGTTTTGTAAATTTGCATTTCATGTTAAATTATAACATTAAATTCAGATATCTCCACATTTTCAATCTATTGAAAGGGCATCTCCTTGGCTCTATATAGAGAGCGTGTAGGAATGCCACGCGATTTGATTTTCTTGAGCTGAAAAAGTTGAACGTTTTGTGACTATAACTGCGTTGAGAGTGCATGTATTTACTTGCTTAAATGTGTAGTTTGGCGGAATAGTAAGTACCCCATCGAGCTTATTAACGGGGGGGGGGTTGAAGGATTCTTGAGTCCTCAACAGGGGTTGATTGGAAATTGAATCAACGGCATGTAAATAAAAAACGAGTGAGAGTGTGAGTGTGTAGAATCTGTATGTATATGAATATACAAGTGTAGATTTGAACTTATATAACTCCAAATCTTATATATTATACTCAATTAATTATACACAATTTTTTCGAAATGAAAAATGTGTCACAGGGGGGATTCGAACCAACGACCTTCGGCCCGATCTTGTATATTATATTCTTGCTCTCGTATTTATTTCTAATTCACTACTTTTATAGGAAATATAATTTCAAAAGCTTTATGATTAAATTTTTTAATCAAATGTGTCAAATCAATATATTCAATCTTTTTGAATATAAAAAATATATTTTGCATTGTATAAATTCACTTTTTTCTATATCCTACATGTATTTGTTAAATTTAAACAATGTTTGTAAATCCCAAGCCCTGAAGATGATTTCAATAGAGATCGAAACGTTGGCACGATAAAAAAAAATGTTTTTCTGAAACCTACATCACACCAGACCGCATCTCACGATTTCGGAATAATTAATTATTATGCAAAATATGGTTATGTAGAAAAATTTAGTGCCACGAGCCGGACTTGAACCCACGACCCCGACGATCAGTAAATAAATAAATAAGCCTTTTTTATTGGTTTATAATATGTACATAATTGAAACAGAGAAAAAAATTACTGATTCTCTTTTAGTTTTTTCTTCTTCTTCTTTTTTTTCCTTCTCTTTCTTCTTCTTCTACCTCTTCTTCCTCCATATCATAATCATTCATAAACCGGCCCTATTGAGAGCGATGGCCTCTCCCTTTTCCCTCCAAGCTGTCTTATCTCTTGTAAGTATTCGCCATGGTAACCTGATTTGAGTTTTAAAATTTTAACTTTTCCTAGTCGTACCTGCATATTCCCAGGATATCTATGTCTTTTTCATTCATTGCATTTTCTAACTCCATCAGTTTATCTTCATTTCTTAACGATGTTACATTTAACGTTCCAATTTTCCAATTTTTAAATTGTTTTTGTTGTTGAATTTTTGTTTGGGAGTGAGAGGAGTACGATCAGTACTCCGGTAATTTTTCAACTCAACCAGAAGTTACATAATAATTAATGTAATTACATTGGTCACTACATATATATATATTTTTTAAATTCAGTTTAATTAAGCTACTATATATTGTAGCTTAATTAAATTTAAATATTGTGACAAATAAGAACAGAAAATTAACTAGATTTTCAATTTAATGGGTCCAAAAATATTCAGACTTCAATAAGACAAATCTAGTCGTTTTTATATTATCTATCCTTGGTTCTATAATCATTAAAAAAAAAGCAGCATGTTCATATCAACGAATAAACCAACATAACGGCAGTATGCATGGATGGAAATTGGAAAAAACCAACAGTGTGGAATAGGTCGATGGCGAGTGAATCACTGCATGTGGATTTTTCTTCACTCTACTGTCAAGAATAACGCGAGATAAAAGTTTAGCAATATCGGATCATTGAAATCATCGGAATAGAAATGCTCGTTCATCTCTAATTGGCCAGAGTGGCTTTTGAGTAGGTTCGTTTCAGTCAGAAAGTGGACTTGAATCTGCCGGAAAAAATGGTAAACTTTTTCCATCTTTCTGACCTCTTAAAGTTAATAGCGGGCGACCCGATATTTTCAGTTACGGACCACCTGTTACAGTTAAGTCGGCCTTTCTGAATTCATCTATTCAATCTGACCCTTTACCAATCGCAATATTCCTTTAGTATGAGGAAATGAATGGATAATATTTGCCCCTTGAAAAATGCCCTACTAAAAAGAAAATTGTCGGTCGTTAAATTAACAAAACTCACTATACATTTGTATGAATTCAGTAAGATAAGTTATTAGTTAAATTCACTAATTTCGTGGTCCGCTTGACCAATTAATATATTACAATTAATCAAGGTTTTTAGTTGAGATAAAAAAGTCAAGTGGTAGAGCAGCGGCGTATCAAGCCGAAGATCGTAGGTTCGAATCCCGCTCCTGCCATTGACTTTTTTATCTCAATTAAAAACCTTGATTAATTGTAGTTATTAGTTAAGTTATTAAGTTATTAATTACAAAGGTTAATTAATTTTACATAACCTCAGGAACTATCCTGAATCCTTCGAGGATCGTAGTTTTTATATCCTGCATGGGAGAGTGCGACAAGCATTAAAAAACAAGGAAGTATTTTGAAAATGTTTAACTAAGATACTTATTTATTATTGTCATATTTAAGACATATAAAGCACACACGCCTGTACGAAGGTATGCGATTAAATTAAGTATAGAAACCAATTTTTTTCGTCTAAAACACACAGAATAAAATGATGATAAAACAAAAGAAGAAAATTGTTAGTAGCAGTAGTTAGTATTAACGCATAATGCAACGTAGTTTAATGTTTATCCCGCAGAAAATAGTTTACAAGATTATATTTTTTAATGTTTATTAAGTACTTGAAATTTGTGAGCTGACTACTTCTCGTTCTTGTATCGATATTTTTGGGTTTTTAGCCTCAGGGATAGTCGAAAGAAAACAAGAAAATTTCATTCATAATATGCACCCCCCCCTAGGCGAGATACACTTAGGAGATCATCCACAGACCTAATCAGAAAAATATAGGAGCAACTTAAAGAGATCGATGTCTGTGAGAAATGTCCTGACATGGATTACCTGACACACTGGTATAACCGAGAACAAGATGATAAGGCAGAGAAGTTAGACACGACGAGACCACACGAACCCACCCATCCTACAGGTCGAGCGAACAAGCACAAAATATGAACAATCAAACTTAGGTTTTTCAAGCAGAACTACATGCCATTAGTGCTTGTGCCCTAAAAAATCTTAAGATCAACAGCCAAGCAGCTATTAAAGCATGTAAAAAAATTTCATCAAAACTAGTCAGTCATATGACTGATGATATCTTGGGTGAAGGACATAAAGTAATTTTGGGTAACGAAAAAGCTTCGAATGTGAAGCAACGGCTCCGTGGAAAGATAACCTAGGATTAACAAAAAATGAAATTGCAAACAGGAAGGTACAATAAGCCAGAACGCTGCAGTGCCTGGGAACAAAACCCCGCTTCCTACTATCCACCATCATAATCATAGGTCGAGCGGACTTACAACTGGAACAAAACAATGAAATCCAAATTACACAAATGAAAAAGTGACAATCACTGACCTGAGGAGAGGGCGATAAGAGAAAAGATCGTATTTACCACGTTGGGCATAGGTCATACCAAGATCTCACTCGGACACCTTCGGGTGGGGTGAAACCAAGCAGGTGCCCGTTACATAGCAACTGCTTAGAAAAAAAACGTCACCCGGAATGACCTATGCGCGGCCTTGAGGCACGGCAGCAAGTACAGATCGCTAATCCGACATCTCAGGACCATAAATTGTTTTAATTGGATGTAGATCATTATGCATGAGATATGCATTGTTTGCTGGAACGAATGTTTGCATTAGCGCGAATGAGAAAGGTTTAGCCCCAATTACCCCGAAGAATATCGAAACCTCTGAGGTAGTGTGAATCAGCAGTGCCATGTACATTTATTAGAGTGAATGACAGTGCTCTTCCTCAATTACCCCGAGAAATATCAATCACTCATAGATAGTGTGACCAAAGTTTAGTGAGTGAATGTAATTTATTAGCTTGAATAGAATTGTATATCCTTGATTACCCCGAGGAATATTGAGTACTCTGGACTAGAGCGAATGCTAATCATGTTGTTTTATTTATTACATGGGGTTTTTTTCCAGGGCCATCCGACAGCTATGGTCATTTCACCCCCGAGCGGAAGTAAACTACTGGAACACACACTCAATACACAGTCAGACCAATAAATACATTCACACCTATGTATTGACCGCACTCATTCTGTTTGGTAGATGGAGTACTCTCTATTACTCCATCTACCTGTTCACTATAATAAACTAATCTAAATTGGGGTCGATGGGGTATTTTATATAATTTCCGCCATCAATACAAGTCATACACACAACCTGAGGGGCGATGGAGAACCTAATTCACCATCAGCCCCTCCCCATTCACACCAATAAATACATTCACTCATATAAGACCCAAAAACACAAAACACATAATTTAACTTCTATATACACTAAAAAATTTCCAATTTCCTTAAAAAGCGGAAAAGGGGACCCTGCAACTCGTTGTCTGAAAATACCTTTTACATTTGGCGGCATGCCTACTCGCGCCCTGTAAGGAGCCAAGGCACGAACGCTTCGATTATATGCGAAACATCGAGCAACCTTTCTCTGCATAAGGGACACCTGCTGGGGGATTGGCCTACTAGCAAGTGCCCATATATCAACCGCGAATGACCTATTTTATTATGTTATTAAATATTATATATTTGTGTTTGTTATTTTAATATCCAATTACAAGGCCTGTTGCCGCTACACGATTTTACATTATTTAGGTTTGCAGCCCTGGGGAGGGGAAAAAAGATTGTCTGCAGGATTTATTTTTAATGTTTTGTAAGGTGTAACAGAAAATTTGTGACGAGACTACTTTTCATGATTGTAGTTATAAGTTGCAAACTAGAAATATTTCGAAATGGAAGAAACGTACAAATCCACAAGGTACCGCTAGACAAGCAGGTCAGGTGGAATGGTATAATTGAAACCCCGCGAGAAAAAGAATACAAATACCTTGATACACCGGTTTTCCCTTTTTTCCTTGAAGCAGTATTAGCTGAATTTCTCACCTGGAACCAAGAAAAATTGAATTAAAGACTTCTGAGACAGCCAAGACCAAATTGGTACTATATTTTGTTTAATAAACTTGCGACTGGAGATTATAAAAATTGAGCTTTAAAATATTAATTTTATAAATACTATGTAGGCTTTGATTTCAAGCAATATCAATGATACCGATGACAACAACTAAAAAAATCAATGCCTCCCATTTTCCAAACTAACAATAAGTTCTTGGAACTTTTCACCCCGCTCTGAAAAGTTTTCAGGGGCCGACTAATTGTTTTCCTATTATCCACTTTCTTTACTTTTCACACGCACGCACGCACGCACGCACGCACGCACGCACGCACGCACGCACGCACGCACGCACGCACGCACGCACGCACGCACGCACACACACACACACACACACGACACTGACACAGATAGATGTACACGGATACGGAGATTTTATTTATAGCAAGCATGAAGTAGGTATTAAAATTTAATTAGTTGCAATGTTATTAGTAATTTTGTCAGGTTTTACTTTAGGCAGTTAACCTGAAAGTTTGATATATATTGAATGAGTTAGAGGAAGAGGAGAAAGAGCACGAGGGAAAGTGAGAGAGAGCGAAAGTGAAAGACAGACAGAAAGAAAATGAGAAAGAAAGAAAGAGGGAGGGAGAAAGCGAGGAAGAGAGAGAGTGTGAGAGAGAAAGAGAGAGGGAAAATGAAAGGGAAAGATAATAGAAATACTGAACACCCCATTAGACTACCAGTTCAGATTTACCAAATTGAATGATCGGTTTTTTCCATCAGCACATAAAAAAGCACGTTTTTTGCCCAAAAATCGCGAATAACTACTCGAAAACGGTCGAGAAATCGGGCAAAGTGGAAGATGATCGATTGAAAGCTAATTACAATATTACAATTAATTAAGTTTTTTAGTTGAGATAAAAAAGTCAATGGCACGAGCGGAATTCGAACCCACGATCTTCGGCTAGATACGCCGCTGCTCTACCACGTGAGCTATCGTAGCCTCGATCCACTCGGACACTAACTTCCCATCTCAACCCCATTTTATGAGTTTTCCCTCCTTTTTGCCATTTTTCAAATGTCGTATAATCGGTTTGGATTCTCGACGACAATTGAAATGGCGACGGAGAGCTTTAGTGAAGTTTACTTCATTTTAAATCATTAAATTCACTAATTTCGTGGTGCGCTTGACCAATTAATATATTACAATTAATTAAGGTCTTTAGTTGAGATAAGAGCACCGGCGAATCTAGCTGAAGATCGTGAGTTCGAATCCCGCTCGTGCCACTACTTTTTTATCTCAACTAAAAATTAATTGTAATATATTTATTGGTCAAGCGGACCACGACATTAGTGAATTTAATGATTTTCCGGACCACGAAATTAGTGAAGCTAATTAACATTTCCGATCGATTGTTATAAGAGGCCGGTCCAGAACGATTTCCTGGCTCCAGAGCTCAATTTGAAGTTTTAGTAAAAAAAATACTAAAATTAACATATTACAGAATTTTTGTATAAACTGATGAATGACTGAAGTTAGAAAAACATTTAACAAGCTATCTTGTTCAGCGTAAAATTTTGTAAAAAATAAGATCGCGCACATGTCTGTGATTTGAAAGGATGATAAAACATGTATTTCCAAATATGCCCATTTTTAGTGCAAAATACAGGTGGTAGGTTTTTTATGGGCAGTATATTTTCTTGCAAACATTAATTCCGTTCAAATTTCATAAGGGTGTCGATTTTAAAATGTCCAAAACATCATTATTTTCGAAGTTTTACAAATCCAGTTCACAATCAGTGATCCAATATCTTGGCGTTTTCCTTCCCACAGCCGTCGAAAGTTGTTCTTCCAGGTCTGAACGAATCGACAACAATGACACAAAGGATTTCATAAGAGAGGGAACGGACCGGCTCAATCACATTTCTTATTTTAGACGTGGAACTGATAGAACGCCTCGCCCCTTCGAAGTTATCATGTAGGGGGAAGTTCACGCCCTCCTCCAGCAAAATGATGAAGGCAGATTTCAATTTTTTGACAACTCGAAGACAAAGCGTATTCTCCAGAAAAACGCTGTCTGCTGCATCTTAGAAATTTTCCATTTTTAGTTATTTTTTACAACCATTATTATTAGGACGACTTCGATGACGGCAATAATTTTCTGGTTAATGAAATGTGAACACATTTGGTACTTATGAGTAATCACTAATAGTAATCAGTAGTCACTTCTTAGTCCCCTCTTAAAAACTGTATAAAAAGTAGTACTGCAAAGAATTAGGCACGTTTTAAACGAAAATGACATTATTATGCCTTGCCAATTTGACTTTAAGCAGATACATTCTACTTCTATGGAGCTGGCCAGAATGGTCGATAATATTCTCCACAATGTTGATGTAAAAAAGCATTGGGGATGGTACTTACTGAGAAAGCATTTGACCGTGTTTAGATAAAGTTACATCACATCAATTTTCCAATTAATTAACGAATTTCATTAGTAATGACTTAACAAAGAGGCTATTTTTTGTTCAGACTGATGGCATAAGGTCACCTTTAATTTATATTTTCCAACAACGTTGGTCACACCCCTTGTCTTAATTATTGTACTATAACACTACTATTCCATTGGAATTTTTCATGGAAAAGTTTGGAATTCACATGCATGTGTGGCTATTTTACATACACCCGAGTCGATGTGGTCGCCATGGGAGTATTCTTTGGACTTTGATGGCTGACGTCGTAATGAATGATCTGCTTGTCTTGGTTTTCAGAATGGTTGAATTTCCGATTAAGCAAATATGTTGATGATCTTTTCTTGATTATCCCTAATATCTGTTTTTAATGGTTACCATGATTGCTTGCAATTCACGTATGAATTGGAAAGTGATGGATATATATCATTTTTAGATGTTTTAGGGATCAGAGATGAACATAATACATTATGTGTGGTGATTAGTGACCGTTAGTCGATAATTATTCAAAAATCGTGAGATGCGGTCTGGTGTGATGTACGTTTCAGAAAAAGATTTCCTTTATCGTGCCAACGTTTCGATCTTTATTGAGATCATCTTCAGGGCTCAAAGTGTTTGTTTTCTGTGTAATTGTGCCATTCTTACACACCGTGGGCAATCAGACGACAATTAAGTTTTTCCCCCTTCGACCGACATATACTCGAAATTTCGAAAAAATTCTGAATTACGTACTGATTGACCGGAGGAAAAATTGCGTTTCATGTACAGGCTAACAAGCCTGTTTTTAACCTGTTGCTACTAACTGAGGGAAATGGAAAATAAACGCCCATGACAATTATCCATGCTTTTAATTATTCATGAATCGTGAGATGCAGTCTGATGTGATGTAGGTTTCAGAAAAACGTTTTCTTTATCGTGCCAACGTTTCGATCTATATTGAGATCATCTTCAGGGCCTGGGGTTTACAAACATTGTTTAAATTTAACAAATACATGTAGGATGTGGAAAAAAGTGAATTTATACAATGCAAAATATATTTTTTATATTCAATCGAAGTATTTCTTTCTCCTTTGAGTGAGTAGAAATGCTTTGATTGAATATAAAAAATATATTTTGCATTGTATAAATTCACTTTTTTCCACATCCTACATGCATTTGTTAAATTTAACCAATGTTTGTGTTCATAACGTTAAAAGATAAAGATGATTTCTGTAACGTTCTTTATAGAGAATCCTGTATGGGATACCCTGCCAAATACATAGGTCCGACATACAGACGAAAAAATAGAGTGTATGGACATAAAAACATAACTATACAGATCCATTCAAATTGTTAACCTGGTTGTCGCAACACTACTACAATACCGGGCACAATTTTGATTTTGATAACATTGACGTGTTGCATAAAGAATCTTCAGAGGTATGAAGAAAAATAAAGAAGACTTTCTACATTAACGTTGAAAAGAACTCTCGTAATGTGCAGAATGATTTTCAAAAAATCAGTCCGGCTTATTCGGGTTTGTTAAAATTTGTAAGGGTTACAAACACAGGTGTGATTATGTTATCACGTGTCCTTCTTAATCTTATAGCTGAGGTAATTGTTTTGTTAGAGTTTTCGATTGTGTATGTATAAATTATTTAGAGTTTGTAATGTCTTTTTACTACAAATTTGATTTAAAATAACCCAATATAGTAAGTATTTACCTGTGCCAAAAATTAAGTAATTGTTTGTTTTTATACAATGACTGTTAATTTGTTGTTGTTAGTTTGTCGGAAAATATACGCCCTGATGATGACCTTGAAGCCCGAATCGAAAGCTTGGCAAAGTTAGAATTTTCTGTTTTATTCTACCCTTTGACCATAATACTGATTATTAATCAAATTAAGGCCACCTTTAAGAAGTATAGGAGCTGAGTCACCAAGGGTACGTTCTTGGACTAACTTTATCTAACATTTTATTAGGTTTCGGGGTCCGCTTGACCAAATAAATTCTTTTCAAGTAATTAAGGTTTTGATTGAGATAATTAATTAAATGAAAAGAATTTATTTAACATATTTATAAACGACCGAAACTTAAAATACTGCTGAATTTGGCTATCGTTCACTGGTGATACGGTCTTCATAAGAGCATCCTCTAGGGTTGATTCTAACTGCAGAGAATTATCAGTAGACAGGATGTAACGAAGTAATAATAAACGTTAATGACATAAATAACAATTAAAAAGAATGACATAAATTGTAATTTGCGCGTTACAAAAAAAAAGTAGTAATCAAAAGTACAAAACGTAATTACTCCCGAGAGTTGAATTGAATTTATTCAGTATGAAAGAGAGAAATTCGACAATTCCGAGATTTTTGAATTAAGAGGAGGAACGGGTGACAATTAAGGGCGGTTATTTATGAAAAGGACGTTAAAGGACGGGAAAGTGTACAAGGGCTGTTTGGGAAAACCGGAACGGGAAGGTTAATAAATGAAAAGAGAACCACAGGGGGTGGGCATTTAGGTTTTATGCCCTTCTTGTCCAAGCTAATCCAAATAAATAGGAAGGAAGCCCTTTTGTACTACTTTAGATTAGCCTAATGAAGTCGGGCCGAACTGGATGTACATTCACCCGGGTAAATGATACCTTTTTTTTAACAAACTTTATTGCTTATTTCGTCCGTCATTATATTAAAAAATTCATCAAAATTTAAATTCTATGAAGGGATTTTCTTTTTACTTGTTTATTTATACACAGCATAATAGAAGAATAATGTAACCTAGAGTGGGCTGATAGCTACGGAATAGCGGGAAGGGTAATAAGCAGGGTGAGGCATCCTTCCTTTCTTACGAAGTGAGAGTTGTCCTGTTGCAACTTTTGATCCTGTTGTATTATTGGACAACATTCTCCATAGAAATTATCTGAAAATAGGATCTGGTTGCATACTTAATTAAAGGAATAACCTTTAAAATTATGTATGCTATGGATGATTATTTGGCGGTATCCCAGGCTTCTTCGGTCCCTCTTTTGCAAATCTTTTCTGCCCCACTGCAATCTATAATCCATTTGTGTTTTAGTGGTCAAATGACCAAGTTACTTCTTTCAATTAATTATGCTTTTTATGTATGATCTTGGTTGAGATAAAAAGTCAGAGTCACGAGTGGGATTCGAACCCACGACCTTCGGCTATATACGCCGCTACAGAAGCTACTATATTAGATGATTTTTCGACTAAATGACGAATGAGGACCGGCACATAGTTGACTAAAAATCTAAACGAGTTATTTTCAAAATTGCCCCCCTCTTCCTATGGGGAGTATACCCCACGTTCGTATATATTCATGCACAAGAACTTGCTTGACGTATAGCTAGTTTAAAGAAAACGTCGAGTGTATGCGTTGATGTAATAAGTGTGTTATAAAAACATTATTGTTTAACTGAAGGAAAAATAGGCATAAAAACATAAGTATGGTTATATTTTCGATGTAATGAATTTTATCAAGAAACCCTGTTTTTCAACGTCCGATCGTAAAAAAATTCAAGATGGATGCCCTAGAAAATAATTGGATTCTCCAACGTGGATTAATACGTTTTTGCCATTCATTTGATTATTCCATGGCCCCTTGCCGTTTCGCTTTCTTTTTTGTTTTTCTCCGTTCGCAAAAAGCGTGATGGCTTTTCCGGGACGCTACTTATTAATACGCTCGTTCATTTAGTTTGCATCAAACAGATCCTCCTTTCCACGGGGTTGGTTTTTCACTTTTAATTTCCCTTCTGTTTTCTTTAACGGAAATCCGGTGGAAATTCCGTGCGATACCGGGAAAATCGAAATTTCGTTGAGGTAAACTCAACTCGAAGAAAATATTTCGGCCGTTTGCTTTTCAGTTTACCTCCCATCTGAAGTGATTCATAAGCCAAATAAAGTTCCTATCGACCCATTAGTATCCTTTCTATCCTTGCCAAAATACTAGAAAAACTACTTCTCCGACGATTATTGCCAATAATAGAAAATTCTATTATTATTCCAGATCATCGTTTGGATTCCGCACATTTCACTCGACAACTCAACAATTACACCGTGTTGCTGACAATATGGCCTATTCCCTCGAACAAAAACAGCATTGCTTGGGTGTCTTTCTTTATTTAGAACAGGCCTTCGATTGAGTATGGCACTCGGGCTTGCTTCGGAAACTGAAGACCGTCCTCCCTCATACGTACTATCTCATACTGAGATCTTATCTGACGGGCCGATTCCGACAGGGAACTGAATTCTCACCTTATATACGCATTCGGCCGGATGTTCCTCAGGGAAGCATACTTGGTCCATTTATATTTTCAAGATACAGATACACCATACCGATAATTCAGGGACCCCGGTATCAGAGTGGTTAAGGCTCGGCTTGTAAAACACGCGGTCGTGCGTTCAAACCGTACCGTTGCATACTTGGCCCATTTCTATGTTCAATATAGAAAGATATTCCTATACATGTTAACTGCACATATGTTCGCAGATGATAGAGCGATTCTTACATGTAATTCGGAACCCTCAATTAACACTCAATACTTATAAAACTTGAATGAATTAACTGTATGGTTCACAAAGTGGAAAAGGAAGATAAACCTAACGAAAAGCGTACAGATAAATGTTACATAAAAATATCTGTCCTGTAGTGAGTATAAATGGAATCCCATTGCCTACCACCGACCTTGTGCGTTATTTTGGACGTTTCATGGAGAAATAACTGTCTTGGAATCCCCACACAAGACTGAAAAGACAGCAAACAAACCGACGTTATAAATTATTAAAAATATCGGTTGAGTCAGCATCAAAATTAGACTTTGAAAACAAGCTTGTAATTTACAAGATAATGATTAGACCTCTCTGGGCGTACGGTTGTGCAGTGGCTCAACCAAGGAGTCCAATTCCCAACGTCTCCAATAAATCCAATTTAAAATTCTCTCGTACATGACTCATCAAAACCCGTTATAAAAAATTTCATCAATCACTGAACACATTCAATAATGTATTAGTACGGCATTTATCACTTCCAACCCTGCCTGAAAATCCTCCAACACGATTCAAGCGCAAGGGCGCCGAGACCGTCTCATTGAGAGAAGACTGACCAAGATATCAGTGCAAAGGAGTGCTGACACTGGGCAACTTCTCCTACATGAGCCTCAAATGAAAATTCAAGATGGCGACGCAATGGACTGTATGACGATAAAACGAAACTAACAAACTGAAAAAGGAATGATTAAGATGAAACAAAAATGACCACCTCACCTTCTCGACCTACCATCCTCGGCTTCGACGATCCCGTGGACTGTTGGGTTAAGATGCAGGGGAGTGTTCAGGAAGGATCAACGATCTGATGGGAAGTCAATAAGATGGAGAAAACTTATGTATCGTCCTCGGAACACGAGACCTCGATGGTTCTTGGACGATCCACTGGATGGATCGACGAATCCCGTTATTACGATCTTTGCGTCAATCTCCTTCACATGAAGCAACTCGTTTCACACACGAGTGTAAAATGAAAATGAAAAAATATCTGTGCCACAAACTCAAACAAATCAATCGGAAAAAGACAAAAATCGGGATCTGATCCAACTAAATGATAACAAAAACCTTCAAAAAAATAAATGTATTCAGATTTTAAAAAAGAAAAAATAGGTGATCTATGACATACGCAACTAACTCCTTTAAAAAAGAGCTTCAAACAACTTAAGAGTGAATCCTTCCTCTTCCTTTAGAGTCTCGACTCGCACTGCCGACCCTGCGGTTGGGGGATTAGCTTATCCTTTGAGATAATCCTCGTTCAGTAAAAATATAGTTATAATCTGAGTAACAAACAATTCGAACGGTTGAAATTAAAATTATATACCCCAAAAAATCGGCAACGAAAAAGTCGGCGTCAAGAAGCGAACTGGGACTGGCTCTTTCCGGCTGAGCCGGGGTTTTTCGACGTCCGATTGGCCGTTGTCGCCGTTACACCTGGGGTATACTCAACATATATGAACATATTTACTTAATATAATATTTGTAGTTGTAAATATCAAATAAATGTAATAATAAAAAATAAAAAAACTCCCATATCTAGAGAACACTAAAAAACACGTTAAACAGTCTTATTTTTCTAAAAGTATTTTTGGTCAATAGCGTCATTGAAAAAAAAATACGTTTTACTCCGGTTGTGAGTACTTTTGTTTAATTCTTTGTCTGATGCTAGTTGTTTATAGGTTGCTTTTCAGGCAGGCTAGATAAGAACCACCTCTCGTGCCAACGTTTTGTTTACCCAAACAAAACCTTTCTCCGCCTAATATCAGTCCAGAATGGCCCTCGTTCTTTGCCATGAATTACGACAGTTTTAGAAAACTGCAATCAAGTTTTTTTTAAATAAACTGTAATGTATATTTCACCAACATTCAAGTTTAACTAGAAATGTTGCTTTTCACAAAGAAGAAAAGATAGGTAATATGATTGTTGTTTAATTATATTATATTTAGTGGTCTATTGACCAAATTACTTTTTTCAATTAATTAATCTTTTTATGTAAGTTTCGGTAGAAATGAAAAAGTTGGTGGCACGAGCGGGATTCGAACCCACGTCCTTCGGCTAAATACGCCACTGCTCTCCCACTTGAGAGTACGGAAGGTCGTGAGTTCGAATCCCGCTCTTGGCACTAACTTTTTCGTTTCAACCAAAGCCTAACATAAAAAGTTTAATTTTACTGATAATTCAAATCAAAACAACATTTTTCATATATCGGCTTAAAATGTCCAATAATTAAATAAAGCATATACGAAAAAACAGAAAACCTTTTTTTAGGAACTTCCTTTGTTGTAAATTAAAGATTCTATGCAACAATGTGGAATTACACTTTTTTTAAAAGCTGTTTTCTGTCAGCTTACGATAATATATTGATTTATGATGTACAAAGTGAAATTACACTATCGATCTAAACTTTTTGAAACAACCTTTCAAAATAGATTGATTCATTTTTTAAATATTTTTAAATACTAAATCGCTGTACGGATATAGAAAGGATTTAGGGACAATCACTTTAACGAATAATATATTGAAAAATATCTATAAAAACTTTGAAAATAAATAGTAAATTCTCGTTTAGATATCTCATTTTGTCTACTAATCGGAGAAATTGACAAATGGATTCTCAGAATTGTATCCTTAGCTTTGTTATAACGAATAATAAATTATAGGGTTCGATTTTTGGATGGTGAACTATAAGCTTTAAAAATATTTTTTTTAAAACACAGTAAGAATAATATTTAAAGTAAAGGAAAGAGAGAGTTGTAAACCTCTTTTTAAACAGTTTAATATGATAACCCCGTTTTGAATATTTATTTAAATTCACTAATTTCGTGGTCCGCTTGACCAATTAATATATTATAATTAATTAAGATTTTTTAGTTGAGATAAAAAAGTCAATGGCACGAGCGGGATTCGAACCCACGATCTTCAGCTTGATAAGGCCTCTGCTCTACCACTTGAGCTATCGTGACCTCGATCCACTCGGACACCAACATCCCATCTCAACCGCACCTTTTGAATTTTCCCTCCTTTTTGCCATTTTTCATTTGTCGTCGAGAATCCAATCCGATTAACATTTGAAAAATGGCAAAAAGGAGAGAAAATTCAATTCCGTATCAAGCCGAAGATCGTGGGTTCGAATCCCGCTCGTGCCATTGACTTTTTTATCTCAACTAAAAAAACCTTAATTAATTATAATTTATTTAAATGTAAATTACGTAAAACAAAAAATTAATAATTTTAAGAAATTCTGTTTCAAAACAAAGTTACATACAATAAATACAAACAAAATAATAGCACTAAGGTCTTTTCACAGAAACGTTATCACTTGTTACTAGGAAAATTAAAAAAAACGATTTTTTTTTTTTAAATTGGGGTCAAGAAAATATTGATCCAAAATCCAATATACAACAAACAAGAATTTATAGATATTATCAAAAGCGTGTAAAATGACGTGGCCAAAACCAATAGAAATTGAAAAAAAGAAATAGAAAACATTTTTGATAGGAAAAAGAAAACATATTGCAAGTTATACTCTACACAGCTTATAAATCGAAAAACTCATGTAATTATTTATAAAATATTATTTTTTATTGTAAAGGTCGAAATATGTTTAATATAAATTAATTAAACTGTATCACGATTAGCGTGCAACTATTCTCGTGCCTAAGGACTGTCTTTATGTCGGGTGGCCTACTCGCTCCCTATAAGGCACTAAGGGTGACACTCTGAGCAACGTTCTCTACAAGCGGACACCTGAGTGCGGTTTGCCCCAAAACCGCTTGACCGCATGTCTATCGGGTAGGGGCTATCTTCATTGACGGTGGGTCATCGTCAAGCAAGAGATTCTCGGACGATCCGACCCACTGACGCTGCCAACGGGACGGAGTCCAGGTCTGGAGGGTAAGATGTCTAATTTTTTGCCACCAGGTCTGCACGTTCGCGGTTCTTCCGCCCAACGTGACTGGGTATTCTGAAGACTATCATCTTTTTCTGAGGCATTCCAGCTCAGTAAATCTCTAATAAGAGCGACGAGAAGGCCCACCGAGAATCTCTCACGGTCACGAATGGGATCAGAGAGTGTGTACAGGCAAGATATTTAATTTGTAGATGTGGACTTTTGGGCTATGGATAGGACAATCCTGGAATCGATGAGTAAAAGATTAAGGGAAGATGTAGCACATACCATAACTGTCATGGTTGCCATAGCGCATAGCATAACTGTCTATTTCCCTTATTGTCGAGGCTTCCTGAGACAATTCTCCCCACTTTCCTGTTTTCTTCTTTTGGGAACAATATTATACTCTATACTATTTTTACATAGAATTAATAGAAATTGTAATAAAAAGAAAAGTAAACCACATTTTGATTATTTTTCCATGGATAATGAGCTCTTTATGTTTAAGGTTTAATGCTATTAATATCAAAAATACGTTTGCTTCATTTTCTATTGTTGTGTTGTTTTTTTTAGGCGTTTTTAAGATTTCACCCCGTTTATATAACTATTAAGCGTGATTATGTACACAAAAGATTATTTCATTAATAAAAGTAGACCAGGAGAAACTGGCAAGTTAAAAAAGAAAGATTCACGACTGACAAATCGTTTTCATTTGTCTTTAAGGGGCGAAAAGCTCTCTCGCCAATCTTATCTCACCCCAGCTCGTGTCACCGTGACCCATGAAAAATGTAATTTTTCCGCCTGAAGTCTTAATCGGTCACTGTCTCTACATAGTTCAGGAAGAATTCTAAGTTTTTCTTTCTCCTGAGGGTCTTTTGATTTGTTTATTTTTTATGGGAACCCCTGTTTTAAAAAGGGTTAAATTGAATTTAGAATCAAACAAAAAATGTATTTTCTTTCCTTTAGCTTTGTTTGTATAGTTAATGAGTCTTTCATCTCTTGCTATCGTCGTTAAAAACAATTCTTTCGGAGAGATTTCTCACTTGCCATGTAAAAAACGACACATATGATTAATCATTTATGGCCTAATAATGATAGATAAATTGGAGCCAAATAAATTAGTGCTGCCAATACATAGACAAGAACGATCAACGCCCGCCTGAAACCTTAAACAAAACTGCTTAAGTTGGCATTGCTCTGAAACATAGGGAAGAATTATAATTATTTAAATTATAAACTGGATATGAAAAATTTTATAATTGGCAAATATAACACGATGAGTGCTGGTGAAGAATCACGTTGGAGATTAAAGTTTCTAAGATGAAGATTTTAGATTAGCGCAAAAAGATCAGTGTTACCAATAAACGTATGTAGGAGAATTGTCGGTAAAACATGGGGCATCAAACCATGGGTAGCCAAATGGCTATATACTGCAATTATTTTCTAGATTCTTTTTCGCATCTTTAGTGTGGTGGAAAGGTCTAGAAAATAAAGGGAATAGTAATAAATTAAGGTCATTTCAAAGACTAGGTTGTTTGATGATGACAGGAGCATTTTCAACTACACCCACCCTAGCACTTGAAATCATAACCAATACCACACCCCTTCACATTGACGTTAAGGTCAGAGCACTAATCAGCTGCTACAGATTAATTAGCGAGGGCAGCTGGAATCATAAGTGCAATAACATAGGTCAATCGAAAATCTCTCAACTATTGAGTAAGGTTAACGGTCAATTATTAAGCGTCAGTGATAAAAAGATTAAAACCCCTTCGGGGAAAAATCACTTTCAGGTAGTCACCCCTTGTGATTATGATTATACTCTGGATGATGAACATCGTAACATAGACTGCTACACCCTACTATCAAAGGGAGTGGTGCAGGAATCTACATACCAAAATTAGGAATCAGCATCTTCTCCCCTCTTGGCAATAACACCTCCGTTTTTCAGGCGGAAATCTGGGCCATCAATGTGTGTTGTAGAACACTTATGGATAATAAAATTATGGGAAAAGATATTAAAATCTTTTCTGACAGTCAGGCTAGTCTTAGGGCATTGCAAAAAGATTTGTCAACCTCACGACTGGTGGAGGAAACTATACATCTTATCAATAGGATCTCTTTCAGGTTGAGCATAAGGTGACCCTTATTTGGATACCAGCACAAAAAGGACACCATGGCAATGAAAAGGCGGGTGGCCTAGCCAAAGAAGGTTCTAATACTGCGTTTGTTGGGCCAAAACCGTCTAGGCCTTCTTTATTTATACTTTTCCTAAAGCCGTTTCCGGCTCTTTACAGTATATTGGCTTTCAGCTTTGTGTTGCTTTTTTATTATAGACGGAAGCTGATAGAACTTAGGGGTCAGAATGAGAGGGCATTAAAAAAAAACAACATTAATATTAATGACTGACAATAACAATAATAATAATACATGCTCCTCACTCTCCCCTTGTTCTTATTTGTTCTTTTATTAATTCTTTTTAAATCTTTGTGTTTGACTGACAGTCGCATCTCAACCCCACCTGTCGAGCTCTTCGTCACAGTAGACAATCAAATGTGTCCGGGATGGGCCTCGCGGAGGCGGCTCTAAGGGGTGTTAAATATTCAGGTGGGGGAGGTATGGCCTTTCCGTTACTTTCCTGATTCTTGCTTGTGTTTGGTTGTGGTAGTCCTTGAGTAGCTTTGTAATTGCTTCTTGTGGTTATCTCTGCCTTCAGAAACTTAGCGCCGAAATGGCGCCCCCGGGATGGGCCCCGCGGAGGCGTCCGGTGGGACATGGGGGAAGAGCAATGATATGGCAATCTTATTAAGCTGTGTTAAGCGATGGTCTTGGTGCTTGAGCGGCGCTGCTTGCTAAGCTGGCCAACCTTTTTGCTTCATCACGGCCCTCCAAAATTTTTGAGTGGCCTTAAACCCGGCTCTACTAGCAATCATACCCCGAAGTGAGTCCATCTTTGCTACGTCATAATTCGTTTCGCATAGCCATCTCGTACGAGGTACGATGTACATTTCGCAAAAGAAGGCTACACGGTCAGCCGTTTCCGGATCTCCACACGGGCATGATGGGCTGGGCTTCAGGCCGAATTTAAACAATTTCGACGAAAAGTCACCATGCCCAGTCAGAAGTTGCGATGTCCAGTGATCTACACTTACATGTCTTGTATCAAGTCGCCTTTCAACATTCGGGAAAATGGCGTAGGTATATCTACCTATAGTCGACGTTGGGCCACAACCGGTATTACCTCACTCTATGAGAACAGCGAAAGAGAGTATCAATAACTGGGGCATGAAACAATTCCTTAGGGAGTGGAATTTATCCCCGGATACAGGCAATCGAAAGAGTTTGTTAAGGCGATCAAACCAGCTGAATCGAAATGGCTATTCTCTATCTCAAGGAAGAGAATTAGAAGGCTGATAGGTATTCTGACGGGCCACTGCCCACTGAGAAGACACCTCTTTGTAATGGGTATTCTACCAGATCCCTTTTGCCGTTTTTGCGAAATAAAAGAAGAAACGGCAAGGCACTACCTCGCAGAGTGTGATAGGTATGCTAGGTCTAGATTTGAAATCTTTGAAGGAGAGGACATCACCAAATCACTCCCCGAGATAAAATAGTCCAAAATCTTGAGGTTTGTGAACAAGTCCGAGAGGTTTATGCAGGACACGTGAGCCGACCAAGTCGCGGACCTTTTAGGGATGGGGTACGAGTCCCGCAGGCATTTAACTAGGCATTTAACCACTCGGGCCTTGGTCGCCCACCCTGCTTAATATATACATATATATATATACCAATAAACGGGATGAAACATTGAAGGAAAACGCTGGATCCCCTAAACTAGCAAAATTACCTAAGGTAGCACATTTTCTAAATTTTTTGTTGCCCTGAAGCAACCATGGACAAGAAAGGGTTAAACGTTTATAAATTATTTCTAGCATAACTAAAAACGTATTCTGTCGATGAAGCATTTCCCAAACACCACAATTTCGTAAGAAATATAGGCATAAAAACAGCCTTTTGCTTTTATTTAGATAGTTACGTGATATCTGTGTTGTTAGGCATCTCAACGCAAATGACACATACGCGTATGTATAGAGTTGAATCTATCACTTTTTGCAGTCCACCGGCAATTCCAGCTTATGTAATTTTCAATAAATTACTGTCCTCAAGAATCACCCACCCGGTTGTTGGCAGTTCGGGTTTAGACATTGGGCCTAATCGTCCAGTCACCGAGGTCGGGCTCCAGGCTCAACAGCCAGGTCATTTAAGCCCCTAACGTACTTCTACATATCATTCACTCAGTGAGGGTGGTGGACTATACTATTCCTGTCAAACTCGCATGGCCTATTCTTAATCTGAGGATGACTCTTCTCCTGCGCGTCTGATCTATTAGATCCTCATAATGGCTGGATCAGTTTGGGCTCTATTTTAACTAAGTCTACGTCGGACTCCAAGGTCCACAAACAGCTAGGTCATTTCAACTCCCAACGTAATTAGCATCTAATTCACACTCTCAACCTTAAATCAATTCTTTCCTATTTACTTTACTATTCACTCAGGGTAGTGGAGTACTCAATAATCCGTTATCTCACACTATACATTCTCGCTAATAAATACACTCACTCTCAACCCGCACTAGAGGAATCAACAATACAACACCATATACAATACCAACAACCTTATTCTTTCAAGAATAGGAATAGGGGGTCCTATCTGCGAGTTTTATTTTATTCTAGTCTAGCGATTTTTTTTACACATCCTATACATTTAGTTTAAAAGCTGGACCAATTTATTGAGATAATTTAATCGATTCATTGACATAAAATCAAATTGTTCTTATAAGTGATTATTAACGGCAATAAAATAGCCTTTTTACTTCTCGTCATACATACTTCCACAGGTAAGAAACTTATTATGACTGTTATTGTATCAGAGAAATTTGCTTGAGAACTGCCAACGTCTTAAAGGGCAGGGAAGGTGGCAGGCGGGCTGAGTGCTAATGGACTTGGCCGGGTGTGAGGTTGACGTCTTGAAATATTTTGACATAATATCTTTATGGGCTTTAAAAGACTTTTTCAATCCCGCTACTATTCGTGAAAATGCTTGTTGCACATTGCCGTTGGCAAATGCCTAATGTATCGGGGACGTTGGCTTACACGGGATGAATGCAAAGGGAAAATCTTCACCTTGAAGTGTTTTCTACACTTTTAAAAGGGTGTAAAGTTTAAAATGTATTACCCCGTCGTATTGATTTTTCTCATGCGACAAAGAAGCACAAAATTTATACAACATTGGACACCGTCCGTAAATACTCTGATCTATACTGTAATATAAAAACTGCATAAAAGCATATAAAGATAAACATAACGATCTATTGATTGCATCTGGATTCATAAGTGTAAAATAAAAATTAATACCTGAAAAAACCAAGGAACAGCTGAACATTTACAAAAGAAAAATATAAAAAGAAACAGTCTCTCTTGATCTGTCGCATCAGTCAGGGTGATTAATATATGAATATTTTATAACTAATAATTTATTCACAATTAATAATATTCTTCTTAATCAATAATTTTAATAATACATACATACATGTAACATATATGTATACATGTATGTATATCAATCTTTATATAATAGATTTATATCCTAATAATGTATTTTAATACGTTTATAGACAATATTTTGGAATATCATCGGATCTGTGCGTAGTCTTGGGGCACGGCAGCGGGCACAAATCGCTGTACCGATACCTCAGGGCTATAGGGATCTTCAAATGTATATAGTTTATGTGTGTTTGTGATGTGCTTGTGTTGTGTCTGAAGTGTTTGAGTCGTGTTTATGTGGTGTTTATCTTAATACATTAGGATGAATGTAATTTATTTGCGTTAAAAGAAGGGGTTATTTACCACGCCCCGNCAATAATTGTAATTCAATATATTCTTATTTTACTCCAATAATGGATAGAGAAGAAAAAAAATCCATCATTAGAGTAAAATAATATATAAATATACCCCATTCTGGGGTTCCAAAAACCCCTCTTGAGGGTAAAATTAATAATACTCGGACAATTTTTTTTATGAGAAACTATATAAGTTTTATTCTGGCTTGAGAATTAGCTGGAAGATAATTATACATGCGTGTTTCAGCTAGTTATAATTTTTTCTAAAAGGAAACTTTTGGTTGGTCGCAGTTTTTAAAATTAAGTATTTATGACAATAAGACTTAGTTAATCTTTATAATGGTCTGACTAATTTTGTGCCAGCAGTCGCGGTTATTCATTAAGTCCTGTTAATTGTTTTGGTAAAAATTATATTTTGATAGTTGAGCTTATAATCCAGGACTCCTGGAAAGGCAGTTGAATACAAACCGCTCCTTTGTTTAGACAGAATGAAATCTACACTGATTAAAAATTAAAAAATAAGATTTATAACAAAAAGTAATAAATTATAAGAAGTAAGGTAATATTAAAAAGTTGAAAAATGTCTGGAAACGAGACATAAAAATTGTCACTACGCTCACTAAGACCAATTGGACTAGCGCAAAGAAAATAATACCATATATATATATATATATATATATATATAAAACGAACAATTTTTCTTAGCCTTTGCAGTTCAACGATTATTTGGATAACATAATTGTTTAAATTTTAACTGTAACGCTAGCATTAAAACTTTAAATTACAGTGGGTAGGAAGAAAATTATCGTAATTTAAATAGGCGCAATTATTACTTAAACCCCTTGTGCCTGGTCATTACTAACTCTGTTTAAAAGCTCATAAAACCAGAGTTTTAATTGTATTTTCATTATCGTGGCCATAACTTTTCGCGTCTCTTTTTAGTATACGGCTAAGTGCGTCTCTGATCGGTTTGCCCCTTTTATTTCGGCAGTAACAAAACTTGGAATTTTTACTAACGCCCCATTAGCCGTTTGTTTATTAGTCCAATTGCCATGTTTTTAAAGCTCCGCCCGAAACGAACATTTGGTTGTAATGTCTCATGTAATAGTTGAACAAATCGGAACTGGGTACATTAGAGTTGAATTGTCGAATGTTGTCCGTTAACGGGAAAAAATGGTAATATTTGAAAAATAACAAGTTCGATAATTTTCGTCACTGCCTTGAAAAGGGTTAAATTCTTTCGGAAACATTTACAGAAGGCAGACCAAGTTATTTAGAAACTATCAAACTTCCAAATTCAACTCGCTAAACACCCAAATTATTCCTTTATCACACACTCAATGAGAAAAACCGGTCACTCGAATTTTGTTGGTTATTTTAATTTGTATTTTTGTCATATTAGCTATGCCACATTTATTTTAATATAAACCAAATTAAAAGGGATCAGAAATTCATGAGTTTTAATAAAAATTGTTTATCGTGGTTTGAAAGAAAATTCACCAAAACGTTAGATAATCTGGTGATCGATTAAAGTTCACAAACAATTTATTACTTATTGTTGCTCATAATGCTATTCTCACGAAGCCTTATGACTTGACTACCTGTCAAATGACTTTAACCGGTTATCTTTGAAAAGGCTGAACGCATGGCAGAACAGCAAAGCGTTCACGTCTTCTTCACATACGGTCCCGGGCGTCTGATTGCAACAAAACAAACCTCCACTCATATGTGAAAATTCTCCCATTGCCCAAGTGTCCAAGGGTGTTGCTGATTTACGAATAGTCGCATTTTTACTCACTGCCTCTCCGGTAGTACCGAACATATGTGTGACGGCTGTTCTTATGAAACAGTTCGATGACAGTTTTTGAGCTCACCCTTAGGGGGATATGGATAAAAGAGGCGGCCACAAGGCGTACCACACCTCGACCTGAATTGATCTACTGTGCTCCCCTGTTTTATATCACTCGCTGGTTCAGGTTATTAACCAGCCTGCACAGCTTTGCCAGCGGCTCCTTCGTGAACGATCTTGCTTGTGGTTTTTCTTGTCCAAGTTGCAAGAATCTGCATAGACCTTCGCAGAAAGATAAAAGGTGTTCTGCCGTCTCCTCCTCTTCCTGACAGTACCTGCACAGTATTTCTTCTGTCTGTACTCCTATGCGGTGTATGTGCCTTCTTAAGTGACAGCGCCCTGTCAGGAGTCTAACCAGAATTCTGATTCGGTTACCTGCCATTTTTAAGTTTTGCGAATGGTCTTATGAATCTCTTCGCGTGCCTCATACCTGTGGTAATGTTCCACCAGGTTTTGGATTCATTAAGGATCTATTTTAAGATGTGTCTTCTTTTGTGGCAGGTTGCTAGGTCGCTGCAGGGTTCTGGGCCAGGAGAGTCCATGTTAGCTCCTTTTTGGCCAACATGTCAACTTTTTCGTTGCCTCTATGCCCCGAATGTTCAGGGACCCATGCCAGGGACAGGTCGTCAGTGTCGCTGACTTCCGCCAGGGACTCCATGTCTACTCTTTGCTTTCACCTCGCACGCAGGTAGGGCCCTTAGTGCTCCCTGACTGTCAGAAAAAATGGCTATCTTCCGAGAATGTATTCCAAGCCTTTTTATTCCTCAGGCGCATTGTTCAATCGCTATGATCTCAGACTGGACAACTGTAGCATAATTACTTAGGTTTACCGTCAGTTCGGTATTGGGTTTCATCCCCCAGCTCCCACCGACAAGGGTGGTTTTGGGGCCGGCAATACTCAAGCACAATTCTCATATTGGGTTTTTACACAGGAAACATAAATCGCACCTTATATACTTATCTATTTTTTATACACCAATATTCCAAATCAAAGTTACAAAATTTTATCAATTTTTCTTGTACAATTATGGGTTCAATCTTCACCGGAAAAAGGACTTTAATCAACGAAAAAATTTAATTATGCATAAATTCGTTAATATTGAGTGGATCCGTAGGTTGTACTAAATGAGAAAATTGCTATTGAAGCCTTTTCATACTGAAAAGATTCCATTATCAATTTTATTAATCGTACAACATATTCTAAATTAATTGCAAGCTGTCAAGGCTTGACAGCTGGGCTTTTTCAACGCTTAAAATCTCAACTTGTCTAACCTGTACCGAAACGAGGAATCCAGTGTTAATTAATCATCCAAATTGAATCAATTTCTTCCTTGACAAAGTCTTCACGTTGAAAAATTTTATATTTTACTTTTTTTTAATCAAACATTATTGTTTATGTATTATAATTGTAATGTAGTATGCAATAACTATTAAAAGTTTTGTAGTAAACTCTCGGTGCGTATTTTTAAGCACGTGCTTGTTAACCCTATTCTATGCCAATTGAA
Source organism: Cimex lectularius (assembly GCF_000648675.2). Lineage (NCBI taxonomy): Eukaryota > Metazoa > Arthropoda > Insecta > Hemiptera > Cimicidae > Cimex > Cimex lectularius. The sequence continues at coordinate 429,460 of NW_019394227.1, forward strand.
TCGTAAATAATGTTGAAACAAGGGGGCGTTTTTTGCTGTTGGGAAGAGGTGAGGTGGGCTGTATTAAATGGGCAGTACTGGTTACTGTAGCGCACTGCTGCACTGAACTTTACACAACGGGTTGGTTTCAGAAAAGTATTAATTCCTTTTATACTGCCAGATAATTAAGAAATCCTGATTTCAAACATTACTATAATCCGCATAGAAATGGGTAAAGTTTTTTAATAATAGAATAGAATAATTTTAAAGGAAATAGTTTAAAGTCAGATTTCCTAGCACCGGTCCTTTCCTCTGGCCTAAATATAAACTTTAATATTATGTTAAATATTTAAATAAACTACTATAATAAAAATTATCATTAAAATTACCTTATTTACTGTTTCGTCACTAATGGTGAGTTAAGAAAAAACCATGGGCCCGAATTTTGATCAGGTAAGGATGATTCACATATAAACTTATGGAAAGCAATTCGTAGGATTGTTTTGCATAGAATTGAATTTTTAAAGAGTTTTTTCTATATTAAGATAAGTCAATTAGCCGATAAAATAACAATTGTAGCTAAATAGGATAACTTTATTAATCGGGCATGTTGTTGATGATCAGTTTTCAGGCTTTCTAATGCAAAATTACACAGTACATAAAACTCCAACTTATTTTTCCCATATGTATTCCAATGCCTTCTTATTTTTATTTATTTTTTCATTCTACAAGTTCCTTAATTTAATACATGTAATTAAATACAATTGTTTCCAATAATTCTACCTGATTAGGTGCAAGTGAATTTATGGGCAAACGTAATTTTATCATTTGTTTAGAAGTACAATTGTCATAAAACACTATTTAACTGATCTTTTAGGTTTAACAAGATAACAAAGAGAGAGAAATATATATGTAATTATTAGTAGTATCCATTATTAGAATCCAATTATTAGTATCCATCAACATCATCATCATCATGACCTTCTGTCTTTTTTTGTATTTATTGCTTTTATACGCTATTATTTAACTGATCTTTTAGGCTTAACAAGATAACAAAAAGAAAGAAATATATATGTAACTATTAGAAATAATAGTCAAAACCACAATCTAAATTCAACAAATAAATGTGTTTCTTGGTGGCATGTTGTTTCATAATTTATTGAAGTCGTGAGGTCAAGAATGAGGTAGTTACAAAAAACACCTTTTCCTTTTTTTGCCGACGTTTCGACCTTTATTCGAGTCATCATCAGGGCATAAAGTGTGGTGCTGTTCTCGTCGTATTGGTTGTGTGTCTCCTCAGCACTTTCAAACAGGCCCACTTTAAACCCTGAAGGCTGCAGTGCTTGGGGATCAAAAACCTCTACTTTTTGTATCCCTCATCATCATAATGGCCTTCTTTCTTTTTATTGTGCTTATTGTTTTTATATGGTATTATTATTATTAATAGCTGGGGCATGAAACAATTCCTTAAAGAATGGAAACTGTCCCCCGGACATAGGCAATCGAAGGAGTTTGTGAAGGAGATCAAACCAAAAGAATCGAAATGGCTATTCTCTAACTCAAGGAAGGGAATTAGGAGGCTGATAGGTATTCTGACGGGTCACTGCCCACTGAGAAGACACCTCTTCGTAATGGGTATCCTACCTGATCCCTTTTGCCGCTTCTGCAAAATAAAAGAAGAAACGGCACGGCACTACCTCGCAGAGTGTGATAGGTACGCCAGGTGTAGATTCGAAACTTTTGAAGGAGAGGACATTACCAAATCACACACCGAGATAAAATGGTCCAAAATCTTGGGGATCGTGAACAAGTCCAAGAGGTTTATGAACACGTGAACCGACCAAGTGCCGGACCCTTTAGGGATGGGGTACGAGTCTACCCAGGCATTTAACCCCTCGGGAATTGGCCGCCCGCCCTGCAATGTATATAATGTTTCCCACTTTGTTTTGTATTAGTGCCAGGCAAGTTTACAGAATATAAAATGGGCATATAAATAATAGGCGTCAGAATTTACAAAAAAAGAAGAGATTTCGGGAATTTGTGGCGTCCATTTTCTCGGCTGTCAGCTGTCCAGACGTTTCCCGCGTCTTTCAAATTCCGAGTCAATAGACGCAAAACCTACGTTAGCAATCTATAATCGCAAAAATTACTGAATCTTGCATAGTTGCAAAACTACTGATTCATTTTAGTCGCACAAACTGGTTTGGTTTCGCTGATGTAAAGACAGGAAGGTAGAAACTTCACCGTTGTACCTTTACTATAGGCAGCAGTGGGGGTCGGTAAGAAAACGAACTACCAGCCAGGTGGCGTGACCGACGACCGTTCCACTCAGCCAAACCATCCTAATTGAGAAAAGTGTTCCAAAAGAACGTTTATTTAGTGTACAAAGATAAAGTACAAAATAAATTATGTAAAATATTATTAAACATTGTTTTACATTACTCGGTCAGTTTAAATCAAATGTGACACGTAGTGCTGTTGTTTTGCCATTGGATTTATTAACATTCTGAATTTTATAAAATGTCAAGTTGCGAAATTCCGTAATGTTAAATTTTTCAGTATTTTGTAATAAATTGAGATGATTTTGCTGTTGTGAATTATATAAATCAATGATCAGATACTGTTGTAGATCAAGATGAAGTAGTAAATTATCTTAATTGTGTCTTACTGTTCAGTATTAATTGTGATGATTTTGCTGTGGTGTGAATTATGTTCAATCTTAAATTCCGACTTTGTAACTTGTAGATTTGCATTTTGCTGTTGTTTAAAATTCCACCAAAACGACATGTTGTTAATAATCTTACTTAAATTTAAAGGAGAGGATGTGCTAATACAACATAATCCAATGATACCAACAGAACTGCCTCTCCAATTCAAATGATTACAATTTCCAATTAAACTGCCTTTTGCAGTAATGATAAACAAATCACAAGGTCGATAGTTGCTATTATTTGGATTGAATTTGGAGAATTCATGGTTTTCTCATGGACAATTATATGTTGCATGCTCCTGGACAGGGGTTCTGTTCTTTGTATATGTGCCAAATGGAATCGCCCAAACAGTTTATGGCCAAGAGCACTGCAATTAATTTCACACTGAATACACAGTAATTACAATTTAATACAATGCAATTCCAAACAAAAATAGAATTGCAAATGTAAATATCTAATATGATGACTGAATACAATTCATTTATATCAACATTCAATCGTAATATTTTAATTTAATATGCTCCTTTCTAGCAATAGTAATATGTGTACTCAAAATAATGTGTTAAATAACACTTTTTATTATCCCCCTAGGAAATGCCTGCTTGTTATTTACAAAAATAAAAATCCTTCTGTCACTTCCCAATTTTTCCTCTTTTCTATTTTAATATGTATTCCAAAGATCGAGGTTGATACGGTGAGGTGTACGATATATTTTGTTCTTATTAAACCTAATTCTACCCAATTCTCTTAAATGTTAATTACTTACTTTTTGTTTCCACCTGAGTGGCCCTTTTGCACTCCTTTCATTATTTTTGCCACGGCATTTTCTGTGATCTTGCATCTGAAAAAGATTTTTCGCCGGAGGCCTGTCTGGCTTTAGATCAAAAAGCGAGGATCACAAACGAACTTTGTTCCTGAGATTCAATATTCTCTTCGTGTTATTGATACACTGCGTTAAATTTCCTTTTCATTTCCCTCAGAAAACCTAAATAATCCTTCAAATGTAATTAAGATGTTTGAATAAACAGTCGTGCCATGTGAAATGTGACATTGCGTTAAAATTTTCAGATAATTTTAAAATGTGCTAAATGTGCTAACGAGTCCAGGAAGCTTCCAAATATCATTTGTGCAATAAGGTACAGGAGTTTTTGTGCAGTAATAACGATTAATGATAATTAGGACCAAAATGATTTCTTCATTTCTCGATTATAATCAAGTAATTTATCCAAGAAACCCAAAGTTTAACGAAAGCCATAACAATTGCTATGATTAAGACAGTTTGCGTGAATGCCCCTATTCGATGGAATCGCTTTTTTCCTATTCTTTGATGCTGTTCTCGTTGTGTCTTGTGAATTAGGATATTGCGTATAAATTTTCAAAGAACTTTATATGAAAAAATGACCTAACCTGTTCAGGAAGGTTCGCAAAATCACTTGTGGAATAGGTTATCTGAGTTCGTGATCAATAATAATTACCTAAATGATTTCTTCAGTTCTCGAATATAATCAACTAATATATGCAAGAAAGTCAAAGACTAACAAAATAGCACACTGGCATCAGAATTAGTAGGATTAGCACAGTTTGCGTGAATGCCCGAATTCGATCGAACATTCAACGGACGAGACCAGTATTTCGTGATTTTGGTTTTCTCGTTCGGTCGCTTTTTTCCTATTCTTTGATGCTGTTCTCGTTGTGTCTTGTGAATTATGATATTGTGTGAAGATAATCAAAGAATTTTATATGACAAATGTTCTAACCTGTTCAGGAAGGTTCACAATATCACTTGTGAAATAGGTTATCTGAGTTCGTGATCAATAATAATTACCTAAATGATTTCTTCAGTTCTCGAATATAATCAACTAATATATGCAGGAAAGTCATAGACTAACAAAATAGCACACTGACATCACAAATAGTAGTATTAACACAGTTTGCGTGAATACCCCTATTCGATCAAACATTCAACGGACAAGCCCAGCATTTGCGTGATTGTGGTTTTCTCGTTCGGGTTTTTTTCCACTATTCTTTGATGTTGTTCTCGTTGTGTCTTGTGAATTATGATATTGTGTGAAGATAACCAAAGAATTTTATATGACAAATGTGCTAACCTGTTCAGGAAGGTTCGCAATATCAGTTGTTCTATAGGTTATCTGAATTCGTGATCAATAATAATTACCTAAATGATTTCTTCAGTTCTCGAATATCATCAACTAATATATGTAAGAAAGTCAACGACTACCAAAATAGCACACTGGCATGAGAATTAGTAGGATTAGCACAGTTTGCGTGAATGCCTGAATTCGATCGAACATTCAACAGACGAGACCAGCATTTCGTGATTTTGGTTTTCTCGTTCGGTCGCTTTTTTCCCCTATTCTTTGCTGCTGTTCTCGTTGTGTCTTGTGAATTAAGATATTGTGTGAAGATAATCAAAGAATTTTATATGACAAATGTGCTAACCTGTTCAGGAAGGTGGAATAGGTTATCTGAGTTCGTGATCAATAATAATTACCTATATGATTCCTCAGTTCTCGAATATAATCAACAAATATATGTAAGAAATCCAAAGTCTAACGATAAAGCACACTGCCGTACGAATTGGTATGATAAGGCAGTTCGCCTGAATGCCACTATTTCGATCGAATATTCAACAGACAAGATGAGCATTTGCGTGATCGTGGTTTTCTCGTTTTGTCGCTTTTTTCCTATTCTTTGATGTTGTTCTCGTTGTCTCTTGTGAATTAGGATACTGCTTATAAATTTTCAAAGAACTTTATGTGACAAATGTCCAAACCTATTCAGGAAGGTTCGCAATATCACTTTTGAGATAGGTTATCTGAGTTCGTGATCAATAATAATTACTTACATAATTTCTTCAGTTCTCGAATATAATCACCTAATATATGCATGAATGTCAAAGACTAACAAAATAGCACACTGGCATCACAATTATTAGGATTAGCACAGTTTGCGAGAATGCTTCTATTTCTATCGAGCTTGTCAACGGACAAGACGATCATTTGCGTCATCCTGTTTTCATCGTTCCGTCGGTTTATTTCCTTTTTTTTCTTTTGAGAAAATGATATCGTGTTTAGAAATATAAAAACTCCTTCGTGAAGAAAATCTCCCAAGCAATGTGTCTTCCAGGAGGCGAACCTTTTCGGACTTTCGACGGGTGTGACGACCGACTTTTATCGCGTTCGAACACTCGGGTTGTTTTACGATTCACCACACCTTTTATAATGTATCTGGTTTAACAGGCTGCGTACTTCACCTTTGACAACTACGACGTATTTCTAAATTGATATTGCTGCCGCGCACAATTACGTTATTTTATTTTCCCAAAAACATGGTGAAAAATGGAATTATTGTTGAAGATGGAGAAATAAATCATTCTATAATTATACTCTCATGGGATAACCAATTTTGAAATTGTTAGTTTTTCACGTTAATTAGGTAATACTACAGATTAAATAATTCCTACATAACCTAACCCTACGCCTACGAGCGTTCTTTCCGTTATATNCCCGCCCCGAGGAATATCGAGTACTCTGGGGGAGTGAATGTGACCAGACTTCTATGTTTGTGTCGATATATATGTTATGTATCAATTCATAAATTAACAACCTCAGGTACTAACAAGAGGCTAGCTTTTTAAAATAACTACGTAATATACAAGTAAAAGCAGAGAGTCAGTAACCAGATCGAGATGCTCAAATGGCTGCAGTTCAATACAAAACACGCGAGAAAGATAGGAAAAAGAAGGAATACACGCGGAGGACCGGCGATGACCTCATCTGTTTGTCGGCCCATAAACCTTCCACTTTATATAATACATTATTAGGATATATAATATATCTATCCATATAAAGGGGACCCAGGAATTGTAAAAACAAGAAAGATATACCATTCCCATCTCCCCCCCCCCCGATGTGAATAACAAAGGAAAGCTCTATAGTTATAGAATAATGAAGCATCAGGTTGTATTAGTGTTGCATATAATGTAAAATATCGTCTAATGAAGGATTATATGGGTACCCCGGAATCCGAAGGACGGTTGAATATCGTGTATATATATATATAATGTATATATGGTGTATATATTAACTAGGCATTTAACCACTCGGGCCTTGGTCGCCCACCCTGCTTAATATATACATATATATAGATTCGACTACTAAAATCATTGAAGCACTTTTCAAGATAATCCAGAAAATATATTAGACTATATATATAATATATGTCTAGCGTACACCTTATATCTCTTTATCTTTGAAACACGCCTTCACTTTTTACGAAACGCGAATTAAAAATAAAAACATCTACAAATTATTATACCTCTTAGGCTCATCAGTCTTTCACCAATTTGAAAAAATAAAACGTATAAATGAAAATTTTAAAACGAAGCAATCCTGGTTTCACAAATAGTTAACTTGATCAGCAGTATTGTTCTTGGTCATTACTGATGTTGTCCAGGCTTTGGATGGGGTTGGACAATCGGATTTTCGCTCAATAACACCTCTCCTGTTAGTCTACTGCAGCTACACCTTCTGAGATTACCACTGATGACGTGACTCAAGATAGCGTTCTGATTCACACCCTTTACCAGGTGTACGCATGTGACATATCCTATCCTATATACATCACCTCACTTTCTCGCAGGCGATGAAGCATAACCTAGGAACTTCTACCTCTCTCTCTCTCTCTCGCTATGCACTAAAGGACTGTCCTTTTTTATTTTTTATTTATTTATTTATTTATTTTTTTATTATTTTTTTTGTGGTACTTTATCCCTGGCTCCATATTTTTTGGGGGTGGGGGCTCGCAACACAAATGTGAACTTGAGCCCCCGTTGTACCAGTGTTCTTCCATCGAAGAAACTCATTTTTGAAGGGGGTTGGGACCAAATTCAGGGTCGCTGAGATCCGATCCCGCCCCTTCCATTGATGAGTGCCGTGTCAATTTCTTTCAATTGCGGCCACAGGTCCCCTTAGGCGTCAGAAAAAGTCCAGAGGCGACGGTGGGGATCGAACCCACGACCGCGGGATCTACTAGCCGAGAGTCTGACGCCTTAACCATCGGCTACCGCGGCCCCCCGACTGTCCCTTGTATTCCATCATAACGCCTTTCCAGGTTTTTCTTTTCCTTTTTAGCGCTCTAACAAATAATGAAGGATAATTACATTTAATTATACCTTCTACACTTGCTTGGGCCACTAAGCACGTTCAGTCGGACCTCCAGGAGTGCACTATCGTTTTCCTGAGCTGTATTAATTTCTTCATCTTACTGTATCTTCCGCCTAATATGCCTTTTTTCGCATATTAAACCAAGTATTTTAGCCAACACCTGAATTTCATAACCCTTGGTTTTTTCATCAAATCTTGTGCTTTCTTACCAATCAGTCCCAGCTACCGTCCATTTTCATTTTTTCCACCGAGTTTAGAAGTTTCGTTTTATTTTCATATACTTCCAGCCCTAACTATTTTCTTTTCTTCCGTGTAAGAAAGACGTTTTTTCAAATTCTCTTTCGTTTGCGATATTATGTGTATACTATTAAATGTACGGCCTGGTTATCACATAGCTGAGAGAGCATCTTGCCAAGTTAATTTTTCATCATGAAATGAATCTTCGTACTAGTTTCAACAGGTTTCAGGAAATTTTGATTTTACAGATTTATAATATACGCGTGACTTGATGCACTTGCACGCGTAATGTCATAAAAAACGCACTAGTCAATACTGCTTATACCGTCCTGAGGGCGATAAGGAGATATGAACTGGAAATATTGGGAAACTACTCGTATAGACCTAAATATTCCATTTGCCTGAGATTCAATCCGATGCCGTAACCGCAGGTTCTACATAACCCTCCCAACCCACATAAATTCTCAAAACCACAGACTCTCACCTCGACTTCTTCCAAATCTCGCCTTTTAACGCTTTCTTGCCGAAAGTTGCTTGCTGGAAATCCCATGAGTTTAGAGCGAGGGCAGTGTTGTCCCTGCCAGTATGCTGGCAACACTGATTTATTTGGCGCCAATTGAAACTCTATCACCAACTTCAGGATTTCATGTTTTAACAAAATTGATAATAAAGGGTTAAAGGGTTTACAAAACTGAACGTTTGCTTGAATCTAACGTGCAAGTGTTGTGTGTGTTATTGTCACAAAAAATCTCAGACCTAACACTATCAGAACGCTTTGCATCAGTAGCCCTATCAGAATCTAAATCTTCTGTACAACATCTGATCTGCTCTTCAATTTATATGCTGTTATTATTTAAATTTTGAAACATTTTAAGAGTAAGTCGGAAGAAGAGGGAATGATTGCATTTCTTTTGAAACCCTGTTTTTCCCTTCGCGTTTAAATTAGCTAAAAGTAAATAAATGTTTTCAATTTTTCGTGTTTACATTTGCTTTAATCTGCGTCTCGCGGCTTCTACATATTTAGAGGCTCATTTTCCGACCGGTCGATTTGGTATGCAAATTAGAAATTCGCAATACACATTCATAAGATAGAAAGCAAGGAACAGTATGTTCTATTGTGTTGTCGCGGAATTCCTTGAATAACAATTACCGCGTTATATAGCCCCCTTGCTTCTCACAAAGGAATTGATATGAAACGTTTTGCCGCCTTCGCCTCCTGAGTGTTGTAAATAGGACTAAAATATTTAGTGGCGACTTTTACAGGAAAAAATTCAATATCTGTTCGACCAGGTACTTTTTGGTTAAATATGTTGTGTTTTTCAAGATTAATATTGAAGATTGGACTTCGGATTAAATGGTCAAGAAATATTTTTCCTCAAAGATAATACTGAAAATTTTGACAATCAGGAAATATGTGTGACTTTACTGATTTTTCGTTTCACAACGTTTTGGGGTATAGTCTCAGAGGTAGGATAGGGGTAGACATAAAATAGGCGGCCTACTGCACCTTGACCTGAATAGATCTATTGGCCTTCCCTGTTATTTATAACGCACTGGCCAGCTTCAGGTAGTTAATCAGCCTTCATACCTTTACCAGCGTTGCTTGGTGTAGGACCTTGCTTGTGGTTTTTCTTGTCTTAGTTGAAAGCAATTGCACTCACAAGACCTTCACAGAAATATAGAATCTGTTCTTCGGTCTCCTTCTCTTCCTGGCAGTATCTGCTCAGTGTTTCTACTGTCAGTACTCCTATCAGGTCCATGTGCTTTCTTAAGGCAATGTCCTGTCTGGAGTGTAACTAGAATCCTGGGTCGGTTGTCTTCTTGTAATTTTTTTGTAAGTTTTGCGGATGGTCCGTCTATGAATCTCTTCGCGTGCATTATACCTGTGGTACTGTTTCATCAGGTTTTGGGCTCATTAAGGAACCATTTTAAGAGAGGGAGAGCTGCACTCTTTTGTGGCAGGATGCTGAGTCAAAGTAAAGTTCCGGACCCGGAGGGTCCATATTGGCCTCCTTTTTAGTCTACATGTCAACCTTTTCGTTGTCTCTATGCCCCGAGTGCCCAGGGACCCATGCCAGGGTCAGGTCATTACTGTCGCTGACGTCCGTCAGGGTCTCCATGCAGTTCGAAACACTCTGCCTTCGCCTCGCATGAACCTATGGCCCTGAATGCTGCCTGATTGTCAGAGAAAATGGCTATCTTTCAGGAATGTATGCCAAGCCTTTTTATCTCTCTGGCACATGGTTCAATCGCTATGATTTCAGACTGGAAAACTATACCTAGGTTTACCGTCAGTTGTCGGTTTTGGAGCAGTCAGTATATCAGTAGGAGTTTGCTATTAGCAGTGTTCCTTTGGCCCATCATTCTTCCCGTTCTGGTATTAGTAACTTGTACTCTTGTAAGTCCCAGGAGTAGCTCGTCCAAAACCAACGCACTGCCAGTCAAGAGCAGCTCATCCTAACTTGCCGGCTCAGATCGTTCCTCCGCCGGAAAAGTAAATGCCCAGTCTGCAACCAACCTGTTTAAGACCTGCACCTGCAGTATGGGCGAGCTCCTTGATTCAATTCAGCTCTCCCTCGCCATTGAACTCTCGTCTTGAGAGGAGAAGATTTTAGATAAATGATAGGATTACTGAACCAAAGCGTCGTAATCTTATTAATCCGAGATAACACTTTGGAACAAACAACATTAGCACGTTGTAGGGCCTGCTAACATTTATTCAACTGTTCAATTTCGTAGATTCTTAGGTTTGGGTTTGATTTACGTAGCCAGCGGTCGCGTATAATGGAATTATTCATGGGAAAAATTATGTTGTACGAAACAGTGAAACAATGAAAAAGGAAGTATCACAAAAGTTAGTCATTAGAAAATAAAATTCAATTTCCATTATTTTCAGCAAGGTAGGTTTGCTAGATGAAAAACCGGTGTTTTTACCTATTTTCAGGATTGAAAAATAAAATAATTTCATTATTATTAATCAACTTCACAAAAGTTAACCTTCCGAAACATTTTAGCCACATAAAGCAGACGAAAAAGTCTAAACATCGTTTACATTTTAATAACCCTGTTCCGCGAATGCCCCCAAATTCATTCTAAACATGAAAAGTAAATTACCAATATTTAATCTCAGGAAGAAAGGTCTCTTGCAATGACGAGGTCATAAAGAAACTAAAGGAAAGTAGGTAAAATGAAAGAGAATAACAAAACAATCAAACAATTAATTAAGGTTTATAGTTGAGATAAAAAAGTCAATGGCACGAGCGGGATTCGAACCCACGATCTTCGGCTAGATACGCTGCTGCTCTACCACTTAAGCTATCGTGACCTCGATCCACTCGGACACTAACTTCCCATCTCATTCCCCTTTTCAATTGAAGGTGGGGTTGGGATGGGAAGTGTCCGAGTGGATCGAGGTCACTATAGCTCAAGTGGTAGAGCAGCGGCGTATTTAGCCGAAGATCGTGGGTTCGAATCCCGCTCGTGCCAATGACTTTTTTATCTCAACTATAAACCTTAATTAATTGTAATATATTAATTGGTCAAGCGGACCACGAAATTAGTGAATTTAAAACAATCAAATTTGATAGGTTGAAAACGTTTTAAACAATCTATTTTTGGAACAAACTTTAAGCCTTTATTAAATAAATTGTTTTCCTCTTTATTTAGGACCATGTTGGTTAAATTTCTAACCCTCGGGAAAAATTTAATTGGAATGTGTTGTCGTAAGTGTAACGAACTTCAAGATTTTAATATTCTTATCCAGGGTATTTTTTTTGTCAGTGAAAAAAATTTAACTTTTGATCGAGTATTATAACACCATTACACTGGAGAAATTACGAAATTATTAGTTGAGTCTATCTCCTACGTTGTCGATATTGTTTTTTATTTACATTCCAACACGAACGTCATCAAGTTATTAAATTTGAAATAAAAGCTATAAACCAAAACAATTAACTTTTCAACTTTCATCATTGATCATCATTTTAATTCTGAAGTAATGGATCAAAATTGCATATGTCTTGTCACCAAATAAAACTTTATTTATTTAAAATAAAATAAATAAATAAATAAAAAGCTTGCTCAGTCGCGGTGTATAAAAGAAAAAAACGGCGAAAAGACAGTGAAAAAGCAAAAGCTCTCGATGAAAAAATAAGAATTATAACTTTCTTGTTAGCCTTGTTTGCTTTTCTGGGTGGGCAAGCATGTCTATGTTTACCAAATTAGCCGAAGACATACAGTTATGAGTAAACACATAGTACTAACGAAGGGGTCAGAAAATTCCAAAAACTAAACTCGGATTCAATTCGTGGCCGAATGGTCACTCCATTTTTTCCTATAAAAAATAGGCAGAATTTAGTACTGTAAATAAGCAGGGCATATGCAAGTGAGTCGAGTTTTTGTGTGTGTGTGTGTGTGTGGTGTACGTGTGTGCGTGGGCGCGCGCGCGAGAGAAAGAGAGAGAGGGAGAGAGAGAGAGAGAGAGAGAGAGAGAGAGAGAGAGAGAGAGACAGACAGACAGAGAATAAGGGTGAGAGGGAGAGGTTGAGAGGGAGAGGGTGAGGGAGAGGGAGGGGAGAGAGAGGGAGGGAGAGAGAAAGAGAGAGAGAGAGAGAGAGAGAGAGAGAGAGAGAGAGAGAGTTNAGTGAGAGAGAGGGAGGGAGAGAGAGAGAGAGAGAGAAATGGGAAGAGAGATATATACATAGAACGTTTTCCCCCTAATAAATCCGTAATCTTGCTATTCAAACAGCTTGAAAGTTCTTGTAATGAGCTCCTTAAAGATATTAACAAATAATGTGTACTTATATGGCAGTATTGCTAACAATAATCTTAAGAAATATACATACATTAATAATAGCCGAGTAAGACTAACACTTCTAAACAAACATAATCTTTTGGTTCATTATGCTTCGTAGTTATATTATGCATATAGAATCAAAGACAAAAACCGGATATTTGTATTTATTTGCTTATTTTTCATAATAACTTGGTACAAAGATTAATATTGGAGAAAATCTCGCCCGGGCAGATGCTTTGGTCAAGGATGGAGGTTAGATAGCCCGCGCTCTACAACCCACGATGGTCTGCAGCTGTTTAGGGCCAACGAAAGTCTCGACCGAAGAGAAGGTAGAGGTCGACCGCGATGTACGACAGCTACAGATGAGGGTTTTATGTCTTTTACCGCACTACGGAACCGTCATTTAACGGCATCCTCGATAGGTAGGCAACCGTCGTATTGTAGCGGTGAGCTTAAAACAATAAGAAAAAGTTTTCGTGTGAATAGCTAGTCTCCAGACGTCCCGCATCAGGTCATCTATTAGTGAGGCATCGAACAGAAAGGCGACCATTCTGAACAATTGGAGGGGGGGTGGTTGTTCTCTTTACAGATGACTGCCGGTTTGGTTGTGCGAATCAGATAACCGGCACCCTGTTTGGCACCCTCTTTGCTTCATGTGCCATGCGTGAGACACAGCCTTTTCATAGTCAGTCATATAAATGGGTAGAATCAACGTCCATTCTCATACCGAATTGATTATCACATAGAATTGCTCTTTGCCTGCTCGCATAGGGTATTTAACCTTCCCTATGGGCCGACGCATGCCCTACCATCAGCTCCGGTGCCTAGGGATAACCAATGATGGAGACAATACTTCCACCGTACCTTCCCTAGTTTCCTTCCCCCCCTCTACTTTGGTAGAGGCTTCCTGGGTTAATGGTCGCATAAACCCAGGCAACGGGTGCATCAGTAGGGGGTTCATATGAACGCCCAGATGAGCGATTAGTAGAGTACCCAAGCGACTCTACTAACTGAGGTTAGACTAGTGGTGGTCATGGTTTGCAAACAAATCGTACCTTAGCTGGAGGGTACTGGCCAACCGGAGCCGGATGTAGAGTGCCCTCTCTAGCTCTCTGGGCGTAGTGAAAGCCAAGGCTGAAAAATGAAAGGCCTTTTCAGGGCACTTCTGAACTTGGTTAGCATTGCACCACCTCGTTAGCCAACGAATATGACAAGTCCGTGCATGTAAAATCTTCCTGGTGTTCTCTTTGTGAACACTGGGCGTCTGAGAAGTCCCCTGGGAGATAAGTCCGGACGTTAAAGATCCTCATGGGTTTCAACATTCATGAGTAAAGATGGGAAGTTCTGATCTTTGCCTGCTACTGTGCATAGAGGAAGTACTTTTGGTCTGTATGTATTTCTGTGTCTTCTGTCTCATTCGTTCCATCTATGGGGAAACAACTTCGTGTTAATACATGATACTACAGCACGTTCACCTGACATAAACCCCACAGAACACCTATGGGACATCGTTGAACAGTTCAAACTACCAGTTGATAAAAATGCGGCTCATAATCATGAATAACGAATAACGAATAAAAATACATATAGCTTGAAATAAAAACGAGTGTTTTTATCTGAGCGTGCGTTCAAATAAAAAATTGTATTAGAAATTAAATAAGAGAAAAGGGAACGGTTTTACTTATATCTACCAGTCGAGGGGAAAAAACAAGTTCACTATCAAGAAAAAACGGAATGTGGTTTTACAACATATTTCTCCGCTCTTTGGCATTGGATCGACTTGCAAGTCTGTTCGCACCAAGTAAATCTATAAAGTAATTGCGACTAATCCTAAGATGACATCGGGTTTGGATTAAAAAACCACCCGTCACTTCGATTATAATTAAAATAATATTGTGAAACACTAACGTTTTGTTTTTAATTTCCAGTGGAACGCGATTAATTGAAAGTCACCGAAATGCAGTGACCGGAAGAAATAATTATAAATTGAAGACTATTATTGACATTGGACTAAAAAGCTACTGTTTGGTGCTAAAAGAAAGTATACATAAATTTTAAAGTTTAATTTCGTTACAAAAGACTACTGAATTACCAAACCTAATAATATTTTATCACATAAAATTATGTAAATATAATCGTAAAAGTCTGCTACAATAAAAATGTATTATTAAATAATACATTTTTATTGTAGCACACTTTTAGGATTATATTTACATAATTACATAATACATTCAAAATCAACAAAGATACAAGAGATGAGAAACTTGCATAACAATTATATTAAATGTAATTAAAGACGGAAAGCAACCGCATAGGTTCCCATTACGCAAGAATAAAATATATAATAAAATATAAACGGCGGAGCACGTTTTCAATTGTAGAAGGCTTAACGTTTATGTTATATATTTTAATATCATCGGACTGTACGTAATCTTAGAGCACGGCAGCGGGCACAGATCGTTGTTCTGGTACCTCAAAGCTACAGGGACTTTGAAATGAATTTTCAGTTGTGTTGTGTTCTTTATATTAACTTACTGGAATGAATGTAATTTCTTAGCGTGAAATGAAAGGGTTGTTTAACCCCACCCGAGGAATATCGAGTAGTCTAAAGTGATTGCGTACGTCTGTAGAGTAAAAGTAATTATTATCGAGAATGGAGTGGGTTCGACCCACCCCTCTTGAATACCGAGTGCAATTATAAGATATCATTTTAGTATATCGACTTCATTTTCATACAAAAGCAGAGAGTCTGTAACCAGATCTGAATGCTCAAATGGCTGCATGTTGAAAGATACGAGTGAAAGACCAGAAAAGGAAGTAAAAATAAACAGATGGTGGTCTCCTCAGTTGTATGACAGCCATAAACTGCCCATTATGGTTATAAAACATGGTCAAAAAATGCCGAAGAAGAATGGCATAAGTTACATCATAATTTACAGAATCAGGTAATCTCTGTGCTTTAAAAATCTACAACAAAAATTATACTCAATCTGGCTTATCATCAACCCAAGTTTTACATAATTACGAGTCGAGAGTACATGTCTGCCTTTAACAGTGTTATCAGGTAATACAGTGAAATAATGTGCGATTGCTGTTGAAATTAAGTAATATAAGTATAACTCTCCCTAATGAATCAAGTGGGATAAACATAAAACGTGTAGAAAAATAAGAATGTAACATTATTTTAAAATTCAATTAATTAAGGTTTTAAGTTGAGATAAAAAAAGGCAGTGTCACGAGCGGGATTCGAACCCACGACCTTCGGCTTGATACGCCGCTACTCTACCACTTAAGCTATCGTGACTTCGATCCCCTCGGGCACTAACTTCCCATCTCAACCGCACCTTTTGCATTTTCACTCCTTTTTGCCCCTTTTCAAATGTCGTGTATCTATTTGATGATATATGTAAGTATACTTCATTTTAATTCATTAAATTCACTATTTTTCGTGGTCCCCTCGACCAATTAATGTCATTCAATTAATTAAGGTTTTAAGTTGAGATAAAAAAAGTCAGTGTTACGAGCGGGATTCAAGCCGAAGGTCGTGGGTTCGAATCCCGCTCGTGACACTGACTTTTTTTATCTCGACTTAAAACCTTAATTAATTTAATGATATTAATTGGTCTAGTGGACC
The DNA here is from genome assembly GCF_000648675.2 of Cimex lectularius. Classification (NCBI taxonomy): domain Eukaryota; kingdom Metazoa; phylum Arthropoda; class Insecta; order Hemiptera; family Cimicidae; genus Cimex; species Cimex lectularius. The sequence goes on from NW_019394227.1 coordinate 446,002, forward strand.
ACGAAAAATAGTGAATTATTTTAAAAATTGATTTATTATTTGTTTTGGTACGCGGTACATCGAAATACTTTTCTGAAATAACATTATCTCTGCTAACTGTGTTTACATTCTGTATTTGAAGAGGATTGTAAGAGGCGGGTCTTCGTCAAAAAACAAAGCAATCACGAAGTTCTCAATCAAAACAATAAAAATAAACAAATAAAAGAAAACTCGAAACGTTGAATAAGACACGTCGGCTGAGGTGGCTACAATAAAAAACTCATTTATACACAAATGAACGAATGCAATTATAACAAAACAGTGATATATTAAGTGATAATAAATAAATTCAAATAATTTTTTATTTACAATAAATTACAGGCAATCCTCGAGAATCACCCAGCCCGAATGTTGCCAGTCCAGGCACTAAGGTTGAGCTCTCGGGGCTACCAACAGCCTGGTCATTTCGCAACGCAATCTGTTCCTAAAAATTAACCCATTAACACTCACTCACCCTTAAATATCTTCTTTCTTGTATATTGTACTCGATATCCCTCTATCATCCTTCACACCTATAACTAACCTAATTGAGTGTCGATGGAGTACTCAATATTTCGCCATCGACCCACTCACAATACCCGTTCTCGCTAATAAATACTTTCAATGTAAAAAATCCTTTTTCTTTCAAGAATAGTTACAGGAGTCCCAAATACGCGTTGAACTGCTTAAGAACAATTCTCATATCGGGTGGCATTCCTACGCTTCCTTCTATATTGAGCCAAGGAACTGCACCTTTTATTTAGGTGGGTGACATCCGAGCAACCCTTCCCTTCATGACTGACACATACGTGGGCTTTAGCCCAAACACAAGTGTCATTGTCAACCTCGCGTGGCCTTAATGAATGAACAAATATTGTTTTATTTCAGGTCAGATCCTTCTAGGACCTATCCACAGTGCTCTTGATACGCGTGAAATGAGAAGACGCTGTCACATTCTTTTAACCGCTAGATTTGCTTTCTTTTTTCCTCTGCTCCTAAGCCCCATTGATAGCCTTACAGATGTAGGCGGCTATCGTAGCGCAGCGGTTGTCCTGCGCCCCTCCACAGGATCTTTGCCGAGCTGTCAGTGTGCCCCCAGGATGGGCCCACGGAAGCTTCCGGTCGGGAAATTCGAGGGGGCCAGTGTTGTTGCTTTATATTGCTGGGTACATACTGAGAGAGATAAACAGGCGTAACATAAAACTGCCTGAAATATTAAATACACATTTTTATCCAAGAGGAATCCTTTGGTTGCAGATTGAAGGATTGGATCCATCAACCTTTTTTCCTCATGACTCTCCGCCACATTATGGTTACAGCTCGATAGTTGGCTGGCGTTGTCATCGCTCTGCGGGGGGGTTCATATTTGCACGTATTTCACCTATATCTCGTAGCCATTTTACTCGTGCTCCAGCTTAGATGTCATATTCGAACGCGACATGTGCCACGGTTTTATTTTATCCGCACTCGCAAGCTGGAAAGTCTTTTAAGTTGAATCTATGTAATTTCTCGGCGAAATCTCTCTGCCCAGAGAGCAGTTGGGACTCAAAATGGTTAGCTCGTGACTTAATTTCCGTCTTGTTGCGATGCTCGGGGAAATTTCGTGTGGCGTCCTTTTGTTGAGCCGTCCCATCTATACTGCCATTCATTGGTGACCCACTCTGCCGCTTCTTCTGTTGTAGTAACTGGGATGCACGGAGAATTCCCATTCTCCAATTCCCATTTAGTGCTACGGAACATTACCTTTCCACAGGGGGACGTCCTGCGATTCATCACATTTTTAACCATGTTTTATTGCAGTTTTAGCGTCAGAAGACCGGTTCGCGGTGGTTGAGTACAAAGGTTGGGATGTCCAGGTTAGTCGCCTCGTTCATCTTTATTTTAACCTCCAGACAGTTGTACCCAGACACATCCACCCAGGGAGTCGTGGCCCACTTAATGTAGAACTACGACTACGACGGGTGGTACAATGTGGTTAAGGCTCGGGGCCCAAGAAAGATGTATCTCGTGTCCCTTTCTCATTCCAGGTTTCTTCATTGTTTCCTGTGAACCCTCCCAGCCCATGGTTACAAGAGGGTGTCCGGGCGCAAAATAATGGTGCAGCCCTGAGGGCTTGGCATCCTCTCTAAGCTGTACTCGTGTCGGCCTCGGGTCGGCATGGGGCGGCGGGTGTTTATCAGAGGCACACGAGGGGGTCTGCATAGATGGGGGAGAGTGCTTAGCCATCTGTACTACGGGGTAACAGAAATGATCCAAGGTTCAGCCCCTGTCACAATGGGAATAGACTCATGGCAAAATATACTCTAACAAATCAACAGGTTATTCAATTTGTTAAAATATCTCTTCTTCATTGGCGCATCGAAAAATATTCTTCATTGCATGCGTCTCAAATTCAAATGGTTCCCTCTACACATAGCATTCAAAAAGCAAGACGAGAAATGCTATTTTACCCATAGGAAACCTTAAATAAAAATAATAAAATTTAGGTATTTAATTCATTATGAACTCCGGGCAGCCTATAGAATAATTGAGCCTATTGAATTGCCCAGGAATAACCACGGTTTTCGCTTAGGATTTCGACAATCATTTGGTCAAAGTGCTAACGAGTGTTAATCATCCCAAAGGGGTAGTTAAAGACGAGAACAAGCCTTTTCTGATTGAAAGGACGAAATGACACAACGTTTGATTGTTTGCGTGGCCCTTTTCCACAATTATTAAAAAAACTCGGATTAATTTTTTTTTCATTAATTACTTAGAAGACATTGAAACAAACATGACAAGGTTAACCAATACAGGAACAAGGTAGGTAGGTTAACCTTATTATTCATAATAATAGCATTGATTTGTAACTTTTGTTGATGTGCGGTTCCTTGTCGCATGGATTGATCGAATGAACTTGTGATGTGAGGTTTGCAACCGTAAATGTGGTACTTCATTAGAAATGATGCCTCCGATATGGTATTTTAATGAGGTCATTTGCCCGGGGGCTGCAATACACAACCGAAAAACATATTTTGCAGAAAGCGAAGAGCTGTCGATGTTCGGAGTGTACTTCGTAAGTATTCTAGTTCGACCCCAAATTTTCAGAGTTGCGGGCAGTATTAATTAATAGAGGCGATTTATTGAATTCATGAATGAAGTGATAAGAAACATAAAATTTCAAAACGTTCGTCGTGAGACTGTGAGAAAACCATCTGTTCAGAAAACCTACTACGTGGGTAAAAAACGAACAATTATTTTTACATTTTAATTTAACTGACTGAAATTACATCTCAAACATTTCAGGGAAATTTAGACTACATTACTATTAAACTAGTAGCACTAGGGATGATAATATAATCACCCAAAGTTCAGCTACGTACTTGTCTTTTACCTAGAGGCTCTCATCTTCTTCCCTAACCATTACGACACATTCAATAACCTCATTTTATTTTCTATTGTGTTTTGACTTTAATTTAAATGAACAAACTTTAATAGTCTGGTTAACCTATTTTCAAAGTTTCAAAATTCAAAACCATCCAACAGCAGACTTTTCATTCTAAATAAGACATGGATGAACATACAAAATGTATGTACCAGGTAACTAGAAAAGTTCAAGGTTTAAATGGTTTACTAGTTTATAATTAGTAATTAATACTTAGTTTAATATTTTATTGAAGATAATAGTCTTCATCGGCATTTATGAATTTTCCCAACGAATTACTCTGTGCACGTTATGCTTTTCATACAAAAGTTTAGGTCCCAGGATTAAAAAAACAAATTCAGCTCATTTTCCAGCTGGAGATTATCGAACTCTCGATTGCGCTGATAATTGTCCTTTGCTAAGGAAAGGTGAATGTCAGATGGGGCCAGGTCTGAAATCAAGGGGGTACAGCAGCCCAACCAAAATTTATGATCACCTCTGTAAAGTCTCATGTTGCCCTGGGGGAAAATTAGACATCTCCCGTTCACGAGAGCACCTCGTTGCAGTTGGATTGAGTAAATTTCTAGGTTGATGGCCTGGCCACATGGCAAGTGTTTGTAGTTCGTAGTTCGTGCACAACGCTTATCGTACGCCAACATTGATTTTCGTGTCAATGGGACACTATGACCTGACGATACAGGATTCATTTTTCACCGTGCAAATGTCTTTACTAAACGGTACCCGAATGGTTAGCGTGAAAGATTCTCCGCTCATAGATGGTCGTGGGTTCGATTCCCACCGTCGCCTTTTTTTCACGATACCCCCTCATATGAATACTCATATAATAATCATCACCTGGCTAATATGCATCCATATGTTAACGAAAATGTAAGAACTGAGTTAGTTTGTAAATTATTGTTAATGTGTGGTGATTAGTGACCGTTAATCGATAATTATTCAGAAATCGTGAGATGCGGTCTGGTGTGACGTAGGTTTAAAAAAACATTTTTTTTATCGGCCCAACGTTTCGAACTTTATTGAAATCATCTTCAGTTCCTGGGATTTACAAACATTGTTTACATTTAACAAATACATTTAGGATGTGGAAAAGTGAATTTATACAAGGCAAAATATATATATTTTTTTTTTATATTCAATCAAAGTATTTCTACTCACTCAAAGTGTTTGTCTTCTGTGTAATTGTGCCATTCTTGCGTATCGTGTTGAGAGTGCCAGTGAGATATTGATGTTGTATGTTTATATATGTTGCACTTTGAAGGGGTGGGGAAGGAAGTCGGTATAGAAAAGACAATTTTGTATAAGGCGCTTCTTTGAGGTGAAAAGAGCCGACGAAGAGAAAAAATGTGTTGGTAATGGTTCGGCCAGATTATCCTTTCAGGATTATATAGAAAGGGATAAATAGGAAAAAGAAAGCTAAATTGTTGGACAATTAGACTAATAGACTATTTGATGTGTGGAATGTAATGATATATGTATGTTATCTATATTGAATTTGATTAATGATATTGGCGTAGCTGCGACTGAGTTTACATGTATCTGTTCTGTAATTGATGCCGTGTTATCTCTGTTGTTATAAACCATTTCTCCCAGGCCCTGAAGATGATCTCAATAAAGATCGAAACGTTGGCACGATAAAGAAAATGTTTTTCTGAAACCTACATCACACCAGACCAGATGTCACGATTTCTGAATAATTATTGTTAATGTTTAAAATTCTTTTTTATATAATCGTATATACTGAAGTAAGTACATACAAAACAAAGTAATTTTTGTACGAGTGTTCACAACGGCATAGGTCATATCAACTCTCAGGGTGCCGGTGTTTTTGGAAAAAAAAATTGTAAGTTTGTCGAATCCAGCGGACCTGCTTTCGAACCCGGAACCTTTACCTTACAGTGACAAGCCCATGCCAACACACACGTCCACCGACGTCCCAACACACGGTAATTCATTTGTTGAATGATTAAATATAAATAAATTAATTAATTCAAAAAATAATTGATTTATATAAATTTTAGAACAATGTTCTGAGGAGGAGGAAAGATCCTCGAAATTCAACTACTAAAAATAAAACGAAAAATCTTAAGAAGTTTTCATAATAACCCTTTATTGAGTTCAGTTGTTTCCTAACATGAAAAAGTGATGTTTTATATTTAATTACATTACTAAAAAAAGTTGTTATTAATAATTCTTCATATCAATATGTATTATATGGACTGAAAGAGGGAAGCACTCTTCAAAGTTAAAAAAAAATTACAAATTGATCTTTCACGTAAAAGTGGGAGGGGAAATGGTCATACTTGCAATTTTAGGCTTATTTATTTGGATAAAAAAAATTGTCAGACTATGACAGCAACATGATCTTCTTCATCTCGTGTAATGCAACTCTAATTTTTTTTAATTGTCATAGAAACTCGTCAAATAGCAATGAAACTTGCGCACTTATTCAAATTTTAAGCATCATCGGTTCCAGTAATTTTATTCGGCGAGCACTTTGAATCAATACATTTTGGAAGATTCGGCGATTTGTGACATCGCTGTTAGGGTAAAGGGCCTGTTAGAAAATCCGATGATGCGTTATCAATAGGCCCGCTGTATCTGGCACATGTAAAGCCTCGTGGAAGGCTGTTATGACGAAACGTAGAGGCACCACTCGGAATAATTCAAACGCTGAAACGTTCCACCAAGACTTCCAGGGCCCTATTCGAACTCTGTTGAATATTCAGAGCGCCTGCAGTGCTCTGAATCCATAATGGGATAGGAAGAGTTGCACCTGATCCTCCAACAGAGGGAAACGCGGCTTTCCGTTAAAGATAACGCCCACTTACAGCCGGTAATCTTCTACTTTCTCAAGACCTGTCAATCAATGTTAAACATTTATAACCAAATCTGTTCGGGTTGTCTAACCTTTCCTATCTCAGCCTGGCAAGATAAAGAAGGCGTGTTAATAGTTCAGACTTTTAGGCCATTTACTATGTTTCAACATTAGAAAAATTTCTTTTTCTTCTGTACTATTTTCCGTTGTTCTTAATGAATTTTTAAAAAATTAAACAATAAAGATTGTATATAGACCGCCTAGGATTTCCTAATTCCTCAAAAAAAGAGGCATAACTAAAAAGTTCTGTATAGTTTAAATAACTATAAAACACTTATTAGCAGAGTACTTGAAACGGATAAATGCATATGGTCGCATTTGATGGCATTCTACACGAGGTTTTCATCTATGAATGTATTTAATAGCGTGAATATGACGGAATATGGAGTATAAAGGTTAGTTATTGGATCGTTCCGAGTGGTTAGTCCGCAAGTTAAAGACTCTCGAAGCTTAATGTCAATGTCATTTGCATATGCAGCACCACACGGACCCACCAAACTAGGTTAGTTTTATTCTATTTGTAGCGAAAAACTTCGATGACTCCCGAACTTTTAATTGCACATATAGTATGAAAGTTTCTAGTTAGTGAGAATGTATTTATTAGAGTGATTGATGGCGGACTCTCAGCGCAATGCCCATTACCCGGAGACCGTGTAAACTTAGGTTAGGCCACATTTATAGTACGTACATGAGTTGCAAAGACTTTTCATCTCATGTGGAAACGCCAATTAAAAATGATTGAGAGAGGTTCTATCAAAAATAAAATGTCGCTAGATCCTATGAGGAGCTAAATGTGGTGAATCAAACAACGGTAGGTACAAGATGTAGCCATGGCAGCAAGCCGGCTATAAACAAAACAGTAAATTTTGTATGCCCTGAGGATTGGTTCGAAGAAAAAGAAAAAAATCTTAAAAACTAAACTGTTTTCTTTGGCCGTCTCATTGCTAAAAAGGTGTTAGTTCTTGTCAACTCTACCTTTAACAACTATTTGTTAATGCCTACAAAAATTTAGTTAGTGTGCAACGTCAACCACTTAGGTGACAACTAAGTCATCCGACTGAAGAAATTCCCGCAAATAATTCCACTTTGGGGTAAATAGGAGGTACTGAAAGTTTTTTTTTATTTGCCTAAGAAATAAAACGGTCATTTGTTGTTTAGTAGTGGGTACATTTTCCCCACTTTTATGTAGCCTCATGGGTATTGGATGAAGAAAAAAAAATTATTCATGAGCTAGAAGTATAACTCGGGAGAAGTGTTACTTGCCAAAAGGCGTAAACTGGTAGAAAAGCCCCTCAGCAGAAGGCATAAATATATAAACGAAAAAGTCGAGTAAGTGACCAGAAAAAAAGGTATAAATAAGATTAGAATATATAGCCACACAAAATTCATACATTATGCACATTTGATTTATTTGTGTTTTTAGTTATATTTGGATATTTCAAAAATCTTTTAAAAAACTAGATTTTACAATTTATACGATGATATTACTGAAGAGTCTTTACAATGACACCACCTAGTCTAAAGTAAAGTTTAAAAAAAAAATTGCAAATAGCATACACCGATATTATCTTGCAACAAGGTTTGTTAACTTCTTTTAAATCAAAATTTAATGGTTTTGTTGCAATAGATAAGCTTAAATTGTGAACGTAAAAATGTAAATTGAACTGAAGAGATATTGAGACTCCCATTCGCTCCCCCAACAAGTGTACGAAAAAGGGTACAATTTTTTACAAATTTCTCTTGACGTTTCGTGGAAAAAGCCTCTCTATCTATAATTATAATCGGCACGGCCATTTACCAGAGGAGAAAAATACAAAGATAATTTCAGAAAAAGTTGTAACGCTGATAAAATAGATCCTGTGTAGAAAATTATTGTCATAACTTGTTGATAATCTAATTTCAAATTGGAGGCTTCGCTTTGTTCGAGAGAATTTCAACGAAAACCTGAATGAAAAAAAAAAGCATTTCCCTGAGGATAGATTGAGCGACTGTATCCATATGAACCGCTAAACATTTCTCAGGGTATGATGCATGGCATGTTGAAATTCTTCAAAAACATAGGGATATGCGGTTTGACTGACCTTTGACATGAGGTCTTGTCTTCCCATCCTTAAGGGAAGCAGGCACGCGAACCTGAAGAAGAGTTCTCTCCATCTCTGACAACCTGCCTGAACGAACTCCTTGATAAAAGGTGGTTTGACCTGGTGTCCCATTATTTTAATTAATTGTACTTTTCAATCTAAGGACTTGGTTGAGATGAAAAAGCAAGTTGAGTGTTGAGTTGTTGTCCTGGTGGATCAGTGAGGATAACTCAAGTGGTTACAGCAACGCGGTATTGAGCCGAAGGTCGTGGGTTCGAATCCAGCTCGTGACACTTGCTTTTTCATATCAACCAAGACATTATAATAAAAAGAACAATTAATTATGGCAAGGCATAAAATTCTTCTACCTATTTAGATTTCACCTTAAGAATAAATAAGAAACTCTTGTTGGAATGTTGATATATTCCTTACCTTAAAATCTAGTTATTTATAAAAACTTTTTCGTGTATTACTATAGCTATATTTTCTTTTTTTAAACTCATATTTGCCTTCAATGCACATTAAAATGCCTTTAGTTTTTCCAGCTAATAAAAAATTCTTAATTTTACTATAAAAATTACGATTTCAATAAAAGTTGAAAAACGAAATATTTCAAATACTAGGGAGCTAAGGAGTCCATGCTGGTTAGCATTACACCACGGGAACGAATGATGATTCATTACCCCAAGTCGTAAGAGCTCTTAAATGTATATAGCATGTGTTTATGAGTTGTGTTTTATGTATTGTTGTAAATTAAATTATTAGCGCGAATAAGAGGATTATGTCCCACCCCGAGGAATATTGATTATTCTGGGATCAGCGTGGGATGTCAACTTGAGGTGCCATCGAGAAGTTAGCAAGCTAAGAAAATAGGAGATAAAATTTTAGAGTCAGAGAAAAAAACAAAACAATTTTCGGTTTATAGAACAGAGGGCTACCGATGACCACCACTATAAATAGTACATTCATCTATTACTAGGGAGTAATAAAGTAAAAGGTTTGTTTATCTTAAATTCAACAGTACATTAAATCCATTAGATTTCGCGGTCCGATTGACCATGTAACTTCGTTCAATTAATTAATCTTTATGTAGTATTGGCTGAAATGAAAAAGTCGTGTCACGAGCGAGATTCGAACCCACGACCTTCGGCTAAATACGCCACTGCTCTACCACTTGAGCTATCGTGACTTCGATCCACTCAGACACCAACTTCCTATCTAAAGCTACCATTCGAATTTTCCCTTCTTTTTTGTCATTTTTTAAATGTCGTGTAATCAAGATTCGATTCTCGGCGACAAATGAAATGGCCATGGAGAGCTTTAGTGAAGATATACTTCGTTTTACACATTAAATCCATTATAATTTCGTGGTCCATTGACCAAATAACTTCTTTCAATGAATTAATATTTTATGTAAGTTATTGGTTGAAATAGAAGCAAAATGGAGGGAAAAATCGAAAGATAGGTTGAGATAGGGTGTAGATGTCCGAGTGGATGGAAGACAAGATAGCTCAAGTGAAGCAGTGGCGTATTTAGCCGAAGCTCGTGGGTTCGAATCCCGCTCGTGACACTGGCTTGTTTATTTCAATCAAAACCTTACATAAAAGATTAATTAATTTAAAAAATATCAAAAATATCAATCATCAATCAAATATCAAAATATCAATAAAAAATATCAAATATATAATGTACTTTATGTATCCATTTATTGATCCCAGAAAAATGATGTTTGGTGTTGGATTACTTCAACAAAATGGAAGTCAGGATTTTTGAGAGTTCTATGTAAATCGTATCCTTTCTTTTATTACATTACGAAGCAAATCTATATTTAACCGTTTACTGATATGCCGGTGGAATCACTAAAAAATAGAATTTTCACTGATAAATGGAAACATCATTTAGTCGAGCTATCTTCGACAAACTAGGTCAAACATTAAAATCACCTTCGATGGAAAAAGATAAAAGGATAAAAAAAAGTTCCCTTCGCTGACGTACTGCAGATAGAAAGGGACGGATTTTTACATAATTGAAGCTAATCTGAAAAGGAAAAAATTTAAATTCCTTAAATAACACAGATAAGAAAAGAGAAGACACGGCAATAACAAAAAGTAACATTTATTTTGGATCCTAATCTTGCATTAAAGCAGAAAAGTACCTTCTGGGTCACAACTTTAAACAAATCTAAATATAGCCGGGCAACGGTTCGTTTGAATTTACTTGCTAATCCGTGTCTGAAGATTTTTTTCTGATCGAGAATTTTCTTTTGAAAATGACTTCCAAGGGGAAAAGAACTTTAAACGTGCAATATCTTTAAACGTCTCACGATATCTGAATACCTATCGATTAACGGTCACTAATCTCTACACATATCTTTAAACAGTTTAAATATGAAAAGTTAAGAACAATCACCACACCGGCACTGGCAAATTGTAACACAACGGCAAAATTATTGCAAAACATGCAATCTCACTAGCATTCCATTATGCCCAAATTAACAGAAAATCGTTTAAACTGTGGTTAAAAAACCAATTGGGAAAACTAATAAACTCACATAGTCAAAAAGTTGTTGCACAATTATCAAAATAATAACTCACAGATGATGAAGAAGAAAACGTTTCTTGTGAATATAAATTCCATTTCATAAGAAAAACCCTTAAATGAAATAATAATTCAAAAATGTAACAGAAACGAATTAATTAAATGAAAATATAACGTAAAATAACTTTGGTAACTGTATCCTTTGCATCCTGTTTGTTTGATTAAAAATAGCGACCCATGGATTATAAGTGAAACATCAGCCCACTTCGTTAGTTTTTAGCTTAACGATATTTACCTTAAGCGTTTGTACTAGTAACGAGTTTATTTTGGTCCTCCGGGCCGGATTTGAACTAACGGCTGTAAGATAATCTCATTCGCTTTTGGCGATTAATATTTTGGCTTATAATAGTACGCAATATCCGTCATAAAATACATAATTACGAAAAAAGTGATAGGAATAATATGAAGCAAGAATAATCATACATAAATTGATGATTAACTTGGTCCTCCGGGCCGAATTTATACTTCAAGATAAAAAAAGATACTACGTCCTCTTCCCCATCGCTTTTAGCACTAATTCTTATAATTTATCATATCTGGAATAAAATACGTACACAAAGTAATGATTAACTTGGTCCTCCGGGCCCGATAGATCCTTGGGTTTAAACAATATTTACGTAACAAGATTTAACAAAAAACAATTAATACGGAAAATGAGACAGGAAATAACTTTGATTTCAATAAGATACCACTTACAATCATATCGCACTGTAATAAAATATATGGTTCAAACTAATTATGTATAATTAAATATACCTACACAGCTTCGTCGAACTTCATGTCCTTTGATCGAATCTGAACTAATGAACAATGTATATAAAATCCATTGTATTTCATTTTACGACGTCTATGGACATTATAAATAAATAAAATAGATTTGTGTAAAATATTTTGAATCAATCGTAACAATTTATATATTATGAAAAATTTTTGACTAGTAAAATGGTCATTAGAGATATGAACTAAACCTAAAAGAATGCTATGGTGATAGAACAAAATATTTTATCTATTATTGACGAAACCTCTTCTCAGTTTATTGTGGCTGTTGTTGAATCATCGTGTGATGGAACTAAAAAAACTGGAAAAATTAAGGCTACCAAACATTTTTTGGTAATTTTCCAAAGACTATTGCAACCTGTTAATGCTGTTGTACTATCCAGTACTATGGATCGTTCAAATTGCAAGATTGATTTGTATAAAAGAAAGAATGAGGTATGGTATGTTACAATATCTGGTAAAAGCATTTTTCACTTTTATTTCAAACCTTTTTGAATAATTCCGGGATGAAATCGAGCCTTAGGGCTAATTTAAACAAGGAAAAAAGTCCGTTTTTTACAGGTTTCTAGTTTCGAACGGTGGGTATGTTTTTAAAAATTTAAAACATTGCGACAAAATTCTTTTGTGTCAAGGTACTGCACAGGTCGCAACTATAATTCTCCCACAGGTCTTAAAATATAAGAAAACCCCTTCTAAAGATTCAAAGAGAGTTCAAATATTAAAAAAGACCCACCGTTATAAGTTGGTACAAAGCTATTGCGGAGAAAGCGTTTCGTACAAAGTTAATGAGCGGCCCAGTGGACCATAAAGGGGAGAGTTGAGGATTTTGAGGATTGGAGTCAAGGGGATCGGAAGAGGCACTTTCCATTGGGATAGCTTTATTACATTTCATCCGTTCTTAGGAAAAAACTTATAATTAATAAAGCCACGATAAACTGATTGTGTACTCAGTAGAGTTTGATTTCTCTGCCTTTTTCAAAGCGACAGGCTTATAACCATCTTGCAAGCTAGTTCGATTCAATATCCAACCGAAACTCCCTCTTTCAAAATTTCCCTTTATATTTCTCAACACAACAGCCCAGCTTTACTCGCCGTTTTTCGTCTTGAAACAAAATTTAATTTATATGAAGATTCACATCTTACTCAAACTTCATCCTTTGTGAAGTCGAGTCGTAAAACTGTTCATATCTATGCAAAAGATGAACAACCGCTGGGACATTAAACTCGCCCACGTGTTCTCCCTAAAATAAACCCTATGAAACACAACATACCATGATTTACAAACTGTAAATTGAATTTTCACGCAGAGGGAAAGAATTCCTTCATCGAGCTTGTTAATTTATCTAAAGCATAATGAGGCAGCCAGAGACTCGAAACGATAAAATGGGCATAAAACGTTTTTTTCTGCCAAGTCCTTTTTTTCCCCTTCGTGAAAAATAAAAAGTAGTCTACCTTTATAGTGTTTCTCATCCTTTTACACTATTCAAATTAAAAATATATTTACTAATTTCGTGGTCCGCTTGACCAATTAATATATTACAATTAATTAAGGTTTTTAGTTGATCTTATGATTTTTCCTTCTTGAAGGTGGGATAATAGGTCATCTCAAAAAACCACAACCAGTTTTTATCCACAACGTTCGGATTTATTTTAATCCTTCCTCAGGTGACAACAGTTTATTTTAAAAAAGAGCCATTGTGGTACTTATTCAGACTAGATGTCTAGTGACTGACGACCACTTTTTTAACCATTGCGTTAACTCCCCTGAGGAAGGATTAAAATAAATCCGAAACATTGTACATAAAAACTGGTTGTGGTTTTTTGAGATGACCTATTATCCCACCTTCAAGAAGTAAAAATCATAAGATTAAATGTTGAGGTCGAAATACAAGAAAACATCGTTTTTAGTTGAGATAAAAAAGTCAATGGCACGAGAGGGATTCGAACCCACGATCTTCGGCTTGATACGCCGCTGCTCTACCACTTGGGCTATCGTGACCTCGATCCACTCGGACACCAACTTCCCATCTCAACCTACCTTTCGAATTTTCCCTCCTTTTTGCCAAAAATGCAGGTTTTAAACGAAGAGTTTTCATATGTACCATTTATTACCAAACTCTCCGTAATCTAAGGGGCTCTAAGCTATCATAAGGCTTCGTGAGAATAGCCTAGCCTACAGACATCCTTTATCTGGTTATCTTCTACAAGACAGGCGTGGGGTAGAAAGGCAATTGGTGGATGTTTTCTTCACAGGTAAGTACCGATTATGTTTGAGGCAACCAAATTACCGGGGCCATGTGTGGGGAACGCTCATGCTCCGTGCGTGAGTCATAGTATTTTCAAAGACAGCCAGTGATGGTATGAGGTGGAATCAACGTCCGTGTCATTACCGAACCGATTATTAAACAGAATTGATCTTTGACAACACTGTACATTAGGAAGATCTCCAAGCTGTGGTCCCATTCGCTTCATTTATTGAGGACAACTACGTGCTAATGCAAGATAATGCTCGACCGCATGTAACTACAGTTGTCACCAATTACTTGGAAGATGTAGGGATTACCACAATGAATTAACCAGCACGTTCTCCTGACATGAATCCAGCAGAACACTTATGGGGCATGATAATGAGATGGGTTATCGTTCGCCGTCTACAACAGCTTTAAACCGCTCTTACTGAAAAAAGGGAAGCTGTGAAGTACGAGATATTTACAATTTTTTCCAAGAAAAAAATTGTCAAGGAAAAACCTCAAAACGTACTAAATCATCACGGCATTATAAGCTAATTCGTTCAAATTAGAGTATAAGTAAATAATAATATAAATCAAATAATAATAATAATAAAACAAAAATTATAAATGCAGGATAGGCGGGTTTCAAAAACCACATCAATAAACGTCTTATAATTGCTATTTTTGTTATAATTAAGGATAATTTAAATGAATTGGTAATTTTTATGTAAGGTGTGGTTAAGCTGAGAAATTATTGTCTGAGATTCGAGACACAAATTTTTCATCTCAATCTCACTTTGCATAAATATTATGAATCCATTAAATGACCATGTATTGAAGCAAATGTTTTACTTTTCGGTACTATTTTCCAGGCTGAGAGTTCATCTGTCCTTCGGGGAGAATATATTAATTATTTGGCTCATTTAAATATGACAAACGTGGGGGTGGAAAAGTGAAGAATGAAGGACAGTTCTCCGCCCGACTTAATTTTAATTTATAATGGACCCCAGGAAATAAAATTTTCTCTAAATGTTTTTACTAGGGATGATAAAACATTTAGGGTATTCGCGAAAAATTTGTTTTATTTTTGTGTTATTAAGAAATGAACTGGCGTGGAGTTGACAACAGGAAAATAATTTCTTACTAGTAAACACGCAGTAACATTTCTTGCATTATTTCATTTATTTGTTTTAGTATTATCTAGGAAAACTGGTTATTTTCGGCCAAATCTATCCTCTAGTTCTAGTGCATTGTTTCACCCATTTCTAGGATCAAAGACAGCATGTTGTGTGCTGTCCATATTCGATATTTTGTTCGTTTCTCTTCGTCTTTATGTATTCGCGTGGATCGAAGTTTTGATAGCTCAAGTGGTAGAGCGGCGTATTTAGCCGAAGGTAGTGGGTTCGCAACCCGCTCGTGACACTAACTTTTTCATTTCAACCAATACCTTACATAAAGATTAATAAATTGAAAGAAGTTATTTGGTCAATCGGACCACTATAATGGATTTAATGAGTAAAACTAAGTATATTTTCACTAAAGCTCTCCGTGGCCATTTCATTTGTCGCCGAGAAGCGAATCTTGATTACACGACATTTAAAAAATGGCAAAAAAGGAGGGAAAATTCGAATGGTAGCTTGAGATGGGGAGTTGGTGTCCGAGTAGGACGAAGTCACGGTAGCTCAAGTGGATAGAGCAGCGGCGTATTGAGCCGAAGGTCGTGGGTTCGAATCCCGCTCGTCACACTGGCTTTTTATTTCAACCAATACCTTACATAAAGATTATTTACTTAACGTTTTTCACCCCGGTGGTCCTTTTTACAAACCTTTTCATTATTTTATCCATATTTCGTTTTGTGTAAACGCGCCTTTGCGAATGATTTTTCGGCAGAGGTCAATCTGGCTGTAGATCAAAAAGCAAACCTTTCCTCCTGAGATTCAATATTTTTTCTATGTTATAACTTAATAACGCTATCCATAAACTGTACTAATTTTTCTTTTTAGTTATCCCAAACAATTAGCCTAATTGTATTTTACAACCCTTTTCCCAGTGAAATGTGCATTCCAGATTGTACTTATATATATCCATAAATGAACGATTTTCTCCAGAATTTTCGCAACCTTCGGGGCAGGTCACCCACCCCCTAACTTTCCTGCACCAAAAGTCCATTTCGTGCACCGTCGTCCTAAGGTCCATCGCGATCTGATATTCTGCTTAATAGCCGCATTTGTTTGACGAGTGGCTAAAAAGCTGTCCTCTTTGACTATAGGAAACCAGGAATTGGAGAGTGAAAAGCATTCTCAGGGACTGATCCTGAGAGCTGGTATGCATTCAGATTTTCAACTTCTAACTGTGCCAACTTGTTCAGGAATGTAGAATCAACTTTTCCAGCTTGAAACACTTTTTTCGTCATTCCATTCTCAAACTATCTTATTTTCTCCTTTTGTGATTCGTCTGTGTACACTTTCATCACAAGAACAAAACACTTGTTTAAACAAACCAGAGGATGAAAAAATTAATCAAATACCACTGTACAAATATATGGGGTGTCTCGCGAAAATATGTAAATTCTAAGGTTATCCTACATGTCAAATTGGACCAAAAAGTCTCTCTTATCCAAAGTCTGTTTCTGGCTTATTTCAAACTTTCACAACTTCATTTCCACTCCATGTCAGTCCACGATATTTCATAAAATATTAATCTTGCGTAAATTCGATTACACCAATGGAAAGTGCACTGAAAATTCTATGAAGTGCATTATGTTTGTTATTGAAATCTTAAGCAAATAAAATAAAAAATTACTGAGATGTTTCTTCCTCATAATTGAATAACCTACAAATTGTGTAATCATCAAGTAGGCCCTTGTTGTGCAGATGTTTTCGCAGATATAACAGTCGTATCGATCCTCTGACTTTACCCCTGTCTAACTCGTTTACTGTAGAGCCAGTCTTCGTAAAGGTTGTTTTAGCATAAGCTGTTTCTATCACCCCAAGAGTTTAACCAGTTCTCCTTGTACTCCTCATTGCATAAACTACAAAGGGGATCATCACTGAATTTGGCCATGTTGTGTAGATGTTTTATCCGATGCGGGCGATCGGTATGTAGTCCAGTTTTACCCTCTCTAACTGTAGCAGTGAGATTGCCAGTCTTCGTACTTAGGAGTAAATATTATAGTTACTAATACCACCTCTAGACTCACCTTTCCTCTTGCCTTTTGAAGTGCCATTCCGTGAAGGGTTTCCCTAAAAACTAAGCATTTTACCCCAAGAATAAGTACATCGCCTATATATCGTCTGCAGATCCTGCTCTGGCCAGTGTGTGTACTTTCATTAGTCAAAATACATTTTTTGAGTCTTGGTACCAAAGATATCGTCATGTTGGTTTAATATAATCCTGCCTTTCCTAATCTGTGTTTCTTTGTGATTATTATGTGAACACGTGCATTACTATCAATTAACACGTCAAAAGTAAACGAAAGCCCAAAACCGTTTAAGAACTAGAATACTAGCATAATACCCAGGGAACCGCTTGCTTTGAAATACGATATTTAACATTATTAGCACATTCACTAATTTCGTGGTCCGTTTGACCAATTAATATCTTACAATTAATTAAGGTTTTCAGTTGAGAAAAAAAGTCAATGGTACGAGCGAGATTCGAACCCACGATCTTCGGCTTGATACGCCGCTGCTCTACCACTTGAGCTATCATGACCTCGATCTACTCGGACACCAACTTCCCATCTCAACCACACCTTTTGAATTTTCCCTCCTTTTTGCCATTTTTCAAATGTCGTGTAATCTGTTTGATTCTCGGCGACAAATGAAATGGCCACGGAGAGCTGTAGTGAAGGTTAAGTTGAGAAGATGAAGTTAGTGTCCGAGTGGATCGAGGTCACGATAGCTCAAGTGGTAGAACAACGGCGTATCAAGCCGAAGATCGTGGGTTCGATTCCCGCTTGTGCCATTGACTTTTTTATCTCAAATGAAAACCTTAATTAATTGTAATGATTAGCACAGTTTGCATGAATTGCCTATAACTATGATGTTTCGTTCATATGGAATTCAAGCAACTTAGTGCTTCGGATTTATCGCTTACTATCCAAGGAATGCCAAAATGGAAAAAAAAAACAATCTATGAATACCAAAGTAAATGTTTCATAAGAATGATTCATTACGGGCGATTTAAGAATTTGTACAGGGCAAAAAAGCCATTAATTACTTAGTTTTTGCAAAGTCTCATGAATATTTTTTCAATAATATACAAATGAAAAAATGAATAAATTTTGGTCCATGACAGCACACTGGTCATTTAAAAAATGAGATAGAATCAGGCAATTTTTAATATAATAAAGTAGATTTATAAACGTCAAGGAAGACAACAGGTCATTAATATTGATCAAATCTCTTAAATTGATAAAAGAAAGAGAAAAAACACTTTTCCTAAAGCCGTTTTGTATAAATTCATGAATGCAATCAGGGTAGGAGGAATACCCGGGGTCGGTCGGAATACAAACTAAGACTGGGAGGAAAGAAGAAGTTTAGATCAGTCACTACTGTCCTACCTTAGCATCTTCCGCCCTAATTCACCCCGTGATTTGTGTTCGGACGAGAGCTGACCCGACCTGAATACGCAATGGATGCACTACTTGCAGCCCCGGACCCTATTCGTCTGGGAACAACTGTATCAAACTCGATAATTATATAGCATACAAATGTGTTGTTTTGTAGTGACATGAACAGCGTATAAACTTTACGTCAAACCTACTCAATACGCCAATATAATTTGAACAAAAAGAAAGAAAATACACTAACGGCAATTCCTTACTTTACAAGAGAAGTAAATTTAAAGACACGAGGCGACCAAACTGGATCGACTGGATGTCCATACGAGAAACCAGTTAGAATTTTAAAAAAACCATTCACATTAAAATTGTAATCGGTCAAATCAGCACAAAACAACATTTTGGTTTAACAAAAATATTTTAAGTATATTCTATCATGACTACAGTATCTTAGCAATGCAAACTATTAAAAAACAATAATAAATAATATTCTTTGGGTTTTTGTTTCAAATTTAGGGAAACAAGTAAAATTTACCAAGGTTTAACAGAAAATATTATAGCAGAATTTTTAGTTAACGAGATCACATTTATATTTTATATCTAACAATGTTTATGAGAAGTAACGATATGCTAAAATTTTCATGTAAATTTGCTTATACATACAATTTACTACATAGACTAATTACAATTAATTGAGGTTTTTAGTTGAGATAAAAAAAGCCAGTGGCACAAGCGGGATTCGAACCCTCGATCTTCGGCTAGATACGCTGCTGCTCTACCACTAGAGGAATTTTCCCTCCTTTTGAAAAATGAAAAATCGTGACCTCGATCCACTCGGACACCAACTTCCCATCTCATCCCGACCTTTTGAATTTTCCCTCCTTTTTGCCATTTTTCAAATCATTTTTCTTTTTTCAAAAGGAGGGAAAATTCCTCAAGTGGTAGAGCAGCGGCGTATCTAGCCGAAGATCGTGGGTTCGAATCCCGCTCGTGCCATTGACTTTTTTATCTCAACTAAAAACCTTAATTAATTGTAATATATTAATTGGTCAAGCGGACTCCGAAATTAGTGAACATAGACTAATGTTGATTTGTGCCTTCTTTTTTCTATTTTTTCTTTACATTTTTCTTTTAGTTTGTATTCCTTTATTCTTATTAAATTTTATTTTATCCTATAGTGTAAATCAATTTTCATATTCAGTTTATGCTTTCTCAATGTTAGTTATTTTTATTGTTACAATTTTTAGTAGCAACTAATGTTTATTATAAGTCGCCATTGTACATACTTCTTGTTTCCTGCTGCAACGACTTCCGACAGACTCTCACTCACTCACTCACTCTCTCTCTCTCTCTCTCTCTCTCTCTCTCTCTCTCTCTCTCTCTCTCTCAATTTACTACATAAAATTCAAACGTTTAAGTGATCAATAGACGTGTCACTGCACAATATCCAGAAAATTTTTACCATTTGTTTAGCTTACATTACCAATTTTTCAACATAACTTACTTCAATCCATTTATGTTTAGACGCATAATTGACCAAATTACCTACTTCAATTAATTCTTCTTCTTATGTAAAGTCTTGGTTGAGATGAAAAAGTTAGTGTCAGGATTAGGATTCGAACCCACGATCTGAATACGCCGCTGGTCTAACCACATGAGCCATCGTGGCTTTTTCATCTCAACCAAGATTTAACTTAAAAACAATAATTAATTGATGTATGTAATTTATTTTATTATTGTTAAGTGTACAAAATGTACATCGAGATAATAGAAAAGTGGTATACAAATTTGAAAGACCTGTCAGAACAGGACCTGTCTCTTTTATTTTGTTGGGAAGGCTAAGATGGAGGTCAGAAGGACATCGTTGTGTTAAACGGAGTGGAGGATTATAAGGGACGTTGAGGAGAGTTTGGGATAGTGGCTTAGGGGGTGGAGGGATAGTTTAGAATGGAAATTCAGGAAGCGTGTTCGGACTAGATCCTTCACGGAAGGGATTTTAAGGTCTTTATGGATGATGTGCTTTGTAACATAGAAGTGTGCATACGGAGGAGAGCCTTAGATTGAAAGGAGTTAATTCCTTGGATGTTCGAGAATTTGGCCAACCCCCGCCTCCGTAAGTCCAAATTGGACTGATGAGTGTTCTGTAAAATGTTAGTGTTATGTGCCTTGTGATTTTTGTCCCAGTAGGTATCTGTATAGTCAATATATTTTGTTAAGTACTTGCGGTTTTAATCATCTATGTTCAGTGTAAGTCTTGCTATCTAAGTAGAACGAGAAGGTAGCGGACTTGTTTGGACGGTGGTCTTCTGAGCGAAGCGTAACTTTTTGGCTTTGGTGGTCGTTCAATTTGATCTGCCAATGAGATTCGTATGTTGTTGGATTCTGTGGCTAGGAATGGACAGATGGTGTTGATAAGATTGCGGTGTAGTCCGCGTAGATTGTGAGTTGTGTGTACGCAAATCAGCAACGAAGATGGTGTAGAAAGGTCTAAGGATTCTTCCTTGTAGAACGCCAGCTTTGATTGGCGCAGAGTGAAAAAAACAAATTAAAATTCTACGTCATAATTTTGCACAATAGGTACTCTTGTGAAGTAGTAATTTCCATCCTTATGCGATATAAATTAGATTATATTAATATTACACTTGTTTTGTATGTAGACTACAAGCTATACTCGCAAACTCTCATTAAAATTAAAATATATTACTGGACAATGAAAAGAAAGTAACAAATAAATGCTACTAAATTTTCGATAAAGTTAAAAAAACTATCTTTGATTTATAAATGAAAATTCCAGACTTTGACAAACCCATTCATCAACAAAATTAGATGTTTTACTACTGTAATTATCTTTAAAAAGGCTAACAAATTTAAAAAATCATTTTGAGTCTATTGTTAAGAAACGATAATTGAAGCAGGTTCATAAGAAAGGAAAAGTCTCTAAATGGCCATTATATCTACATCTAGTGTAGATATGTTTAAGAGACCTTAAGATTTTTTTCTCTTTTGAATATATGAATAATAGGAGCGAACTATAATCTTGAGTAATTATCTAAGGTACATTGTGGAAGTTAGCTCCTGGTACTTGCATTATTGAAATTATAATCAAGTCTTTGGGTCATGGTAACACCCACAACCATACAAACCCACCCACACACACAAGATTAAAATGGAAGATATTACATCGCACAAGGGCGGATTTGAACCCCAAAGCAATATATCATCGCAGAAATCGAGGTTTGCCCGTTGAAGAGTTAGGCCCGCGAAAAAGCCGAGGTTTGCCGAAACAATTTATAGGGTTGTATTTCAGAGGACCTGGGAGATAGAGTGTACAATATAAAAGCCTGTTATTAATAGACGGCAGGAGACCAAGAAGGGCGCGTATCCTCGTTTGTATTCGCATCGCAAAAGCCCCTAACAAAAAATCCCCCCGCATGGACGGAGGTAAACAGTGTGCAATATGTTTGGACGAAGGCGACATTTATCCCAAGGAACGTTCTCATTCAATCAGAAAAAGAAAGGGCGGAGATGGCAAAGGAGTTTCACATGAGGACTGTCCTGCTAAAAGACAAAAGTCCCATGAAATATACCAACATAGGGAGTATGGTCTTCATTGCTCGACGGATATATCACCCCATCCTACAATTTGTCTCTTTTCTGCCTTTGTCCAGGATCCGTCTTTTGTAGAGAAAATCTAAACCTTGAATGTAAACTATACGATACCTTGAATCTGGTTCTTCTCTTTTATTTCTTTACCTTGTACATTTTAGATAGTTTTGGGTCGCCCAAAAATATTTAATATCAAAATCGACTCCTCGGGGAATGGGATTTATGTAATTAAGTATTCTGTAATTCTGTCAAAAGATTTTTTTTCCAGTGGTCATGGATCTCTAAAAGGTAAATTATACATTGTTCGTGGCCCTCCCCTGGGACGCTTTGTCTCAGCAAAGACAATGCTTTTGCGAAATAGAAATGCAAAAGGCTTAGAGGGGGTGTCTAAGTATGAAATGAGGGAATGGCAGAACTTTTCTCGAAACCAGGACCGGGCAGGAAACTTTTCCGGGATTTAACACGCTTTTTTTTCATTTGCGAAGAGAGAAAGGGAGAAAAAGAAATAAAAGAAGAAAACAAAAGTGCCGGATTGATTTTTACCACGATCTGTAAGCCTTGTTTATTTTACGAAGAAATAAGAGGAAGCAAATATCTGAACTGTTTATTAATTTATTGATAGCCTGTAAAAATGAGATCGGATTATTTCTATTCTGACTCAACTAAGAAATTATGACGACCACCGCACTTGCACGACCCAAATCGTCATTACAGTAACGCTGGCGCTCAACATAAAATATTAATGAGTCCTTTAAAGCTAAGCAAAGGACGTTCGAGTTCAAGCAAAATTTCCAAATAAATCTAAAAACCATAAAATAATGGGAAGAAGGGAAAGCCCCACCCTTGAGAACGGCCCCAACTGATGGTACGCGGATGGATGTAGAACGCAGGAAGTTACGGGAACCACAGAGTTCGGTCCTGGAACCAAATACTCA
Organism: Cimex lectularius; assembly: GCF_000648675.2. Lineage (NCBI taxonomy): Eukaryota > Metazoa > Arthropoda > Insecta > Hemiptera > Cimicidae > Cimex > Cimex lectularius. The sequence continues at coordinate 469,111 of NW_019394227.1, forward strand.
CAACCCACATATTATCTTCCAAGGTGAATAGAGAGATGTACACCCACTTCAATCTGAACGAAGATTGCAAAAAGCACCATGTCCGATAGCCAAGAAGCCATCTAAGCACTAAGGTCAAACATCATTAGCTAAAAGATGAAGTTGAATTGCAAAACTATACTAAATGGATTAATAATGTCGCTTCAGCTGGGTCCCGGGGCATGTGGGAGCACAGGGCAACAAAAGAGCGGACACCCTTGCTAGGGAAGATAAGTGAGCACTTCTCTGGCGTAGGGATCCACACTGACAAGACTATCTTAGACAAAAGTACAAAATGAAAATGAAATGTGGAATTCATTCATTGGATATAAACAATACAAGAACATTCTAAGAAACAACAAAATGCATCAAAGAAAACATGAAAAATCTTCGACTCCTGGCAGGATTTTAAGAGCAGAATGAATGGGCATCTGAAGAAGATGAGGATGAGGCAAGGAAGAAGAGTAGACCCTAACACACCTACTAATAAACTTAAGCGCCAAACTTGCTCGCAGGAGGAAGTGTTTCCGGATGTACAACGTAACCGTAGAAGAAATTCAACCAGTAAAACGGCCTACTAATCAAGTTTCTTGATGAACTAGAAACCACCGGTGTACTATAAGCTCAGAAAAGGAGATACAATAGCGTTCAAAGGGTGTAGTATATTACACCCCCAGGGAATTGAGCATTGGTCAAAGAGGAATAGAAAGAATGTACTTTGTAGAACTGACAGAAGATTAATTATCCTATGTGTTAAGAAATGTTTGGAAACCTTGGATGTTGAATGGCTCGGCAACTAACTTCGCATGTCCATAGCATTTAATGTTTTCTACAATCTGTCTGTTCGGGCGCGTCTACGTCACCGAAGCGCCCGATTTGCGACGTAGATTGTACCGCTCTATCTACAACCCCAATCTTCTAGAAATCCACCAATCGTAATACACTTCCCTCCTTTTTCCTCAAAAACCTCATCCCTTCCAGCCCTCTCGGGCTCTCTCTTCTCCGCCAGCTCACGGAGCGAGCACACGTCCTATCGCCCTATCCGGCTAAAGTGTTGCGCCATAGTAACTCACCTCCGTGTAAGATCGCCGCTTCTTAAAGTTTTCCTCACCACGCGAATCCCCACGGATTCCCCGCAAATCGCCACACTATCTTCACCTCCGCGTGCGTCCCATCTCACGACCGCATGGGCCACAAACCGATCATCGCCATTTTCCCTTAATATATCATCTCCTTCTTCCATCTACCATCACTATAATCCCGCGAACGCAACATCCTTTCATTATCCCGCGAAGACTCCATCATCTCACTGGCTACTACCTGGATTGCATCGTCTCATCCTCACCGCTACTGGATTGCATCATCCAGCATCATCATCAACGACGCTGCTGGAACCAGGTCGGTATACCGGCCTAATCATCGCCAAATAACGTACGATATCGAATTCAGGAAACCTTCACCGCTTCCCGGTCTTCATCGCCTTCAGACCGTCATCGCCTTCACATCTCCAACACGATCATCTGCCACTTTGTAAGCCATATAAACTTCATTAAACAGTGAGTCATCAACTACCCTTTCGTTCATTATTTATTCCTTCATTTAACCATTCCTAAACTAACATCCCTCTTAAAATCGGGAATCTTCCATTCCCGTTGGTGCCGAAACAATCTTCTTATTAATTTCAATTCCTCTCTCCCGGTGGTGTTCGTCGGCGCCATTTTGAATTTTGGCTGCTGGCGAACACTGTCTTAAAAGTCTTTGTTTATGTTTATGTCTGGGTATTCCATTCTGTTAGTGTAGGTACAAGGAATGACAAATCTGCTTTTCAATGGGTGCACTTTCTGCGTACAGTTTTGTACACTCATTCTTTGAAAAATTGGAGTTCTTCTTGGGTATTAGAGGTAAGGTGAAAAGGATTCGAGGTAGGAGACAATTGGGCCAAGAATACAACCTTATGAGAAGCAGGTTTGCATTGGTCAAACCTCACTCTTCAGTAGCTGTTTGACAGGGTTCTATTGATAAGGTGATAAGTAGGTAAACAGTTAATATAGTCGGAAGTATCAGATCCTAACTAGGAAACATGTTTATTGCTTTTATTAAAGTCCACAGTTCTAATTAATCCGGCAAATATAAACTATATATCTAAATCCAATAAAAAATAGCAAACTATAAAATTTCATTTTTCTCAGTTTAACTTTTAAATTAAAATTATTCAGAGATCGTGAGATGCGGTCGGTGTGATGTAGGTTTCAGAAAAATATTTTCTCTATCGTGCCAACGTTTCGATCTTTATTGAGATCATCTTCAGGGCTCAAAGTGTTTGTGTTCTGTGTAATTGTGCAATTCGTGCGTGTTGTGTTGAGAGTGCCTGAAGATGATCTCAATAAAGATCGAAACGTTGGCACGATAAAGAAAATGTTTTTCTGAAACCTACATCACACCGGACAGCATCTCACAATCTATGAATAATTATCGATTAACGGTCACTAATTACCACACAATTTTCAATTATAGTTTTTCTCGAACTGTGGGTAGGAAATAGACAAAGTGTCTGGAAGAAGTTTATCTTGGGTTAATTTACCATTTGGAATATACATTAAAGACAAGAATCGAAATGGTTTGTTATGCATGGGACAGATATTGGTTTCAAGAAGGACCAAACAACCAATATCGCAATATTGAAAACGGCACAGCGATGCTACGAAACGAGTCGGGCTCGACTGCCTTCAAAAATAATGAAAAACGGTCTCAGCTTGAGTATTGTACAGTAGAAAGATTATAAAATTCCAAAAAAAAGGAAACTAACAAAACGAAGTTTTGCTTTGTAAGTTTTAAAAGAAGGCATTAGACTTATGAAATAGTTCAACACATTCAATTTTTCGAACTGGCATTGTATAGCCATTTTAACGTTAGTCTGTTTAACGCTGGAACATTAAAGTCCTCAACTACTATTAAACTTGGTACAAGCCTTTAACCTTAGACTAGTTAAACTTGCATTACAAGTTGGGTTAGTTTGTCCTATTTGTCCAGCACCTTGAAATAGATGCTATCAAGCTAGAAATAATTATATTTAAATCCTATTATAATGTAGAAAGTAAGTGTGGATTTTGAAAGGTACATAGAATACAGACAGTCAATAGTTTATGTTCTTTTGTTAGCATATTAATTTTTAATTTTGCTTGGTCTAAGATAAAATTAATGGTTGATATGATTTCTTCTGCCAACCCTCGTAAAAAAGTAAAAAACCGTCCAAATAAAAACAACGGATAATCTTATCTTTTGGAGAATATTAAACAAAACCGTCTAATAAATAACCTACTTTATAAATGTATATACTCTTGCTGTTTTCAAGGTTCCTTGTTAAATGTTTGATGTCATTTTGTTTTTAACAATCCTGTCAGCCCTATTTTACAAAAATCAATTTGAATCAACGGGGTTTTCTTCGTGGCATGCCTTTTTAGAAAAGAGAGCCGCTTTCCGGTGAAAAACTGGTATCAATTGACTTTAAATCGTTGGGCCGAAGATTGATATCGACGGTAGATAAATGAGTATGGTGCTAGGCGATCCATCAGCTGGCACGCGCCCAGCACATTGTCTTAAGATGGGGGAACTCTATTTCTTGTTCCCCCGTGGCTTCACTCAAATGGTGGTTTATTAAATCGAATTTCGTTTATTTTAAACCTCCAGAAGGTCTGAAACAAAATGAGAGAAACCGCAAAATATCTTCAGTAAAACTATGTATAAAACGCAAGCACTAATTCTAAATTATGGAGAGAATCGTCCTACGATTCTTACGTAATGTTGTGCAAAAATGTTTTTACTAGCTGGTTTATGCTTTATTTAAAAATAATTGCGAATTTACATAGAACGCAGCTTAACAAAAAGCATATACCGCTTGGATATCCGTCAGCCGAAGAGTAATACAAACTTTTGATGTGATGATAATAACATAATAAAAAATACAGTAAAATACAAATATATAAAAAGAAAATAGAAGAAAGATTATTCATTATGAAGGGAGACCAGATAATGGAAGCTTGTCATGCCTTGGATCTTTACAGAAAGCGTGTATGTACCGCTAATGGTTCTCGGGCACAGTAGCGAGTTTGTGGGTTGTTGTGGGTCCCTGTTGTGCTTTGTAGAGGACAGTTTTTTTATTGTATATAGATCTGTTTTATGTTTTTTGATGTGTTTGATTGATTGCGTGTATTTATTAGCGCGAGTGGTCTGAGATAGCATCACCGTCACCCCTCCAGCATTGTAAAAGATCGATAGCGTAATATTTATGAAAGTACTCCATCGTCCCTAATTTCGATTAGCTTATTACTATTCAGTGTGGGTTGTTACAGGAATATCGAGTATTCCACCGACTAATCAGGATTAATGTGTTAGGTTTCCGATGAAAATTCATTAAAGCACTTTTCATATATTTAAAACTAAACGCCCTTCGATAAATGGTTAAAAGATCTTAGCGTGTATACCTTTCCGTTCTACAATAATAGCTATGCTTAACTCCATGAAAGATCTACGATAATCTGGGGGGTAGGTTCACTTCGTCACTGAAGATGCCGTAAAGCCCAAACGCGTGATCAATGTCGATCAGTTCTAAGAGAAGTAGACATATTTTAATAGTATCCAAAATGTGTGAAGTTTAGTGACCCTTATTTAATGATTATTTGGAGGTCGTGAGATGCGGTCTGGTGTGACGTAGGTTTTAGAAAAATATTTTGTCTATCGTGATTTCTTCGTTCTTTATCTTTTTTAAGTAACGGACACTAAACTCCACACATTTCTACACGAGAAGAATGAAGAACATGGGATTGGGCAATCTCAACGTTTCAGACAGGAATGACTCATCTAAAACGGGAAACAAACACTTTGAACCCTGAAGATGATCTCAATAAAATTCGAAACGTTGGCAGAAAATGTTTTTTTTTAAACGTACGTCACACCAGACCTCATCTCACGACCTCAAATTACCAAAAATCATAAATCATCAACAATTTAATAGTATCAAAACATTTGTTGTATAAGGTCGAGAACCTGTCTGTTCAAGGCATTAAACGAACCACCTTCCATGCGCAGGTAGTCCATCAAACCTTTTGCTTCCCCTCACCATAAGTCATAACCCTACCTCCACTGGATATCCGGTAGCATCTGTATATCTCTCCCCTTGTCTATTTTACAGCCACACCCTACCACATGGATATAATAAACTGAATTTTGACACATCTTTGAATAAAACATGCCACCAATCTTCAGTAGTACAATCGACATATTTTCATGGGTATAAAAGTCTGATAATTACATCTCAGAATCAAGTGTCATGGTCGAAAACCTTTTTTGAAAGTAAATTGAGCTTTTTGAACTTCTAGGACAGTGACTGTAAACAAATCTTTTAGTGGCATGCTGAAATTGTTCCATGGTCCTAGAAAATGTCGTGTAGTTTTTTTTTTTTTTTTTCGGTCTCTATCTAAACTGTTTTCGTCGGTTTTTTACTACTACGCTACACCAAAATGATCGATGGTACTGCATGTTCGTCATCCGCCAAACACTAAAATAAAATTTCAAAATTTTTGCTTAATGATATGGCATTGAAATTTTACGCAAAACTTTGGTCTAGCATATCAATGAAACGTTAAATAAAGGCTAAAATTACTTTATTTTTCGAAATCAAATTAAGTTTACTAACTTCACAAATATAACGGGAATGTAGGAGATAAAGAGAAAAAAATTGATGGAACTATTGGGCCCAATAGTTAAAAACGAACGATAAAATGGAACATCAATAGCTCTTGATATAAGATAAGTCCAAAATTGGACATTGGTTTGAACGGGCAATAAGAGAAGATCCCATCTTCTCAATTTCTGATTGGGTTTCTGCTTAATAGTTCCATTAATTATGGTAATTATGCCATCCCGAGATTTCCTATACAGTGGATTGCTCCAGCTGGCCATTTTTCAAGTTAATTTGTAAAAAGACTTTTTTTGTCTATGGTTGTTAAGCAAAGTAAAAATGTAAAAATGTGATCTACCAAATGTTACATTGAAGGTTTTAAAACGACCAGTGTAACATGTTTTGATGTAAAAAGCCGTGCGTCGAATATAATGTAACAGTTTTCCTGATTTTTCAAACTCGTAGAGCACTCAGTTGCACCTGTGTTTATTTCAACCGTCGCATTTTTAACATATACCGTGCGAATAAATATGCTGGAACAATTTTATCACTTTTCTTTTGCATTTTACTGAGGGCTTTAAATCCATTGGACCTGCATTAAGTTCTTCTCGGATAATCTGAAAGGGGGAAAAATACAAACGGAGGGTATTCGCCCGGAGGATCTGGCTCTGTTAGGTTGGATCCGAGACGGGTTTGATGTTAACAAGGGAAAGGCGGGCTTTGCCCATTGTAACGAGGAGTTACTCTTCTTTAAATATCCATTGCTATTCCTTTTCTTTTCCCCCTTCAGCAGAAAGGTAAACAGCTTCTGGTATTCCTCCTTATTTAAAGTTTAAAAAAATTCTTTCATCAGCCTTCATCCTTGGATACTCAGGGGTAAAATCTCAAAATTAAACTCCAATCAGCAGTTGTATAGCGTTTGATTCATATAATTTATATGAAATTAACCTCCATTTCATGCATTTGCCCAACAGCGATTTTTTTAAAAATTCCGACGCGAAGTAAATTTAATTATATTCCACAATCATTTTGTAACTACTTGAAAAACATTATGCTGACGAAATTCGAAAAAAATTAAAATTGCTACTCAGAAAATACTTTTCCTTTTTTAAAGTATACCCAACATTGATACCAATGAAATGTTGCTTCAAATATTTGTTTCCTTATTAAACAGGCCCATCGACATAATTTGGTCCTCCGGGCCGGATCAAAACGGAGTAAAATTTCCCCCATTTCGTTTTCACAATACATTTTAAATTTAATTGGCAAAATGAAACAATCTACAAAACGAAAAGCAACACAATATTCATTGAGCTGTAAAACAATTTTTTAAATTAAATATATTATCGTTTTTACCTAAATATCGTCCTAAAGTTGAGCTATAGTGACGCACTTCAAATAAAACCTAGTGTTTTTAAAAATAGTTAATTGCCATTTTAAATTTGTGAATTTTAAATTATTAATTTTACAATTTGTGTCGTGTCTGTGTTGTATTTATTAGAATAAATATGACTGCTTGGAAAAATATACAGAAGCTGCCTGGCAATGGGATACATCCCAAGTATATGGAGAATTGTAAAAGTAATTTTCATTCCTACCTCGGACAAACTACAAAATCCTATAGACGTAACATCATTTCTACTCAAATCACTCGAAAGGCTAGTTGAAAAACATGTAAGGGGCAGTTATCTCAAAGAATATCAATCCCTCTAAAAGAATCCCTGATAAATATCAACATGCCTATCAGAAAGGAAAATCATGTGAATCAGCCTGATACTTCTAAAGAGAAGGTTTGAGTCTATTGCACTGAACTAAGGATGTAGGAAGGTACATTAAGCCAAAAAGCTGCAGTGCCTGGGGAGCACAAACCCCGCTTCTTCCTAGTATCCTTTTTTACTATACCATACCATACCAGAATAAACATAATTTATTAGCGTAAAAGGTTCAACCCCGGCTCGAGGAATATCGAGTACTCTGGTGTGAGAGTGTGATGTGCCTTGAGAGTAAATGTAAGTTATTAGTGAGATGGAGTTGGTTCTTCCTCCACCCAGAGATATCGAGTATTCTGGAGAAGTGAATGTAACTAATCTTCTATGTTTGCTGTGTAGTATTTATATGAATTATATGTCCAAGGGCACTCTCTATCACTTACAAAAGGGTATACCTGCCCATTGCCACGTAGGGAGGAGCAGCTTGGGGAAAAAATTGCAAAGCAGGAGTAGAAGCATCCTCGAACAGTGTCAAAGAATAGCGCTCCTGAGAACGACTAAAGCTTATAGGACAGCCCCTACTCACGCCCTCCAAGTCCTTGCTTCCGCTGCACCAATAGACAGACATTGTCCTCCACAGTAGAATTGCAATCCGGCAGCTAAGAGATGGAAAGGAGCCAACAATGGTAAATTTGGATGCGTCAGATAGGGAGAGGCTACGAACTGCACCTAGAAAGCAGATCCGGGAGATCCTTACAGTTTGGATAAACAACGTGTGGCAGGAAAGATGGGACAGAAGCACCAAGGGAAGGTTAACCCACAAGTTTCTACCCAGTATTGAGGACCGAGCAAGAGCAAAGTGGTTTCAACCAGATTACTGGGTCACACAAATAATGACAGGTCACGGAAATTTCAACGCTTACTTGCACCGATTCCGTAGAGCTAACAGTCCACCGTGTCCCGACTGTGGAGTTGATGACAGTGTCCAACACAACTATTCAACTGCCCCCTCCTTGAGAGTGTGAGGGAACCACTAAAGCTCCTCTTCCGCCACACTTGGCCACCGACCCTCACGAACTGGTTAAAGAAAAGAGGACGTTTGAGGTCCTCAAGCCTGTTAGTCGAGTGGATAAAGTACCTGATTAGGTTTTTCTTTCTTTCTTTTTTCTTCTTTTTTTTCCTATGATGTTACTTGTTAGATATTAGCGTTTCCCTGAACTTTTAATTCCGGGCTGGTTACTCCTTTTACCCATAATTGTTATTTATTTATTAACAAATTGTATTTATGAGAAAGTGTATTCAAAAGGATTAACCAGCAAGGGGGAGACCTATTCGATTAGATAAATTAATAATAAGAAAAAAAATTTCCCTTCTTCCTTGGGTCTTCCCTTTCAGGGCAAGGTCGAAGGAAGACGTTAAGCACAATAAGATCCCCTAAACTTGCATCCCATTTGAATTAGTTTAGTGGCTGTGGTCCGCCGGTATGGGGTCTCCCTTTGGTACGGCGGGGAGGTGGATGGGAAAAGAAAAAAATGAATTATATGTTCTATATCTATTCTGTATTGACAACCTGAGATTCAAAGTAGTAGCGAAGTTTTATTTATATAAAAGCAGAGTCAGTAAAAGATCGATACTATCAAATGCCTTCAGGTTGAAAAATGCTCTTGATAGACCAGAAAAGAAGTAAAAACGGCGTGTTTCCACAGTATTATTGTTATTTATTATAACTAACTGACATGTTGTAAGTTAATCAAACAGAAAAACCTTGAAAGAATATATAATAGCTTGGGTTACGTAAGGTTTGTGAGTAGTTTCGTTAGAGGATGGCGTGATAGATATTAGTGCGTGGATATTCTTAATTCTAAATATAACAATACAAGGAGTGAGTATACCAGTATCAAAAGCAAATGTTCAAATTATAATTTATTATAAATTTATAATAAATTAGACTATAGTCAATACATCCAATGTTACCTCGGATGGTCGCGCGCCCGTATTTTCAACAGACGCTCAAAAATGTATTTAAAGATTGAGGAAACTCGGCCGAATGGGCGATCATCGCTTGAATGAGCTTTGATCGAAATTCAGACCAATAGTGAGCCCTTTTCCTTCCAGAATTGCCCTATATAAAACTCATACGGGGCCAACTCAGCGGTTTTTATTGCACGGCCGGCCCCCTCGCTCGGCCGGGTCCATTTGCTGGCGGAGATGTAGCTATCAGACAGGCATTAGGGTCAGATATCTCCCTAATACCAACTAGAGCCAATAAAACAGTGACCTTATTGAATTATAACCGAAATTGATGTATGAGGCCAAATTCAATAAACATGATAGTAGCAACAATTTACATACTTACTGAATAATAAGTTACATGTATAAATATTTACAAAACAAAACGAAATCAACCAAACACTGAAGATATTGTAATAACAAAACGTGTCTGAACTAACAAAAATCAGCGAAGAAAGGCGAACCAAGATTATAGGTAACTACCAAACAACGTTCGCAAGTGCAGTTTGAAGACACGAAAAACACATTGCAAAGTCATCGTATGGTAATTTATGCCATGTTAACAATCCACTGTTAGTATTTTCCATGATCTATCAAAGGTCACTTTTTATCACAGTTCGTGTATCCTGTTGTAGGAAATTCATTTTGTCATTCTGCAAATTATTCCTAAAAAACCTCATAACCTTCCATCCTCCTACCGTCCAATTAGCCTGTTGCCAATAATCGATTAAACCTAGAAAAACACCTGCCTTATACCTATCCTTCCTGTAACTTCCTGTAACCTTATCTCGGCTCATGAGTTAGGGCTCAGATGTTCTCATGCCACTGTTCAGCAGTGCCATCGCGTTGTACTCATGAACGCTACCGCTCTTGAGCAAAAGGTATTATGGCACTAGGGGCTTCCCTGGAAACTTAAGCGAGTCCGACCTTTTACCTACTAACTGATCCTAAAATCCTCCCTACCGACAGGTACTGTCAACTCAAGGCCCCTCTTATCTGCCGGGTATTGCACACATGCAAGGATTCCACAAAGAAGGATCTTAGGTTAGGGCACATCCTCTACACATTTAAGGAACTTTAACTACAACCTTTATGAAACGATAACCACCCATCGATGTTACGTCCTTTATCTGTATCGTAAAGATCTTGTCATCTCGACCAGAAACCTACAAACCCATGTCAAACCTTTAAGCAGTGGTTCAAGCGGTGAAAGATAACAATAAGCAAAAATGTGCATGCTACTTTCACCCTTTAACTACCCTTTGTATTCCTTTCCCACCATACAGACCTTAGGCGAATAATTTTTAGTACAATTTTGAAATTCATATAAACGGTATAGAACATTGAATTTTCAGACAGAAAATCCGAAACAGACTAAAACAGTGAAGATATGAAGATCGAAATGATCGGAAACGAAAGGGCTCTAGCGTTTGATTGAAATAGCTGACAAACTAGCAAAAGAAGTAGAATCAGAGGAACTCAAGAAAATTTATACATTTATAACTGTTAGTCAATCTTATCAAGAACTTATACCTAGAAAATACAACTAACAAAAGTTAAGGTGATCGACCAACTACTCTTCTCTTAATACACTGACATGCAAAAAATTCCACCCAATTGATTTTTTTAATTTTCTCGATATAAGAAAATTCTACCCTTAATTGGTCTCATTGTTTTTATCAATAAATATTTATTTACGCTATGTTTTAAATTGGGAATATCAATTAGATGTAAAAGCACGTATCCTTAATCCAAAACAAGTATAAAGGATTTTTCAATATTTACTTTTTACGGAATTTAAATGTTTATTTAGTCTCATTTCAATTCTGAAGCAATAAACTGTTTAGTACATTTGTTACGTACCAACCATTGTCAATAATACATTATTTTCAATTAAATAGTCTTTAATTAAGGTTTTGGTTGAGATAAGTCATTGAAGTCACGATAGCTAAAGTGGTAGAGCAGCCGTCCTGCGTTCGAATCCTGCTTGTGACACTGACGTTTTTATCTCAACCAAAACCTTAATTGAAGATTAATTAATTGAAATTGTTTAGTTTTAACCTTTTTATCCAAAAAAACGTTCCAACCTCCAACGTATCCAATCCCTACAATGCAAAATCCTCCGAACAATCGTCAATGCTATTGTATTGATGTATCCAATCTTACTATTCATAATCACCTTATCCAAGGCGAAAAACTACGACAAGAAGTTTCACAAACAATTATTCAGTCGCACCAACCCTCATGTCAGAAACCGTTCATTCCGCAATCTTTCAAGTAATCTTCACTGACTGCTGAAGCGTCACTGACTTCACGACTAAGTATTAGTGACGCTAATATATATGAGTGGCTACTAATGAGTAGTATTAGTAGTAGTCGAATGCTGGGGCCGCTGGATTCGAACCCCGGACCTTCACCTTACAATGAATGACGAGCACCTAAACCGTTGCGGCCCCCCTTTTCTTGTACATTTTGGTTCGTTTTGTGTTTTAAAATGTTATGAAATTTACATAGCGACGCAATTGGCGAGGGTGTAAATAAATAAATAAATAAATTTCAAAAAGGGTTTGTACAACGACACTTATTGTCAAGTTAGGTTACTTTCAGATTTTCTTAAATCTTCCCATGTCAAACAAGGCCTCATGCTGACAAAACTGTACACTTTTCCAACTTTGAAGCAAAGGTCATTTAAAGAAATGGACTGCTTTTTTAACTTTTCCCACTAGTTCGAGTGATCGAGTCAAGTTGAGAAGGACAAAAGAGATTGAAAAGGGAACTAACAATAAGATGAACGGATCAAAAGATTCATTCTTCTTCGCTCGGTTAAATGGTCGGGAAGTGAAGTAGTCTTATACCCCACCATTTAGGGGATGGAAGCCGCCTGATATATCGAAAATCTACCGGTGCAGTTCACACGGCCAGGCAAAAAATATACATCACCAAAAAAGCTCGTTTTTACCCTTTATTGCAAATGTTTTTGTAAGGTAAAATTTAAGTTGCTACCCTTTCAAATTGTTACGTAGTCCAATGTACAACTAATGCAGAGTAGCCTAGAAACTTTAGTGTTGTATTATAAACGTCACCTTGAATATTTACATAACAAGTTTAGCAATTGAGGTTTTGGACCTACTGGGTTATAGTGTTCTATATTCCCAAGTTTTTGCATTTAGAAAATAGTTTTGAATTAGCTTTGTACCTCAGTTAATACTGCTAGAATCAAGAAAAAAAGACTTCTGACTTAAATAAAACACTATAATTTTTGTTAAACTTACAGCTTAAGTATGAATAATAGTTATTAGTTTTTGCAGTTTTTCAACCCTAACAGTGAAATTATAAGATATAAAATATTCTTCCAAAAACATGATTGAAGTTTATTTTATATTTTAACATATTTAACTAATTTCTTCCTTTCACACTTTTCAGTTTGAGATCGGTCAAGATTAATTTTGGTGTAACTAAAACTAGAGACACTGGTTTGAGGCAAGGGAAGATTATTTTTCAGCTTAGAGGTTATAAAATATTTTAGCTACAAAGAAAGCCTTATTCGGAGTATTTAGTAGATGTTGGTCCTCCGGGCCGGATCTAAACGGATCTGTGTTCATATTGGCTTATTACCAAACGGTTTAGTAAATGTAATATAACGTACTTTACGGTCCTTCATTTATTCCCTCACGGGCAAAATAAAAATGGCACAAATATGCTAAAATCATGTGTCATTGTTATGCACTTGATAATAAGATTAAAATAAGCTTTAGCTACAAGGAATAGGTATGTTTTTGGACAGCGCTAATTTTATAAAACTAAAAACTGTTTAATTCTAGTACAATTATTGGTTTTATTATATTATATTTTGATACGGATATAAATAGGAACAGTCAACTTATAGGTTTTTATTGGATTCAGTAGGGTTTTATTTTTTAGATTCAGATAGTTCAACTTTATCGTAACAGGTTTTGGCTGATGTAAAAATGCAAGAAAATATAAGGCCTCCTGATTTTGTACTTTTTAAATAAACGCCTATGTTTATCGCTTTGTGGCATATAATCATCCCTCCAGCGCAAAGAATGCTACGTAGGGCCTTTCTTGACATCTCACAAATGTTTGACATGAAGGTCTCATATCCTTCCAAACACCCTTTACATAATTCTTCGTTCCAACCTAACCGAACGACTCTTCAGTCCATCAAGAATCGGCCTACTTCAGATTTTGTCCTCAGGGCAGCGTACTTGGACCAATGCTCCTCCACACCTCTACACAGATATCTCAACTACATCCTCCACCATCCTTGTATCCTATGCCGAAGACACAGTTGTGCTATCCTTTGATCCCGATCGCAGAATTGCTTCGGAGGCGCTCGAGGTACATGTCGTCCAAATAGACAAAAGGTGTAAACACTAATGTATAAATTCACTATTTTTCGTGGTCCGCTTGACCAATTAATAACATTCAATTAATTAAGCTTTTAAGTTGAGATAAAAAAGTCAGTGTCACGAGCGGGATTCGAACCCACGACCTTCGGCTTGATACGCCGCTACTCTACCACTTGAACTATCGTGACTTCGATACCCTCGGGCACTAACTTCCCATCTCAACCCCTCATTTTTTAATTTTCCCTCCTTTTTGCCATTTTTCAAATTTCGTGAAATCGGATTGGATTCTCGGCGACAAATGAAATGGCCACGGAGAGCTTTAGTGAAGTGTACTTTTCATTTCAATTCATTAAATTCACTATTTTTCGTGGTCCGCTTGACCAATTAATAACATTCAATTAATTAAGGTTTTAAGTAGAGATAAAAAAAATTAAAAATGAAAAGGAGGGAAAATTCAAAAATGAGGGGTTGAGATGGGAAGTTAGTGCCCGAGGGTATCGAATTATTACTAATGTATAAAGTTTAATGAAAGCAAAAGCACCAAAACAAATTCACCCTTCAACCCCTCATATAATATTCCTTAATAATACTCCCATCTCAAAAACAGCTACCTTCCATCTATACTCAAGACTAACCTGGAAGCAACAAACAAGACTAAAACGACAGGAATTGAACAAACGCCTCGCTACAGATGACTGTCAAACAAATTTAACGTTTTAACAAAAAACTCACAGCGAACAAGATAATACTAAAATCAATCTGAAGTACAGACTAAAATTGTGGGGCACCGCAAAACCTTCCAACATTCAAAGAATACTTTCCAATCTAAAGTCTTCAGGACAATAGTCCTTACGACGTCTCCAACATGACTTTTCACGATGACCTCAAAATCCCTCTCGTGGAAACAATTTTTTCCCAATATTTTCCAATCTCACCCCGATGGATTTGCCATTGGGCAATCCTATCCAATAGAAACCACCAGGCGACTGAAAAGGAGATGATCCTCCTAAACGAGGATTAGCCCTTCGTTGCGGCCCTTACGGTTCGAAACCTGTGCCCTATAATTTTTTAATTATTTCCACTCACACAATTTATCTTTTTAGCAATCGGTTTAGAGTGCACTTGAACGTAAGTTATTGTTCAAGAAATAGAATCTCGTGATAAAAATCCATTTTTAAACTGAAGGAAAAATACATATAAAGTGGGATTACTCCACTTCTGCAGATAATTCAATATGGTAAAAGAATTATGATAATTAAATGCAAAAAATAAAATAAATAAAAGCTAAAAGACTAATAATTGAGTAAGATTTCAACAAAAGCCATTACCGTTTAAATATTTAAAATTGTCAACTTTTTATTGTATTCTAATGTATCCCGTCGGGTAACGATAGAGGGAATAAGTCATGAAATCCTCTTAAAATACCCCTTTCCTCTTATATTGGGTTGTCCGGAAAATAATGCAGGATTTTGGTATTAAACAAAAAAAAAGAAACTAGTTACTTTAAAGCAATGTTCTTTAATCAAAATAATTTCCCATACTCTCAATACATTTCTCCCAACGTGTTGGTAACTTATTAATTCCGTCTGAGTAGAATTCAGAATTTTTAGAATTGATAAAGTCAATAAATGCATTTTCCAGTTCCGTTTGATTTTTGAATATTATGTGTTGTAAGTAGTGGTCCAGGTGTCTAAAAAAATGGTAGTCAGTAGGCGAGAGGTCCGGAGAGTAGGGTGGGTGAGGCAAAGTTTCATAGCCAAGCTCCTATAATTTTTGTGACGTTACACGTGACACATGTGGTCGAGCGTTGTCATGCAACAAAATGGGCCCTTTCCGATTGACCAAAGAGGGCTTCATTACTGCCAATTTCTGATGCATGGTATTAATTTGGTTACAGTATGATTCAGCATTGATGGTTTCGCCAGGATTTAAGAAGCTGTAGTGTATTAAACCAAATGAAGCCCACCATACCGTAACCATTACCTTTTTTTGATGAGTTGGGGGCTTTGGAGCTTCTCCTTTGTCGAGCCACTGTCCAGAACGTCTAGTGTTATCGTAGAGAATCCACTTTTCGTCACATGTAACAATTCTGGCCAGAAATGGGTCATTTTTGTTTCGACAAAGAAGTGATGCACAAACATCAAAGCGCTGATTTTTTGGCGATCGTTTAATGAGTGTGGAACCCAATTTTCGAGTTTTTTCACTTTTCCAATCGCCTTGAGGTGGTCAGCGACGGTCGTTTTACTGACTTTGAGTTGCTCTGCACCCACCACTGATCGCAGAACATCATCATTAAGAGAGGAAGGCCTTCCACGACCTTCTTCATCTTCAAGGCTGAAATCTCCCTCCCGAAATTTTTTAAACCACCTTTGCACAGTGCACTCATTAACACAACCCTCGCCCCAGACTTGGTTAATGTTTCTAGCCGTTTGGGCTCCGCTTCGGCCGAGTTTAAACTCGTAAAAGAAAATCGTACGAAATTCTCGCTTTGACATTATAAGGATGACTGAATTATTTCCAAGTAGCGGAATGCTACAGAGGTAAACAAACAATATCATTTGGAAGAGGATTAATAAGTGTTGACATTCATACAAATGAGTAATCCTGTAAACGTAAACAGAATATTTTATATAGATTTTTTTTAATGAAAACTTAAAATCCTGCATTATTTTCCGGACAACCCAATACTTTCGGGAAATAAACCCATCCCGGGGTTGAGGGGGCGGTTCAGGCCGGAGACGAGTGTTATACCTTGAAATGGAATGGAAATATTATGACAAGGGAGAAAAGCCTTTAGACGGCGCGGCGCTGAGACAGTGTGTGTCCGACGATAAGTAAATTCGTTTTCTTCGAAATGCTTCGATCGGTTTAACAGGATCATGCATTTATCAAAGACCTAAGGCGGCAACTTATTCCTACAAATATTTACACCGACGAAATACTTATCAGAGGAAGTTCAAAAGTTGCCGTCTCACGATAACAACACTGAGTTAGTCATAAGACTCGTGCCCAGGCAGATCGTTCGTAAAAAAGAAAAGACGCAAGAAAATTGTTATCGTGAATTGAGAAAGTATATTGACCTCAGTAAATACGGGTTTCTTTTAATGAATATGAGTTTATTCAATGGCAATAATTCTAATACCCTCTAAATTTATGGTCCCTCTTGTCAGTCGATCCCCTTCCTGTTCACATTCTCTCGCATCAATTTTTTATAGGTCTCATCGCTTTTCATTGTATCATATATCTTGCAAAAGAAAAAAAAAACAATCTACATACTGCCAGTTGTTGCCATAGAACAAAAGTAATAATAAGCAATTCCCAATGAAATTAGTCAACCTGATGGTTTATTAGCTGTTTTGATGGATTTCGTAGAAACAATTTATCTTCATCTTGTGTTTCTATTAATTTTTGTTGCTTTAGTAAGTTTGAAAGCGATTCATGGTTTAATTTTCTAAAATCTATTACAATAATAGTACAGAAAACGATGGCCAAATAACCAGTTTTCCTGGTACGAATATTCTATTTCCGAAACTACTGAATTTAAAACTGTTGAATAGTTTTTGTTTGTTTTGTATTTATTATTTTATTTCTGCCCTATAGCTATACGTATTAGTATCGTATACTACTCCTATTAGTACGTTTTTTCATACGGACGCAGCACAATCACTAATACAAGTACTACACCCGGAGGACACCTGCCATGAGAAACCAGCTTATCTTGGCATCCAGGTAAGGTCTCCAGGACCATTCGAATAAAGCTGGGATGGGAATGGGTAAAGAGGGCTGGAGACGTAGGGTTAAGATGGATGGAGAGTTTAGTGTGAAGTTTTTGTAATGGGGAAGGGTAAGTTCCTTGAAGGAAGGCATGATGAGGTCGTTGTAGTTAGTGAGGTTAGCTCTGACGATGTGTCTGAGAATTTTGGATAGGAAGGATTGGATGCGTTTGATGTTGAATGACTAGGCAGAACATCAGAGATCGAATCCGTGTATCTAAAGTAGCCGCAGTAGTCTTTTGTAAGGTTAGTATAGTATTGACAGTCAAGTCGGTCGTAGCAGTCTTCGTAGTTGTCCGAAACTGTTAACTTTGGCTGTTTGTGTGGGGATTCCGCCTCAGTGTACTGTTAACGTATAGTCTATATTGACTTGAATTAAAATCGGTATCTCTTTGGTGTTGATGTACAGTGGAGGGCAAGACTGATTTTTCGATGTGAACGTAGACTGAGTACATTTTTCTTCATTCAGTCTAATCCTCCACTTATTGCACCAGGGTTCAAAAGCTCAAGGTAAGTTTATTTTTATATTATGTACTTTACCCTTATTAATACATTAACCTGAAGAAAATGAACATCTGAGAAATGCGATGTTATTTCAAAGAAGATTAATTTTCACAAATAGTGATAATTTAATATAAATAAATGGATGTGTTAAATTTTCAATTAAATATGTTTGTGCTCGTGAACCAAAATGTCCTTAAATGTATCACGGTCTGTTTTAAATACAATTTTTCGGATTGCCAAAATTTCTACTACTAATAACTACATATGAAAATTGGATTTTTGAGTTTTTCGAGAATTGGTATTAACAGGCCTGTTAAGTTTAAATTGTCTGCCAAAGTTGTATAAAATAAAGAATCGATATTTTAGATCCGGCCCGGAGGACCAAAACAAACAAATATATATATCTAACTTATTAACGTCATTGAAAGACAGTGCACACATGAAGATTACAAATAAATGCACACAAAGACAAAAATTGGACACACGCTTATTTTTATTTACTTTTGTAGAGTGTTGTTAAACCTTTTATTCTCTTTAGATTAAATACAAAAAAAAAGTCGAGTAAGTTAATTAATTTTTTTCTGAGTTGAAACATTAAATTTCAGTAAAATATTATTTTTTTTAACGCATTGTTGTCTGTCGAGAAGATCACGCAAGGGCAGATGCTTTGGCCTGCGACGTTACATAACCAAACCCTGGGTGTGCCACCTATACCATCCAGGATGGTCTACAGTGGTTTAGGGTCAGCGGAAGTTTCAATCGAAGAGAAGGTAGTGGTCGGTCTCGAATTATTTTATTATGCACTAAGGAACCGTAAATTAACGTTTTCCCTTATAGATAGTAAACTCCAAATGGCCCGTGATGCAAGATGGCATATGGTGATGCTGTGCTCTATCATCCGAGATGTTGTACAATACTTTAGGGCTAACGGAAGTCTCGTTCTAAGCTGTAAAACCGTCATCAGAAGGCTTCGTCGATGCATCGTGTATAAAATGGTGACTATTAGCAAATCAATATCTCGCATGGACAATTGAAAAATGGGAGGGTGTTTTATTCAGAGAAGAATGCCGGTTTGTTTTATGACAATAAGATGACCGGGATAATGAGTGGAGATGTAGAGAACGCTTTGCTTCATATGCCATGCATTTTCAAAAGCAGTCAGTTATGGCATGGAGTTGAATACTTACCCATCCATCGGTCATCATATCATCACACAGAATCTATCTTTGACTAATATACATTGAGGAAGTTCTTCTGGAATCTGTAATCCCATTCGCTCCATTTATTGGGGACGACTTCGTCTTAATGCAAGATTAGCTTACAATATTACCTCATAGCTCAGTAAGTCGAGTTGTAACCCTTTATTTGGAGGATGTAGGGATGGCATTGCTTTCCATACTCCGTCGTCCTTAAAAGGACAATGAAGATTTTTAACGTCCGCACCTGGCACATAGGCCTTATCGGGCATTTTAATTTTCAAGATTAGAGCTGACGCACCTCCGCATACGACAGAAGTGTGTTACTGCCGCAGCATTGGTTATAGGCCGCCCAGCCCCGAGGGGCCAAGACAAACCTCGCTCTCCGCTTGCCTATTCCGAGTGGTCGGGTCCGCATTAAGAACCGAACCGTATACCGCGCGCAAAGGGCTACCTAAACCGAAATACATCATTCTGGTCTCCCGCGCACACCCTAGATAGAGAAGGCCACTCTATCTCTGAGAGTATTGAGGCTTCCCCAGCGTAGAAACTTCTGGATCCGCTCCGGCCGCGGTTTCGTTTAAAGTGGAATTTCTAACTACCCCCTAGAGAAGTACCGCCTACGGTAAAAAGCCTCCAATCGAGCTCAGCCTACACCTGCGTGCAAAGCATACTCGAGTAGGAGCAACCGATTCACTACCCGTTTCCATCCGCCACTACTCACGCATTTGAGGGACTTTCCAGCATAATCATAGCGTCCTCAACGCTGCCGTCCGATCCGCTATATCCGTGAGGCCGGGTGTATAACGGTGGTCATACGCAAGTTATAGGGTCCTCAACACTTATACGCTGCCGTCCGATCCGCCGTATGCCGTGAGGTCACAGCCTGTTCTCTAAGTTCCCGTCAGGGGCTTCACCATACCACACCCAGTGTAACAGGGACTGAATTTGGAATATTTCTGTTACCCCGTAGTACAGATGGTAATGCACTCTCCCCCGTCCATGCAGACAGGCTCTAGTACCCTAAACCTCGTGGCCTCTGATAAGGCACCCGCCGCCCATGCCGACCCGAGGCCGACACGAGTACAACTTTTGCTTTAGTGAGGTTGCCACGCTCTCTGGGCTACACCGTTATTTTGCGCCCGGACACCCCCTTGCAACCAAGGGTTGCAACCAAGGGGGTCACATGATAGAATGAAGGAACCGGGATTGAGAAAGGGGCGTGGCTGAGGACACGAGGTGGTCCGTTTCGGGGTCTCGAGCCTCAACCACACTATACCACCGTCGTACTTGTAGTTCCACATTGAGTAGGCCACAACTCCCCGGGTTGGTTGGAGGGATGACAATAACGAATTGGTCACCACATTCTTTTAACATTAATCCATTAAAACACTTCTGTTCAACATTAATCCATTTTAGCAGCGTCCATCAAGCACACGGCTGCAAACCGTTCTTGTTGACGAATGGAATTCTGCTTCACATGACGAAATCCGATCGCTTGTTTACTCTATGCCTAAGAGACTTAAGGCCCTCCGCGCAGAAAGACGAGGTAGTATGAGTTATTAAGAACATAGATAATATATTGTTAATTAAATTTTAAACTATCGCTGAAAGATTTTCCAGTCCAACCATCACAACAAAATAACTTTATTAAAACTGATGAATTTCTGACCTCGTTTAATTTGGTTTAAATTAAATTAAGTGTGCTGTAATTAATATAACAACAAAAATACATATAGTTTGAAATAATCAACAAAAGTGCCTGGGTTTTTTCATCTTTGAGTATATATACATAAATAATGTTTTCCCTTTAGCTTACTTTCAATTAGAGGGTATTTCATGCTTCTTCATTATTAAAACAGATTTCGATATTATAGAGCCGAGAGGAAGCAGATTCCTCCAATGATAGAACAGAAAATATTAAACTAAATTTTACATTACAATTAATTAAGGTTTTTAGTTGAGATAAAAAAGTCAATGGCACGAATGGGATTCGAACCCACGACCTTCGGCTAGATACGCCGCTGATCTACCACTTGAGCTACGTGACCTCGATACCCTCGGACAATAACTTCCCATCTCAACCCCACCTTTTGAATTTTCCCTCCCTAAATTTTACAGTTTATTAGCTACGTGGTTTAACGTCGTATTGAGCCGAAGGTCGTGGGTTCGAATCATGCTTGTGACAATATTTTTTCATCTCAACCATAAACCTTAGATCAAGAATAATTAATTGGAATAAATTTATTATTATTACTTTATTACTAGTATTATTATTTTACGATTTTACAACAAATCAGTAAAATTTGATAAGTTTGATAAATTGAAGTTTCAATCCATAAACAACCGAAATTTTTACAAGTTCTTATTTCTCCAGTTTGTTCAGCCTTGTATCATGTCACGAAATCCGAATGGACCCGGAGTCACGGGTCGATATCAGTAAACGCCATCAAGAGGCAAATTCGGCCCTTTTCAACTGAAAACACAGATAATTATTATTCTGCGCACGTCGAAGGGTCACGCACCTATTTCTAAAGGGGTGAGCAACGTTAAAACTACGTCATAAATAAGGTGTCTGCTCCTCTCTATCTACCAAAAGAACCTTGTGAGATCCAAATTACCTTTTGAACATCAGAAACGCATATAACGTCGGGTTGGAAGAAATTGTTACAATCTTTCACCAAAATTCAATTTTTTTTTTAATTAATACAATATTCTTCAGTCTAAGGAAAAGTTAGATTTTATTATTTCACTACAAAACTTGTTTAAATATGGTTAATGGTATGCCTTTTATGGTAAACTAGGTTACTACAAGTAGTAACGTAATCAACCAAGATAACAGCAGAAAATCGATTTACGTTGATTTATTTAATGTGGTGGACTAGATAAATGGACGAACATAATAATCTTGTTATACCCTTGCACTATCTTAACATAGACCATTATTCCAACTTACTAATCCATAAGAATTTATTTTGTTCCAAAGTTGATAAAAGAAACAACAATTTAACAAAAATTCCAAATATTTTTAAACTTTCATAACAGTTAAGTTAACGTCGGTAGTAACTAGCAATTTACTAAAAATCGGCTAACTGGAGATAGAGATATTAAGGAAAAGATCAAAATAAGGGATAAGTCTGATTTTTAATTTTTTTGTGTTTGATATAATATCATGATTTTTCAATTTGCAACAGATTCCAGGCTAAATTTTTGTTTATGACACTGTAAACGTTTAGTAAATATTAATTTTTTTCATTTTCTAAGAAAATTGCTGTAATATTTATAATAAGATAAAGTCAACAAACGCACTTCGGTCCTCCGGGCCGGATAAGAACTAACGATAAGTAGTTCCACAATTCTTAACCTTCCCCACCAGTTTGTCACTACTCTTTTGGATACCAAAAATTGATACTCTGAAGATCGAGATATTAAGATCAAAATAAGTTAAAAATCTGATTTTTAATTTTTTGTGTTTGGGATAATCTGAGGTTTTCAATTTGTTGCAAATTCCAGACTAAATTTCTTTTTATGTCACTGTAACCGTTTTATATCGTGATTATTAATTTTATTTTTACTTCATTTTCTAAGAAAATGTCTTTTATATTTATAATAAGATAAAGTCAACAAACGCACTTCCGTCCTCCGGGCCGGACAAGAACTAACTATAAGTAGTTCAACAATTCTTAACCTTCCCCACCATTTTGTGATTACTCTTTTGGATACCAAGAACTGGGGAGCTCCCCCTTCCCCTGAGCATTGAAGCTCCATTCAGCTTAATGTACTTCTCCTGGCTCCATTTTGGGGGCACGCAACACCTGTGTGGATCGAACCCCTAATCGAAGAAACCCATCTGAGATACGATACCTTCAATTGATGCCTTGTCAATTTTCATTGCAGCCTGTTAGGCGTCAGAAAAAATCCAAGGGCGACGGTGGTAATCGAACCCACGACCGCAGGATCTACTAGCCTAGATTCTGACGCCTCAACTACTCGGCTACCGTGGTACCTATACTTAGGAATTTAAATTTTTAACTTTCTTTGCATTATTTTATACTTCGTGTCACATAACAATTAGTATCCAACTAAATAAACAAATTAAAATAATAAAAACTAATAAAAAAAACTCAAAGAACTAAGTTCTAAGGAAGGAATCAAAAAAGTGTAACAAATGCTAGATTAACCTAGATTCTTTTCTCTATAATTTCACCAGAGAACACTATCTTAAAACCAACAGAATCCAGAAAAGTTGGCAAAGCATGTTGCAATTTGTCCTTGTTACACTTATAATGTCACATGACAAATATACAAGAGAAATCTAGATTAGATAGCAAGGAAACTGTATAAAGAAGACTTTTTTATATATGAATGGTGAAAAGTGGTTATATTTTCATAATACGAAATATTCTTGGACTTGAGGTAAAAGGGAGTGGTCACTGTACAATAGTAGTGAATCCTCAACTAAGCCAATCTCCCATGAACTTCATTGTTCAGCATTGTTATCCACAACGATCCTGGTCATGCTTTTGTCTTATCCGTCCAGGATTAATCCTGACCCCCCTCAAAATGTTAAATAGATCAACTGAAATCCGATACGATTATTTAAAACCAACCAAGTATTATTTTCTACACAAATGTCGAATCTTTACGAAAAGTTTTTACAAGCTCGCGTTGCTCTCAATTAGTAAAGCAATTATTTGAAAATTAGTAAGCCGCTCAAAGTCTTTCAACGGTGAAATTCTCATTATTCCTTTTAAGCATAACAGCTGCGTGGGAAGAATGTCACGGGCAACAAAGAGAAGCATGCCCAAGCTTAAAAACTCTGGATCTCCACGACTGTAGAAAGGGTTAAATAAAGGAACGCGGTCGGGAGCAACAGATTTAAGAGGCCTTTGTACCGAGTAGTCCGAAGAATTCCGTGTTTCCCCGGGGTGAAAGGTGAGAGACTAAACTACGGTATTTCTCCACTCGATTGCCAGAGGTTTGGCATAAGTGGAATTCCACAAAATTCGCTTATAGAGAAGCAGACTCCTAGTGGGGAATTCTCTATCATTAGATAAGTCACCTTTGTTCCCGTGCAATATCGTTACAAGAATACCCAAATTCTACTTTTAATTGCTACCCAGATCGAAGCAGAAAAAAAGTTTCTCATTCTTAACTGTTCAGATAACTCGAAAATTGTAAACAGAAACTGTCTATTTCGTAAGAATTTGCCTTTAAACATTGGCTAGAGCACGCTAACAAAATAAGCCTGATCATAAATAAACAATATTGTGTGATCTACTAACATCTGAAGTGTGATCGCTATAGGGTGGTCATTTCACATTTCACAAAAAAAATTTAAAAGCACATAAACCGAGGGACAAAACTTACCTGACGCTGCAATGCGACGCGATCTTACGCCGCCCGACTCTTCATCGGATGTCGGTGGGGTGAGTAAATCTGTTCGACATAACGACCTGACACGACATTCACACAGTGTAAGTCACAAAAGTATTCGCGAAATAGATAACTTTGTGAAAGATGATGGTTAGGAAATAAATTGTCTTTTCCACATAGGGTTTATTAAGTGAGACAGGTTTCGGTCTAATATAGACCATCTTCAGCGACTTTTTTAAAATAGAAAATGGATATTTTATATGGGCTTAGCGAGTAGTCAGTCAAGTCCATAGTTGTCCAGACATCCACTTCTGAACTTATAAGAATGTAAAAACCGTCGAACCACTTTATATACAAAAAAAGTCACTGAAGATGGTCTATATTAGACCGAAATGAGTCTGATTTAATAAATGCCTACTATGGAAAAAGAAAAGTTATTTCCAACCCATCATCATATTATGTAGTTCCACAAAATCAGGATGGATCTTCAAAAACCTTTGAAGAAGAATATGCGGAAGGCATGGAAGGAGTGGCAGCAATGATCTGCTTGCTTTCAACGGCGAACAGAAAAAAAATGGGTTCATGAAGTGACCATTGTAGGTAGAATCGCCGAATCTGACCGGGAGTACCAAAATATAAAGGTGCCTAGCAAGAAAACTATCCTGGTAACTTAAACTGAGTTCAACTAATGAAAGATGAAGAAAAAATTTGCCATGTGAAACATATCAGTTCACCCGTATCTATCAATTTTGTACATACATATAGACGAATTTTGCGCGTACATGCATTTTACTTCATAATTTGCACAAATTTATTAACAGGCATCTTGTTTTTCTCTATTGATAGGTTGAAAAATTCCAAGTTCTCCGTGGTTGAAAACCTTTATTCAATATAGTAAATTACAAGCGTTTCGGGCACCTGGCCCATCATCAGAAACTAAACATAGAGAAATCTCTGGTATATTTCCCAATCTGAAGGCACACCCATCAGTAATTTCCGATTTTCCAAAATAATACCATGAGATTTCTCTATGTTTAGTTTCTGATGAGCAACTAAACATAGAGAAATCTCATGGTATTATTTTGGAAAATTGGAAATTACTGATGGGTGAGCCTTCAGATTGGGAAATAAACCAGAGATTTCTCTATGTTTAGTTTCTGATGATGGGCCAGGAGCCCGAAACGTACAGGTAATTTAATTAATTGAATAAAGGTTTTCAACCATGGAACTTGGAATTTTTCAACCTATCAATATAGAAGATATGAACCGTGTAGTTAGTAATATATAAAATAAGATCTTTTTTTTTAATTCGACGAAAATATGGATAGCGGGGAACTTCAATGCAACATTTTGTAGAGAAAAGCGGCGTAGCTCCACGCTATGTACATGTACGAGGATTGAGTAAAATAAATTCTTGCGTAAAATTGGTCATCGTGGGGCGCTGGATCATATCAGCCGTTGAGTTGCGTCAGGTGTGTTCCCCTCTTAAAAAAGGCCTCCATTTGCACAATAACACACTGGCCTATGGTTACTATATATTAATTATTATTTTCTTTCCCAGCTTGTATGTTTAATAAAAAGAAAACCACCTGCTTCCTTATCGCCCAACGGTTCGTTCATTATTATTGTCTCGTACTGCTTATTTCCCTGACTGAGACCACTGAACCTGTCGAAATTCAGACAATCTACTTATTGATTATTGGAGATCTTGAGATGCGGTCTGACATGACGTAGGTTTCAGAAAAACATTTTCTTTATCGTGCCAACGTTTCGATCTTTATTGAGATCATCTTCAGGGCCTGGGATTTATAAACGTTATTTAAATTATACAAATACATGTCAACAAGTGAATTTATACAATGCTAGAATTTTTACACTCAATCAAAGTATTTGTATTCTATGTATTTGTGTCAATATTTTGTGTCGTGTTGAGATATTGATGTTTTATGTTTATATATGTTGGATTTTGAAGGGGTGGAGAAGGAAGTGGAAATCTCCACTAAGGAAGCTTCTTTGTGGTAAAATGAGCCGACATTGGGAAAGAATGGGTAATGGTTCGGCCTGATTATCCTTTCAGGATTATATATATGGGGATAATTAGAGAAAGGAAAGCTAAATTGTTGAAGAATTAGACTATGTAGAAATGTTTGATGTGAGGAATGTAATGATTGTTTTTTAAGTTTTGTGTGATGTGATGATGATATATGAATGTTATTGATAACGAATTTGATTAAGGATATTGCGTAGGTGCGACTGAGTTTACATGCGTCTGTTCTGTAATTGATACTGTGCTTATCTCTGTTGATGTAAACCATTTCTAAAAAGTTACGTTTAAGTTTGTAACATATGTAAGTGTAACGTTTTGTTCTGTGTGTAATATTTTTGGAATTGTTGAAGTCGAAATTGTGTTTGTGTTCAAAATGGTGGGTAACGATTGCTGTAGGATTTTGCTTGGGTTTTTTGCATAGATATGTTGCTTTACTCTCTTGTCCAGATATTGGGATGTAATTCCGATGTAAGTTGCCGGACAGTTTAAAAAATCGATTTTGTAAATTACGTCATTTGTTACTGGTGTACTCACCGTTTGTAAATCCCAGGCCCTGAAGATGATCTCAATAAAGATCGAAACTTTGGCACGATAAAGAAAATGTATGGTGATTAGTGACCGTTAATCGATATTTATTTAGATATCGTGAGATGCGGTCTGGTGTGATAGGTTTCATAAAAACATTTTCTTTAACATTAATGATATTGCTTAGCTGCGACTGAGTTTACATGTATCTGTTCTGTAATTGATGCTGTGTTTATCTCTGTTGATATAAACCATTTCTAAGAAATTACGTTTAGGTTTGTTTTGTTCTGTAATTAATGCTGTGTTTATCTCTGTTGATATAAACCATTTCTAAGAAATTACGTTTATGTTTGTTTTGTTACACACAGAACAAAACATATATAATAGCAAATACATACCTATATCATCACATTACATTCCACACATCCAAATATTTTTCACATAGTCTAATTTCCCCACAATTTAGCTTTCCTTTTCCTATTTTATCCCTTTCTATATAATCCTGAAAGGATAATCTGACCGAACCATTACCAACACATTTTTTTCCTTCGTCGGCTCTTTTCACCTCAAAGAAGCCGACGCCTTATAGAAAAATGTCTTTTCTATACCGACATCCTTCCCCACCCCTTCAAAATCCAATGTATATAAAACAAAATAGCAAAATCTCACTGGCACTCTCAATACGACACGCAAGAATGGCACAATTGCACAGAAGACAAACACTTTCAGTGAGTAGAAATACTTTGATTGAATATATAAAAAAAATATATTTTGCGTTGTATAAATTCACTTTTCCACGTCCAAAATGTAATTGTAATATATAAACAAAGTTTGTAAATCCCAGGCCCTGAAGATGTTCTCAATAAAGCTCGAAACGTTGGTACGATAAAGAAAATGTTTTTCTAAAACCTACATCACACCAGACCGCATCTCGCGATTTGCGAATTAACTAACGATCAACCGGACAAATTGTAGTAAAAATTATTTATCGTTAAGAATAAGAATAATATCAAATGAAGGCAAAAGATTAACTGAAAGCGATCTTTAGGCGTAGCAGAAGGGACAGGTATAATGCTACTTTTTGTTCAAATAGGAATAATCAGTATAAACGTAAACAAGGGAAGTAAACAAAACATTATTTACTGTTTATTTTGACTACGATAGTTTCTAATTACCTATTTAGAAAGATAATGTATTTAATTATAACTAAATAAATTGAGTGGTAAGTTAATTTTGTTAATGAGTCTATAATTCAAGAAAGACTAGTTAAAAAAATCAATCTTCGATAATAGATAAGGCAACTAAAAAGAAATATGTAAACACAAAAGCCTGCAATATGTGTTAAACTGTTTGTCACAGTTAAATCATAAGAATGCGGGTGTTACCTGTGTATATTCAAAATCCTCAGACTGATACAGACTAATCAATAAGTTCGCTCTCACAGAAATAAAAATAACCACGTTAAAAAAACAGATTGACTTCGTGGCCCCGTTTAATGTGTTTACATTCGGCTACGCGTATAGAAATAGGTAAATATTTTCTTTTTTCCATGCTTTAATCCTTTACGAGAATTGTTAGGCAGACTAGAGTTATTTAAAAATTGGCTAAACCCTTAATGCTTCCACATTTTTGCATCACTGAACAACGCAATTTCAATCCGTTATCTGCTGTTAGTATTTTTTTTCTTTGAATCATTTGTGCTAAAATTAATGGTTTTGTTGCAGTATGGCAGTCTCGCAGTTTCTGCTTTTCAATGGTGTTTAGTTAGTTTGTGTATTTCTATTATTTGTCAGTCGAGTGTTGTTAATAAGTTTGGAAAAGTGAAGAGACGAAAGGATGGTGTCGTCTTTATTGAGTGTAGGGATTTTCGATGGGCACATGATTTATTCAACGACGGACGTAGCGTGCCGTTACAAAGCACGATTGCTGGGTGTGTCCAGCTCTACCGTCTACGATGGTCTACATCGATGATGGGCCACCGGAAGTCTTGTTCTAAACTCTAAAACAGAAAATTAGACGGCTTCGGGAGGATAGATTAGTCTCTAGACACTTCATGTTCTCTACTACTGGAGAGGCATCGAGTACAAAGAGACCATTAGCACATCAGTATCCCGCTTGGACAGTTGAATAATGGGATACTGCCGGTTTGCAGCAATTAGATGACTGGGACCGAGACTGAAGAAGACGTGGCTATTTGCTTCATGTGCCATGTAACTCACAGCCCATTTTCAAAGACAATCAGTGGAATGTCCGTGTGCAGTACGGATCTTTGTCTGCACTTAGGAACATCGAGGAAGTTCTTCTGGAAGCTGTGGTCCCATTCGCTAGATTTTTGAGAACATCTTATTAATGCATAATTATGCTCGACACCATGTAATTCGACAGTTGTTGACCAGTTGTCATCCATTATTTGGAGGATGTAGGGATGACCATACCAAATTGGTCAGCACGTACCCCTGACAGGAATCCCATATAATAGTTATGGGACAAGATAAGAGAGGGATTAGACATCTTTCGCCACCTCCAACATGCGTTGAAAGCTCTTGTTGAAGAATGGGATTTTGTTTCACTAGTCGAAATCCAGTCGCTTATTTATTCGCCTAGTAGATAAAAAGCCTCAGCGAGGCCATAGTAATGTGAGAATTACGAGCAAAACTAGGTAATAAATTCATGCTGAACCGGCATAAGGTCACTTATTGGGTCCGTCTTCACTCGCGGGTTCCTTAAATTACTCGAACGAAGAATTCTAGTTGACGTTGATCGACCTACGTAGTTTAAACTGATGTTGTATTGGATCCTCTTGAGGTCTTTACAGGTGAATAAAGAACATCACTATTGGGTTTCACCAAGCTTTCGGCGAATGTTCCGCCATCATCAGGGCCTAATTTATTAAAAAAACAAAATTTACATGAACAGAGTTACATAACACATCTTATATAAATACATTACAAAAATACAATTACGTACTTAACCCAGTTGTTAGGAAAATTCAATTTATTGCGCAAGTTTGTTGTTGTTTTTGAAGTGAAGGTGAAAATGAATCTATATAATAAAAAAATAAAAAAAAGCCTCTTGCTTAAAGTCTAGTGACCCTCATCGGTCATCCTTTGGTTTCACTTTTTCATAAGTTAACACTATCATGTATCATCAGGTACATGTATTTTTTTTTACTGTTTTTACTATATACTAACATAAAAAATTATAATTTAACTATATACGACTATATCCAAGGATTTGAAGAAAATTGAGAACACACATCGGAGGGTTATAACATGATTGATAACAGGTGTAGGTAGGTCCCTTACCATGTTATAACCGTCCGATGTGTGTTCTCAATTTTCTTCAAATCCTTGGATATAGTCGTATATAGTTAAATTATAATTTTTTAAGTTAAAAAACAGTAAAAAAAATACATGTACCTGATGATACATGATTTAGTGTTAACTTATGAAAAAGCGAAACCAAAGGATGACCGATGAGTGTCACTTGACTCTAAGCAAGACGGTTTTTTTTATTTATTTTTTTTTATTATATAGATTCATTTTCACCTTCACTTAAAAAAAACAACAAACATGCGCAATAAATTGATTTTCCTAACAACTGGGTTAAGTATTTAATTGTATTTTTGTAATGTATTTATATAAGATGTGTTATGTAACTCTGTTCACATAAATTTTGTTTTTTAATAAATTAGGCCCTGATGATGGCGGAACATTCGCCGAAAGCTTAGTGAAACCCAATAGTGATGTTCACCTGTAATGACCTCAAGAAGATCCAATACAACATCAGTTTACTCGAACGAGTTTCGGCATTGCATCTTCAGCGAGGAACCGGTGCCTCTGGGTACTCACTGAAGTGGGTGCAAGGCCGTTTGAGTAATTCAACGAACCAGCGAGTGAATACGGACCCAATAAGTGATCCATTGCCGGTTCAGCATGAATTCACCGACTTGCAGATCAACACCCATCATCAACCAGAGTTAGTAAATTATTAGTCAAATTTTAATTTATCACTAAATGATTTTCCGGTCTGTTCGGTGAATTTTCTTTCAAAACAATAATTAAATATAATCCATAACTCCGACTCACGAATTTCTGATCTCGTTTAATTTGGTTTTCATTAAAATAAGAATCCTCTAATTAATAGAAAAATAAAAATAATTTGAAATAAACAATTCTATTGTCGTGTTTTTATCTTTGAGTGTATTTATTTGAATTTTGAGTTTATAGTGTTTCAAAAAGACTTAACAACATAAATTACCGTGTCTATTTGTAAATGCTACTTGCGATACCACCTTGAATCATTATCTTGGTATTACAAGTTTCCGGCAAAGTTTGTCTGAGTTACCATTTGTTCAAACGATTAGTTTACATTATTCCTCGTCTGCACGAGGTATAAAATTATTAACTAGGTACGTTACCCAACCCATTTTCATTCATGAGTAAACCTTTGATCAAATATTTGCCACAGAAAAGATCCAGGGAACAGTCTGTTATAATACATTTATATAATAAGCAATTATAATTAATTCCGTCTGGGGTGAACACGAAATTTACAGATGGATAAAAGAAAATTTTCAACACAGTCATGCTGCTGTTTTGTATTCATTTTTAGACAACAGGGAAATTTAAATCGAAAAAAAAAACGCTGCCAAACCACGTATATTTCTTCGGCTGGATAGTTAGAAACCAGAGACAAAACGTATAGGCGTAGACATTAAAACGGATTTATTTCGTTGAACCCAGGTGAGCACTATACTTAATTTAAAAAACAAGGTTTGAATAACGGCACAGAGGAATAAAATTCAGCAAAACAATCCTTTTTTTCCTTTAAAACTGCCAAGAACCCCTCGAGAAAATTCACATATCACTTTTTATCACTCCATCTTCTATTTTATTCATTCAATTTATACACTATGTAGTTATTCTCTCAAAAATAATAAAACACTTGAAAGGAGGGAATTTATTTTTTGCTTACTTTACTAGACATTTTGGAAAATTGACTTCATATTTCCATTATTTTTCTACGTTCCAGTATGAATTTTATAATATGAAAAAAATATATTATCAATTGGTGAATAATGGATGAAGACAAGACCCAATTGAATTTTTTGAATAGTGAGAAAAATTTCTGTTCAAAATAGCAACAAATGGGGAAATTTTGAATAAATTCTCTTTTAATCGACATCTAGGTGGACAATTCCATTTGGTGTTTTTCTATGTAAAGGTTTTACCCAAACTTGTTAAATTCGGTTTATGTTAATTTCAAACAATTTGTTGGATATTACTAGTGAAGCCTTGGACATAAGCTATGGAAACACCGAACGAAGAATGTTCAGGGTCTCCTTTTTAGATGGTCAGATTGAATTTCTTTTGAACCAATGACGCTATAAAAAAATATCTGTTTAATATTTTTTAGTCTACTACATCCTGACAGATCATTTTAAAGGATTGTTTACGCTGAAACCAATGGTGCAATCGGATTTAAAATTGACCAAAAAACGAAAAAGTTATGGCAAAAAGAATCCGGCAGCCTAGTTTTGACGAGAAGTTGACTATTTTACTGTTTCCGAATATAGTAAAATTCTCTCTCCAAAATGTTGGAAGGTTTTCAGTTTTTCAAAAAATGAAATTAGAGATGTACTCCGGGCATGCAATTTTAAAGCATATCGCTCTCATCTAGTCCAGGGACTTTGGGGCTCTGACTGTGAAAGGAGCGTAATGTTCCTTGCACAAATGTCCATTTGGAAGGCTGAAGAAAACGTTTTTCCTTACATCCTTTGGACTGATGTATTCATACTGTTACAATTTTCGAACGTGGTTAGAGGAAAATACAAAAATTTTGGACTCTTGTCATCATCAGATGGTTCACAGTATCAACGTTTCTTTTAGACTTCTCGCAAATATATTAATTGGGCCTTATTTCTTAAAAAAGTTCTCCAGGTTAATGGATGCCCTTCACACAATTCGTTGCAGGTGAGATGTTATTCGAATCGACACTACCAGGATAGATGGATAGGACCTCATGGCCCGAACTGTTGGCCTCCTCGGTCAAGCCATTTATCTCCACTTAACTATTTCCAGTAGGGCCATTAAAAAGTGTCTTTAGCAATCATAACCCAGCAACCTCAGTTGAAGAACTGCTGCAAAGAAAAGAAAATGCTTGTCTATCCATTTCCCCTGACTCTATCGCTCTGAGCACCGGTGAAAAGTAGTTAAAAAGAGCAAATTTTTGAATCTGCAAGCCGGTCAGTTCGAACATAAAATGTGATTAATAAATATCAAACCAAATGGCTGGTTTGTTTTTTCAAACTTTTTGCCATAACTTTGTGATATTTTGACCAATTTAAAATTGCACCATTGTTTTCAGCGTAAAAAATCCTTTAAAATCATGTGTCAGGACGTACAGGGTCGCATTTGAAATTTTGAAGCTGAACTGGGCCTGTGGTACCCTGTATAATTATTCTCCAAAAAAGGTAAAAATTTTAAAACTAGTCTAAAAATATTAAAACATATTTTTTGTTTTTCTGATAGGAATCATTGGTTCAAGAGAAATTCAGCCGGACCATTTAAAAAGCACACTGTCTGTACATATAATTATTTAGTAATTAATTTACACTCGGCCTCCTTTACAAGTTAAAACGTATCCTCCCTCACACCTGATAGTTGGTTTAACAAGCGAATAGGCACTGATTTCATGACGTCATTCAAAGCTGCCGTTCTACAAGGAAGTAAGGTAGTATCTTAAGTCCAATCCTCTACAACATCTGCACTGCTGACATACCTACACATCCAAACACACAACTCCAAATCTGCGCGGACGAGACCAATCGTATCTACACACTACAATCATTTATAGCTACAGAATCAGTCCAAAAACATCCTGAACCTCATTACCCAGTGTTGCACTCCACGGCGGATTAGGTTGAACGACCAAAAAAGCCCACAAGTTACGTTTACGCTCAAACGTCACAAGCACACATAAACAACTGGATTAGGTCGTCACTGGGCGACTTACCTTTACTCTCTGAACTACCACTGACCATGTTTAAGATCCAGAAAGACCGAAATTCCAATTAACCATTAGGCCCACAAAAATTCCCTCAACCTCACTCCTATAAAGTCCACAGCTATTATCATAGGATCCAGTCATCTCAAGTCCCTCTGTAACCCTTCTTTTACCATCAATAACGACCCCGTTTCCTTCCCCCCCTTCGTTAAAAACCTTGGAGTTATGCTTGACCTCATCCTATTCCGCCGGTCCTGTCTCCTCCTACCGTTTTCCACCCGTAAACTTGTGTTGCTTCGGCGGGTTTTTCGGGGAGCAAAACAAGCGTCTAAAACGACTAATGAACTGTTGTTTCAGGTTTATATTCGGCATCCTTCGAGGGTCCAGGGTATCGCGGCTGTATCTATCCTGGCTTTTCCCTCTTCCTGAAGTCTATATTTTCCTGGTTCCTTCCTCTGCCAGGCCACCATCATCCTCATTACATTATCCAGTCCATCCGATTCAAATCATCTTTCCACTGCAATTCCCGCTCATCTACCTGAGCCCTAATCCTTCCCCGGCATAAAACCCGTACCTTTAAACGGTTTTTCCTTGTCCAAGTAACATCCTCCCTCTATCTATCCACAAAGCCGCCTCCCTTATCTCTTTTAAACATGTCCATCCAGTACATACACCTCCTCTCCCTCCAAATGTCCATCTAACCACAGTTCAAATTTACTCAGTAATTATTATTTTCTGTTGATTTTCTAAGTAACTCATTTTAGTTTTAACTCATTTTGGTTTTAACTCATTTTGGTTTTCTTTTTTATAAGTCTATTATTATTGCGTTCATCACCACGACAAGGTTAATTTTTGGGTGAAAATGTTATTAACTTTTAATTTAATATATGTATTATTCTAAATGGACACTCCTGTCCCAGAATAAATTATTTTTTTCTTGTTCTGCTTCTTCTATATGTGTACGTAAACGTATATGATTTTTATTTAGCCGATGCATTGAGGCAAAGCAAAAAGAAAAAAAAATTCACTATTAATTTGTTAAACAACACATTATATATCATTTGTTCATTGGATCTCTAAGAGCAGGTACAAATTTAGTACAAATTAAAAAAAAAAAAAAGGTACAAAAAAGAAATATTGAATAATTTACAAAAAATTTCTTCACCTCATCAAAAAAGAGCTCAATTTGTAAAATCAATAAATTATGCGAGAAACAGGTAGTCTTTTTTTTTAACAGTGTAATATATTCATGTGATGTAGCGCCTCTGCGGGAACAACAGAGGTGGTTTGGAGATAAAACAAGTTTTTAGCCGCCTCATGTCACACGGCAGCTAATTTACGGCTAGGTAAAACGTTATACCGGCGGGGGTCGGACCGCTCTTTATTGTGGTTATTGCCATCTTTTGCAGACCCCGGGCTAGTGTTATAGCTCCTCGGACGTGAGCCGAAATTCTAACGGCGACGGAGAAAAACGGATAAAGCCGGGGGGCGAGGAAGGGTAAAATAACAGAATTACTTTGGTAACGACTCATTTCAACCAAGACCCTAACAAACAAATGTTTACACATAGTTACAGAATCTTGACTGATTTTTGAAAATATAACTACGATACTGGGTTAAAAAAAAAGTTTTGACCAACACTAAAAAGCGTGCTTCAAACATGTCAGTATTTTTTAATTCTATTAAAATTCTGTATCCACAGCTCTATTTTTTAGACAGTAGCCAGCTTGGTGTCCAAGTAACAACTGGCTATGCTTGTTTTTTAGCATCGTACCCGTCAAGGCGTAGCCCGGCTTGGCCAAAAAACCAACAGCTGAGAGTAAGCAGTCCCCTCCGGGATTTGGACGGCAACAGAGGATGCCCAAGGGGCTGGTTCTAGAAATATTGTTAAAATAAATGAGATGAAAATCTCTGTAGGAGAAAATATTCGTTTTCATTGATGAAAAATGAGGGATTTTTCATTCAAGAGAAGAAAGAGCATTTCATAATTCGACTCCTTTGATCAATTCCCAGGGAAAGTTAGATTTTTCATAGGATCAAGATTCTTTTTATTCATTTTTAATTACTATTTTTCTTTTAAAAACGTTTTCATTCCGCATTGTGTTAATGTTTGTCGTTTATTTATAAGGTATATATATANATTGTACACTCATCAAGTTTTGTCATTCCAGGAAGATAGCTGGATAATATATATATATTATCTATATATATATATATATGTATATATGTATGTATAAGGGTTTTAAATCAGTTGAAAGTTATAAAACTTTTTTTATCGTTTCTATGGCCGAATCTGGCTGGAAGGAAAGCTACCCCTGGGATATTTACAATGGAAATAAAAGTTGGGCGAAAAGTTTGTTCTTCCGAGCCAAATACCTGATCCCCTATCCCACAAAATCAACAATTCTGACATTCCCACTACGGTTGTACATTTAAAAATGTCTTTGGAGTTATTTTAAGCCGGATTTCTTGTTCATTGGATAAATACTTTGGTAAATAAATTACAAAAGGGGGGTTAATTTTCTATTTAAAAATATTCAACCTCCAAACAATACCAAGTTTTAATTAAAGGTTCAAACATGTTTGATATTTGACAGTTTTTCTGACCTTTGACAACTATCAAAGAAAAGTCATTATCTGGAATAAATGGTGTAATTGGAAACCATTGTTTTTTCAATAAATTGTGTCACTATTTTTTTTAAATCATACAACTACGAAATTCATTTTTATGTTTCAGCAAATAACAAGAGAATATAGAGTGATTCGCTACTCGTAAGACAAAATTATACGTGTCGATTACGCCACAAATGCAACAAAAAATTTTGTAATAATCATGGTCCGAATCTCAGCGCATTCGTAGCTTTTGGGAAAATTAAAAAAAAGCGTTAAATTTCCTTTAAAAAGTCAAACTCGTAGAAGTTTCTATTTAATTTTTGGTAAAAAAAAACAAATTGTTTCAAAATACTACTAAATTTACAATTGGTAAAAAAATAAATTTGAAACTCGCTAAAGAAATTCGCGGTAGAGCTTGGCAAATTTCGAAATAAATTCATCGTTTAATAACCTTTCCAGTGGTTACCATTTTCATTACTTAACTCAAAACAAAATACTGAAATGTAATGCTAAATGGGAAAATACTTGTATGTGTGAAAAAGGCGAATCGTAATCCAACTTTTTGTCATGGTCAAAATACATTTCCCTACTTTCAATTGATAAAAACGAACAAAAGAAAGAAAACATAAACGAAACTCATAAAGAAAAGACGATAAACCATAAAAGCAGAAAAATTGGACAAAACCTCACAGACAATTGGACACTAAACACAGACAAAAGAAAAAAAAGTACAACACAGAGGTTGTGGGCCGGAACGGTTTAAGGTAAAGGTCTCAGGTTCAACCCAGCAGCCTTTCATTCGAACCCGACATACTTACAAATGGGCTATTTTTTCAAAAACAACCCTCAAAAAATTGAAAAAATAAATTAAAAAATATAATAAAAAAAAGTCCCATCCCAAATCATCCCTAACAAGTTGTAAAATCCAATTTTAATCTATCTTTAAACAAGCACCAAAATAAATAAATAAAAATAAAAAAAATTAAACGTAAAAATCAAACAAAACACATTCAAAAAGATACAATAAACATAATGAACAACTAAATTGCGTTCAATTTTTTCGCGCTTTTTTATTAGGTTAAAGTTGGGTTTTACAAGTTCTGTATTTGCGTTATATTGTTTTCTTTTGACTGTGTTCAGTGTAGTTAATTTGTCCAAATTAAAAAAAAAAAAAAACACACACACATCCCAAACTATCCCTAACAAGTTGCAAAATCCAACTTTAATCAAGCAAAACAAGCAAAAAAAAATCAAAAACGAAATATTTTATTGTGTTTTATTGTTTTCTTTTGAATGTTTTCAGTGTAGCTCATTTGTCCAAATTTCGGCTTTGGTCGTTTGCTATGTTTCTTATCTGTTTTACGTGTTCTGTTTCGTTGTGTGTATAAGTGAAAGAGGGGCATTTTGCCCAGGACAAAAAGTTGAATTACTAGATTAACCCACTTTTTTTTCACACCGACCACACTTTTTTCCTAATTAGCATAAAATTTCTATATTTTGGCACGATGTAATTAAAAAAAATATTATACCGGTAGAAAGCGTACTCAACGAAGAAGTTGGTATGAAATTTGCCAACCTCTACATTGAATTTTTCTAACGAGGTTGCAAATTATTCTTACTGTGTGGTGATTAGTGACATTGTTTACATTTAACAAATACATGCAGGATGTGGAAAAAAGTGAATTTATACAATGCAATATATACATATATATATANATATTATTTAGAGATCGTGAGATGTGATCTGGTGTATTGTAGGTTTAGAAAAACATTTTCTTTATAGTGACAACGATTTACAAAAAAATTTAAATTGTATAAATACATATAAGATATAACTATGTATAATTTAAACAATGTTTATAAACCCCAGGCCCTGAAGATGATCTCGATAAAGTTCGAAACGTTGGCACGATAAAGAAAAAGTTTTTCTGAAACCTACATCACACCAGACCGCATCTCACGATTTCTGAAATTTTTTTTTGCCAATTGTAAATTCGGTAAATTTAGCCGTTTTTGAAAAATTCAGGGTTTTTAACCAAAAATTAAATTGAAAGTTCTACAAGGGTCCTAAGAGTAAATTTATCCCATGCTTTTTTTTTCAATTTCACCAAAAATGAATAGTTCAAGAATGATTTATGACGAACACAGTATAAAGTTAGGGGGGGAAACTCTTGAATATCAGCGAAAGGGTTCAGAAACGGACCATGGTTCATACGAACTTTGCAGTTGCATTTGAGGTGTAGAAGCACCTGACGAACTTTGTCGTACGAGTAGCGAATTACCCTGTATATAAATCTCTTCAGTTTACGGATTGAATGTATTACCAAGTAAGTAAAACTGAGTAATTAATTATAAACAATGTTTTATCACGTTGTATCGTGAACAGAATGACTGCAGTATTTATTCAGTGTTTTGTCGAACCCCCTCCTCAAAAACCAACATAAAAAGAAGTAAAATAAACGAAGTCCGGTACTTCTCAAAAGAAAGTGTTTTCATTGTTTCTCAGTCGCCGAAAGGAAATCGATAGCCTCCACCGATGCTAAATGAATACGGGGCCCTCCGTTCAAAAATTTCATTTATCGATATAAACCGTCTAGGGAGATAAAACGTAAAATATTGAACGGACGAGTTTGTATGAAAACCAGGTCGTAAAACGCAATGTGACCACTATATGATTACACAGTCCGGATAATTTAAATACACAAGGGCGGAAATTATAATTTGATGCCTTAATATGATTAGGTAATCGCTGGGAACAACCCCCTGGCCTATTCGAAGCGCGACCGTAGACCATGCAAATGATCTAATGACTCCCCACGCTCTCGACTATCATGATTTCCATGCTGTTCGCAAGAGAGTTTAGATTTCCCTATTGAACGGATCGAGGTGAAAACATCGTAAAACAGGCATATATATCAAAAAACCCGAGGCACAGGAACAGCCATGCCCCAAGACTGACACAGGTCTGACGATATACCAAAATATTGCCTACATACCTTCTACAATTACAATGGTGCTCGAACGTAATTTTTTCGTTTCAAAACGGGCATCTACGCGGTTGCTCAGTGAGTTTTTAAATTAAAGGAAAACATCAGGCATGGAAATTTAAGAATCGAAGTTGCTTAATCTTTCGTACTTCCTTTATGTACTTAGCCAAAGAAATTCAAACAGAAACTTCATACGCTATAGAGTCATCTAAACCGGTTACCTGACTTGGCATTTTCCGCTCATCGCCAGAAAATTTATTAAATCGATTTAACTGTCCGAATCCGCTGAAGCAGAAACGAGAATTACAACACGTCCGTTTAATCATCGGTAAAATTTGGAAGCAGGGGAATTATAAAACTCTGGATTAATACTATTGAATCAAACGAGAAACCCTTTTCTCTGAAAGTTCCCTTCGGGAAAGATTGGGAGGCACTCAAGTAAATGGAGCCCTGTAAAGTTGTAGGCGTACGGAGAGCAACTTGCACAAAAGTTGTAACAAGTCGCAAAAGTAAGGTCCTTTTCTATAGGCCGATCAACGCTTTGTTTGAGTAATTAAAGCCGTTGAAACCAATACAAAATATATCTAGAAATTTTATTAATTTCTTTTCTTAATTTACCATCAACATTGAGCACCAAATCCATTAGCAGCAACAGCCTGAACCAGTTAAGACCAAAATAGTAAAAAAATAAAAATATAATAAATAAAATGTAAATAAAAGTAATATTTTAATAAAATATACCGTTATAATATATGTAAATAATTCTAGTAACGTAATGCAAGATTTAGAGAACAACTCGTGTTATATATATATATAAAACACCCTCTCCCTCTTCCACCCACTCCTTCTCACTCTTTTCTCTCTCTCTCTCGCTCTCTCTCTAACTTATGTATTTATTGGGGTTGAATTTTGATGTTTTGTTATTCAGTATTAATTTAGTGGTAGGAATATGTATGTTTGTACATATATATACATACATACATATTCCTACCACTAAATTAATACTGAATAACAAAACATCAAAATTCAACCCCAATAAATACATAAGTTAGAGAGAGAGAGAGAGAGAGAGAGAAAAGAGTGAGAAGGAGTGGGTGGAAGAGGGAGAGGAAGAGGAAAAGGGAGAGGGTGGGAGGGAGAGAGAGAGAGAGAGAGAGAGAGAGAGAGAGAGAGAGAGAGAGAGAGAGAGAATGAGTTGAGTTTTATTATTAGTGAGAAAGTGAGTGAGTAACTGAGTATCTAAGTGAGGGAGAGAGAGCGAATGAGTGAATGTGAAAATAAGTGAGAGAGAGGAAGAGAGAGAGAAAGAAGAGAATGTAAATCAGTGAGCGAACGAGTTAGAGAGTGAGAAAGAGAGTGAGTGAGTAAGTAAATGAGTGAAAGAGAGAGTGAATGTACCTTTTGCCCGATGGGCTTGGTGGGCTGGTAAAAATTTTTAAACTGCGCGAAAAGACATGAACATACCTAGTTTCATGGTGAACCGGCATTGGACACTTGTTGGGTCCGCCTTTACTCGCGGCTTTTTGAAGTACTCAAAAGCGTTTCGGCATTGCGCGATCTTTAGTGAGAAACTCGAACAATTCCAGTGAGTATTAGCTGAATAGTCCAACAAATCCGATAGTGACGACAGATCCAATAAGTGATGCCGGTTCAGTATGAGTTCACCGACTAGCAGACCGACATCCAGCCTGCATCTTCCTTTCTTTACTGTGATATTATTGTAGGAGAACCTTACCTGGAACAAACAAACAAAAAATCAAAACTTTGATAGGCAAATTTTTCCAGTCTTTATACAATTTTTTCTATTGTTACTACCAATTAGCCATAACCCTATTATAGGAGCCCTAACCTAAGAGTGGGTAGCCGAAACCTCCAAGGCGCCACCAAAAGAAGACAGCTTTGAAGATTCGCGAATCCGCTGATGGAGATGTGCATGACGGACTTCAGTTCCGCATTGTCAGATGTCAATGTCGCTCAATCAATCAATCCCCGGACGGCAGCGTATAAGCGTTGAGGACGCTATGATTATGCTAGAAAGCCCTTCA
The DNA here is from genome assembly GCF_000648675.2 of Cimex lectularius. Taxonomy (NCBI): domain Eukaryota; kingdom Metazoa; phylum Arthropoda; class Insecta; order Hemiptera; family Cimicidae; genus Cimex; species Cimex lectularius. Next base: position 510,969 of record NW_019394227.1, read on the forward strand.
AATGCGTGAGTAGTGGCGGATGGGAACGGGTAGGGAATCGGTTGCTCCTATTGGAGTATGCTTTGCACGAAGGTGTAGGATGTGCTCGATTGGAGGCTTTTTACCGTAGATGTTACTCCTCTAGGGGGTGGTTAGAAATTCCACTTTAAACGAAACCGCGACCGGAGCGGATCCGGTAGTTTCTACGCTAAAGAAGCCCCCAATACTCTGGGAGAAGAGTCGCCTCCTCTATCTAGGGAGTGCGCGGGAGACCGGGCCGATGTATTTCAGCTCAGGTAGCATAAAACCTGCGCGCGGCATACGGCCCAATGCTTGATGCGGACCCAACTACTCGGAATGGACAAGCGGGAAGCGAGGTTGTATTGGCCCTTCGGGGCTGAGCTGCCTCTACTCCAATGCTGCGGCAGTCGTATGCGGAGGTGCGTCAGCTCTCATGTTGAGGATCAAAACGTCCGATAAGGCCGAAAAGGCTAGGTGCGGGCATTAAAGATCCTCAGAGTCCTTTTTAGGATGACCGAGTATGCGGGAACCTCAAGTCAATCTCCCATCGCCCATCCCAGCCGTCGGCACCACCGGGCCACAGCCCCCTGGTACGGGGACGGGACTTAAACTTCTTTCAATTAACATTTAATTTTTTCTCAAAATTCACTTTCCAATTTAAATTAACATGTCCACGTCATACATATTTCTAGGGTGTATCTTTAAGAATGTTATTATTCTCATCATCCAACAATGATTTGTAATTGCATGGCTTCTCTACACTTCGCATCTTATATAACTCATTAAAAACTAATATTCTGCAATAATTATATTTATTGCAGTGTATTCATCATATGTTCCAAGTACTATATGGCCTACCACCCCTACCATCTCGAGCACAACTGAAGAGAAGGAAACCGCAAACTCTATGATTACATCTTAACCTGTTGATTACAGTGCACTCGTTTTTTGTCATGTCAGAGCGGCGGAACCAAGGAAGTTTAGAGATTTTGGGTTTTACTGATTGAAAGAAAGGTCAGTTCAGATTTCTTCCCAATCATTCTGCCAATTCCACCATATTCTGGTGTGAAAAAATGACCGGATCTAGAAGAGAGAAAAACCTGTAAATTATAAATTTTATAGTAATCTATTTTATATGCAATAAAGTTGCAAAGGATGAAGACTTTGGTTTCAATCAATAACATTGAATACCACGGAGAACAACTTCAAAAATAAATTACTCTCAATTAATATTACAAACTAAGTTCATGGAAACTTCGCCCAAGCTTCCTGGAAATTGTCAGGAGCCGACAGATTGATTTTAAATTATTCACTTTTCCTGAAGGAGTGAAAGAGATGAGAATATGAGACAGAGAGATAGAGTGAGGTGGAATTCATTAAATGAATACATACATATACCAAAAAAACATAACCTATTTTCATTCATCCTGTTTTATGCTGTTGTCAGGGTCCTTCAATTTTGGCAAATATCAATTATCCAATTTCTCTTTTAATAATAAGTTGAGATCATCGCTGGCCCTCGGCGTGTTTTTTCCTCTTTATATGGTCTTTCTTGCGTATTTTTCAACCTGCAGCCATATAAGCATCTCGATCTATTAAAGACTGCTTTTATATAAAAACTAAGTCGATTTACTACTACATACATGCTCTCCGCTTAAAACGCTCTTTTTTTTCAAAGGAAATTGGATTAGATTTAGATTATAAGGTCTGAGTTTTTATAACACTTTCTTTATATTAGAAGATAATTTTTCACTTAATTACTCTACCGATCATGACATTATACCTTTTTTTTTAAGAGGGTTCGCAACAGCAGAGGTCATATAAACCCTCAGGGTGCCGGTGTTTTTGAAAAAAAAAAAAAAAACCATTTGTAAGTATGACGGGTTCGAATGCAGGGCCGCTGGATTCGAACCCGGGACCTTTACCTTACAGTGATGAGCGCCGTGTCAAGACTAAACCTTGCGGCCACCGACGCCCCCATTATACAGTTAACGAGAATATTATGCGTATACTATGTTACTATATTTTTAATATAAACAAATACGTTTATGAAGTTTTTAAATTTTATTTTTTTACATAATATTTTTAAAAGCTATTTTCATTTTCTGAAATATCTTTTATTTATATTGTATTTTGAACAATGAAACCAAAACAACTTTTATTTAGAAGGATTATACTTTGTGAAACGATTTTATTAGCGTTTAACAAGCTATCGCTGGGTTTATTAAGGCCATTTCAGCTCTTTTATGCACTAGAATAAATCATGACAAAAATGTGACACGATTTAAAAGGAAACAATTGAAGTAATTTATCGCTTTGGCGCATTATTTATTCACATAGTTTGCTTTGAGGAAACTCTGAGAGGTTCCACAAACCGTTAAAAGTTCCCCACTATGGGAACTCGTAACTTTTTTCATATCGTAAAACTGTCCTCAGGTTGAACATAAGGAATACTTATTTAATTTTGAACCCCATTTTTATACCGGGCCCGGTGGGGCATCTAAATTGGGCATTTTTACGATAATTCAGCCATTAGCCCAACCCTCGTTTTCCTTTTCCAAGTTCGATAAGTTTCCAAGCATCGGCGCTAGAATTTAACTGGTTTTCTTCTTCCGTTTATTATTAATTTATTTGTTCGATATTAAATCATTCTTTGAATTTTTGTTGAAAGTACATTTTTACACAAATATAATGAGAAATTGGCAAGATTTTTACGAAGAACGTTCATTTCATCCACGAATTTAGAATTGAAGCAACTTTTAAGGGTAGATATACCAGGTACATACAGCTTCTCACACTGTCTAAAGAAATAAACCTGGCTCCAATGATTTTACATTTTTTTAACATTCATTTTCGGTCCGTTGGCAATTTCCATCCTTCGTGTTATGCAGGGAATCCTATCTACGGCCTTTTCCTCCCGTAGATTTTCGTTTCAGAACCCCTAGTGCATAAAAGGAATAAACTCTACATTTAAACAATCATTTCCGTCATGTTTTATGAAACAAAAAATAAATAAACAAACAAAAAGGGAAAAAACTACGATATTTTAAAGCCCAAATATTTCTGTTTAATGGGTTAAATATTTACAGATTAGGTGTGGTCTGCATCAAGAAACAAATTCAATTGTTACTGCCAATCTTTCGACCAATTTAAGATTTTAACGTCATCAGGGTAAAACAATCTTAATACATCTACCCATTGACAAAATTAAGTTTCCAACAGACGGCTTCATATTTCTTTGAAGACCAACTCAGACCCAACGTTGCCAAGGACTGTAACAACCCAAATACGAACTTATTTCTTTATTATATTAAAAAAGTATAATCGACGATGCGTTAACTCCTCTCCTTTCCCACTTGTAGATAGACTTAACATAAAGTGGTTTTTATATATAATGTGTGGTGATTAGCAATCAGCAAAAAAGAGTACATGGAAAAAATTGACAAAATTATCACAGACACAAACACATACAGCATAATCAAATCAGACCCTACTCCTTCTCTCAAATTCTCCAAGAAACACTTAAACGAAAAGAAATTGACACATACACCTACAAATCACTTCAAAACAACCCACCAACACTTCCGAAACTATATGGATCTGTAAAAACACATAAACCCGAACACCCTCTAAGACCCATAATTTCATTTGTAAACTCACCCACATATAACATGACAAAATACCTAACCAACATACTCAACAACATCACAGATAAGACATATAATTAAATGATTCATTTCATTTCATTAACAAAATTAATAATATCCACATCCCCTCACACTACTCTCTCATATCCCTAGATGTTTCATCATTGTTTACCAACATCCCAATAGACACAACGCTGAACATTACTAAAGATAAATGGCCCAATATAACACCACACACAACTCTATCAAAGAACACGTTCGTAACAATGATCCGACACTGCTGTGTTAACGGATATTTTACATACGACAAACAATTTTACAAACAACTATTTGGTAGCCATGAGTAGCAACCTAGGCCCGATACTGGCAGACATAATCATGACACATCTACTAAATACAGTCATACCACAACTTCCTTTCACATTACCCTTCCTCACTAAATAGTAGATGATATATTGACAGCAGTTCCCACAGATCAAATTCAAACCACATTAGATACATTTAATAGCTTTCACCCACGCCTACCATTTACCATGAAATCGAAAACAACAAAAAATACCATTTTTAGACACACTCGTTATAAAACAACCAGATTAGGCACATTAATCACAGTTTGGTATCAAAAGCCAAGAAACACAGATCGCTACCTCAACTTTACATCTCACCATCCTCTTCATACAATAATAAACACGGCCAAAGGGTTACTTCACAGAATGATTACCCTAAGCCATGAATCATTTTACCACAAGAACATAAAGATATACAAACAGATCTTCCATAACAATCTCTACCCTAATCACATTATTAACAGAATAATCAACAACTACAACTCAACACTAACACCATCCACTATTTCTAATAATACTACATTAAGTCTATCAAATACGAACAAACCAGCACACATTACCATTTATTCAAGGCCTATCACATAAATTAAACACATTTCTCTCGTCCGATAACTTCAAAATAGCTTTCAAAAATTATAAAACAATCCAAACACTTTTTTCCAAAGTTAAAGATCCCACACCAATAACAAATAAATCTGACGTAATCTACAAGATCAACTGTTTAAACTGTCCGGCAACTTACATCGGTCTTACATCCCAATATCTGGACAAGAGAGTAAAGCAACATATCTATGATTGCAAAAAACCCAAGCAAAATCCTACAGCACTCGCTACCCACCACTTTGAACACCAACACAATTTTGACTTCAAAAATCCAAAAATATTACATACAGAACAAAACAAATATAAACGTAATTTCTTAGAAATGGTTTATATCAACAGAGATAAACACAGCATCAATTACAGAACAGATACATGTAAACTCAGTCGCAGCTACGCCAATATCATTAATCAAATACAATACAGATAACATACATATATCATTACATTACATTCCACACATCAAATACTTTTCACATAGTCTAATTTTCCAACAATTTAGCTTTCCTTTTCCTATTTATCCCCTTTCTATATAATCCTGAAAGGATAATCTGGCCGAACTATTACCAACACATTGTTCCCCTTTGTCGGCTTTTTTCACTTCAAAGAAGCCGACGCCTTGCACAAAATTGTCTTTTATATACCGACTTCCTTCCCCACCCCCTCAAAACCAAACATATATAAACATGAAACAGCAAAATCTCACTGGCACTCTCAACACGACACACAAGGATGGCACAATTACACAGAAGACAAACACTTTGAGTGAGTAGAAATACTTTGTTTGAATATAAAATATATTTTGCATTGTATAAATTCACTTATCCACATCCTAAATGTATTTGTTAAATGTAAACATTGTTTGTAAATCCCAGGCCCTGAAGATGATCTCAATAAAAGATCGAAACGTTGGCACGATAAAGAAAATGTTTTTCTGAAACCTTCATCACACCCGACCGCATCTCACGATATCTGAATAACTAATGTAAACAATGTTTGTAAATCCTAGGCCCTGAAGATGATTACAATAAAGATCGAAACGTTGGCACGATAAAGAAAATGTTCTTCTGAAACCTACACCAGACCGCATCTCACGATTTCTGAATAAACATTTACATATAATGGTATATATGTTAAATTAGATTCTGGTTATGTAACCTATATAAATAATAATCCATAACGTTTAGTGGCCTAATTGACCAAATTTCTTCTTTGAATAGATTATTCTTTTTAAGGTCATCATTGGATGAAAAAGTTAGTGTCACGAGCGGGATTCGAACGCACGACCTTCGAAACAGTACGCCGCCGCTCTAACCACTTCGAATTTTCCCTGTTTATGCGTGATTGGCGTCCGAGTAGATCTAAGCCACGATAGTTCAAGTGGTCAGACCAGGGCGTACTAAGCCGAAGGTCGTGGGTTCGAATCCCGCTCGTGACACTAACTTTTTCATTTCAACCAAGACCATACATAAAAAGAATAATTAATTGAAATAAATAATGATTACAATAAATGTACAGTGTAAATCAGTTTAGGAATGTATATTTTGTAGCCTAAGGACAAATTTATGGGAAAAATTATTGAACAATCAAACAATTTTGGTTCCATTCTTTGTGCAACATTAAAGAATAATTTATTTGTAAGTTTTCTGTGTGAAAAAATCTGACTTTTTATAAAATGAATATTTATTTAAAATATTTTGTTCTGTTTATTTAGAGATTGTGAGATGCGGTCTAGTGTGATGTAAGTTTAGAAAAACAATTTCATTGTCCTGCCAACATTTCGATCTTTATTGAAATCATCTTCAGTGCCTGGGGTTTATAAACATTGTTTAAATTATACATAGCCATATCTTATATGTATGTATACAATTTAAGAAATGTGTTTTTCTAAACCTAAAAGACACCAGACCCCAACTCACGATCTCTAAATAATAATTACTTAACGGGCACTAAATATTGCACATTTTGTTCTGTGTTTTATGTTGGCTGTGATTTACGGTTTACTAGTATCCACATAATATATGAGAAGATCATACACATGAAAAATATTTTTTTAACGGATGTGAATGTAAGAATTACAAACAAATCATTTTCCATTATCGTTCTCAGTGAGAGCATTTTTAAAAAAATTTATTTTATTTTAAACTAACATAACTCTACCAATGCACAAAATTCTACTTGTCAAAAACTGTCAATTTAATGAAATGCCGACTTAATAAAAGAAAGGAGAAAAAATATATATGTTACAAAAAATGTTTTTAACTTAAACATCCAATGCTTTTTATCGATGAATCCAAAAATCTCGATTCGTCGAAACCAAAAAATATAATGCACGAATCCTTTCGAACTGCAACACGAATGACGACTGTTAACTTTTTTAACTATTAAATTATTTACATAAAACAGAAATTAAAGAAAATTAAACTCTTAGAACAACTACAAACACAGAAACTCAAAATGCGAAATTATCCAAGATTTAAATTTTTAATGAATGAAAAAAAAATTATTTACAACAAAAATCAATTTTCCTAAGGAAGTATAACACAAATTAAACAAAAACAGTTTTTATACACAATTGATTAATAAATCTGATGGGATGGTGGGCGATTGAGAATCTCTTAAACAGAAGATATGTACATACAAAAACAAAAATAACAAAATTAAATTGTAATAAAACTATTAGCACTTTTCAATATAAAATGATAAAAAAACAACTCCAACAAACTACTCTGCTATAATCCAGTGCACCCTTCGCTAAACCAGGGCTGAACAATCCGGGGAAATCAGTTTTGCGATCAACTCCGAACTCTAGTTGTTCACAAAAAGAGAACCCGAAACTATGAAATAATAGGGCATTCTTTAAAAAATGGAAATTGGACTGAATAAGGTAGCTAAGTTCGAACCTACGTTTGAAGAACCAACATATATTGATGGAGGACAACTTTTGATTATTTTTGCTTAAATCAAAAAATGCCTTTGAATGATCGAGTCCTTTATATGGCAGCAATTTGTTGGATCTAGCAACAAGAGCCTATTTGGTACAACGTTCAAAACGCCTAGAACGAATAGACGATACAAAAGCCGAAAATTTGAAGAACCATAGTTGAAAACACAAAGTTGATAACAAAATCGTGAGCTAGTGAATTTAGAGCCTTAAACCAGGATGAGTTAGCATCAATTATTTCGAACCGCCGTAATTGTGGGAAGTCTGCACTTTGGCAGTGTAAGTGCCAGTTGATGTCTCTATGTGCACCTATTTAAGCGTAAAATGAAATAGGTGAAATAATTTACAAATAAAAAGAACGCTAAAAAAATTCTACAAGGCTGATCCCTCAAATATGTGAGTATACATCATCGATCAAAATCCTTGAGCTTAATATTAAGTGGAATAGAAGAGTTTAAATACGTAGTTGGACCAAACCAAATTGATTAGTAATTCCTCCGTATAAATTTTCTGTCTGAGGTGAGATTCTTATCTATCCTGTCCCCATACGAAAAACTAGATGTAGATTGTTCGAGGTGTGTAATATACTGTTTTCTTTCAAAGCTATTGTATCCCAGTTCTGTACTCATAACAGACTGGTGAGTACTATTTTATCAAGGGACTTGATTATAAGGTCCGACTTCAGAGGTTGAAGTTTTTCTATAGTTAAGTTGCCCATCCGAAAACACTTCCTTCTTCACTTCTGCGGGAAAATCAGATGCTAGTTTGTGCACCAGGTATGGTGGTGTCTTCTGCTTCTAAGCACAATCTGCACGTGCCGTGTTGGATCATACCAATCTTTTTCAGATCCGATTCAATCTTCAGCGTCCTGTTTCTCCTACTTCCACTGATGGATTCTGTCTTTTCTTTTATTCCAAAATTTACTAGGTGTTTCTTGGATTATTTATATCCAATGAATGAATTACGCCTGTTTCCTAATTATCATTTTGTCCTTTTGACATAGGTACTCTTTGATACTGTGAATCCCTATGTCATAGAATGGTACGAAAAACTAAGATTTTGGATTTATTTTAATTAATATTAGGTGCCAATGAGAGCAATAATTTTCTAAAGCGTCAATGTTTCTCTGCAAGGCGGATTGTGTTTATAATGGTGGTCATAATGACTACATCGTCAGCATAAAGAAGCCTTCTAGTTATTACACTAGAACTAGCAATGGTTACACACTCAAGCAGCGAGGAATAGACGAAACCTGCTGTAGATGGATAGAATCAATGCTAAAAAGCAGGAAAGTGCAGGCTTCCATGTTAAACGAAAAAGTAGAAGCAGTGGTAGCGAGGGGGTGTCCGCAAGGAGGAATACCCTCGCCTCTGCTGTGTAATGTGGTAGTGGACGACCTCATATGCAAACTAAATGAAAGTGGAATTTACCCCCAAGATGACATTGTCATACTAGTAAGGGGAAAATTCGATTCAAGATTAAAAGAGCTCACCCAAAGAGCACTAAACCTGGTGGAACAATGATGTTTAAAATGGGGACTTAAAGTAAACCACTCAAAAACACCTTAATTGCTTTCACAAAGAAAAGAAATATAGAAATACAAAGATTACGCTTCTATAACGAAATGCTGCTATTAAAAAATGAGGTCAAATATCTAGGAATAATCTTTGATAAGAAATTAACCTGGAATCCTCACTTGCAACATACTGTAGCAAAAAGTAAAATAACGCTAATAACCACAAGAAGGACCTTAGGCAAATCTTGGGGAATAAAACCGAAAATGGCCTATTGGCTATACACAGCAGTAACATACCCAGAATAACCTATAGATCACTAATCTGGTGGAACAAAGCTCATCAAAAAGTAGGTACCCAAACATTAGGCAGCATACAAAGACTAACAAACCTATGTATCACAGGGGCGATGAGAACACCCCTACAAACGCATTAGAAACTTTGTTAAACCTACCTCCCCTGGAAATGTTTATACAAGGAGAGGCTAGGAAAAGCTCATTTAGGCTCCAGAAACAATTAAATTGGAAAGGAACTAAACAATTCGGGCATACAATCATAATCAACAAAATCAGACACCCATTATTAGAAATGGGAACTGATTACATGATCCTGGAAACAATCTTCACAACTTCCTATAAAGTCTCAACGGACTACAAAGGAAAGGAAGAACACAGGAGAGTACCAGATACAGTGATGTGGTACACAGATGGCTCCAAAAGAAACGAAGGAACCGGATCAGGCGTTTTCTGTACAAGCCCAAAACATGAGCAATCAAACTCATTAGGGAAATACACTTCGGTCTTTCAAGCGGAAATACATGCCATCAATGCTTATGGCCTGGAAAATCTTAAAAGAGGTTACACTGAAAAAACAATCCTCATAAGATCAGACAGCCAAGCAGCTATTAAAGTATTAGCATGTAAAAGATTCACATCAAAATTAGTCAGTGAATGTATCCAAAATCTCCAAAACCTGGGGAAACACAACAACCTGATGATATCTTGGGTGCCAGGGCACAGGGGAATTTTGGGTAACGAGAAAGCAGACAGACTGGACAGAGGAGGATCTTCAAGACCATATAGGCCCCGAACCTATTCTTGAGATAACAAGAACAAATAGAGAATCCTCCATCGCAGAATGGATCCAAGCAAAACAAAAGGAAAAATGTATAAACTCTAGCGGTGCTAGACATAGTAAACGTATGATGAAACAACCCTCACCAAGATTGGCAAAAACACTCCTACAATTGGAGAGGGCCAAACTCAGAGGAGTGGTACGACTACTAAACGGTCACTGGTATCTGAGAAAACATCTACACAACAAGGGTATATACAGCGATGACCCCATTTGCAGATTATGTAATGAGGAGGAAACAGCCAGTCATATCATCTTCGAATGAGAAGCAACAGCTCAATGGAGGTTTAACCTAACGTACGGAAAAGATTTAGGGAATCAAATTGCAGCAGTCAATGACCTGATACTTCTAAGAAGAAGGATTGAGTCTATTGACTGAACTAAGGAACTAGGAAGGTACAATAAGCCAGAAGGTTGCAGTGCCTGGGAAATACAAACCCCGCTTCCTAGCATCCTTTCCACCATACCATACCATTAGACTAGAACAGCAAATTCCTAAACCTAAAGCAACAGGAAGGTCATTAATAAATCAAAAGATTTAATTTAAATAAAACGAATTATCCTACGTAGTTTTAACTAGGAACGGATACATTATGATGTCACATATCAATGTTTATAATTTGGCGTAATATACAATAGGTAAAATAATTTACAACTAAATAATAAAAAAAACCTAAAAAGATTTAGAGTTGTTATTTTCAATTCTACTACCGTGACAGTTAAAACCTTAAGGAATCGGCTAAACGGTAATTGCTTCTACATGTCTAAGTCCCCGCAACGATCGAAACTTAGTAATTAAGCCGAAGGATGAGCAACCTCGTCCAACACATAATGATGGGCTTGGCCCTTTGAGATAAACCGAAGCTCATCCCTTGTGACATCTTTCAAGAAAATGAGAGTACATTATTGCAAACAGCAAGCAATTAAAACAAACAGAACAAAAGTTTATATAAAATATATAAAAAAATTCCCTTCTTCAGGAATTATATTTTTATCTCAATACCCTTTATCTTTTCGAATATTCAAATTCAGTGTACTGGTATCTGGTAAGTCGAACTTATTGGGTCGTCTTCACTCGCGGGTTTGTTGAATTACTGAAACACTTTTCGGCATTGCGCCATCTTCAGTGAGGAACTCAAACAGTTATAGTGAACAGATGCCGCAATGCAGAAACGCGTTTGAGTAATTATTAACAAACCCAAAGTGACCCCAGCCCAATCAGCATGAATTCACCGCCTCTTAGACCAACAGCCATCATCTTTTACTCTATTGTAAAAAATTTTAAGTAAAAATGGAAAATTTTAGCCAAAAGAACTATTCAAAAAATGTAATTGAGTTGAAGCTAAGTATATTTTTATGGGCTGGGACTTATGAACAGAATTAAACAAGCTTTATCCCCTGTGACATCTTGAAGTTGAAAAAGTTAATTACACTCAGAAAAGGACATTAAAAATAATTACTTTATCATGGTTAAGCTGGGTTACTGCCTTCGCTATCCAAAAATCATTTATTTATCGAATATAATTCAAAATCCGTCTAACACTTTATAGGAGCATTTTTTTACAGTTTGATTTTTCAAACAATATGACACATGTTTTTAATATACGTCATTTAATAATGGATAATTACATCGCTCACGTCTCAGTATGTATACGGATCGAAACTTCCTAATTAAGATGGAGGCGTCCTCGTCTCGTACATAATTATGGGTTGGGACTTTGAGGAGAATAAACTTCAAGTTTATCCCTTTATCCCTTATGACACCGCTCACTTGAATAACAAATTACTTTCGGAAACAAGCCATTAAAAAATATTTATTTTATCTAGTAGAAAAGATTTTTTTTTAAAATAACATCGGAAATCGTGAAACAAAACAGAACGTAGAAAAACTTCTGACTCCAACGAGAAAGACAAAATACAAGTTAAGAATGATTTTTACTTATTTTATGATTCAATGGTTACTCTTTGCATTATATCGTCTATCCTTTAAACTTTTCAAGTATGAATGATCGTTAAAAGAACAGAAAAACCGCGAAGATAGGCGAACCAGTATATTGTGATGTGTACATTCAGATTGATCACCCTGAAGACGTTGACAAAATTAGTGATACATGTACAGTTTTTTAAATGAACACTTTGGATCAAGGTATGGTCTTGAAAAAGAAAGCAAATTTAGTTGCCACTGCCAAGCTTTCGACTTATCTTAAGGCCATCATCAGGGAAAAAGATCCTTAAATATGTCTACAGATTGACATATTTAAGTTTTTACTGGCGATCACAAATTTCCTTGAAGATTACTACTCAGTCCCAAAATTCGGTAATCTGTAGTCATATGTAAGGTTGTTTTGCCCTGATGATCTTAAAATAAATCGAAAGTTTGGTAGTGAAAATAAATTTGCTCTTTACTCAATCATACCTTGATACACTGTTCATAAGTGAAAAACTGGGCGATAGTTTTAATACTAAAAATATTTTTTTGTACGCCTTTTTATGCAACCTAAGACATCGTATGATGACAGATTCTTCTTTTGAATTTTCGATTTCAACACAACGACGAAGTACAAATGAATGACTGAGGCCCTAAGTTACATAAATTCAGTACATGAAATCAATGTTCTAGTACTGTTGGTAAAGGGGACAACCTGGTGGGTCACGGATTTGTACCAAACTATTTTTGGTGATTCTATCCTCCAAAATGTCGGAATGTATACGCCACTTTTTGCGAATAAGCCCTGGTTTGGAAAAAATTTAAAGTTGAAATTTTTTTATATTTTCGCCGTTCTACTTGTTCAACTCAACTATGTGATTATAACGTTTTATAACACTTATTGATGTAGGTTGGAATAAAATATAGTAAAAGCTATCAAAGTTTATCAATTACCAAAAATTTTTAAAAATCAAATATTTTTTAAATAAACTAGGATAAAAAATATTAATAGAAAAGATAAAAAAGGTGGAGTGAGGGTGTTGTTCAATCTTTTAAAAAGATAGTTCCTACTCACAGTAAGCTTTTAGAATAACGTTGTTGTTACTTTTTAACTTATTATGGCAAAATGAAACGGTGGACGCACTTGCAAAGGAGGCTACAACATCAGGTCCAACCCTTAACATTAAAATTTCTAAAGATGACGGGAAAACTTTTTGGAAAAGTTTTGTAGAAATCTGTGGCAAGAAAAATACAACGCATCAAATGTTGGCAATTATTACAGGTCACTGTTCCCTGAGCTCAAGAAAAAACCATGGTTTTCGGAAGCCGAGTGGTTAGCATGAGAGACTCTCACGCCGCGGTCGTGGGTTCGATTCCCACCGTCGCCTCTGGCCCTTTTTTCACGATCCCCCCCCCCCAATTTGAACACGCATATAAGAATTCGTCACCATGGCTAATATGCATAGATCATAAGGCAAAAAAAAACATTAAAAAAAATAAAAATAAAAAAAATAAAAACCATGTTTTTAATTTTTTTATCCAATATACTTTGTTTTTGTTTTTTATCAATGATATACTTATTGTGAGTAGAACTATCTTTTTAAAACGATTTTTAAAAAATTACGTGAAATTTCGTTTTGTGAACTCTTAGAGACCGAATTATATATGAATTGTCACATGGCTAATATGCATAGTTCATAACGCAAAAAAAAAAAAAAAAAAAAAAACTTAGAGACCCTTAAAATATAAATTTTTTAAAAAAGTCGTTAGCAGAATGTCTGAATTAAACGGCTATAATTCAAAAACTAAAGGATTTTAAAACGCCATACGAAAGAAGAGGAACATAGCTGTTTAACAACGTATGTACGTACATTAAATGTAAGAAAAGAAAATATACAAAATAGCAAAAATAATTATCAGAAATTAACCTTGTTTTTTTAACGGAAATAACAATCCGATTTTAATGTTTTATACAGTTATAAAATGACATTTGTTTAAAAAAAATTATCAACCATGAAATTCGGTCCACTAGGATTTAGAAAATAGATGTTAGAGCTTGCACTAGGAATGTCAGTCACGCAGATAGATGCTCGTCAAAATTATGAGTCAATAAATTAATTTACTCTAAATTCAGTATCTAAGGGTTTTATAACGCTAAATCACGACAAAGAAGTCAAATCCAAGTTTTGACCATTTTCTGTCCTGCTTTACTTACAGAATGTTTGTGCTCTGACAAAAGAGCAGTATTTTGTCGATTTATCATTTTAAACCCTCGTGAATGTATATAAGTTACGCGAGGTTCTTCTCAAATTGTAAGTGTGTTTAACTAATTAAGTTCTTTTTAAAAAGACTCTCGTTTAGTCAACACACGTAACTGGCGCAGTCGGTAGGACATCGCAAAGGTTTTTCAAGGGAATATTGGAAGCCAATCGTGTCAACGTGAATTTGCTTCATCGGACCTGATGAGCATGACGAAATTTAGTTTGTTCTTCCCACTCCTCTTCTGGAACACAACCAGAGGATTCAACATAATTGATATTACAAACGGCATTGGCATATTCCTGTAAACCTTGGATTGGCAAAGTTGGAAATTTCTGTACATACTTTTATTCATTATTTTAGACTAAGATGTTAACTAATTTCTTAAACCAAAAACGCACATTCATAACGTAGATATTATAAGTCTAAATAATAAGTGTAAACAAACTAAAATAATAAAATAAGTAAAATTGAAATATCTATACAAACAAATAAGCCATATGGACAACCTGTGCGACAAGGCCATACTTCTATCTGGTGATCCATCGAACTGTACATATACACAACTCGTCGTAACCGACAATCACCTGATTTGGATACCTGAGCTCAACCAGTATTTGGCTGTATTTCCTAATGAAGAACCTATTAGTATAAGCCGCCAGGACGGGACTACAGTAAAACGACTAAAAGGAGTATTTTTACTGAACATCAACGGCAGTAAAGGAACAGAGAATTGTACAACTCGCCAATCATCAGGCAAGCATCCTACATTTCAACGTCCATGATCGTATGGACCATGCCAGTCTACTGTTTATTGGTCATAGCCTCTGCTTATGGAGTCTTCACATGGTATCGTCAGCGGAGACAACCTTTGGCCATAGCAACCCCTATCAATCAGCCACCCCCGGGAGCTTTATTTGGGCATGGAGGAGTTACGCCTGTATATATATTANTATATACACACGAGGATTCGCAAACAGCAGAGGTTAACCTTCGGGGTTCCGGTGTTTTTGAGGGGGCGGGCCGCTGAATTCGAACCCGGGACATTTACCTTACAGTGATGAGCGCCGTGACGACGTCTAAACCGTTGCGGCCACCGACGCCTTCACTATTAATATTTCAATTTATACAATATAAATTAAAAAATTCATTCAACCAGAAATCTTTCCATCTGTTCCCGAGTTCATCTATACTTGCCACCACACCAAATCATCGATTAATTTGACCTACGGTACAGATTCATCAAGGGTAAAAAGATTAAATTTTTATAAGTCAAGATGGCAGTGTTGTTTGAGCCATATCAAAAGATGGTGGCATCGAATAACTAGCTGAAAGTTGGTTAACTACAGTGGGTCACAACAGTGTCATTTTCTCATTTATCCAAAGATGTAAAAAAACTGTATTCATCAAAGATATTTTAAAATTGCAGGTGTGCATAAATCTGTGGGGTCCTGTTAATATTTCATCAGGCTGTTTCCTGTAGACACGCGGTTCAAGTTATTAGTTCTGGCCGATAAATTGAACTCCACAGGGTTATCGGGAGCTTTCCTCATTACGCGGACCTCCTCACTCATTATTCAGGCGGCTTTTTCAGGGGGGTTTTAAATGAACAACCCGCCGCAGCTGACTCGCTCCTTCTCTCCAGCTCCGCTAATTTATCCAATGATATTTTATGGCGAAACTTCTCCCAGTGCAAGAATTCGAGTGTCGGCTGCAACGTCGGGCCCCTTCCATTTTTCGGAGCACGTAAAATTTCAAAGAAAAAACCTTAATAAAGAAAGTAAAACGGAAAAAAAACGAAGGATATACAATATAAACCTGGATCTTCAGCATAGTACGAATATAAATTTCCCTACTACCTTTTCACAATTCGGTTATATAAAAAACAGGAGGTTCCGTCCCGGATTTGAATTAAACGTTTTAATACATCCAAAGGTTGGATGTTCATTACGTATAATGGTATTTTTTCATTAAATTATACTTATAAGCGGGTACTCCGTACGTGGATGTACCGGGGTGTCGGCATAATGGAAAATCTGAATGAATAATGACGAAGTGGAAAGTTACGGTAATAAAGTCTCTGATTAAAAAACACACAGGGTTCTGTGCTTTGAAGCTCATGTAAAACCCTCTTTAATATCTTTCTTTTGTGAACATATTTTCTTTTTTGTACGCTTCTGAAATATGTAAACCACAGAACCTATTTATGCCTTTAAAGGTTTTAATTGGGTTGAGGCATTATTTTAACTTAACTTCATATTATGTAATATTGCGTTATTCTGTACGCATTGAATCTAAGATCGGTTCACACCCCAAACATAAACTGCTTTTAAACAGAAATCATAGAAATCAATTTCAATTCTTATATTATACTATGAGAGTTTTTATAATAACTATTTGGGAAGAGAACGTAAATCCATGAGATATGATTATTTATAATTTGATTATTTTTCGTCAGCAATTGCACATTTTATTTCCTCATTCCTAAAGCTCACAAACCTCCCATACCTACTACAGCCCCATCACATCAGCCTTCTTCCTTTAAGACTCCTTTCGACATGCCCATCCTACAGAATAATTCCCTGTCAGCAATTCAGCTTCGTTCCTTATCATTCTACGATCCAACAAGGTTTCAGACTAGTCGACATCATTTCCTCTGCTCTATAGAATAAATAGAAACTTAGGTTCCTAGATGTTGCCTTTGATGTAGTCTGGCATCCGGGCATGCTTATAAAGTATAAACTTAACCCTCCTAAACACTCATTATCTTATCGTGAAATTATTGCTTAAAAGCAGATTCAATGTAAGGCAAGGACTTCTCGGAAACCAGACCGATGGAAGCCCCTTCACTCAACCACAGATACCGACATCCATTACAGTCAAATAATTAGGACTACACCTAGACAGCAGATTGGTGTGAAAACCGCACACAAGACTTAAGAATCAACAACTTAACAGAAAACTTGGACAACTACGAAGATTTTTGAGACTGAAATCCGACTTGACCGACTGATCTTATACGATTCTTTACTGCTAACGCTTTGTACATAGGGATTGTGCGTTCTACCAAGCGCATCCAATCAAAACCCCTCAGAAAAATTGTCAAATTATCACTAGTCTGAAAGCTCCATCCCGCGGTATTTCATCCAAACCAGTGCGTAAACTAAAAAGACTTAAAAATCAAAAAGGGTCGAAAAGGAGAAAAGACATACTGACAAGACTACTATAATACCTTGTGGCCCGCGGAGGTGCTCCTTATGCATAGAATAAATAAGAATAACAATAACGTTATACTGAATAAATTACTATAACATTATATAGTATAAAATAGAGGTCGATTATATTTTCAATTCAAGCTGCGGGCACAGATCTCTGTTTTGGTACCTCGAGGTATAGGGATTAAATGTATGCAGCGTTAATGTATGATTGTGTTGTGTTTATGTTAATTTATTGGAATAAATGTAATTTATTAGCGTAAAAAGAAGGGTGCTGTTTAACCCCACCTGGAGGAACATCGAGTACTCTAGGGGAAGGGAATGTGACAGCTTCTATGTTTGTATCGGATGTTGTGTTTATGTTCATTTATTGGAATGAATGTCTCATTCCAATGACGAACGCCCCAAGTGAGTGTGGGTCGTCTGGAGATTGAAAGTAAGTTATAAGGGAGAATGGAGTGAGTTCGACCCCTCCCGGAAGAATAGATGACTAAAATCAAAAACAACCTTTCTGGGGGGGGGGATGATACCAGATTTCTATGTTTGCGGTGATGTATATTATGTATTGTACGTTGCGTGTCTATTCTGTAATAGACAACCTGAGGTACATTTCTCACTGGGGTCTCAATGTCATTTAACATTGAGGTTCTTTTGCGTGCGCACCGGGTACATAGACCTTATCACACGTTTAGTTTCTGAAGTTAGGAACGACTCACCACCGCGCACGGAAAATCTGCTTATTCCATGAGGTTCAGTCCCGCAAATCGCACTAATCCACAGACATGCTGAATTCTCCCGCTTGCCCCTTCCGAGGGGGTGGGTTAGTATTGTGCACTCAACCTTGTGCCGCGCATAAAGGGATACCCAAAAGGTGGTCAAAATGCATCGACCAAGTCTCCCACGCACTCCCTAGATAGAGAAGACAACTCTATCTCCATGGGTGCTGGAGCTACCGAGCTCCGGCCACGGTTTCGGTTTAAGTGGAATCTCTAAATACCTCCTAGAGGGAGACCATGCATTGAGTAAAGGCAGCCCAGACGGCCACCACCGAAACATATCCGCCACCGTCGAACATTCCTCACGCATTCCAGGGACTCCGTCAGCGTAGTCTTAGCTCCTCGATGGCTGTAAGCTTCGGCAGTCCGATCGCTTCGATTCCCTCGAGGTCGGGAGGTAATTCGGAGGTCATACGCAAGTACTAGTCCACGGACACGAATGAAACACCTCTTTTCTAGGTACCCGCTAGGGGTCTCACCAGAAGCCACTCCGAGTCCTTACAAACTTTTGAACTTTGGGGGTTTGAACTTGGAACGAAAATACGCTGCCCTGCAGTTCAGATGGTCATGCACCCATCCACGTCCGTATATATAAATATATACAGGATCTGACAACCTGAGGTACAAACAAGAGGTTAATAGCATGTGCGGGAAGAACTCCAGATGAAAGTAAAACACAACACCTATGATTAAAAAATTGTCTTTTCTAACTTTCAAAACCCAAAACCTTTACCGAATTGTTTAAACAATTTAGGCAGTTAACACGGGGTTAATCTATAGACTAACAACGGAAAGTTTCATTAAAACGAAATTGAAATAAATATAATTAATTTAAAAAAAAAACCTCTTGATATAATAAAAATATGATGTTACATTCATGAAAGTGGGAACGGGATATTCTGAGCTCCTTATCTGCACGAGCCAGTCATTTAATTTCTCATGACCAACACCTTCATTTGGGATTCAATTCGTTGGAAGATGGTGTTATCAACTGTTATAAGCCCCGCTGAAACAGTCATAACAAACCAAACGGCTTAGTACGACCGGCCGTTTATGGCCGAGCTGATTACAAAATTATAACTGTTAAATAATGGGAGTTGTTATGCCAAAACGGAAATGGCATTTGAATATTTGAACTGTCCAGTGCAAATTAAATTTATCATAACATTACTGAGATTTTAATCAACAGTCAAGAGTAATCTTTGAACCTGCAATTAAGAAATTTGTTTTAAAGGTCATAATCAATAGCCAAGATTTAGAATATTATGGTTCTATGTTTGTATGTAAACACACAAATTAGTGTGTGGTCTTTAGTGACCGTTAGTTAATGATTATATAGAGTCGTGAGATGCGGTCTGGTGTGATGTGGGTTTAGAAAAACATTTTCTTTCTCGTGCCTACGTTTCGAACTTTAGTGAGATCATCTTCAGGCCTGGGATTTATAAACATTGTTTAAACTGTACAAATGCATGTAAGATGTGAAAATGAAATTATACAATGATGTACACAATATGGAGAGAGGTTTTTTTAGCCGGTGTTTTTTAAAAAAGTGCCCATTTGTAAGTATATCGGGTTCGAATGCAGGACCGCTGTATTTGAACCCGAGGACCTTTACAGCGATAAGGGTCGTGTCAACGCCTAAACCGTTGAAGCCACCGATGCCCCTACCAATACAGAAATTGTCGGTTTAATCAAAGTATTTGTACCAGGCAATGAATATGATCTCAATAATGATCGAAAGGTCGTCACGATAAAGAAAACGTTTTTCTAAATCACACCAGACCGCATCTCACGCATACTTAATTGAGTTATGTCATTGGAACGTCCCATTGGCCGGGGATCGGCGGTTCACTTTTTCAATTCATGTCGAAAGACGTGGTTGTAAATTCCTTCAACCTGATGATGAGCTATAAGCTTGAAATCCGAAGCGGTGAAAACAACTAACTGCACGTGAAGAAAGGGTGCTGAAGAGCGACAGTTTTTAACAAATGTAGATAATGAAATAATGTACATAATTAAGAAAAGAAAACATTTTTTTCAATCCAAGTCTATGTCCGATGATCGCTGGCGCTTTAGTCGTCTAGGTGATCGTCTAGGAACTCGTTCAGCATATTCCGTCAAGGTAGGATTTTGTGGGCTCTGATAGTGACATGCAGTAAGGGTGGATGCATTCTTTATGACATGTTTAATTTCTACTACGTTAAGGTCTGTATGTAATCGTTCCTGACGTACCATGGCGCACCCGTGATTAAGCGTAGATCATTTGGTGGGAATTATACAGGGTGCCCTTTTTAAATGGCCCGGCTTAATTTCTCTTGAACCAATGACTCTATCAAAAAATATGTTTTTAATATTTTGTAGACTAGTTTCCAATTGTTACGTTTTTTGGAGAAAAAATGTCCAGGGTACCTTAGGCCCAGTTTAGCTTCAAAATTTCAAATACGACTATATATTCTGACAGATCATTTTAAAAGATGATTTACACTGAAAACAATGGTGCAATCGGATTTTAAATTGGCCAAAAAATGACAAAGTTATGGCAAAAAGAAACCGGCTGCTTAATTTCGACAAGGAGCTGAATATTTTATTGTATGTTCGCAAAAATCCGAATTCCTCTTTCCGAAATGTTGGAAGGGTTTTAGTTTTTCAAAAAATGAAATTAGAGATGTGCTCCGGACTTATAACTTTAAACCATATCGCTCTCATCCTGACTAGGGAGTTCGGAACTCTATGACGTCCTTGCACAAACGTCAATTTGAGAGGCTGAAGGAAACGTTCTTCTTTATATCCTATGAACTGATGGATTCATACCGTTGCAATTTGCGAACGTGGGCAGAGGAAAATATGAGAATTTCGTACTCTTGTCATCATCAGATGGTTCACAGTATCAACATTTATTTTGGACTTCACGCAAATAAATTAATTGGGCCTTATTCTACGAAAATAATTTAAATAGTGCTCAGTTTTCTCCATTTTTTGAGGGAGGTTTTACCAAAACTATTAGCTCATGTTCCTCAGCAACAACGACAAAGAATGATTCTCCTGCTTGACGAAGGCCCCGCATCGTAGCAGGTGAGACGATAGTTGAACCGGCACTTCCAGGATAGGTGAATAAGACCTCATGGCCCGATCTGTTGGCTTCCTCGGTCACCTGATTTAACTCCACGTGACTATTTTCTGTGAGGCTATTTAAAAAACAGAGTCTACGCCATAACCCAGCAACCTCAGTTTGCGGCAAAGGGTAAAAAATGCTTGTCAGTCCATCTCACCTGACTCGGTTTGAGCACAGGTGAAGAGTGGTTTAAAAAACATCTTTGCATCTTGTCGGCAGGCAGGCAGTTCGAACTTGAAATGTGATTTAAATAGCAAACCAATGACTGTTTTTTTTTTTAACTTTGTGCCAAAACTACTTACATTTTTGTCCAATTTAAAATCGCACCATTGTTTTCAGCGTATCGTATTTGAAATTTTGAAGTTGAACTGGACCTGAGGTACCCTGTATAATTTTTCTCCAAAAAAGGTAAATATTTGAAACCAGACAAAAAAACTATTAAACACTTTTTTTTATAGCATCAGTGGTTCAAGAGAAATTCAGCCAGGCCAACTAAAAACCCCTGTATATGCCTACCCTAGAGGTACTAGTACTAGCAAAGTCCCAGATTGAGATCCGTACTGCCAGATAAGGGGCACAAGTGAAAGATAAATCGGTTTTACCTTTCTAGATTTAAAGAAGAAACATTAGAGAGTAAAGTTTTTAATAGATGAATGGGCATACGAGTTCTTTTCACTCGATCCGCTGTTTGTTTGTTGTTAGCCGTTGCTCTAAATGTTTATTCCAACATAACGCGCAGAATCAGCCTATGATTTCAGATTATGCTATTGAGTTGATATTTTCTTTTCAAAATAGAAGTTACAGTGAACGAATTTTGGGGGGTTCGTATGAATTCGCCATCGGTCGTTCCATGATAAATTTAATTCTGGTGTCATTGCAGGTTGTGAGAAACAGTTAATCCACTTTCCTTTACAAGATGTCCTCATCATCTGCGTAAGTGGCTAAGTTTTGGGGAGATCGTTCACATAGATCAGTATGAGTAATGAACCCCCGGTCACATCTGCTTGCTGATACTCGCAAAGAATCTTATTACACTTATTACTTTGACTTTCACTGGCCGAATCATCACGATTAGAAGAAAATTCCCACCACAGAACAGAAAATTTTAAATATTTTACACCGAAAGAAAATAACCTTAGTAATAAAAAAAATCTCTAAATACTAGGAGAGCTCCAGAATTTGACCTGGACGAGAATAGTAAAAAAATATAATGACAAAACAAGTAGAAACAGTATTTCACTGTCTTTTATTGTACTGTATTTATTAGAGAAATACGAGATTTCCCTAATTGGGGTTCTTGTCCTTCAAGGAGTAAGCAAGCGCGTAATTAATCAATTGAAACATATTTCTGTCCAAAATGTACCAATTTTCGTTAGATTATGTTCATAAAATCTATTTAAATTCTAACAATTCTTTAAAATCAGGTTCGTTATTAGGTCATTACACATTGTCATTGTTATTTGATAAAAGGTTTTACTGATTACTGGTTTATATAAGATCAAATCTGCACATGTACGTATATACACGGGAGCCGCGGTAGGCGAGTGGTTAAGGCGTCAGACTCTCGGCTAGTAGATCCCGCGGTCGTGGGTTCGATCCCCACCGTCGCCTCTGGACTTTTTTTCACGCCTAAGGGGACCGGTGGCCGCAATTGAAAGAAATTGGCACTCATGTGGGGGCGGGATCGGATCTCAGCGACCCTGAATTTGGTCCCAACCCCCTTCAATAATGAGTTTCTTCGATGGAAGAACACCGGTTCAACGGAAGTTCACATGTGTTGCGACCCCCCCCCCAAAAAAAAATATGTAGCCAGGGATAAAGTACAATAAGAGGTACAGCTCAGCTGCAGTGCTCACGACGGAACTCCTCCAGTCCCTGGTATCCATTGAAAAACAAAAAATGTATACATACACAAGTGTAAGAGTTTAGCCTATCCACTTCTCGAACCTCGCAGGCAATTAGTTTACAATAAATTACCACGGATGTTGACAGACCAAGGTTAGACTTCGATGTTATCCGTCTAGGCACCGAGGTCGAATTCCAATGGCTATCTATCAAGTAACAACTAGGTCATCAACCATTTTACCTACCTTTCACTCAGTTAGGGTGGTAGTACTTGATACACTTCCATCGCCCTCCACACGTAATACATCACTAGCGGAACAGGAATAATTATCATATAACTAAACTAGTTGAGGGTCGGTGAGTACTAGTAATATTCTGCCATCGGCTCTCTCAACTAGACAGTCACGCCAATAAATACATTCACCTCAGCACACTAGTGGAAACAAAACGCGATATCTATAAGTATATAATAAAACGGTGCCAAGGAACGGGACCCCTCAATTAACGGGACTCATGGAGCAACCTCTCTCTACATACCGGACACATACGCTTTGACCCAAAAGTAAGAGTCTTTACGGCATGGCCAATGCCAATCTGGTTAGGTTGACCTTTCTTCTACGAGTCAGATCGTTATGTGAGAGCATCTCTGCCGATCTGTTTTTAAGGCATTTTTAGGATCAGAGGGCCAAAACGCGTTTAAGTCCGGAAGTTTGGACGTCACGGCTTAAGCCACCTCGCCGCCTTCGTTACACACCAGTCCTATGTGTCTGGGTACCCAGAAAAAATCCACAGTTTTGCTATTTATGCTATTCAACAGCGTTCAATTATTACTATCAATAGTACATCCATTTAAATTTAAACTGATTTATAATTTTTATGTCGTGTTGTTTATATGGAAATTAGTTTCACGAGCGGTACTCGAACTCACACCCAGCTCGATTACACGATATTTGAATATATGGAAAAATAGAAAAATTTGAAATGACGAGTTAATGTTCCGGAAGAACGAAGTCATGATAGCTCAAGTAGTTAGAGAGGGGTATTGAACCGAAAGTCGTGGGTTCGAGTCCTGTCGTCCCTCGACGTTTTTTTTCCATCTCAGCCACATATAAAAAAATATATGTCAATTTATATAATTACTTTCGTTACACCAACGTTTAGTTAGCACATGTATTTTCTTTTTAATATTGTATAATTTTAAAAAATAAATTTTTTTTAAATAATTTTTTTACAGAATCACTAACAACAGAAAACAAATCTCTCTGGGCGGCAGCTAAAAATCTTCTATCTTACCACAAAATATCTACCCCGCTTCGCCAAGTCGACGGCAGTTGGGCCAAGTCAGATGAGGAAAAAGCGAATGTGTTCACCCCACATGTCAACATAATAGACCATACTCATACACAACTTATCAATGAATATTTACATTCACCGATTCCATTATCCCTCCCTCCAAAAGCTTTTTCACCTTCTGACGTTCATTCTACCATACAACACCTAAAATCCAAGAAAGCTCCAGGTTTTGATCTGATTACTCCAAAAATTCTCCAACACCTTCCCAAAAAGGCCATCATATTCATTACATACCTATTTAATTCTGTTCTTCGTACAACCTACTTCCCTATAGCTTGGAAGCACTCGTATATTCGAATGTTCCCTAAGCCAAAAAAGCCAACACATTGTACTACTTCATACAGGCCAATAAGTCTACTACCTACTTTGGGTAAAATTTTAGAAAAACCCCTACTGAAAAGAATTCTTCCGATTCTAAATTCTCAAAACATAATCCCAGCTCATCCATTTGGTNATTGGAGTAATACCAATGGGTGTTTTCTCCACTCTTGGTTTTAACTTTCTTTTGTTTTAATTACATTGCTCACTGTTACTTATTACCTACTTTAAGGTAGTTGTAATGTACTACAAATTAAAAAAAATTTTTTGTCTTATTTGAAATTTCGTTCATCTTTGGTAGCGTTAGCAGCAACTACTACAATGTAGCACAAATTTTGACATCAACTGACCATTCCTCCGCTCACGCTGTTGAGAGTTTTAACTTGTTGAATTATTCTTGTTTAATAACAATGTTGAAAAATTTTTTGCTGGCATTATCAGCGCAGATTAAGTCCTCTTCGACTTTAGGCTACTAGGCGGACGGAATTTATCAAACGGTTGACAGCTGTTCAATTGGCAAACCGCCCACAGCGATTTCATCATTGTGTCAGCAATTCGATCAACGTTCTTCTCTCGCCTTGGTCTGTGTCAGTCGGGTTTCTTCTCACGCTTTAAACTGGTAAAAAAACTAGATCAAAGGGGTCTGGAGATTATTAAATTTGGGTTGATAATGTGAAGAGCAATCTTTCTCCTTAAGTCATACAAGGGTAGTACAGAAATTAAGCATCAATATGTAAACTTTCATAATTTCCTGCAATGTCGACCTAATTACAACTGTCGTCTATGTTTAACATAGAAAATGAATAAAAGTAACACGTTATATGAATAAAAATTTGATTGGAACACAATAAAATTCCACTGGCTGGTGTAACCATTCTCCTAGAATATTTTCATTTTCTGATATATTTAGCGTATTTGAAAAAATAAAAAATACTTGTAAAAGCTGACATTAAAGTGATGACAAAAGGAGGAAAATAACACTCAGAGAGACAAAGATGTAATATATGACACGCATAAAATACTTAAGATACATTGGGTTATCCATAGATCAAGGATGAGGCGTCTCAAAAGATCTGCAAGAATTTATGACGTGCCAGTCCGTTATCTTCAGTCTCACTGGAGAAGTTCTACACTAAGGCGAAGGTTGTCTATCAAAACAGGTCCTTGGCAGCCTTTTGCCGACCTTCTAACAATGGAATATGTAGATAGGGGGCTCTCAGTGATGAAAGCCTTCGCCCTCCATAAATATTGCTTTGAAGGAAAGAAGAAAGAATAACAACTGCGATTTCACAATCCGGTCGCAAGTTTCGATCGCAATACGGTTCGCCAATTAAAATCAATCAAAAGTTGTGATTGGTGATTGTACCACATTGCGTAAGAATGAAGGTTGAAATTTAATAGCTAAAAATCGATTTGACACCCATAGTTTGATTAATACTTTATTGGCAGTCAGGATAAAATGAGGACAAACATGGTTACGAAATCTGTCGAAATTTCACTTATCTGGTTTGAACCTTTTGACAACTGGTACACTAAGGCAGAACAATAAATCTCACAAAGGTTACTTAGAGCAAACCCCTCAAAATTACGCGAATTGCATTTTAACAAGGAATCAAACTGAAATACAAGACCTGTGCTTCTATAATGACATGCTGAGTTGAGAAACGAGGTTAAATACTTAGGCATGATCTTCGAAGAAATTAACCTGGAACCTTCACTTGCAGCACACCATAAAAAACAGTAAAATATCACTAATGACCACAAGAAGAAATCAAAACAAATATTGGGAATTAAAACCGAAAATGGTCCATTGGCTATATACGGCAGTAATAAAACCCAATTATCCTATAGAAAAGTAATAATCCTATAGGAAAGGTGGGGTAATCTTCAATATTTTTAAAAAGATAGTTCCTACTCACAGTAAGTTGTTTTCAACGATTCAAATTTCGAGTCTTCAGCTCATCACCAGGTTGTAGAGCTCCTTCAAACTAATGATGAGCTGTAGGCTCGAAATCCGGAATATTGAAAACAACTTACTATAAGTAGGAACTATCTGTTTCAAAAAAATCCAATAATCCTAAGGCTCATTAATCTGTTGGTCCAAAGTTCGGCAAAAACAAGCTACCCAGACATTAGGCAGCATACAGAGATTGGAAAACATATCTATCGTAGAGGCAATGAAAACAACCGCGTCAATTGCACTAGAAACACTGCTCCAACGGAAATATTTACACAAGAACCCCGGCAAAGCTCATTTAGGCTCCACAATCAATCAAACTGGATGGGAATTAAACACTTCGGGCAATTAATAAAATCTGACACCCCTTTATAGAAATATAGACTGACTACATGTTACCAGAAACACTCTTTACAACATCTTCCTAATTTCGAGAAGAAGAAATCAGGAGGACATCATACAACGATATGGTAAACAAATGGCTACAAAACAGACGAAAGAACCGGATCAGGTTTTCCGTACAAGCTCAAAATATGAGCGATCAAACTCATTGAGGAAGCATTCCTCAGTCGATCAAGCTGCAATACAGGCCATCAACGCTTGTGCCTTAGAAAATCTGAAAGAGGTTACACTTAAAAAAAGTTCGTAAGATCGGATAGCCAATCAGCTAATAAAGTATAAGAATTTAAAAATTAGTGAATGCAAACCAAATCTCCACAGCTTGGGTAAACACAACCTGATGAGGTACCAGGACACAAGGGAATTTCGGGAACGAAAAAACACACTGGCCACAGAAGGATTTACAGAACTATATATAGATAAATAAATTGGCATATTTTTTAAACATTTTTTCTTAGATCTTTACCAGTTTTCAGGGTATCGATACTTTCAATGCATTGATATCAAAGCATATTAGGTTATATTTCCGGTATGTTTTCATCTTTCTCTACTTCAGTGTACATATTTTTCTTCCGATGCCGGATTCATAAATTTGACTTGTTTTTATGTAAATATTTGTTGTAAAATGTGTGGTGCTTAGTGACCGTTAATCGATAATTATTCAGAAATCGTGAGATGCGGTCTGGTGTGATGTAGGTTTCAGAAAAACATTTTCTTTATCGTGCCAACGTTTCGATCTTTATAGAGATCATCTTCAGGGCTCAATGAAGATCGAAACGTAGGCACGATAAAGAAAATGTTTTTCTGAAACCTACATCAAACCAGACCGCATCTTACCATTTCTGAATAACATATAACATTTATTGTTGTAAAAATAGTTTTGTACTAACTACTTAAAAAGCATTGGCTCGATATTTTACATAATTAATAAATATTTTTTATATCTTAAATGGGAGGGGGGTGCTAAACCATTCTCTGCGGTTTGGTTTCTGTTACCTTATGGGATGTCTTGGGAACAATGTTTTGAATCAAATATAGAACGCATAGAGGTACACATGCTATCCAACCATTTAATATTATGTTCGTTTCGGTAACTCTAAATCAATAAACTAAGCCTTATATCAAGTAATACATGCTTATATAAATTGGGTTGATAAATTTAATTTATCTTCAGAATTAATCCTGTATAACTAAAATGTGTAACAAAATATTCCTTTGAAATAAATTGGTTATTTTGCTAAAATTCACACTGTCAATGGGAATAAGACTGATTTCCATATTTTAAATATTTTACTCAGCTTGTCATCATTTTATATCAAATATTAAAAAACATTACACAACAACCATTAAAATATGATTTATTAACCGTAAAATCCCAAAACTGCGAACTCATTTAAACCTTGATAATTCTTCATCATAAGGGGATTTATTTAAGCCAAATTAACTCCGCATAATACAAAAATCCGCTAGAAAAATATCTTTGCTATTCGTCAGGATCAACATAATCAATTTCATCAATGATATATTGTAATATCGATATTTTCTATTATTTACAATCCACAAAAATGTGGTCGAATCCTTCAAATCTTCATAACGATAGTAGAGAACCACTACTCTTATCTAGTATGCCCTGTGGGTGTCATGTGAGTAGGATCAAAAACCTTTTTACTCAAGACCTGTCCGGGGATTCGAACCAAGGATCGCTAGAGTACCAAACACGCTCTAGCTAGTATGAAACCAATGTTCGGGCGCCTCTACGTCACCGAAGCGCCCGATTTGCGACGTAGATTGTACCCTCCTATCTACAACCCCTATCTTCTAGAGAAATCCACCAATCGTAATACACTTCCCTCCTTTTTTTCATCAAAAACCCACCCCTTCCAGCCCTCTTGGGCTCTCTTCTCCGCCAGCTCTCACGTCCTATCGCCCTATCCCGCTAAAGTGTTGCGTCATAGTAATTCACCTCCGTGTGTAAGATCGCCGCTTCTTAAAGTTTTCCTCGCCACGCGAATCCCCACGGATTTCCCTTCAAATCGCCCGACGATCTTCACGTCCGCGTGCGTCCCACTTCACGACCGCATGGTCCCCAAACCTCTCATCGCTATTTTCCCTTAATATATCATCTCCTTCTTCCATCTACCATCATTATAATCCCGCGAACGAAACATCCTTTCATTATCCCGCGAAGACTCCATCATCTCACTGGCTACTACCTGGATTGCATCGTCTCATCCTCACCGCTACTGGATTGCATCATCCAGCATCATCATCAACGACCTTGCAGGAACCAGGTCGGTATACCGGCCTAATCATCGCCGAACAACGCACGATATCGCATTCAGGAGACATTCACCGCTACCCGGTCTTCATCGCCTTCAGACCGTCATCGCCTTCACATCTCCAATACGATCATCTGCCACTTTGTAAGCCATAGAAACTTCATTAAACAGTGAGTCTTCAACTACCCTTTCGTTCATTATTTATTCCTTCATTTAACCATTCCTAAACTAGCATCCCTCTTAAAATCGGGAATCTTCCATTCCCGTAGGTGCCGAAACAATCTTCTTATTAATTTCAATTCCTCTCTCCCGGTGGTGTTCGTCGGCGCCATTTTGATTTGGCTGCTGGCGAACAACCAATGTCTCCCAAAGAAGAGAAAAATGTGAATATCACAAAATATATATGAAAACAATCAATGGAATTATATTATCGAAAACCTTTTTCTGTTGTTTTCTGTACAACAATTTATATATTTAACAATTTGTTGATAAGAATCAATAAACGATCTGGCACGAATCTGTCAAACCGCGAGGATGAGGGAGAGGAGTCGGCTAGAAATCTCAATGTTAAGGATTATTAGTTGTGGGGTATAGGATTGTGTTAGGTCACGAGATCACCGCCTTTTCAGGCGAAATTGAAGAAGAGCTTGAACCAGTTGGAAAGAAAAGCTAGAAGTAGAAGTTTTGGAATCGTGTTTTGTCCATGTCATGAATGAAATGTTCAAGGCTTTGTAGATGGTTGGGTTAATGACATAGAAGGGAGTGTTGAAGGTGTAACAGAGTTTTTGATTAAAAGGTTTGGATTTTTTGGATGTTGGATTGCTTGTCTGAACCGCAAAATTCGGCTCCGTTCAACTTAATTAGTGTCTTGTATATTGTCCATTTATTGTAGATTTGGGTCCAAGTATGCGTCTGAGTTACGCGCATCTTCGTTTCAGTTCTTGTCCTTTTTGTTTTATTTGTATGTCCCATGAAGTATCCTATCCAAGTTGACCCAAGGTACTGGATTTGGTTGAAGGATTACCTTACTGTTTGTTATATGTACACTAGCGAGCAGGTACTTCATCTAAGTGTGAACGTCTCGTATATCGAAAAGCAAATATAAAATCATGCTTCATTGAATCAGCAAATCATCGATTTTGTCATTACATACCGTACAGCAGTGTTAACTGAATTTCTCACCTGAAAAAAAATAAAAATTTAATTTAATTTAATTTAACTACTATACATAAAAGGCACATACATCTTAAAACTACAAACATTACATTTGTATACATATAAAAGGATTTTTTTCTGTAAATATTGTTATTCATTTTCAACTGAAAATAGTGAACATGAAAAGGAAACGGTTTCATTCGGTAAAATAAAAGCTCAAATTGATTTTTATAAATATTAAAATATGGTTCGTAAACATTTCAAAATCATTGAAAACAAAAATTAATTGGCCATGAAAAAGGTTGTTTCTTGTATATATGTGTATTGTATTTATTTTCCAGCGCGTTCGTGGCTAAAATAAATTTCCGCTAAAAGCAATAAATAAATATACGATAAAGGTTTTTTTTATCCGTAAAAGTATAGCCACGTAATCTTGTAAATTGAAACAAACGAAAATATATATCACAAGCTCCAAAAATTTTACGCAACGAAGTTCCAGCGGTAAATTTACGGGTTCATTATTCATTGTAAAAAAAAAAGTAGAAATGGAAAATGTATGAGCGATACACAAGTTCGGCCCGATAAATTTATAATTCACAGAACGCTACGGTTATTTACAGGCAGATCGTTTAAATAAAACATCGGATAATTTCAGCTCACCCAAATTTAAACCGGATTTAAATAATAAATTTGCCTCTGAATCAAAATTTAACGACTTTCACATTGCACCGAAAGAGCAGCCTGGCGGACAATGCTTCATTTTATAAATTAATGCCGAAAAGACAAGTATAAAATTCTTCAGAAAACAACGGGGCAAGCGTTTAAAATTAAAATAAAAATAATTAGAGATATTTAAATTTAAAATCAAATCAAATTATTCACAATAAATTTTGTTTTTGTAAATGTAACACAAATGCATTCTGAACTTGAAATAATAGTGAAAAACAACCATAAATGAATATAACCCGGTGCTTAACAACATATTTTTTATGTTTGAATGTCCAGCTTTATAACTCACTGTCATCTTATCGAGAATATATTTTCAGGTAAGAAATGTGTCGGCCATGATTTATTAACGAAAGCCTCCTAGCCCCATCTGGAACATCCCCTACATCCAACCCCATTAATTACTTAGAGCATTGTACAACCGCAATAACAAACTGCTAAGCTAGAGCAATTGGCGGTGGAAAACGACACATGTACAAATAACTAAAAAGAGAAAAGAGTCGAGAGGGAATTTGATATATAAATTTATTCACCAATTGGGAAATGAAAATTTCGTCTGTTTTTAACGAACTTTTGATGTGAAATTAAAAGACCTAAATAAAACTGAGCAACGGTACTTACAAACAGCACATGTCCTTACGAAGAAAACGCGAAGAAACTTGTACTTTGTCAATCAAGTCCCTATCGATGCAGTATAGAAGGAAAGAACAAATTTTATAGATCAAGAGGGAGACGTTGCTTGTTTGTAAATCTTAATAAGGAAATTAATAAAAACAATATGCCAATCGATAATGAAAAATGATCAAAAAATATAATGAACAAGGTTATACGTGTTGATGATGCTAAATATCAAAGGAGTCTAGGAACTAAGGGTTTTGTTCCCCAAGTTATAGGCTTTCTGGGTTATTGTTGTTGTCCTTGTTCCTTAGTTTTATCAAACGACTCGATCCTTCAGTTAAGAAGTACTAGGACATTAACTGTCGTTCCTATAATTCATTTCCCTCGGTTTCCTTTGTATGTCAGGTATGTCTCCAATGAGCTGTTGCTTCATATTTAAAGATGATATGGTTGGCTGTTTTTTTCCTCCTCATTGCATTTCCTACAAACTGGGTCATTATTGAGTAGGCCCATTGTGCAGATGTTTCAGACACCGGTATATGTCAGATGTCAAGTACCGGTAAATAGTACTATCGATCCTCTGAGTTTAGCCCTATCTAAATGTTTTGCTGTGGAGTTTGCAGTCTTTGTGAAGGTTGTTGAAGCACTATTAGAGTTTATTCACTACTCCTTTTGGTTTGGTTTTGTTACCCCAAGAAAAGGTCCAGGGCCAGATCTCTTCTGGCTGTTTTTTGTCTGCTTTTTCGTTACCCAAAATTCCTTTGCGTCCTGGTACCCAAGATATCATCACGTTGTGTTTTCCTACGTTTTCGATCGATATTTTGGATCCATTCACTGACTAGTTTTGATGTGATTTTTTCATACTAATGCTTGCCTATCCGAACTTATGACGATGTTTTACACTTTGTATACTTTTTGTAAGATTTTCTATGGCACAAGACTTCGTGCTATTTCAGCTTGAAAGACCGAGGTTTATTTCCCTATTAAATTTGTGGGAGTTGTGGCCCAGTCAATGTGGTACCATAGCGACGACGGGTGGTACAATGTGGTTAAAGTTCGGGGCCCTGAAAAGGTGCACCTTGTGTCCTCATCCACGTCCCTTTCTCAAGCCAGGTTCCTTCGTTCTATCTTGTGACCCCCTCCCAACCATTGGTTACAAGGGGGGTTCCGTGCACAAAATAACGGTGCAGCCCTGAGAGCGTGACAACTTCTCTAAAGCACAAGCTGTAGTCGTGTCGGCCTCGGTTCGGCATGGGCGGCGGGTGCCTTCTCAGAGGCACACGAGGGTTAGGGTACCAAATCTGTCTGCATACACGGGGAAAGGTGTATAATGTACTACGGGGTAACAGAAATGTTCCAAAATCCAGCTCCTGTTACACTGGGAATGGGTTCGTAGTGGTACCTGGTTACGCCCCTGGCGGGAACTTAGAGAGGAGGCTGTCTTCCATCTGTGACCTTCGCACGAATCTTGCGTATGACCACTGTTATACACACGGCGGATCGGACGGCAGCGTATAAGCGTTGAGGACGCTATGATTATGCTGAAAAGTCCCTCGAATGCGTGAGTAGTGGCGGATGGGAACGGGCTGTGAATCGGTTGCTCCTACTCGAGTATGCTCTGCACGAACGTATAGGCTGAGCTCGATCGGAGGCTTTTATCGTAGGCGGTACTCCTCTAGGAGGTGGTTAGCAATTCCACTTTAAACAAAACCGCGAACGGAGCGGATCCGGTAGTTTCGACGCTAGAGAAGCCCCAATACTCTGGGAGAAGAGTGATCTTCTCTATCTAGTGAGTGCGCGGGAGACCAGAATGATGTATTTCGGCTTAGGTAGCCCTTTGCGCGCGGCATTCGGTCTGATGCTTAATCCTGACCCGACCGACCACTCGTAATGAGCAAGCGGGGAGAGAGGTTGTATTGGCCCTTCGGGGCTGAGCTGCCTCTACACCAACGCTGCGGCAGTAACACCATTCTTTCGTATGTGGAGGTGCGTCAGCTCTCACCTTGAGAATCAAAACGTCCTATAAGGCGGTCGTTAAAGATCCTCATTGTCCTTTTTAGGACGACCGAGTATACGGGAAAGCACAGGTATTGATAGTATCTATTCAGCTTGACGGAAATGTTCTCTTTTAGTGAGTAAGATTGCTCATATTTTGGACTTGTACAGAAAATGCTTGATCCGGTTCCTTCATTTTTAGAAGCCATCTTTATACCATACCCATTATATCTCATCTTCTCCTGAATTTATCTTCGTTATAGCCAAAATGTCCTAGCTCGTTCTTTACAAATATTTTCAATGAAGGTAGGCTTATCAGTATTTGTAATGCCGTTGGTGGGGTTGCTTTCATAACTGTGAATGGACAGTGTTTCTTGGTGCAATCCTTCTATACGAAATATTTCTCGAAACAAAATCGACATTTTTAGAAACTATTGCTATTACAGTAAATACGTAAATAATTAGCAAATATGAGATCCAGGCCATCGAATTCGGTCGCTGTTTGCTATCAGCGGAACGGCTGTTTGATTCCCTGGTGGTACCACGCGTTGACCTGAATGAAAAAATACCTTTCTCTCCAAAGTTTTGTAGGGTTGATTGATTTTTACAAAATGTATAAATACCGATCTGAGGTCACCAAAGATACGAGCGTACGACTATTGTATCAAAACTTTCTTCGAAAAACCAGGGAATACAAAACACACAACTTTTCGATGGGGGGAAAGTTACGAATAACTGTAAAGAAAAATATAATGGAGAAGTAAGTAAAATGATTATAACACTCATTATAATAATTTAATTGTAATTTGAAAAAGCCCTCGACTCGACAAATATAGCTCATTCTAGAAAAGTGTGTCATTTCTAAAAAAATCGTTATCCTTATTAAATTTACACAACTCTTAAGTGATTCGTGAAAAGAAACTTTAAGAACAGTTCAACGTGAAACAGGAGTTAAGCAATGATCCTGTGGCCCACTCTCTTCATCCTGGAAGCAAGGAAAATAGGGATTCAATGAGAAATCCAGTAAAGAGTGGAAGACCTTGACGACATCTGAATCTTAGCACCAAGGATAACCTGCAAACCAAAACAACGGCCATAGAAATTACTGCCAAAGGGGCCATTATCCCTGGCTCCATATATATATATTTTTTTTTTTTTTTTGGGGGGGGGGGTCACAACACAAATGTGAACTCGTGAACTGGAGCCCCCGTTGTTTCCCGGTGTTCTTCCATCGAAGAAACTCATTTTTGAAAGGG
This sequence comes from Cimex lectularius, assembly GCF_000648675.2. Classification (NCBI taxonomy): domain Eukaryota; kingdom Metazoa; phylum Arthropoda; class Insecta; order Hemiptera; family Cimicidae; genus Cimex; species Cimex lectularius. The sequence continues at coordinate 546,345 of NW_019394227.1, forward strand.
GCTAGGACCAAATTCAGGGGGATCCCGCCCCTTCCATTGATGGGTGCCTGTCAATTTCTTTCAATTGCGCCACCGGTCCCCTTAGGCTTCAGAAAAAGTCCAGAGGCGACGGTGGGGATCGAAACCACGACCGCGGGATCTACTAGCCGAGAGTCTGACGCCTTAACCACTCGGCTACCGCGGCCCCCGGTAGGCTTAAAAAATGTGTCCTCTAGCGCTTGTAGAGACCTTGCAGCAGTTTATTCCTTTATTTACATAGGAAGGGTGTTGTCAAAATTTAGTGGTACTGAGGTCGTTGTGAAGAGGATTAGGAAAGCCAATTGTGTACTTATACAATTATATCCGATATCGAAAACCAAAACTAGATACACGGGAACTTCTCTTTTGACTACAAACGTCAAGTGCCCTTATTATATGGATCTGAGACTTGAAGAGTCACCAAAATTCATTTCACTCACGAGTACTTTGCAAGTTTTTTTGTGCTGTTGCATCCGGCGAATTCTTAAAATATAGTGGCCGGAAATAAGCAATGTGGAGCTCTGGAAAAAATCGACCTACTTTTTATATATAAAAACGGACAACGCCGTCGAGAAAAGTGCCCTAGAGTGGTAAATGTGTATATAATCGATTAGGTTTCGTGTTCCGATTGACCAAATAATTTTTTTTCCATTAATTAATCTTTAAGTAAGACATTGGTTGAGATAAAAAAGTCAGTGTCACGAGCAGTATTCGAACCCACCCCCTTCGGCTAAATACGCCGCTTCTGTACCACTTGAGCTATCGTGATCTCGATCCACTCGGACATCAACTTCCCACCTCAATTCAATTCAAAAGGTGGGGTTGAGATGGGTTGGTGTCCAGTGGATCGAAGTCACGATAGCTCAAGTGGTAGAGCAGCGGCGTAACTTGCCGAAGGTCATGGGTTCGTATCCCGCTCGTGACACTGACTTTTTTATCTCAACCAATACCTTACTTAAAGATGTGAATATAATATTGTGTATATACTTAACCTTTTAAGTAATATAATTTATGCTGGTTGCATTTTGACAATAAAAAATATTTTTAAAACTTTCATTCAAAGCCTTTTAAATAATTGACTTGGTCTTAGCGAAACCAAAACAATCACTATCATAGTTATTTCTGCCAGTCTGAATAAGCCTAGGTTTTGTAAATAAATAACTAAATAAGCTGGAATGGGCACAGGGTCACTTGTACATCGCTTCCAATCATTGTCAGGCTGTTGAATGAATTTCACCAAATACATATTTTACGACGGCCCGAATTCAAAAAGACTCAACCCAAACGCCTGTAAAATCTAAAAAGAATCGTTTACAACTTTGAGGTAACCGGTTAAAGCCTTATTTTTAGATATCAAACACAGCAGCGGACACAAAAGGCAGGAAGAGTTAAAATATCCCAACCTACGATATCCAAACAGCGCTGCACATCGGTAAATATAATCCGTGGGATAAACGCGATATTTACTTACTTTTAATACACTTTAAATGCCATATCGGACGGTTTATAAAGTTCAAAGGATTACGACCGCAGGACGAGATTATGAGGCATTCTTTGTTGGAGTCCGTGTGTACAAAAGGGCTTACACAGATTACTCGGACGGGTCGTTCCCTGTTATCATGTTAAATAGCCGGCCCTTCGTTCTTCCCCAGTTCAACACCCATTTAGTACTTCTATTTAACGCCGTAAACTTCACGCGGGGCTTTGCTTAAAAGACTGGCCGGTTTTTATTTTTATTTTACACCTAACTTTGTCACGTGAAGAACTGGTCAAACGCAGTGAATAAACTTTAACACCCTGAAAAGATGCTTTAAAACATTCGTTTTTCCGTTTAATATTCCACATACATGCGGGTATTACCCCTTGAATTAACTTTTAATGTTTATAACACGTTAACAACGTAAGTTGATCAAGTTCATAACGGGTCTAACAAGCTGGAATGTTAATTAAAACACAAAGAAAATATTTATTCATTTATATTCCTAATCCTTAATCCATTTTAAAATTTACAAGTATCCACTTCAGCAGGACTATGAAACTAGCAATATCCTTAGGAGTGAGGTTCACCGGGTTAACCATAAACAGCCAATCAGTTGTATCAGCTAAAGAAGTAAAATATTTTAAAAAAACTACACTAAAAAGAATGAAAGGTCACATCATACATCTGAAAGAAGTAGGATTCGGCCTTCGACCAGGCTTAGAAACCGAAAGTAGTGGATTAGGTTACGGCAAGATTTAACATTACAAAACATATAGGTTTGGTTTTAGGTCCTTTGGTCCTTTGAAACTGTCTGCCACAACGAGTTGTGAATGGCAGGTTGAATGAATACAAATTTCCACTATATGAATTAGTGAATGAAGTTGTGTCTCAACCAAGCTTCTTCATCCTTTAAAATTGCCGCCGGATACCTCAGGGGTCTGATCTAAGGCCAACACCCTTCTTAATATACTTAGCCCTCTCTTCGCTAAATAATTCACTGTAAATGGGTACTGTAATGTATACCACATCGCAATTTAACGTTCGTCCTACAGGCCAAGCGCTATAGCTAATTATTTGAATTTGGCTCTAAAAGGAATCAAACGGAAATAAATGGAAATTAAGTGCTAATAAAACTGAATCGATATGCAGGCGGCGAGCATCTCTTGTCAAACAAATCAGGTTTACTGGGTTCCATGAGTAAAATTCCTCTATGCTAAATCGTCTGCAGTTGCGAACCAACGTAACATTTGTCATCGATTAAGGGGGGGGAGAGAGAGAGAGAGAGAGAGAGAGAGAGAGAGAGAGAGAGAGAGAGAGAGAGAGAGAGAGNAATATATTGTTAGTTATATTCAACAGATTTGATAGGAAGAAGAGAGAGAGAGAGAGAGAGAGAATGAGAGAGTGAGAGAGAGAGATAGACAGAGATGGATAGATAAATACATATACAGATAGATAGAAATTTAGATAGATAGATAGAAACGGATATCTCGGAAATTAGATCATTCGTCAGTTGGCTCTTTTGCGAATCCGTCATTGGGGCGACAAAAAATTAATGCGAGTGCTTCACGTTTCAAAACAACGTTTAAAAACTTTAAAATCCTCAAAGGTGGTATCTAAGCCCACCCTCCTTCCAAAGCTCGCTCACTCCATAAAAATTTAACAAAGGTCTAGACCCTCGTCTTCGTTTTTGCAACCAACAAAAGTCGCGCTCAAAATCCAACTTCTCTCGTCGACGGAAACTGGCCAGTGACTGACTGTAAACTTTAACTGAATCCTGACCACACAATTACAGACTAGTGACTACTGACTAATCTTTTCGTAGCGCCTACCTTTTTCAAAACCTCCCTAGAGGGCTTTACCTGGGACTTAATTTCAAGTGACAAAAAAAAACACGAAATGTGCTGCTTCGAGTTTTGCATAACCTCATTCTAATTATTTAATACAGTTAATCCAATAATTTTTACGATTAATTATTAATTAGTATACTAATTAGCTAAATGAAAAATAATCTTCTCATGGCGTTTCTAAATACCGAACAATTATTAAACCCTGTGTGGATTTACCGATTGCTCTGAATATGAAACAAAACTTCGATTGAAATAAAAATGAATAAAATTAAATCTCATTTTTCTGATTACAAAACTTTTAAATATTCAAGTAAATTATAAGGTTTTTTGAAATGAAAAATTTGTATAACGGGATTCGAACCCAAGATCTTCGGATCCCACCTGACCGAGGATCGTCGGTTCCAATCCCGAATGTGACTAATTTTTATTTCGAAAAGCCTGTATAATTTTAATTTTAATTACAATTAATTAAGGTTTTTAGTTGAGATGAAAAAAAGTTAATGGCAAGCGCGGGATTCGAACCCACGATCTTCGGCTAGATACGCCGCTGCTCTACCACTTGAGCTATCGTGACCTCGATCCACTCGGACATCAACTTCCTATCTCAACCCTACCTTATAAGTTTTATGGCAAAAGGAGGGAAAATTCAAAAAGGTGCGGTTGAGATGGGAAGTTGATGTCCGAGTGGATCGAGGTCACGATAGCTCAAGTGGTAGAGCAGCGGCGTATCTAGCCGAAGATCGTGGGTTCGAATCCTGCTCTTGCCATTAACTTTTTTCATCTCAACTAAAAACCTTAATTAATAGTAATGTATTAATTGGTCAAGCGGTCCCCGAAATTAGTGAATTTAATTTTAATGTATATAATAATAATATACAAATGATAATTTAAAAAATAAGAATTAGTACATTAATATATTTTAAAACAAGTTATTCTTTCTGACAAGTTTGTCTTTAATGTAGAATAGTATTCTTCTAACTTATTTATTTTAAGAACGTATAATGTAATCATCTCCTTAGGAGTGAGCTTTGCTTGCCATGAAGTCAATATATTAATCAAAAATTAGCATCCATTTAATATTTGGACAGTGGGAGATTTCAAACGTTAACTAGATTTGTATCAGACGATCAACAGCGTTCCGTGGCAAAAGAATTTTTTATCAGCAGGTTTACTCGTGGGAAATTTGTATATTGCGTTCGGTAGATGAACTACTGACCGCAGTTTGATCGAAATAGACTCTCGATTTTGAATCCACGCGATTTTGTCCTTTAAACATGACTAATCGATATATAATAAAAGGTCAAACTAAGAATAACGTGTTTATAAAGACCGCGTGGATGAATACAGGGTCGCTGGACGCAAAACGTTATAGGAAAAGGAAATGAAAGGAAGTAGTTAAGATCAAACGAGATAAAAGGTAAAGAGAACGAATAAAACATACAAATAAATTAATAAAGCAAAGAGACTTGGTTTATCGGTAATTGGAGTAAATAAAAAGACAATTTAAATATATACTAAAAATTTAGTATATTTCACAAATCCGTACGAAAATGTTTTATCCTAACTGTTAATCGTTCTATTTATAGAATTCCAAAAACGTTGTGCGCTGGTCGATCAGAGCTTAATTTATACTTATCCCAGTTCGACTAATCATTAATGGCAACCGACAATTTTAAGGAGGAAATTCTGCGTTAAATACCGAGTAAGGATGAAATGGTAAAATATTAATAAAACAATTATTAATATCCTTTTGTCAAACTCTCGCCGGTTAACTCTAGTATTAATTACAAGCTTGTAACCACAGCCGGGATAGTAGTTAAACAAAGGGGAGAGGCATTAAAACGAGTTTGTTTTAACTATCACAGGGAACAAACAGGATCAGTCGACTAACTTCCCCAGTCGTGAAGCGTAAAATATACCCGGCGGAACGTAACGTCATTCCGAGTAAAAACTTTGCCTTTTCGCCCGAAGGAACGTTTGATTCAAATGACTGAATTTGCATCCCATGGAAATACGACTGAGCGAATACATACAGAGAATTGTTTTTAAAACGGAGCAATCAACTATTTCTGATCGGCTGAAGATAAAATCATAGAATAAGAAACTCAGTATATCAACAAACAACTTTAACGCTTTGTGTTGTCCGAGGAAGGGTGCTTCAGAATTGCCAGAATTAGAGTGAGCAGACACTAGACAGTGCGTTATAAGCTTGAAGAATGCGGCATTCTGTTTTATCTATGTAATAGTTAATATGCTAAGAAAGTTCAAGATATAACAGTTTACATCCTGACTTCTTTTACGATGTCCCTACAGTTCAGGAGTAGATCGACGGATATAAAGACTAAATTTCTCGCAATCCACGCTCCTCGCAAAGACAGAACGGACGAAGGAGTTCCACAATTTGTAGGGTAGTCATTGAAGTGGGACTGAGCGATCAGGATCAGGAAGGACAGACGCCAAAAGTTTTCGAAACTGTCGAGGGAAATTGCAGACACAAAAAGGTTTACGACGGACCCGAGATGGTTCACCGAACATCCCGGTCGATGAAACAAGGTTATGCTTCGATCTCGTTAAATTCACATACTGGAGAGTACAAGATGGATAGAAAGCACCGAAGGATGTGAACTTCGAAACACGAAGCCAGGAACATTATTACCTCTACCAACGATTGTGCTTATTTTACAGGGGTTCGCAACAGCAAAGGCCATACCAACTGCGGGGTTGTCAGCGTTTTTGAAAAAGATCCTATTTTTAAATATGTCAGGTTTGAGTGCAAGACCGCTGGATTCGAACCCAAGACCTTGATGAGTGCCTTGTCAACGCCTAACCGTTTGTCTTACTATGTGGTATTTTTTATTAGAAATCGAGGCCCAGGAATAAGCAGGAACTCTTCTAGGGCTAACAGTCTATGTTATCATGGTAGCGCCACTAATGATCTGTTCAAAAAGAACGCACTCTAACTCTGTGGCCCGTCGCAGGACCAATCGTTTGCAGGAATCAAAAGAACAGCTAGTCGGACTCTACAACCCTACCGCGGAGACGACTCGTCCTGACTCCAGGGTACAAGCATGGTCCCGGGGAAAGCGCCACTCTCCAGAGTTCCAAGGGTTTGAGGTAAACGAAACGAACGGCAGACTCCAGTTGAAGCTTGAAGAGAGTAGTACGTAAAGTAATTAATGTGCTAAACAAACCTTGTATAAGATTTAGCGGCTTAAATCCTATTTTCTTTTACGATGTTCTTACAAAAGGTACTTTGGTCAAAAACTCACTTTCTCCTGTGCACACATTTCTAATGTTGGATTCATGTTGGTATGGTATGGTGGAAGGGATGCCGGGAAGCGGGGCTTGTATTCCCCAGGCATGGATTCATGTTAATAGAAAAGTTAAGTTTTAATTTTACAAGCATTGTTAATCCGACAAGACTAATACTTCGCTTTCAACGTCAACGGCGATTGCACGTGACGGAACTGGCTGAAAGAGATTAGTCCATGTCATAGGATTTAAATCCTTCTGATCCAACCATAGTCACGAGCACAACATTTTTCTGACAGGAGACAACGTAGTTTAGGTTCTCATACACTTACAAAGAGATTCTTAGGTGACAACGTCATTTCCGCCAATGGAATTTATAAAAGTCGCTTTTTAAAAATTCTCAACGCATGCTCTTATCTTAAAAAAATAATTTAATAATAATGTGTTTTTACAAACGGGAAAATATAAATAAATCATCCGTGTGTTAAATATAAGCACTATAGCATGGCCAAAGTCCGTCTACGAGAGTCTAACACATTGTGGTGAGTACATTACAAAATTAGTAGCAAGCCAAGGCAAAACTTAATAGCTATGGAATGGGTTCGAATACTGGTTGGAATTTTATTTGATTGTATAACACTTTCTAATATAGGACACCCCCGGGGAGTCAGTCGTAATCATCTCCTGTCGGATTGTATGTCAAGACACCAAAGGGAAAAAACAGTAAGTGTAGTAACCTAACATCATTAAAACTAATTCGCAATAGTTTAACTTTTAAATTAAAAAATTAATCTTTTCACGTTTTCCCCAACTGAACGTCGGGGTTCAAAAGCTCATTCTTACCCAGTGGAAGCGTGAGTTTTAAATAAAGCCGGTTTTCAGCTTAAACGGCCCTTAAGCACGAAGAAGCTTATATTTGAAAAATAACAGGCAACTACGTCATCCAAACTCGATAAAGTGGCATTATCTTTTATTGAGTGTAAACCCGTTTGGTTTAACCCTTGTTCTCAGCTCGTATGCATAAAGCCTTCTAGTTTGGGAAAGGATAGGTTGAATCTTAACTAAGTTTGAAGTTCACCATGGTACATCAATTTCAAGTGGGTCGAAGAATCAAAGTCGTCTTTGGTTTAAGACAATTTTATTTTATTTGTAAGTTTTAATAATATGTATATTAAATTCACTACTTTCGTGGTCCCCTTGACCAAATAATATATTTCAATTAATTTAAAAATGGCAAAAAGAAGGGAATATTCAAAAAGGTAGGGGTGGGATCCGAGCGGATCGAGGTCACGATAGCTCAAGTGGTAGAGCAGCGGCGTATCTAGCCGAAGATCGTGGGTTCGAATCCCGCTCGTGACACTGACTTTTTTATCTCAACTAAAAACCTTAATTAATTGAAATATGTATATTTTTTATCTCTGAAATGATCCTATGAAATGGGTTTGGAATGAAAAAAAATTATTAACTTTAAAGAAGCCAAAATCGACATTTTTTAATTTCTCATCATCATTCGCAATTAATTTTTACTTAAAAAACAAACAATCAGTTCATCCATTAAAATAAATGGAAAGAATGACAAACTGTAAAAATAAATAATCTCATCTTTAACATGTGGTTATTTAGTTTTACAATTGGTAGTCAGGAGGGACAACCATAAATCAAACCTATTTCCAACCAATTTACAATACACTTTTACTCCTCATCAAGACAAGTGACGCCCTCTTGCATAACCTTAGTATACACTTCCTCATCCTCTCCCTCCCTTTTCATCCTTTTGAAGCAAAGTATCACACTTACAAATTCCCTGGACATGATCTAATCATCTCTACCATCCTTCGAAACCCTCACAAAAGGCCATAGTTTTCTGAACCACGATATATGATGCTAGCCTACCAACCTGAAGTATCTCTTATGGAACTATTCCTTCGTCATTCTCATTCCTAAAGCTCACAACCTCCCAACCACATACCCATCAGCCTTCTTCCGGCAATTTCAAATATCCTTGAATGACTCCATTTAAAGCACTTAATACCCATCCTAGATACTCATAAAATCATACCCTTTCTCCAATTCGGCTTATTTACTCATCATTCCAAGATCCAACAGAGTTGTCAACACTATCCTCTGTGGTCTAGGTTTTGCTTGGGTTCGTTCCCAGATGTTGCACATGCCTTTTGATAGGCCTAGTTTATACTTTATACAAGACTGGAACCACTTTGGACTTCTTGTATCATCCAGCGCATCTAAATCTTCCAATCAAGTCCTCAGACACATTGTCAAAGCTCCTTAATACGCCACTATCCCCTCAATCAAATACATCAACATTCCTTTTGTCAACGAAACCGTTACCGATTCCAAAAATTTCACACCAACCGCTCGATCCATCCCTCGAGCTCTTTCTACACATTTCCATCCCGAGAAGAGCCACGTCCCCTTAATCGACGATGACCTAGAGACCTCCTTCCCCATTAATCCCTAACAGTGAGTACCAGCATCATTTTTCATGGCATGTGTCCTTCGGGTGAACGAGCGCTGGAATTATTGTCGGGGCTGTGAGCGTTTGAGAAAAACCTTTCATTGCCACATTTATAATATGTACAGGGTACAAATAAAATAACGAATAAAAAATATTAATAATTTTTGTCCTTTCTTTCTTTTCTTTAAATGAAAGAAGTTGTAGTAATTTTTTTATACACAAAACCAAATATTGTTCAGTAATGTGTGGTGATTAGTGACCGTTAATCGATAATTATTCAGAAATCGTGAGATGCGGTCTGGTGTGATGTAGGTTTCAGAAAAACATTTTCTTTATCGTGCCAACGTTTCGACCTTTATTGAGATCATCTTCAGGGCTCAAAGCGTTTGTCTTCTGTGTAATTGTGCCATTCTTGCGTGTCGTGTTGAGAGTGGCACTTTGAGCCCTGAAGATGATCTCAATAAAGATCGAAACGATAAAGAAAATGTTTTTCTGAAACCCTACATCACACCAGACCGCATCTCACGATTTCTGAATAATAAACGTTCATTAATTAATTATTATTAGAATACATTATTCTAGCAATTAAGGTATACGATGTTATAGCGCAGGAATCTGTGTCCCATGGTTACATCTAAGGAAATGATGTTTTGTAAATAACTTCCTTTATTTGAAAAAATTGTCAATATTAATTTTTTCAAAATATTTTATATTAATGAAATTCTTCTTCTGAGCAAAGCAGATTAATACTTTTTGGCAAACAAAACCAGAGACAATTTAAATGGAAAAAATCTCCAAGAACGGTGAAAATTGATATTTCCCTTAATGAACGCATTAAGGTTATTAAAGAGCAAGTTGAGCCTATGTAAGCATGCCTTAGCTCTTGGACCACTTTTATTAAAAGCTTCCTTATTGCCAGACCATTTACTCTTGAGAACTTGAGCTAATGACACGAAAGTAGCTATTGCTATTATCATGCGCGGATATTTTACGATTCGCTAAACTTTTAAGCGTCTATTAATTCAAATTTTCAAATGGGTTCATTTCTTCGTCTTTTAAGAAGCGCAAACAACGAAGTTGTTTAACAAAAACTTTACAAAATTCAATTTGATCCTATTCAATTTATATGTTTCCCAAACGATAAATAAATAAAATGAAATTACTCTTATAGGGGAAAAATCACAGAAAATTAATGTAAAGCTAGAAGTTCGTGAAGTGTTCAACTTAATATCAGGGAGTGAATAGCTATTTTTAGTTACGGTTTACATAAAAAATCACTATGAAAACACCTGGAATAAATAAAAACGAAACTTTCAAAAAAATATATGGACTGAGCACATTTTTACTATTTTTCAAACTGCTGACAATATCTTTATATATATTTACACTTATATATATTTATATCTTTATATATATTTATCATATATATTTACACTTACATTTACTCACATTTAAATGACGGGTGAATTTCTTTCTATGTTGTCTATATTTATTTATTGTTTAAACATTTCTTATTGTTATCGTGATGTCCTGTTGCTATTTTCTTTGCTACTTTAATTAACTTAACATTAATTTTAAGGCTGTATGCGAATAAACAGGTTATCATTTTCAATAAAATGATATTACGCTATTACCCAGTTCTACAACTACCATAACTACTGAATGAACTGGTCTTGTACAATCCTGTGTTGTATGATCGTAATTTTAATTTTTATCTACTTGAAACCGTAAGTTTAGGGCGGACATTTCGTTATTTATTTTAATGAGCTGATGCTTTATATTTTGACATTCTCTATTCTAGTGTAATAAGTAAAAGCCTTCCCTATGCTGACGATGTAGTCATTTTGGCCACCTCTCCATTCACCTTACAGAGAAACGTTGACGCTTTAAAAAATTAATGCTCTCATTGGGACCTGATAGTAAATTTTAAGCAAAATCTTGTTTTTTCGTACCATTCTGTGACATAGGGGTTTTGACATCTTTGAGTACCTAAGACAAAAGGACAAAATGAAGGAGGAAACAGTGGAATTCACTCATTGGACATAAACAATCCAAGAGCCTCCTAGCAAATTTTAAAAGGAATGATACGACAGAATGCATCAAAGGAAGTTGTAAAAAACTTCGAATTGTAACAAGATTCTTAACGGACACTGATGAATGAATGGGCTTTGAAGAAGATTAATCCAACACGGCAGATCCTGAAAATGTAAACGAACACATCTACTTACAAACGGAGGCACCCGCCATTTTTTATTCACCAGCAGGAGGAAGTGTTTCGGGATGTAAAACATAACCGTAAAAGAAATTCTACCACTGAAACCTGGCCTAATCATCACATAATCAAATTCCTTTATGTAAAGACTCATCTAATATAAGTAAAAAACTGGTATACAATACCTCTTAAGCAATGTAGTATATTGCAAACTCCGAACAGCATATCTACATCTAGTTTTTCGTAGGGGGGAGGAGGATGAAGGGAACGGAGCAAAGATTTTTTATGGTAGACGTGAGTATAAGTATCTGAGGGTGCTCTTCACGCCCAAACTCTCTCTAACCTATCACCTCAGAAAGGCAATTTATAGGGCAATTGCAATCAATTCGATCTAGTCCAACCTTCTCAAACTCTTCTATTCCACCTCATATTAATTTCAAGTAGTGTATCGCCTGATGGTATGATATGCTTCCAAAATTTGGGGTATCAGCGATTCTATCTAGTCAAATCTTTTCAGCGTTTTTTAATTCGTAAATTATTTCATGTACTGAATTGTATGCCTAATTACAACGAGTACTTAGACAAATCAAATGACCATTTGTGAGATTTCGTCTGAGATCTATGGGTGATAAACCTATTATTGATTAATTACCTATCATCTTTCAAGTTTCTTGATGAAATAGGACTCACCGGTGTGCTATATGCACAGAACGGGGAATACGATAGCTCTTAAAGGGCTCAGAATATCACACCCCGACTAATTCATACACTTTTACATCTATCTTCCTGGTGTGTGTCGTAATTCAGAGGCGTTTCGGCATTTCGCAATCTTCAGTGTGACTCAACAGATATCACCCAAAACAGTGAAGATGACGAAATGCCGAGGATAGGCAGTGCAGTATGATAGGTAACTATTAAACAACAGACCTTTTATCCGTTTACACCACGCCGGACACACACACACACACACACACTGCCTGACTACCGACTTCCAAAAATTACGGCGGTTGAAATTTCACTAGCCCATTATTTTAATATTAACTGTATTAATGAAAAAGAGTTCTACAAATTTTCAGATTTTGGAACCTGCATTCGTTCTAGATATTTTGAACGTTGTACCGAATTGGCTCTTAGGTTCAACACAGATTCCAGCTTTACAAAGAACTTGATCATTCAAAGTCATATTTTGTCTTGGTCAATAATAACCAAAAGTTGTCTATATCAATTTAAGTTGTTTCTCCAAAATTTGGTGCAAACTTATCTATCTTAATTACTCCACATTGAGCATGTTTGATCACAAAACTTAATTTCCCGGATTATTCAGACCTGGTTAATTTTGGGAAGGTTCACTGCTCATGGAGCAATTTAATTTTATATTTAGAACCGCCAATAGCTAATTTGTTGAAGTCGTGAGGAGCAGTCAAGAATGAGGTAGTTTAGAAAACCCCTATTTTTATTTGATTTTATTATTTACTTTTTTGCTGACGTTTCGACCTTTATTCGGGTCATCTTCAGGGCCTGGGTAAATTACAAAACCTATGGTGATTGGAAAATTGTATCTTAAATTGTATTTTTTCCAATCAACATAGATTAAAATTAAATTGCTCCATGAGCAGTGTACCTTCCCAAAATTAACCAGGTCTGAATAATCCGGGACAAAAAAAAGGTTTTTTCTAAAATGTCTCGTTTTTGACCCCTCCTCATGACTTCAACAAATTATGAAACAACCGGTCACTAAGAAACACACACCGCTAATAGATTTAATATAATTCTTTTACTTAATTTTTTATTATTCAATCTAGTAATCAATGCTGTATAAGAAATGTTTTTGTTTTAATTTGTATTATACTTCCTTAAGAAAATGGATTTCATTTTTGTAAAATAAAGTGTGTGTTTTTTTCATTCGTTCATTGATTCACGATTAGTTTAAAAACAGTTCTAATTATTTCATCATATTTGGGATACAAAGCGAATTTATCTAACAAAAACTTGACGAAGAAAATTAGTGTTTTATTTTTAAATGGATTGACGCATCGACTCGAGATAATTACTATGCCTCTGCACTCTCAATTGCTAAAATTTAAAATTTCTCATACACTCCGCTATTTATTGGCTTGTCGCGGTAACCAATAAAAACCGGCAACAAAAATCCACAAGCGAAGAGACAAGAGTGGCCGATCCCAATGGCAAACTTGCCGATTGGTTCAAACCCAAACCCGAACTTCCTGCGCAAATCTCCAGAACAAACTCACTCCTCGCCAACTTCAATTAATCCCAAGTAGGGTCAAACAGCTCTCCTACATATATCATCACTGGCAAACAGACAGGAACGTTGAACGTTGAAAACGTAAAGGGGGTGATGTGATTTTTACGTTTGTACAAAAATGTTAACTAATTTGTTCGTACCTCGTAACTAATTTAATTGTTCATTATACAATGATGATGATGATGTACATTAAAACGAATTCTATAGAAAGTTTTCTTGAGTTTCGAAATTCCAAAAGTATGAGCGTTGATTACGTGCAAGAAATAAAACAAGCCAAATTGTCTTTACACTCTCCTAAGTCATAATTATCTAAAATTATCTAAAATGATGGAACCCGACGAGCGTAAACATAAAACGCTCAAAGCATCAGTAAACAAGCTACAACATACGCTTTGAAGATAAGGAGACTATCGGTCAAATAAACGTGGAAAAACTCTCACTCTCTGGAAAAATATTTGTTCCGGCTTCGAGTACTTCCAATTGTTAAAATCCCCAGGGAAAATGGAATGTTCCTTTTCCTTAGATAATAAAAATATAAAGAATTACTTCCATTTAACCGAGAAGACACAAATGTAGTCGCCAATGAACGGTATGTCCTCAAATGCATTGTTCGCGCCAATTTTTAAAAATGGGTATGAAGACATTAAAAATTAAATATACTACCTAACCAACTGGACTAAGCCTAAATTTTTATATGTAATTAATGAATTAAACTGCACAAAAATGAGTAGGGGAATTTATTCTTATTCTATTAATTTTAATTAAATTAACCATGTTTTCTTATATTTTGACCTCAACAGTTAATCTCTATGACCTAGATGACCTATTATCCCACCTTCAAGAAGGAAGAATCATAAGATTAAATTAACCGATCTATTCAAGACAAAGGAAAATAGAAAATACAAACCAAAAACAAACAAAAAATTGTAATTTTTGTAAAAAAAATTAATCCTCATTTTTAATAACGGATTTACAGAAGAATAAGAATAAATTACAAATATCTCTATTCATTTTTGCGCAGTTTAGAAAATACCGCTGTAGTCTCGTAGTATTCTAAATTTACAAAATAAATACAAGCGTTATCCTGTCCATTAGCTACTTTCTAATCTGCCTTTTTATCAATCAAAATCCTGACCAAGTTAAAAAGTAAAACATATCAAGAAAACAGATGCCGATTCTGCCGACAGGAAGCGGAAACAGCTGAGCACGTTCTGTTCACGTTAGGCTTTAGCCTGTAAACTCATGGGAAAATCGTTTCTTCTTCTGAAGGATGTGGCGTGTTGAACGTATGTGCATTGGGAACACACCATAAAAAATAAAAACTCCAATAATCTTCTAAAATATAACATGCGCCAAGAGGTGGCCAGTCGAGTACTTCAAAATAATCATTAACTATTTTTGACGAGTCATGAAACAATAAGAAAAAATAGGTCAGATAAACGGTTAAATATTAGCTAACAGAATTCCGAAGTCATTGACAATCTTGTAATACATAAAGAAAACATATTTTCAAAATGATTTTGGATTGGATTGTATTGGGTTTATATAAGCTCAAATCCGCACGCGCAAGATGTGACGAGTTGAGCACTTCTCTTAGTCCAACGGCAACCCCTGCTTTTGTAATTTACAATAAATTACCAACAGACTTCGAAAATTGGGCTCCTGGTGATGTCAATAGCTAGGTCAATTCAGTACCCAACGCGTATAATTCTTATATCCAAACCCACTCATACCCTCATTCATTCTTAAAAGCATTCTTTCCAAATTACATTCCATTCATTCAATTGGTGGTAGAGTAATCGATATTCCTACATCGCCCATTATATCGAATATGTAACTCGGGGGGTCGAAGGAATACCAATGCCATAGGCCCTCTCACGCTAATAAATACATGACTCTCAACTGGAGCTAGGAGCACAAAACTATATGAAATAATCCAAGAATCGAAGCAGGGAAATCAGATACTCGCTGCGTGTTCAAGCACTATTCTTTATGGCATTACTACGCGCTCTCTATATAGATCCAACGAATTGTACCATTCAATTAGATGGGACACATTGAGCAACCTTTCTTTGCATGCCAGACAAATATGCGGGCTTGGGCCGAAAAGTAAGTGAACGTGGGTCAATCTCGGCCTATCCTTTAAAGGGTGAGGATGACCATTCTTCTACGAGTCAGATCCTCCGAAGGCCACCCATCGATAGTGCTCTTTCTACGCGGGATTTTTGGGTACTCAATTAATGATGATTTATAAAAATGTGAGTCAATTACTTCAAGAAATCATATTCTTTTCAGTTTAAAAGTCATACACGTGAGATATGTGTTGTACGCCATGAAAATACTACACTCTAGATAGCTTATGAAATCTCAAAAAAAAGTTACTAATGAAAAGTTAACTTTTTTTACGTGTTTATAATTTTTGGTAATGAAGAATATCGGAAATGGGGAAAAACTATGCAAAACATAAACAGCTTGTAAATTTTGTCTGCTGATAAAATAAACTGCTGTCAAACTTGATCATAACTGATCACCATGCGTGGTGATCAATTTCCATAAACTTTCAAAACACCCTAATATGTTTAACAAGTGCGTAAATTTTGAAGTGCACTACAGAAATTCAATACTTCACCGGACTTATTTTTTATAAATTATTAATAATCATAAAAAAGTGAGAAATAAAAAATATTATTTTGTGTTGTAAAACTGTACGCACTGATGAGGTATTAAAAAAAACATCATCCTGTGATTTGTTATGTTGCAAATAAGCAAGTTAACCTTTTTTTAATATTAATTTGAAATTAAATATCAAAAATAAACTGACTCCTCTGCATGGAGAATCATTTTAATTAATAAATAATTTAAGTGAAACAGGAAAGAAAATGTATTTAAGTTAATATTGAAAACGAACAAAGAATGACCGAGGTAAATAATTATTTAAATTATACCACGAATTTAAAAAAAGCAACGAAAATTAGCAGAACCGCTGGGCCCCTCGACCGACAAACTATTGGGTTGTCCGGAAAATAATGCAGGATTTTGGTATTAAACAAAAAAAAAGAAACTAGTTACTTTAAAGCAATGTTCTTTAATCAAAATAANTAATCCTGTAAACGTAAACAGAATATTTTATATAGATTTTTTTTAATGAAAACTTAAAATCCTGCATTATTTTCCGGACAACCCAATAGTTGAAAAAAATCCGTCGATCAAATCGACAAAGAAGGAAATGGGAAAAAGAAAAAACTACATTGGCACACCTGCGGATAGGCCACAATAGGCAGACCCATGGTCAGGATGGGCATCTCCTCGCCAAAGAAAGACGACGAAGATGACTACAAAGCACATATTGTTACAATGCGAGGAAGTCACAAAAATATGGTGTGGCCTCCTGCCTGCAGATTTTAAACTTCTAAGGCATAGTGATTAGAATAAGAAAATGATCGATACCTGAAAGAGATAGACATATATAGTCGCATAGCTCTTTCATACGTACATTGAAATAAAATCCCTAATTTGAGAGAAATGTACTTAGTAGAGTGGTTAAGTCTGTATGGAATATCGAGTACCCACAGATTAGACCACCAGTTAGGTTAATTTAATGAACGCGTCTATTTTTCTGAGTGTGAATGCACTTATGAAATGAATGCATTCATTTCCGTGAATGAAGCGAAAAGTCAAACCGGAAGCTTAGGCTGTAAATATTTTTAAGTATAGATGGAAGAGGTAGAGGGAGGTTCAGCAGTATGTCGAGAACGATTGGGACCACAAAATTAATCCTTTTTAAAAAGATAGTTCCTACTCACAGTAAGTTGTTTTGCAACGATCCGGATTTCGATCCTTTTAGCTCATCATCAGGTTGAAGGACTTCTACANATAAATGCATTAATAATATAACAGATTTTGATCTACCTCCCATTTTAAATATGTACATAAATAATATCAAACATACAAATAATTAAACTAATTATTTTAATTGTTATGATTTTTATAGTAATTTAATAATATTAAGTATTTACTAGTATAATATTTATTTGTGTTATAATTTCCGCGTTTCGCACGTTCAAATTGAGGCGCCATTAAAAAAATCAGCTGCTAATTGGAACGTCGCGTTGGCGGAGGTATCAGTGGGTTCACTTTGGCAATTCATGTCCAGAGACGTGGTTGTAGAAGTCCTTCAACCTGATGATGAGCTAAAAGGATCGAAATCCGGATCGTTGCAAAACAACTTACTGTGAGTAGGAACTATCTTTTTAAAAAGGATTGAACACCACACTCACTCCATCATTTATAATTTCTATCACAAAATTAAGGTTAAATTAGGTTATATAATCTTTTAAATACCACAAATGTGTATTTTATTGACTTACGATATTTTAAACACGTGTGAAACGATTAAACATAAAAATTATATGGGCAATAAAACAAATGCGAGATAGACAAAACGTGAGGAGTCAGCAATAGGGCTAACTGTTAGCCGGCCGAAAAAAAAATATTAGCAAATATTAGAGCTTTAAAGCAAATAAGCTTATGAGGCGCTCCAGATAGGAAGCACTTGATCGATTGAATTCTTCATCGTCAACCTAAAAAAAGTGCTTTTACACGACGGGTTATTCCGCAAATAAAATCAGATACCAATTTATAAGGAATAAAAACTGTTTTAGGTGTAGACAAGAAAATTGCTAAACAAGCTTTTTTTTAAATTTGTTTATTACTTTAAAAAAATCTAGTATGCAAGTCATTAGTCATCTAAGTCTTGAATCTTTATTTATCATACCATTTCCTAATAACAAAATTAAAAAACCAAATATGGAATAAAGTAGAAAATATTAACGTAACAAATGGATTTGAACCGATAAACCAGATTTTATTGACATGGCCACATTCCAGGAAGTAGCTGGGGTTTTCTTTGCCAGTTGATTTGCCACCCCTAAAAAATTCACAGCGTTAGTTAAATATTGCTGTTATTGTGGGAAGATTTCTTAGAAGTAACCTTTGAATCAAACATGTTTAATTTCTGGGGCTTGTGTTTAAAACAAAAATGATCCATCAATTCACTCATAATAGCGGAAAACGATGTAACGAAAAAGAATTTTCGATAGGAAAAAATTGACGTGAAAAGTTTCAATGGTTAAAAATACACATCAAAATCGATAATGATGAAAATCACTAATCATATATAATTGTGTCAAGAAGATATAATTGTGACGAATGACCGACAATTGTATGCATGTACGTGCAGATTAGAGGTTATAAAAATCAGTAACTAGCAACTATTAAGCTATTTTTCCTAAAGCCTGGTGTTATTCAAACTCGAATCATGACATTGACTAGGTCACGTGATGGCAAATAATTATACTCAAGGTAAAAACAAACAAACGAGACAATGATGAAGTGTCCGTAACGCTTAGAATTCCTTCCAAATGCGACATCCGTTCCAGCAGAAAGCTGATTATTAGCATAAATGAAACATTCAAAAGGAAATGGACGTATGCAACTTTCCAGGCAATTTCAACGATTAACAATTCATTCTTACATTTTAATGTTGTTTATGATTCTTGTTGAAATGCTGAACGATTTATGGGCGACTGGGACAATAGAATGACAGCCTGAACAAAAGGTCGTTTATTTTCCGATTTTGCTTGTCTTGTGTCTCAGCCTCGTAAGTTCATCAAGCCATCCAAGCATAGCAAGCAACGTGCGGACGTCATTCCCAAAGATGTCTTATAGGTCCAGCATAGTCAATAACAACGACATGGAGTACTAGGTAATAACTGCAGTCATAATTTACTTACATCCTACTTAACTTATTACTGGTTTGAAAAGCTCAGCGAAAAATATTAAGTATTCTGGGTTGAGTGTGCGACGTCTGGAAGTAAAAGTAAGTTATTAGCGAGAATGGAGTGTGGAACCTCGCCCCGAGGAATATCGAGTACTCTGGGGGGAGTGAATGTCATTTATTAGCGTAATAGTAAGGATGTTGTTAAACCCACCCCGGGGAATACCAAGTCCTCTGGGGAGTGAATGTGACCACACTTCTGTTTGTATAGCGAGATGTTTAGTGTCCATTGTGTTATTGACAACTTGAGGTAAAAATGAAAGGCTATCATTTTAGGAGATCGACTTAGTTTTCATAAAAAAGAAAAGACAGTACCAGATCGAGACGGTCAAATGGCTGCAGGTTGAAAACCACGCGAGAGAACCAGAAAAAAGAAGTAAAAACCCTCAGCGGGCTGACGATGATCTTACTTGTTCGTCGGCCACTAAACTTTTAACATTATTTTTATGAAAAGCTGTATAAACAATCACACACACTATAAAGCCAATCAAAGGAGTCGAGTCCCAAGTCTTTGAAGTAGGAGCATTTAACAATACACGGAAAGACCACCTAGAACCACCTCGAGCAATAACGAGTCTTTACGTTTCCTCGGTGGAGGTATGACAACGTCAAACCATGCTTGCCAAGCCACACATCGGAGGAACAAGGCTTGGAACAATCTCCGAGCAAGACGAGAAAAAATCATAAACTCAACTATCTATGTATTAGTATTATGAAATTTATATGCAAAATTTAACTTAAATGAATCAATCAATAAATCATTCATAAAATAATAACTGATTATTTGGTTTTTGAGATATTATTTTAATTGTATCGTGTATTTTAAAGAATTGTTTGTAAAAACGTACAATTCTGATCTTCCAGATGAAAAGATTAATGTGTATAACGTGAATTAATTTACGTTAGTTGTTTGCTCATTCATCAGCTTAGCCTGATTAATTTTCTCTGATTAATGAAACAATACATGAAATTAATCTGGATAATCTATTAATGTAACCCGTGCATAATTTTTAAGGATTAACATAGTTAATTAATAAAACCTCAAATATCTTTGGCCAAAATAAATAGATATAAACGACCAACTTAAGTCCAAATATACTACAATTAATTATTTAATTAGTTATCAACTTTAATCTCTTCTCATCATTAAAACGATTAATTAATTTAACAATAGATAAATAAAACTACTAAACTTGCAAAGTCATAAACAGTATTCTTAAAATAAGTGCTAATGGTGATTTTCATTTTTAAAGTATTGTTTGAATAATAATATATCCCTTACTATGTATTTATTCTGTCTTGTATGTATGTATTATTTATAGCCGACGAACATCAGACTGGCCCTAAGAGCTTTAAACGAAAATCTGTTTTCTTTCGAGCATTTGTCACTTTCTCATATTTTGACTCCTGTTTTCTTAACTTGCTAACGTCCCGAAAGTTTCTCTGGTTGTCAAATTAATGATTAAGAAAACAAGAAAATACAAACGTATAATACCAAGTTTTTCACGCTTCCTACCTCCCCCTGAAAAACCTCGAGCCCCGCACCCCGGCTGAAATACCCGGACAGCGCCTAGAAGAAACCCAGGCAATGCCACGGTGAAGAGCAGGCAGAAAACGCCCAGGCAGCCGCAAGCCCACGTCTAGGTGATGGACATTCCCATGATGCCCATATCAGTCATCTCCCAAAACAAGACAAGTAGGTCACAGTAACTTCATATTCTTCGGAGCCGGATTAAACTTTCCATTCACGCTAATAAATTACTTTCACTCTCCAGACAATCTTTTCGCCTTCTTTTGTGATACATATAAAAAAAATGTGATATGTAATTTTGAAACAACTCTACTTTCCACGAAATCATACTGGAGTTTAACTCCTTATAACTAAAGGTCTTTGTAAATACATAAGAACCAAAAATATATAATAAAACGTATGGTTTTTGTTTTTTGGTCTCACTTACAATAATATTAAAACACCACTGATACCGATTTGGATATATGAACTACGGGGCACCACTAAACATTCTAACATTCAAAGAAAACACAACATCCAATTCAAAGTCCTACGATCCATACTACCTTTCATAATGACCTCCTAATACCCTTAATTAAAACCCTAACCATGTCCAACATGACTCATCCCTAGAACCCAGTAAGAAGACTGAAACGGAAACCTCCTTACGAGAGATACATAACTACCTATTAAGAAATCTGGGAGAGCAATAATGGCTGGTGGCACCCCTCAGGATATACGCAATGATAAATAATATTTATTTGTTTATTTTTGTATTTATTTATTTTTTACGAGGGTTCGCAACAGCAGAGGTCATATCAACCCTTAGGTTGCCAGTGTTTTTGAAAAAAAAAAGCCCATTTGGTAATTATGTATCCAGCGGCCCTGAGTTCGAACCCGAGACCTTTACCTTACAGAGATGAGCGCCGTGTCAACGACTAAACCATTGCGGCCTATGAATAATATTGTCTCATTACATGATCTATTACATTTAGTGGTCTGATTGACCAAATTACTTCTTTCAATTAATTATTCTTTGAATGTAAGGTCTTGGTTGAAATGAAAAAGTTAGTGTCACGAGCGGCATTAGAACCCACGATCCTCGATTCAATACACCGCTGCTCTAACCGCTTGATCTATCGTGACTTTGATCCACTCGGACACCAACTCCCCATCTCAAAAAGGGCTTGAAAAATGGGAAAAAGGAGAAATGCGAAAGGTTGTAGGTTGAGATTAGGAGTTGGGGTCCTAGTGGATCGAAGTCACGGTAGCTCAAGTGGTTAGAGCAGCGGCGTATTGAGCCGAAGATCGCCGGTTCGAATCCCGCTTGTGACACTAACTTTTTCATTTCAACCAAGACCTTACATATAAAGAATCATTACATAACGTTTATAATTTGTACATATGGTAATAAATATAAAAAATATGTTTTGTTAAATTTGTACACATGGCATATTGATTTTCTATAATAAACTAAAGACAATTTCAGTTGAATTTTGTCAAGCTCTGCTGTTTTAACCGTTATTTATCAGACATTTTCGCAAACGATCCAATTAGTGTAAATAACGAGGTCGGTATATATTTTTTTCAATAATTATTAACCAATGCTGTGCATAAAACGTCTCTTAATCTTATTTCTTAACATTCAGCCGGATGAGAAATTTCCTTTCGGAATTGTTTAAAAAAGAATTTCGAACGACTGAAGAAAAGAAATACACGGTCTGAGTTAATTATTCCAAAGAAAATTAGCTTCATTATTACACACAAAAAATACAGATATTTCTTTCAAGTTGGTACAAACGAATTCAGAGGGGAAATGAGAAAAATACTAAAGTACTTTAGCACCAACAGAGTCGTGACTGGAAAGGAAGTTTAAAAGCTAAAATTGAGAAGTTTATTTTAGGAAATAAATGACCTAAGGGCCTTAAAAAGGAATATTTAACACTATTACCTCAAAAGAAGATTACGTGTGACTTTTAATCATTTTTATAATAAAATTGTTATTCGTTCTTAAATAATAGTCGTAATGACGACTGCACCGTACGATCTTTGAGAGACACTTTGTTAAAAAAATAAATAAGCCCAGCAAAAAGTTGGAAGCAGTTAAAGGTAAGAGAGTAATGGTTGTGAAATTTTAATTCCCCTAAATGAGAAGTACTTTTCCTCCTGGTTTTCAAGCCGAAACCCCATCGATATAATTACAGTCATATAATGTAATACTATATAATAATTAAAACAATTGTTTAATTAAACGTTTATTTAAACGGTCGTAGAAACCTTAATATTTGTAAAAGAGACTATTGCTAAAGATAATATTTCTAGCGTTTAGATTTACAATTGAAAAACGAATTTTTTTCTCACCTTTCAGATAAGATATAAGATAAAATATGATCACTAAAACTAGAAGAAAAAACAAACCCAACTAAATATATAATTTGCTTGTTTAATACCCAGCAAAGAATGTAATTATTCCTGAATTATTTTTTGAAAAAAATAAGGAATTCCCAAAAAATATTTAAGATGAAGCATGTGATTTTAAAAAATTTAGTATTTTTGTGGTGGTCCTATTCAAATAAATGAATTCTCTCCATTTTCCAAGTTATTGACAATTTGGTTTGTTCATCTTTTCTAAAATCAATTAATTTTAAGGCAGACAGTCGTGGAACTCGTTTACCCCGGGTAAATAATAAATTTCCCGATTTAACTATCCGACTGGGGCTTCCAACATCGCTAATATCCGAGTTTCTCGCGTTGCTTTTAAACAAGAATAGTGGTTGCGAAAGTTAAGAACAAAGCATGAGTTCTGAGCTGGATCGTGCAAGTTACTTAAGACGACGCTCCAAGTTACTTGTAACTTGTGGCTCCGCTCCCCCATCATTCTTCACACTTTCCTCACTTTTCCCAAAGCCATGTAACCCTAAGTTTAATTGAACATTTTAGTTGAACTTCATAAAAAAAAGCTTGTATAGTACATTTGATATTAAAAAGGCACAATTGAAACGTTTATGACAACGCTTAAAGAAAGGTGGGTTGGCGTAGTACGTGTTCTGATCCTGATGTGACATCAATATAAGAAACTGTTGATTTATATTTTTCTATCCATAAAAATTAAATTTGATTTATTACATTGAAGACAGTTTCATCCTAATCACATATACTTGTTTCTCCGCCATTGTTCACATGTTCTCTCTACTGAAGTTCCACTAGCATTGTTTCTCTTATTGGGTCTTCACGCGCGGATTTGACTTACTTATACGAGTTTCAGTATTGCGCCATCTTCAGTGGCCTGAAGACGTTTGCGTAGTCCAACAAACCCGCGATTGAAGACGGGCCCAATAAGTGACCCATGCCAGTACAGCATGGATTTTTTTCCAACAGCACACTGCTGAGTTCATTTTTTAAATTTAAAACTTAACAATAGTTGAATCTATCTTTCAATTAATTAATCTTTATTTAAGGTTATTGGTTGACATGAAAAAGCCAGTGCAACGAACGGGATTCGAACCCGCAACCTTCTCAGTAAGCCGCTGCTCTAACCACTTGAGATATCGTGAATTTGATCCGCTCGGACACTAACTCCCAATTTTAAACCTATCTTCCGAATTTTCCCTCCTTTTTGTCATTTTTCATACCTTAAATAATGATTAATTAATTGAAAGAAGTTATTTGGTCAAACGGACCACGAAACATAACGGGTTGAATACTTTATTGAACCGGCATTGGGTCATTAATTGCGTAGTTTCACTTGTAGGTTTGTATAACTACTCAAATTGTTTTCGGCATTGCGCCATCTTCAGTGAACCGAAGCCGTTTGAGTAGTTCGACAAAAAAGCGAGTGAAGGCATACAAGTGTTGCTGGTTCAGTATGAGTCCACCAACCCTCAGACCAATATCCAGCATCATAACAATCAATTTTATTTGTCTTTATTTCTTTTCCACAACTGATCGCGGCAGTGTCAATGAAAAATTTCTAATTGTTCCCAGAATATTTCCATAATTAAAATTATCCGTCACCGGTTCACCGCTAGGGGCAATTTCATGGAAAAGACATCGGCTATCGATTTATCAGAACGAAGCTTCACGGGGTCTTCTTTTCCGATTTGATTTGTTCGCTCTTTTTTTTCTATTTCAACATGTTAAGGGAAAGAGCTGAAGTTTGTAGTAAAATTGAAAAGAATCTGGTACAATTAAGCAACTCTTTACAACATTGGGTAAAACTGCACAAAATGGTCAGACCTAACAAAGAAACCCCACGTATATATATATATATANATATATAATTTTCATAAATATAACTACATAGTTAGGCCATTTCAAATTTTTTTATGAGAAAAAATAGAACACATTCAGCTCTCTTATCAATGAGATTAGATAAAAGAATAATCACCTTTCTTGTCCTTTTTTAGTTCACTAATATTAAATAGCAATGATTTCGAAACCTTAGAGGTTTAAATGCACGTCATAAAAAAATCTTAAACTGTTATCTGGAAATAAACTAGACCAATTAGTTATATCAACAAAACGCTTCAAATGAGATTCGTTGAGTGAACAAAAGATTCGGCCATGGACGATAATTCCACCAATCGTAGAAATATGCCATTTCTACGCTCTTCCATGACACAAATTCATATCGTTAATCGAAACGGTCAAGACAGATTGTGATTGACAAACGGGGAATTGTAACGATCAAATGAGCTAAATCAATAGGACTGCCTATTTTCGCTTTATGCATCAACGACAAGTAGATTGCGAAACTGAATAACTACGAACGATCAGAATGAACCGGGAGTATTTTATGTGACTTAAAATCGATCCTTAAATTTTGAGAGAAAAATTAAGCAATAATAAATAGCTGAGTAGACGCAGCGTTGTGTTTAGACATGTATGCTACTAAACTAACTACTGACAAGAACGATAATTATTTATATTGTATATTATTATATTATTTAGATGTTTTTATGAAATACATCATTCCTCATCACTCCTTACCACGTCAACAAATTATTATTTACATTTATTGTCAACCGACTTGAGTCTGATAGATAATTATCAAAAAGAATTATTGTTTTGCAACATATGGATTTATTTCTGGAAAGCAAATCATGGCAAAGTTCATGGCAGAACTCGAATAATTTAATATCAATCACGTTTTCCACTCCGGTAAAAGAAGTCGAATCTTCTCCATTCCGAAATACGCGATACAGTGGCATTGTTCTGGGAATGGAAATAAATTTCAGTTTAAGGTAGAGACTGGGTGTAATTCTGTTAGACCTCAGGTCTGTTGAGGAGATGTGGTAAGTCTGGTGTATTTAGGTGATGTAATAGGTCCCACTGTTGAGATTTATATGGTCGGAAAACAGAGTGGGAGAGAAGGCCGTAATCCACGTCACTTAAGCCCCAGCAGATCTACAGCGAGTCATCCGTCAAATTACTAAAGGAGAAAAAAGAATAAAACTGGAACTAACAACGGAAGTTTTTCGACAGTATAGCGTCAATTTGGACAATTTTTTATACACAAAAAAATTTAAAAAAATTAATATTGAGAAGAGAAATCACGCGTTTTTCCAACAATTTAGTTATCACAAAGACCAAAATTTTTCGGTCATTGACTGTCGTTCAATTCCTTTTCCTGGAATTTCTTTGTATCCCACGTTATGTCCCCACTGAGCAGTTGCTTCGCATTCGAAAATGACAAAGGTGGCTCTTTCTTCCTCCTTATTGCCGAATAATAATATAATAATTATTTTATCTCAACCTAGACCTTAGAAAGAATAATTAATTGACTGAAAGAAGAAATTTGGTCAAATGACTACGAAAACGTAAATGGATTAATATTTAAAAATTAAAAGAAGTATCACTTCACGAAACAGCTCCCCATGGCCACTTCGTGAGTCGCTGAGAATCCAATCCGATCACAATTGAGAAGGGCAAAAAAAGGGAAAATTCGAACGGTTGTAGGTTGAGATGAAGAGTTGGTGTCCGAGAGGATCGAAGTCACGATAGCTCAAGTGGTAGAGCAGCGGCGTATTTAGCCGAAGATCGTGGTTCGAATCCCGCTCGTGACACTGACTTTTTTATCTCAACCAAGACCTTACAAAGATTAATTAATTGATTGAAAGAAGCAACTTGGTCAATTCACTACGAAAACGTAAATGGATTAACATTTAAAAATTAAAAGAAGTATCACCACGAAACAGCTCCCCCATGGCCACTTCGTGAGTCGCTGAGAATCCAATTCGATCACATTTGAAAATGGCAAAAAGAGGGAAAATTCGAACGGTTGTAGGTTGAGATGGAGAGTTGGTGTCCGAGAGGATCGAAGTCACGATAGCTCAAGTGGTAGAGCAGCGGTGTATTTAGCCGAAGATCGTGGGTTCGAATCCCGCTCGTGACACTGACTTTTTTATCTCAACCAAGACCTTACAAAGATTAATTAATTGATTGAAAGAAGCAACTTGGTTAATTGACTACGTAAACGTAACGTATTATTAATAATAATAATAATGCAGATGGGATCATCACTGAATATGGCCATGTTGTTTAGATGTTTTCTAAGATGACAGTCGCCGGTATATCGGCCCTATCACTCCTCCCATTTAGTCCTTTTTAATTGTAACGATGAGTTTGCCAGTCTGGGTGGGAGTTACTTTAGTCTAGCTTTACTATGTCTAGTACTTCTAGAGTTTATCCACTTCTCCTTTTACTTTTTTGGGTCCATTCTGTCATGGAGGGTAAGAACAATTGAAATACGAACAATGTATAACCATGTGGGAAATCATTTTTCATTCCCTCTCTGCTTCCGTTTTAATATGAAATTTTCTCCTTCGAAAAGCGATCAAATAAAATCACAACACCAGCTAAAAGTTTGAAATTCAATAACCGAGTACTAGTTAGTGTAATACAAAAACAACAGAGCTGTTAGAAACTCAAAATTCTCAATCAAGCCCGGCGTACTCCGAAGAAGAATAATTAGTAGCAGCTTGTCAAAAAAGGACAGATAAATAAAACAAATAAAAAAGAGAAAAGCGTCATTTCCTCCTCCCCTTCACTCTCACTCATTCATTATCCACTCTCTACCCCTCACTCTTTCCTTGTATGTATACCCGTCAATTCCCGCCTCGGCCAGACCTATCAAACAAATCCGCGCGTACGACGGTCGTCAAGCTCACGGTTGTCATTGTAAAACCAAATTTCGACGTGTAAATTAACGTAAGCCAGTAACACCCGATAACGCAATTATTTTTCACAATTGGATTCGCCACTTCAATTGATAAATGAACTTAGACTGATTGATCCCGTTAATTCAGGTAAATCGATTCGAATGTTAACGAGATTGGAGAGTAAAGGGCTCAGGGAGAGCATTGATCGCCTAGTTAATTCACAGTCACCGAATTTCGACTCGAACAAGAGCTACTCCCGAGGGACGAAACGATTGGCCGATTAAAATAATGAAAATGTTTTTGTGACAACGACACTGTGATTTAAAGATAGATTAAATACTATGGATATAGATTGATCCATTGTATGTAACGAGATGACATTTTCAATCAAATAACCATTTGGAAAAACTTAAAAAACTATCATTACTACAAAAGTTATTAAGTATCCACCACTTTTCTACTCACAAATATGGTATGGTCATCATGATTACGGTATGATCTTTATGAAAAACAAATTCAATTGTTGCTGCCAAACTTTCAGGGCTTATTAATTTCGAATTATGAAACATATCTGTAAAGTTGAACAATCAATATAGATGTACAGACGAAATGAAATGAAAATCTACGTTATTCTATATTAAAATAAGTTACAACTGTAAATATAAATCTTTTTATGTAAAGTTTTGGTTGAAATGAAAAAGTGTCACGAGCGGGATTCGAACCCACGACTTCTGCTAAATACGCCGCTGCTCTACCACTTCAGCTTGGACTTGGATCCACTCGGACACCAACTTCCCATCTCAACCTACCAATTTTCCCTCTTTTTGTCATTTTTCAATTTAAATTCAAAAGGTGGGGTTGAGATGGGAAGTAAGTGGATCGAAGTCACGATAGCTCAGCTGCATATCTAGCCGAAGGTCGTGGGTTCGAATCCCGCTCGTAGCAATAGGTTTTTCATTTCAACCAAAACCTAACATAAAATGATTAATTAATTGAAAGGTGTAATTTGGTCAATAGACTATTAAATATAATGGATTGAACTATAAAAATAAATAAAAGTACAGTACGGCTATGGTTAACAATCCGCCGGAAAAATGGGTAGAAGTTTTTTTGTATTAATATTATTACTATTATTTTAACAAACAAGCTTAGAAAATATAACTCTTACTAAATTCTAACAATTTATGCAGGGCATCTCATTAGTAACTGCTTGGAAAAAAAGACCGTTAAATATAATATCAAGTGAAATAAAAACATTTTTAATAATTAAAATATGAAATTAATTTTTTCGTGTAACTCTAGGCTTCTTTAACAAAGTTTACTCAGTTGAAACACTGAGAATTATTTAATGAGGCGATTATCTATTCTCTTGTTAATGTGGACAGACCTAAGTGTCTCAATCCGAATTCTGACAGAATCGGACATTCTGCTTAGAAATGGAATCTGTCTTCTCTGGCCTTCCTATTGCATAGAGAGCACAAGTTTTAGTTTGGACATTTATCTCTTGTTGGATTATAGTTGGGAGGAAACAACTCACATCTATTTTAAAAAACCAGCAAGCAAAACGAGACAGAGGAAAAATTCTAGCACTTTCAGACATATTAAGTAAGTTTCCATCAAGCGCAAGTTCCTTACACAATAGGACAATAGGAATCTGGATGCCTTATGGGCCTGTACTGGACATTTATCAATGTGCACGGTCGGGATACATGGCGTGAGTTTTGAAAGCAAAACCGGCCAATCTTCCACGTTATCTCGTGAAAATTCAATATTTGGGTTGAATTGCTGCGTCATGCCTCCCCAGGCGGAAAATCATGATATTTTCTGGTTAATAATTTCTGATGCTGTTATTTTAGGTAATCGGTGATTGCGAAGTTTCAGGACCCTGTGCGCATAGGAAATATGAAGCTTTAAAGAATATATAAAGATGAGGTCTATCGAGGATTCCACATAAATCATGTAGCTAGAGGTGTACCGCGGTTGGCGATGTACTTTTCGAACAAAATAACGTTCAAGGGATGTACAGACGATTTTAAATTACTTTGAAGACAGACTCAGTCCCAACACTGCCAAGGACTGTAACGATATTGCAACCTTATTATCCTTGGCAATGTTGGGACTGAGTCGGTCTTCAAAGAAATTTAAAATACTCTGTGAAAACCTTAATTATTCCAATTTATAGACATATTTAAGATTGTTTTGAAACATATATATAACTGTAGAATCAACTGTATAAATATGTTTTCATAATTAATAAAGGCCCTGATGAGTACCTTAAAAAAGGTCAAAAGCTTGTGTTAGTAACGAATGAATTTGTTTTTTCATCAAGTTTATATCGTGATCCAGAGTATTCGTGATTACTGTAAAAAATCAATAATCCGGTAGAAAATAACAAATAAACAGCACGATAAATATTTAGTAAAATTAAATCAAACTACCATTAATATATTTTAAAATTACGCACAGACAAAAACCAAACGACAAATATAAGGATATGGAGGAAAACAATTTGCCTTCTTATCACCCATAGATTTTTTATATTTTACTTTTACCATGGTAACAAATGAAGATAGATAGAAAAACGTATCGTGTCGCCCCCTAAGAGATGGTTAATATCAATCAAACTGCTGTCAACAAATGAAGATAAATTCCACATTGAAAAGGCCTTAAATGCTAAAAGATTTACTGAAATAAAAATAAAAGAATGTAAAGCCGATTCTGATGAAGCGTAGTTCCGTCTAACAAAAATGTTGGCATTATAAACCTATTAACGTATTTTTCTACTTTTAGACTTTTATCTTTTATCCAGTTGGTACATGGCCGATGATGACAATGGGTAAATGTGATTTTTGTTGTGAGACATAAGCGTTTCGGTTAAAGCCTTTAAGCCAAAGTTATCGATGGGACAGAACATGCGGAAAAACGAGTAAGCACCTCGAACCGGTGGGTACTCGGGGTGGGCAAGTCATTAGCTAGCCCTTTTTAGGCTGATCTCAATCTGCAGGCGCTATCAATGTTGCTGCCTAATCGACAATCGATGCTCTCATAGTGTGAACACCGGCCTGGGCTCAACGTTCCAATGTCCTTAGCAAGTTTGATCATCGGTGGAACTTAATCCATTTAACAGACAAAAAAAATCTTCCGCACACGTTGGAAGGACAATCATATTATTTTT
The DNA here is from genome assembly GCF_000648675.2 of Cimex lectularius. Taxonomy (NCBI): domain Eukaryota; kingdom Metazoa; phylum Arthropoda; class Insecta; order Hemiptera; family Cimicidae; genus Cimex; species Cimex lectularius. The sequence continues at coordinate 577,577 of NW_019394227.1, forward strand.
CATCCAAAATTGGTATGTGCCCTGAACCCCGATATTCTAAAATTTGTGAAAAGCTATATTTTTTCAATATTTAATATTATAAAAAATAGTATTTTTTGGAATTTCGCAATTCAGTTTATTTAGCTATATAGTGTCCCAGGACTCGTTCAGTTCAACTGGGGATGTTCTTACTACACTGAAAGGCAATAACGTGGCGATCCTTAAGATTTTTAATTATATGTTAGACAATCCTCCACTATTTTCTTACAACAATGTTTTGGTTCGTTTTAAAGAATTCGAGTTAAATTAAACCCAAATAAAATCTCCCACTTGTGTTTACTTATTCGTTTTTCTTTAAAGCTTTTTTCTACTATTCCGGTAGTTGAATTTTTTTAAGTTGTACCATTTTCAAATGTGTTTGAGTGATAGTTTTAAGAGATGCAGATTCGGCTAGATTTGGCATTGTTGGAAGAAGGAAAAACCATGTCATATCTCAGAGAAATCTCTTTCATTGTTTCGATTGTAGTCTATAAACAACATTCTACAGCTGTTGAGATCAACCGACGAAAGCCTGCCACTGTTCCAGAACTTGTGACAAGGCACAGAACATCTCGGTTAAGTTGCACAAGAAATCACATCAATTGGTCAGACCAAGATTGGACCAAATCTTGTTTTCAGACGAGCAAGCTTTTATTTGAGATCTTCTAACGGTCAAGAGAAAGTTTGGAGAACAGGAGAACGATATACCCCAACATTTTCACTCCGGAAAAGTATGGAGAGGTGGTGTTATGGTTTGGGCAGGCTTTAGCGAGTTTGTTTGGTTGAAGAGCATTGGTACATTCGAATGCTTCGAACCACCCTTGAAGCCCAACAAATATTCTTTAGATATTCGAAAAACTAACTAGTAAGTTTTGAACCTTAAAGAACCAGTCAAAAAAGACAAAATTGTAGAGCCGATCTTCATACTGTTGTAGCACGTAACAAACCTCTCTGGCATGGGCAGGCAGTTCTGTGGAAGTCGGACAAGCATGATCTCATCGAGGGGTTCCCTAACAGCTGGGCGATACTTTGAAGATTATTAAGAATTGTTATAAGCTGTTAATATGCCACTAATTGGCGACGGTTTTATTTTTTTACAAGACAATGCACGCCCCCACATCTTTGGTGACTACTTAGAAAGATCAACGTACGGAGTGGCCTGTAGTCCCGACTTAAACCCTATCGAACAAACACCTTTGGGGCGGGTTGTCCAAGGGGGTAAAAAGTCGCTCAGTGATACCACAGAATTCGCAGTAATTAAGAATGACGCTATTAGAGGAGTATGAAAATATTGCACAGCATTACATTCAAATCCTCATAAAATCGATGATACGTCGATTGCGAGCGGCTATCAAGCAAGAAGAGGAAATACTCCTTACTGAATTGAATATTTTCTTCATTGTTTATATAGCAACATTTCTAGTAAAAATTGTTTCACTCAGTTTGATCTTATTTTTTTAAATATCCTGTAAAGAACAAAATATAAAAATTATAACGAATGCAAATATTTACTAAAAAAACGAGGGTGGCCATTTTTTTTGCCTCTCAGTGTAGATGACCATTAAAGCATATTGCTCTCATATTAACCAGGAGTTTCGGGACTGATTTTGATACACGGTTAATGTTCCTTTCAGAGATGTTCAGGGAAGAAAATAAAATATTCCCCCCCAAAAACTATATTATCATATAATGATAATATTGTTCTTGTTATTTTATTATGTAGGTTGTTGTTATTTTTTATCTTGATCCATTCTATTCCATAGACGTAGACAACCAAAAACATTCATAAAAAGTAATCTTTAATATTCAGAAATCCTGAGATGCGGTCTGGTGTGATGTAGGTTTCAGAAAAACATTTTCTTTATCGTACCAACGTTTCGATCTTTACAGAGATCATCTTCAGGGCTCAAAGTGTTTACTTTCTGCGTAATTGTGCCATTCTTGCGTGTCGTGTTGTGGAACTCTCAAACGAAACGAAACGTTGGCACGATAAAGAAAATGTTTTTCTGAAACCTACATCACACCAGACCGCATCTCACGATTTCTGAATAATGATCGACTCACTAATCATCACACGTAGTCTTTATTTTTTATTTATTTATTTTTGGTTAACATTTTGTTTTTTAATATTTTATTGTTTTTTTGTATTTTAAGTCATTACAGCTGAAGAAGAGGAACGGGCAGAACCAGCACCCCGAAATCGATACTTGTTAAAATAAATAAAGACTACTTTTTATGAATGCGTGTTTTTAGTTGTCTTCGTCTATGAAATAGATTGGATTAAGATAAAAAATACATTCTCCCACACATCCTGTGTTTGATGAAGTCCAAGTTCACCAAAAATTGTACTCTCAATCGGGGGAATTTTCGAATCGAAGGTACAGGAAAACTCCCGAAGTAAGTAACCATGTAATCACCAAGTTAGTAGCATAAATGTCCCACTGCAAGTAAGCCAAAGTACGATACTTCCACTTAACGGGTTCCAAGCACACTATTCGTTGCAAGTTAGGTTTTTTTAACGAGGGTTCGTAACAGCAGAGGTTATATCAACCCTCGGGGTGCCGGTGTTTTTGAAAAAAAAACAACATTTGTAAGTATGTCGGGTTCGAATGCAGGGCCGCTGGATTCGAACCCGGAACCTTCACCTTACAATGATGAGCGCCGTGTCAACGCCTAAACTGTTACAGCCACCGACGCCCCATAGTTAGGTTATTTAAATCGGCACTACCGGGATAGGGGGAAATATTCCCGCGGTCCCATCTCTAGTCCTACTCGCATGGGAAATCAACCCCTGAACTATTTCTTATGATCACGTTCAATAAAAACACTGTTTATGCTCCCCACAACCACGCGATCAGAGTTGGACAAGCTCAGCAATGGTCGAAGTTGCTTGTCAATCTATCAGAAGTCCATCGCATTGAGCACCAGCGAAAGGTAGTTAAAAAAAGCCAATCTTTTCATTCATAACATAGAAGGCAGTTCGAACACGCACAGTATTATTTACCACTATTTATTATTACTCGTTAATAGAATTTATTATTATAAGTGCTATTATAATAGTAATAAAACGCATTCTGTGCCATAACATTGTTCTTCTTAAAACAATTTAAAATCTGACAGCGAGATCGTCTTCAGTGTAAAACGTCTTCTCAAACAGTGGGTAAAATGTTCTCATTAAAAATGTATTTAATAATTTTAAAAAAACGGTAAAAATGTAAAACTAGACTAAAAAATATTAAAAACGTATTTTTTGGTTTTTCGATAATGTTGTGTTCAACAGATTAAGCAGGGCAATCTAAAAAGGACTACCTGTACACATCGCACTCACACTTCCCCGCCAAGACTGATTCGATTTATAAATAATAAATTAACAGAAACAACAGAACAAAAAAGAACAATTAACAGAAAAATTCACCAATTAGCGCAAGTCAATCAGCTCCAGTACGTAATTTACACGCAAGAAATTTTTTTTCTTATCAAGGCGGCGTTTTATTAAATTTACTGCGTAGGTGGAACACTGTTCTGATTAAAATTGATTTACGCAGGCGTCGCTTGAACAAAAAAAATTCAATGGGTGTCCTATTTGTACAAGGGTTAGTAAAAAAATGACCGTTTCCAGATCTGAAGTGAATTTAAGTTAAAATTTTCAAACTATATTCAATCGTTGAAATAGTAGGGAAATAGGAATCGTATTAACCAAATTATTAAACATAAACTTCTAAAATCGTCTAAAGGGCTAGTGGAGATCAACCAGTAGTTGGTCGTTTCATATCATTTGGTCTGAATATGCTTACTATCGTATCATACGTGTTTTGACTTCTCATAATCTTCAGTGAATCAGAACAGCGGCGATAAGTTAACCAAATTGATCGGAAACGAACAAACTACAAATGAAATATACGATAGTATACAGCACACCTTCAAGAATAAAGGCAAGGCTCCATTAGCGTAAAACTTGAACGTAACATTAATATGACGCCACTTATGAAAGTACAAAACAACAATTAGAGGATATTATGACCAACCGGAAGAAACAAGCAAAACCAGCTCACTCTCCAAAGGACTTAAGTAAAAATCACACACCTGGAAGGTATCACACCCTAGAACAGCTGCATAACCATGCTGAAATTTCTTGGATAAACTAGACATTGAAAAATAACACCACAGAATATTACAGCAAGCTCGCCTTAAATGAAAACTCCCTATGCAGATCAATAGGCAATTATGATGTGAAGGTGATCGACCAGCTGTTATTCAACAATGTATTTGGTAGGATCGGTCCAATGAATGTTCTTGTGTTGAAACTACGCCAAGCTTACGGTTTTTTATTTCAATAAATAAACAGCACTTTTTACAATCTAATATCATAGACCAAATCAGGTTTACGTTACATTTCTGATTTTGTCGTGATATTAGTTTGTAAACAGTGCCGTTCATTTATTTATTAAAAAACATTGCATTTAGTGTAAAAAAATAAGAAATGATAAAAAGAGAGGAAAAGGCTTATACATGTTGATAAAAGTAAACAATTTTAAATACTGGCTGAAAATCTAGCACTAAGGAAGGTGAAATAAAACACCGAAAGCTTGGCGTAGTTTCAACACAAGAACAATCATTGGACCACATCCCCAATCCTGCCAAATATATTGTTGATTAGGCAATTATGACAAGCAGAAACCAAAAAAGTGGAGATATAAACGTATCAAAACTATTCTATCACAAACATAATGCATATAAAATTCACTAGTTTTCGTGGTCCGCTTGACCAATTAATATCTTTCAATTAATTAAGATTTAGTTGAGATAAAAAAGTCAATGTCACGTGCGGGATTCAAACCCACGATCTTCGGCTAGATACGCCGCTACTCTACCACCTGAGCTATCCTCACTATCCACCTTTTGAATTTGAATTGAAAAATGGCAAAAAGGAGAGAAAATTTAAAAGGCGGGGTTGAGATAGGAAGTTAGTGTCCGAGTGGATCGGAGTCACGATAGCTCAGGTGGTAGAGTAGCGGCGTATCTAGCCGAAGGTCGTGGGTTCGAATCCCGCTAATGACATTGACTTTTTATTTCAACTAAACCTTAATTAATTTAATAATGCATATAATTTACATTACTAAGTTTTCAACTCAACCGAAAACCTTAGAAGAAAAAAATAATTAATGGGAATAATTAATATGGCCAATTGGGGCCACTAAACAAATAAATGAAAAAATGTATATAGTTCGTTTATTGTATTAGCACTGTGATAAAATTTACTGAAATAATTAATTTATATCTACGTATGCATTATTTATTGATTCATATATCGGTGCATGTTCTTATTTATTTATTTACTTTCTTACTTACTTATTTAATTACTTATTTATTGGTTAATTAATTAATTCAATTATTCATTACACTATCAATTTAAATATTTTTATCTATACTAATATATAATCTACTCTGCTTTAAAAGTAGTTACGTATATTTAAATTATTTAATCTTATGACTACTGATGTTTATTTAATTTACCCTTTTATTTACTTAATATTTTTTTTAATAATTATTAATCTTAAGTGCGCAAAGCATATGCCAGCGGTTTTTTGAAATGTTTTTACCGCTAATTACAATTTGTAAATTGTTAAACATAAAAAGTTACAAGATATATCTGTAAAATGATATTAAGCCCCGTTGCCTTTTCGACTTATATAATGTTAGGTTGCACTTGTACACTGAAATTTTCAAATAATTGAAACAATTTTCCAATCCAAATGTATTCTCTTTCTGCTTATTCTGTAGGTGGTTTTTCTATACATTTTTTACATGAAACTATCTTGTATACTAAATAACTTTTCTGTATATGTATATTTGAATTGGTTTGTTGAAGGAAGATCAGTGTTACCTCACTTTCCCTACACTCTTTTGTTATGTGATATACTGTAATCAACTAAATAAACATTCCGACGGGGGTCCTATGGAGAAAAAATAGTTTTTTTTAAATCATAAGATTTAAAGTGCGTATTTATAAAATTATAGAAATCGAGCTGGTCGATAATGCTAAAATATGAAATCATGATTTCATGATTGATCATTTTATCATGTGACCACTCGTTTAGCTTGTTCGTGACAACGTTAAACAAATTAGGCAAAACACAAAGGGCAATAATTGGCATTACATGACATAAATCCGAAAGTACATGGTGTGTTTATCATTTTTTCACTGCGCTCTTAATTAAATAGTCAATTTATTTTATAAATATATTGTTTCTGAAAAAAAATTATTTTGTCCTAATCAATACAGTTTTTTCATAATGTCTTCTCTGTGCTGTGAATTTATTAAGGAACACCGTCAATATTTTACTAGGCACTAGGCACTCTCGACACGAAACGCAAGAATGGCACAATTACACAGAACACAAACACTTTGAGGCCTAAAGATGATCTCAATAAAGATCGAAACGTTGGCACGATAAAGAAAATGTTTTTCTGAAACCTACATCGCACCAGAACGCATCTCACGATTTCTAAATAAATATCGATTAAAGGTCACTAATCACCACACATTTTACTAGGGTTCCAACGGGTACTATGCATATGCCTCATACCCAACTCCGACATTACACCTTCACGAAGCTGATGCAGGTGTACCTTCATAATAAAAAAGAAGGAACGAGGGATACATTTGAACAACCGATGGACCTATCACCTCCTACAACAAAATTCCAATCCTAATCTCACAATCCATCCGCAACCTAAGGTGTTATGCGACTGGTGACGATGTATGGATGGTACAGGGGTAACTCAAGAGTACCAAGTGACTTGAGTAATCAACCTTACACCGGGGAGAGGGCTCCTTTGGTGCGGAACCTCATACCCATAACAATTATATTGATAAATCAAAGAACACAAAAACTATCGGGGGGAACCTGCAAAGGAAGACTCCCAAAACCTTATGGAAATTTAAGAGGGTTCATGTGCTCCTAGAACATGTCCCAAAAAAAAATTGAGGGAAGCTATGTGGAACCATCCTCCCAACATAGTGACATGAGACATATCAACAGGGCCTGAAAGCGCGAAAAATAACCGTAGTGTTGGAGGAATACCCAGACGAAGACAGCAGAGCAGGGCATCCTAGTTGAGATTTGGAGCTTCAAAATTTAAAAGCTCATGGAAACGGAACCCAACTATCCGCCAAGTGAATGGACAAACCTCAGGGTACGCTCCTAAAGAAACATTTCAAAAACCACTAGAGTGGCCATGTGGGTGTCGGATCCTGACATTCTGGGCATTACAGACACTCCCACTTCTCGGGCTGATCAAATCTCACAATCCAGGAATTAATACCGGGCAAATGAGGGTCGTCAGCCAGACAGTAATAAGCAAAGGTGTAACACTTATGGTAGTCATAATGATGCATCCTCTGGGGTCTAAGCAAAGCCAACTTAAAAATTTATCTTGGCTTTGCAATTATAACCATAAGGCCATCAAAAAAGCAGTAAAGACTGATTCTGAGGGTGCTTGAAAGCAAACCTCCAGCACAAGCTGCAACACTTACGCTTTGTTGTGTGGACAAGGAGAACCACAACGATGTAGCAACGATGGTAAAATGTAGATGGGCTAGGAGATAAGAGAAGAAAAATCATACATGACCACACGTAACAAAACATAAGAACAGGTGATTTAATTAAAAATGACAACAACGTCTAATCACAATTTTGGATAAAAACAAAGCCTTGCTGGGTCTGCAGAAACGACGTCGTCCTTTTGTAATTTATAAGTTACATGTAGAAACTTTATGTTTCATTATTTTGATAATTTGTTTTCCTATCGATCTAATAAGTTGGGGGATGTGATAGGAATTAAACTATTAGTAATATTAAAGTGTGAAAGTATCATAAGCGAAAATTAAACATGACAATTGAATCTAGTCTGAATCATTATTTCAACATACTTGCTATTCTTTCCTGATGATCGTTATTTTTGTTTAAATAGTAAACGCATTAAAAGTGCCAACTTAGCAAGCCACGGCTTTCTTCTCGTATAGGGAAAAAAAAGAGGTCATAAATTCTCTTTAACTATAACCATACCAATTATTCATGAAGGGCCATAAAGCAAGTCTCGTTTGGACCTTCTGCCTCTGCTTTAATAGCCGCGTTTGTTTGCTGACTTCCCGTCATTCTTGAACGAATATTTCAGATTTAATGGCTCTCATCGAACATTCAATAGGGGTCGGGCATACCCTGTAAATCCCGTTCTCTCCTCTCCCGAACCGAATTGGCAAATCAAACGAGGGAGGGAGGAAAAATGATTCCAGGATGAAATTTAATAATGATCCTGCCTGTTTTATCTGGCATTTTGTTCGAATCTAATAATATAACGAACTTTTGCACTTATTGGAAAAGTAATAACATTAGGAAACAAAAATTTAAAGTATGTTTTCTGATTTTTCGAATACGACCAAGAAAAAATGATCCAAGACGATAATTGAAAACTGTAGACTTTTTTCAATTATCTCTGAGTTAAATATTTTTAAAATATACTTCTAATGAGAAAAGTGGACCGTAAAGATCTGTGGACCCAAGGATTACCTTCATCCATTCAATTTGATAGTCACCTAGCTGCACTATGAAAGCACAGGGCATATCACACATATTGTGTATTCTACCGGATGTAACTCATAATGAGTTACAAGATGAGCAAAAAAGAAAGATGGCCACATACTGAAAAGGACTTTTTGAAAAACGATGTGAGAAAGTTTTTGAAATTTGTAAAATAACTAATGACTAATTTCTTAAATAAAATTTATTCTATATCATTTCTATTAGTTTTCTATTTTTTCTATATTAGTTCTATTTTTGTATGAAAGAAACAAAATTTATTTAAATTCTGTCATCTTAATCTAAAATTTATCAATGAATATTTGTAAATATTTTAAAAAAACATATTAGTAAAATTGCCTATGTTGTTTCAAGGAGTACGTTCAAAATAAGTAATAAACAAATAAATATTTAAAAAAGTGGGCCATCAAATTCAAATGTTGGCATAAAGAAGTATAGAAGTTAATATTTTAGTACATTGCTATATGTTCATTCCAGATTCATTTAAATCCACTAGTAATTTATTTATAAAATAAACAGCCTATTGTAGTTGTGTCTGATCATTTTGGTCTGCCAATCCTAGCTGATTTAGTCTGTCTGGCGTATTTTTCGGCTTTCAGTATTTCTCTTTCCTTCTGTCGATTATTTTTATTGCTGTCTCTGTTTTCGCATTTAATATTACATATTTTCGTCTAGTGAGTTTGTCGTGTCGATGTTTCGTTTTACAGTTTTGTTTGTCGCCTTTGTGCATGTTCTGTTTTGTTAAAACGTCCAGTTATGCTTTGGTTATGAATCGTTGAATTTCTAATTCATATCTTCGTTCATTTCAAAGTGACATCTTTTTCATCTAGAAATGAGCATTGCTTTATGGCAAAATTTGAGTAATATAAAGCAAGGGAGAGGCAAAAATGATCGGATAATCCAAACTTCAGGAGGATATCTCACAATTTAAAATATTTTATTTCTTAAACATTGTTCAAGCTCGAACCAGTAACAACCCCTTTTAATGGGGTTGAAATGGAGGGTGAAATCTTTATTATCAAAAGAAAAGAAAACTATTGTTCTTAAAAAAAACAACCTCTGAATACATGATAACATTAAACAATGATTTATCTACTTATGTAGGCTAATTTGAACTTCGAAAAAATTCTATGCACGAAGTAAGTGTGGTGTGTACAAAAAAAGAGAAGTAAAAACCCAACGCGAAAATTACAGACGGGTGGGATTCCGATCCGATTGTAAACTGCTTGATTAAAATCCTAAATCAATTGATTTGTAATCGGGTCGCAGTTACAAATGTCCTCAGTAAAATTCGATTGTATAAATTATAAAATGAGTTAGAATGAAACAATTAAATGGTAGGTACTTTTAATTTGACAAGAAAAAAAATCTTTATATGCAATATATACAACTTTTTCCAGGAAGGGGTGAAATGCAAATTTTAAATGTTAAACTTTTATTATGAAATTATGTACCATTTTATAGGATAATGCCTGATTTTAGAAACAAATGGTTAGAAAAATCAGCTAATAACTAAAGAGATTATAATACTTAAATGAGAAAAAATTGGAAAAATTAAGAAAAATAGAAGAAGAATTATTTTGAAAGAAATAGCAAAGCTTGACTTAAAACGTCATTAAACAAAACATTAATAACTTGTTGGGGCATTGGTGGCGGTTTAGGCGTTGACACGGCGCTCATCACTGTAAGGTGAAGGTCCCGGGTTCGAATCCAGCGGCCCTGCATTCGAACCCGAAATATTTAAAAATGGGCTTTTTTTGAAAAACACCGGCACCCTGAGGGTTTATACGACCTCTGCTGTTGCGAACCCTTGTAAAAAAATAACTTGTTTAATTTTTTAACGTGTTACTAATCCTTTTACTCTCTATAGATTGAAAAAAAATCAGTTCAATTTCATCCTTTCCAAGCCAACTAGTCGAGTGAGATAACAGTTTTTTTAAATTGTTTTCTTGGATGAAACTATAAATCTGAGTAAAATTGTCTTCGTAAAAGCTTAGTTTTTGTCAGGAAAATGGGCACCAAAGCCCGGGCAGATGCTTTGGTTAAGGATACGAAGGGTCCGATACATAGTTTTTGAGTAATAAAAATGTAAAAGGAATTATGTACCATTTCATAGGAGAATTTAGAAACAAATGGTTACAAAAATCAGCTAACAACTAAAGAAATTATAATACTTAAATGAGAAAAAAATGGAAAATTTAAGAAAAAATAGAAGGAAAATTATTTTTAAAGAAGTAGCAAAGCTTGACTTAAAACGTCATTAAACAAAACATTAGTAACTTGTTGTTTACCTTTTTAGTGTTACTATTCCTTTTACCCTCTACAGATTGAAAAAGAATAAGTTCAATTTCGTACTTTCCAAGCCAACTCGTCGAGTGAGATAATTGATTTTTTAAATTGTTTTCTTGGATGAAACTAAATTTGAGAAAAAAAATTGTTCGTAAAAGCTTGGTTTTATGTCAGGAAAATCTCGCCCGGGCAGTGCTTTAGTCAAGGATACGTAGCGTCCGATGCATAGCCCAAATCTTGGGTGTGCCGCGCTCTACCAGCTATTTAGACCACCGGATGTCTCGATCGAAGAAAAGGTATGACGGCTAAAGACGATCGTTTATTGCTCTCACCGCACTACGGAACCATTATTTAACGTCTTCCGTATGTAGTCAAACCCAAACGGGATGTAATGTACCGGTGAGCACTTAAACAGTCATGAGAAGGCTTCGGGCAAAAAGTCTCTAGACGTCCCTTCCGCATCGGGTTATCTATTACTGGAGGGCATCAAGTAGACTATTCGCAAATCAGCATCTCTCTTGGGCACTTGAACAATGGGGGCAACTCTTCACTATATGAGTGCCGAGTTTGGACTTCTCTTCACAGATCAGATCATCTCTATCAGATGACCGGGACCGTGTGAAAAGTAGACGTGGAAAACGCTTTGCTTCATGTGCCATTCGTGAGTCAAAGCCTTTTCAAAGACAATCAGTTATGGTGTGGTTGAATCGACGTCCATGGCCGTACCGAACTGATTATCATATAGATTGGATCTTTGCTCTAAGGTACATTGAGGGAGTTCTTCTGTGTGAGGTCCCATTCGCTCTATTTATTAGGGACAATTCCTTGTTAGTGTATGATAATTCTAGACCACATATAGTTCGAATTACCATCCATTACTTGTAGGATGTAGGGATTACTACAATGAATTGGCTAGCACTTTCTGTTGGCAACAATCCCACAGAAAAACTTATGGAACATGATGAAAAAGACCCTTAGTTGATAATTTTATGTGTATTTTGCAATATTTAGAGATAATCTTCAGTAAATGATCAAAAGGTTTATTGTTTTTGGTTATTAATATGTACATTTGTAAAATCGTGTGGCTTGCTCCTATAATTTTTTCATTGTTAAATATATTAAAACTTATTAAACTTCATCAGACCGAATATAAATTTCAGAATTTGCTGAACAATTAACATCATAGAATTCGGAAGATGCTGCTAAATATGGCTTTATTTCAACCATTAAATAGATAATAAAATTAGTCCATGTTAAAAATATAACATTATTATGGCGCAATAAGCTAGTTGCATTTTGTTTCCCTCTCTATTAAGATACCTGATCAAAACAATTTTTTATTTATTTTAGACTTGATGGTATAATTTAACACTGATCTTTCATGTAATATTGAAAAATTGCTTGTTTGGAAAGAACAAAGAAATCCATTTTTCCGATATCTCTTGTTGCGTTTGAAGAAAATGGGGGCTCATTGGTGATTCAGGTGTGGTGCTGGGTTACTAGTCAACATAAAACATTTTTGCCGTGGAAATATCGAGTTATCGGTTCGATTTGGAAGCCCGGCCGCGGAAGGAGACCCAAAGTTGATTTGGAAAACACCATCTGCCGCGAAGGATATATCACTACCGGCACAACTGGTCCTAAATTACTTTCTCGGCACGATTTTTCCATAACCGAAATACCCGTGTGCTAATTCAGCGTATGTGTATGTCTAATGTATATATCACAACACAATGCACATGCAAATAGTTTTGTTCAATCTTTAATATTAATAATAATGCTAGGTAAAAAAAAGGATGAAATGGATAAGAGAACGTAGCCTATTATCTGGCAACAAACATAGAAACAAACTCCATCCTTTACATAGATCGGTCATAAAATTACTAGGATAATATCGCACCTACCATTTCAGGATCAACGCAAGAAATTCGGACCAAGCAAGCCTAATGTTTTTATCAGTAGCAAAATTGGATCAAGTAAGAAGAAGGGCATAGACTCAATTAGATTCAACCAACGCTAGTTCTGGTCTTAAAATTCTTAATGTTGAACGAAATGATGAACAGACAGACAAATTAATCGAGCGCTCCTACCAAGTAAAATAATTATGATGGCGAAAAGAAGTAATATAAACTTACGACAAGTCACCCCTAAGGAATTTCTATCAATAGGTGGATGAATTCAAATCGTTACACTAAAATGTACGGTTACACAGGTTTCCAGTTCCATGAGGTTGGAATTCTCTTGATTACTGATTTATATATTTATATACATAAATACACAAGTGTAAAGAGTTGAGCTCAGTTTAGTCACAGGCAATTCCAGCACCGACAGGCCTCGAGAATTACTCACCGGCGGCAGACCTCGGTCATCCGTCCAGCCACCGAGGTTTGTATGCAGTGGTTATGATCAGCAAGGTCATTTCAGCGCCCAACGCAATGAGTTCCAAACCTATTCACACTATCATTCACTCTTAAATACATTCTTCTCTATTTACGAATGTTGACCTATCTCAACTTAGTTGCCTGGTTAACCTCCACCACTGTCATATGAAGAATTCTTGGCTGGTTTCACACCAGGCAACTTGTGGAATCAACGTCTCTTCCTAATAGAGTTCATTTCCATGTTAGAAACCAAAGAAGCAAGAGCATTCATGCTTGTTTGCCAGCTCGTTAAAATCGGGATATTATTTGAGTGCTCCTTCTCTCCAAACTCTACTTCTATTAATTTTGTCACAATATGTAATGTCTTCAATAAACAGTTCCAGATTGAAATTTGACGTAGAGACGTTTTCCATAGTGAATTCAGTTGAACTGGTGTGAAGCACGAATGCCGACTAGCGTCTTTTGAGCTGAGTCAACCAATGGGGATGAGAAGGTTAGCAACCTGCTGGCCATCCTCCTAAACCGAAGAGTTGACTGCGTTTGAAATGGTTCGGGCGTTTCTAAGCATTTGCTACCCAGGTTCTAACCACCCCGTTCAACTTAGTTAACTAATATAATTGCCTCGTGTATAAGAGGCCTAAATGATATACATAATCGGTTAAAAAGGTCTATTCAGAACCTAACAAAACGTATAAAACATATGTCACATCGAAAATAGTACATACTCTACGGGCGACATCCGGGGACGATGCAATCAAATAAAACAACTTTTTTCAGAAACTTCTTCAACTCAGATTTACATTATCATACCTTACATACAATAGAGAAAATTATGGATACACAGTGGAAACGGTGAGGGGGCAAAAAAACTCAACGGAATAAATATATACCAAAGCGACAAGCAATTAATCATCCCCAGTTCTGTGATTGGATATGTTGTTCCATACATTGTCTATACGGTAGATTTCTCCGATATTAACATGATTTTTTTCAATTAATTTTTTTTTGTTTTTGGGGTTCAACAGCAGAGGTCATATCAACCCCTGAGGCGCCCTGGTTTTGAAAAAAATTCAATTTATAATATGTTGGGTTCTACGTCAGGGCCGTTTAATTCTAGTCATGTTACGTCCATCACTTTCGAAATATGTTAAGCAATTAAGGTGAAGGAGTCTCAAATATTCAGGGCTGCTTGGCTGTCTATTGATCTATCCTAACTTTGAATCCTTTTTTGCGTGCATCTTGGGCACTGAGAAATATATATATAATTTATGTTTTTGACTACTCTGGCCTGTTCGGCTATGTACCGTTTGAGCTGAAAAGGAAAAAAATAGCTTTAAAGTTTGTTCGGTACGATCGAGCGACTGATTCATCACCTCGAAAACCTCAACGAACAATATCTCCTAACATATTTTTAGTGTCCCTTGAATTATGGATTTCTGGCTGGAGTTCCTTATTTCCCTACAAGTCGTACAGTTTAAAGATGTAACAGTACAACAAACAAACTTTGAATATTAATATATTGTTGACACGACCAGCTACAGGTTCATCACCTCGAAGATCTCGACAAAACAATCGCACAATTCAGAAAAATTCATTATAAATTTACTAAATTCACTATTTTTCATGGTCCGCTTGACCAATTAATATCATTCAACTAATTAAGGTTTTAAGTTGAGATAAAAAAGTCAGCATCACGAGCGGGATTCGAACCCATGACCTTCGGACTGATACGCCGCAACTCTACCACTTGAGCTATCGTGACATCGATCCCCTAGGGCACTAACATCCCATCTCAACCGCACCTATTGCGGTAGCCGAGTGGTTAAGGCGTCAGACTCTCGGCTCGTAGATCCCGCGGTCGTGGGTTCGATCCCCACCGTCGCCTCTGGACTTTTCTGACGCCTAAGGGGACCGGTGGCCGCAATTGAAAGAAATTGGCACGGCACTCATCAATGGAAGGGGCGGGATCGGATCTCAGCGACCCTGAATTTGGTCCCACCAAACCCCTTCAAAAATGAGTTTCTTCGATGGAAGAACACCAGTACAACGGGGGCTCAAGTTCACATTTGTGTTTCGAGCCCTCCCCCAAAATATGGAGCCAGGGATAAAGTATAAGCTGTACAGTTCAGCTGCAGTGCTCAGGAGGGAACTCCTCCAGTCCCTGGTATAAAAAAAATGGCGGTGTAGGATGAATAGGGGTTTAAATTCATTAAAGAAGGAGGTAAGGATTGTTTGGAGGTCATTAATAACCAACTAAATCAGAAATATAAGCTTGCAGGAGGTATTACTGGAAATGAGAATACTTCATTAGAATCAAGAGTACTGTTCGGGTGCATAGACATATCCCAAGACACGGTCTGTCACCCTGATTCTCTCAAACCAAAGCGGTTACTACTCACTTATTACCAAATCCTAAAATCCGAATAGATCTTGTTTCAGAGTAATGTGCGGCAATGAGTTCTGAGACAAGACTGATCCTGGAGACCCATAAGAGAGCATTCTTGGTCCCATCCTATATATCATTTATACTGCTGACCTTCCAATACATCTCAACACCAACCTTACAACCTACGCGGATGATATTGCAATTTTATCTCCTAACCCTAATCCTATTCAAGCGACCTCCAACTTGAGATCATTGAAGTGCAAACGTGGAAGATGAAACTGAACGAGGATAAATGCACCCAAACTGCATTGCACTCTAAACAATAGCCTTGTCCAGGTCTATAAGTTAACAGTAAAGAACAACTGACGTGGAATCTCCTCACAAGTTAAGAGAAAAGAACTAAAGACGATTTGGTCAACTACGAAGACATAGGGCAGAAATGAGGCATGACGATAAAGAACAAAGTAACTCTGTACAAATCTTACACGTTTTTGAGCATACAGAGCGGAATTGTCAGGAACCACCAAGCATTCTAATCAAAAAGCGTTTAATGAATTTTCCAAATACCACAACGACTTTAACTATCGCTTCTTCCCGCTTTCTAAAGTTCAAATACAATATTTCAAGACATCCTAACAATACTGCTCAAGCCTTCACCATTACTTCCCATGAATCCTCCACGTCGCCTAAAACGACGATGCCTTAGCCTAGTGTGCCATCATTGGCTGTACAAATAAATATTAAACAAAAAAGTTTTATAAGCAAAATCAAAGAAATCTAATTCAATGGAATAGTTTATTCTTCTTTTTTTAATTATCTAATTGAACTACCTCATTGCCCTTAATACTAAATTTTACTTCAATAAATCCATGGAAAAAGTTTTAAACAAACTTTTATAAGCAATATCGTTCAACGGTCCCATTTGCCTTCGGGGAAGATTGAGAATTACATTCAACGGGTTTCGAAAGGATATTTAATGGGTTCCAGTCGATTTTGTGTTAGGTCCTGGAGTATTCATGGAAAAGGGAAATAAAATGAAGACTTGGCTTTTTTTCACTACACCCTAAATACTTATGCAAAGAGATTTTTTTTATCTATCCGAAATTATTTTATCCATTTATTTCCTTAATCTTACAGTTTTATTTTATTTATTTGTTAAATTTATTTTATTTTATTCTTTGAGGGGTTTGAGGTTGGTTAAGAGAAAAGAATACTTTTTTCATTTAAGTTGAATATCCAATTAACTGGTGGCGACGTTGACCTTTGTAGAAAATTGAAAATAATTCGACCCTTTGTAACTTTCCTCGTGGTCCCTGGGCTGTTGAACCATCTAAAGGTCTGTCAATATGCAAAGTTGTGCAAACAGATCCGGGCAACTTTCGGGAAAACGGTTTTGAAAGGACGTAAACCATCATCACAATCGAATCTGTCCAGCTTTCACCATACTCTGCGTACAATTGTCACCTTTCTCGCTCTACATATATTTTAAATCGATTGCATAATAACCAACACAAAATTAAATCAGCGTGATGTTTTTTTTTTCTTTCTTATTTAAAATATGTATGACTTATGCAAGAATGATAATTATACATCAGTAATCCTAAACTAAAGCAAAACAAAATTACTTGTTACCTCATTTTATTTGACATGACATACATTTCAAACAGGCCCTTGTTTAATGGATAATACATGCTAAATCAATTAAAATAATTAAAGTTGATATGAGATTAAGAGGTTTAAAAGATTTTTTGAAAAAACACTCACCTACAATTAGTTAATACTAACACGCAATGAATGAAAGGTGAAAACAACTCATACCTAAATATAACAGAAAAATATTAATAAGAATAAGAGAATTTAAAGAAAAAAATAAAACTATTACGCGAATAATCACAAATCAGCGTATAGAAACCGTGGACAGATTCTTATTCTAGGCTAACAATTTCGGAAAAATTTTGAAAATTGATCACGGCTTAAATATTAAATTTGCTGCCTAGTTTCCTTCAATTCTTCAGCAAGAGGCCGCGCGTATGTGCCCAGCATGTTCAGAAAGGTTGCTCGATGTGTCCGACCTAAATGAGTGTTGCAATTCCTTGGCTCCATATAGAGAGCGCGTAGGAATGCCACCCGATATGAGAATTGTGATTGAGCACAGCAGCGAGTATTTGGCCCCAATCTCCCAATTATTATTATTATTATATATGTAGTGCTTTATAGAAATCACTTTTTCAGTCCACGAGTGAGTGAATGTATTTATTAGCGTGAGTGTGCACAGTGAGAGGGCCGATGAAGGAATGTTGACAGCATCAACCCTCAAGTACTTTAGTAACATATTAATTATTTCTGTTACTAGCCAGTTATATAATATTCGTATAGGGTGATAGAATAATATCAAGTACTTCACCATCCTTACTGAGCGAATAGTATAATACTAAAAAAATTATGAGTGAGAGACTTGAATCTAGAATCTAATAGTGTTGGGGGCTGAGTTGATCTAGCTGTAGCAGCCCTTGAAACCAACCTCGCTGACTGGACGGTAAGTCCGTCAACACCCGGGGGGTGGATGATCCTCAATGGCTGCCGGTAGTTTATAGTAAATGTTAGACTTGGGAAAAACTGAGAAATGATAGGCTCCACACTGTACATGTGCGCAGCTCAACTAATTTCGCATCCATAATAAAAATAGTATATTCTTATTTCTTTTCAGGCAATTCCGAGTTTCCTTTTGATCATCCTTTTCTTTTGTGAGAACCGTGATAATTTGTTGCTGGGGTTCTTCAAGGCTGTATCCTAGGATCTATCCTTTTCGTTGTGTATACGGTTGTACAAAATACCTCGTACAAAGTACGTAAAAATGGTTCTCTACTCTTTCTCTTGGAAGAAATTCGAAACCCATTTGAAAATCAGTTCATAAAAACGTTAGATTGATTGCCAGTCGGTCAACTGGTTACTGTCACATTTTTTCGTAACATTTTACAAAAATTTCATTAGTATTTTTCATAGCATAAGAATCTACTTTCACGGATAAAAAAATGAAATTTTTGGTTTCTAAACGAGCCTATATAAACCAGTAATCAGATAGCACGTTATTAAACAAAACATATTTTAGATAATTCCTAGCTTCACCTCGAAATTCACCTTTTTAAATGTCTCAATGTCCGATATTGACAAAATTTTGACAACAGAACATGGTTTAACACTAGCAAGAATAATGAATTAGGAAGAAGAAATACAGAAAATGATATTTGGACAATAAATCAAATGCTAAAAATTCAAAAAATCTCCCAAGTGTTATATTAAATGCTATAATTTTTTAATATGTTCTTTAAATTTTAAACTAATTCTGACTTTTAAAGTAGTGTTTCTAATGATTTCTATCCAAGAAATACATAAATAGAAAAATAAAGCCTTAAATTTAAGATAAGACTAAGTTTTGAAAGACAACTTGACCCAATTTTGTTATCAAAGTATATAAATATAGCAGTTTATTTGTGTTTTGTCAAATAAGGTCTATAAATTTATTGTAGAAAAACTGTTGACAAAAACAATTTACTTAAATTTACGAATAATATGTTATTTTTTACGTTTTACTTTTGTTATGAATCTATATTCTATCTACATTTTTCCAAGCCATGTTTGCCATTAAGCTTTTACGGCAATTATTTAGATTTAGCCGACAATCTAGAAAGCATAAATCCAGTAGGGATAGAGGGTTGTCAGAGGGAGATAAATTATCAAGGAAAAGTAAATCCCGTCAAGATTTATTCCTTGTGTACCGTTCCCGGATGATTGTGCCGTTCACACGTATACCAAAAACATTTTTTTAACCTAGAACAAAACGAATTGAATACAGTCCACGAAGAGGAGAATTTTTCTCCCGATACATATACTAAATTCAACCACTGTGTTGACCTAAGTTGCCTGATGACAATTTTGTTGGTTTATTATTTATTTACTGCCTATTGGCCGTGCATGGAGAATATTTAAGGCAAAAGTGGCGAAGATTTATGACGAATGTTCAACCCGATGCTAATTCCTGCAAACTTCAGAACTAATAATAGCTCTAAATCAGAGACTTAAACTTTCTCCTAGATGCCTTATCTCCATGATTACTTATTGTTGTTTCTTAACACTGAGGAACCAAACCCAATAATATTAATTAACAAGAGAGTACAAACGAGAAACTAAACCGAAGAAGTTGTGAGGCAAAATTAAAGTAAGTTTATCAAAGGGAAATTAGATATAATAATATAATTGTATGTAGTTTCTTAATTAATTCTGAGTCTAAAAAGTAAGTACTGTCAAAATAATGCAAAAGTTTACTCAGATTCAATTTACGTCCAGATAAATAAACACTAAAAGCGCATGCTGAATACACAAATGTTTAATTTACAAAAATTAACCACCTTGAATATAAATTGACCAAAAAAATGTATTTTTTTAACCCTTTACTTAAAAATTTATTTTTGAAAAATAAATGTTGTTAATTAATACAAAATCGTAAAAGATAGATTAATGTAGTCCAAAACAAATCATATCTCTAAAATAAGATGGCTGGCGTCAGCATTTGGTCCTCCGGGCCGGATATAAACCAGCGACCTATGGATCTACAGTCCGCACACAACCTGGCGCCAACATATATATTGAATTTTGTTAGTCTACAATTTAACGCACCTGTCATATTCTGTGTTGTCCTCGTCGCATCGTTCGTCTTTCATCTCTTTCCAAGATTTACCGTGTTTGCACGTCGTCACCAATACGATGTCTCTCTCGTTGTGCAGGTGGTAAAGGGAATTTCTGGTTTCCGAGCCGATCCCGTGGACGTAACGTTTTCCTTTAAAAGCCAGGAGGAACTTCTTGTTAATCGGAAAATTGTTTGTCGCAACGAATCCCTGCTCTCCGCCCTTCTCCGGGTGATTCTGAAATTTTAAAAAACATAATTAATTTTTATTAAAATCATAGCCAAATAATGAAAATAAAACGCTATTTTTAACTCTATAATAAATCATAGCCCAAAAGTTCTGAATATTCACAAAAGGAGTATCGAAATAAAGAAATGTGTCTGAAGTGAGGAGATCGAAACGATAGAGAAAATCAATTTTTTTAAATAATATAACAAATATAAATTATATATCATTTAGAACGAGCAATCATGTTTACTTTTATTATTCATTTGAATTCATTTTATTATTTTATTTATTGTATATAAAGATTATATAAATATTATATACATATTATATTATAAATAATTTATAACAAGCAATTGTGCCTTCTTTTTTTATCAAGAAATTTCCAGTTTTTGCACAGCATTCGTTGTACACATATATATTTTTTAAATAAAAATATATTAATTAATATAAAAGTTCTATAGTTCTCTTGTTTCAATATTTCTTATATGTGATCACCAGTTAACCGAACTGGAAAAAAATCAAGATGTTAAACTTATAAATGTAAACATTACTGGTGTAAGAAAGAGTGAGGGGAGCGAGTCCTCTTTCTCTCTCTATTTCTATTCTTCGATGTAAGAAATGTCCATGAGACCTAATTTTGCGGGCTTCACACACACACACACACACACACACACACACACACACACACACACACACACACACACTTTCTCACACTTACTCACTCTGACTCTCTCACGCCCCTATGACTATCTATCTATCTTTCTCTCTCATTTCATACAAAATGAAATGTTCATTTTGTTAATGAAGAAGCAAATCGATTTTGCTTTTAAACTCATGGCAATGGGCATCATTAGATAATTAATTCAAGATTTTTTTATTTGTTTTAATATTGATTATTCAAGAAATAATCCAAAAGATATGATAATTACTGACATAAACAATTTACTTTTAATTTAATAATTTTCAATGATTAATCCTTTGGCCACATTTGAAAAAGTTTTGTTATTAGGTTTGGAAAAAAAAATTCCTATTAGAGCAGAACTACATCCATTGAAAGCTTGATAAAGGAAGTGGATGTTTTTCTTTCCTCACAAATTGGTCTTATCCCTGATTTTTTTTAAATTAATATAAAATGCTGTTATCAATTATATTGAAATAATTATTACCAACTATCCACTACTTTTAAACATTCAAGCCATTAAAAATTACAGAAAAGATTGATCAAGTACTTTCAACTTTTTGTTTTGTTATATCAATATCAGCTTTTTGTTACTAATATGTAATCTTCAATTCTTCAATGTGGAATGGGACTGCCTAGACTGACAATTATATATTGAGTCTGCCCAATTTTTTTTTAGCTTTTGTTTTAATGATTTTTTTTTTTTTTTTTTTGTAATTTAAGGTACTTATTGGGAAAATTGTTCGATTCCCATGGAGTCGGTTGAAATTTCAGCCCAGTCGTACAATTGTGATCATACTTTCCATATCAGTAAATAATACTATTAGCATTTTTAATTATGTGATTATGTAATATTCTAGTTCCTTAAGTGTGTGTGTGTGTGTGTGTGTATGTATGTATGTATGTATGTATGTATGTGTGTGGGGGGGGTTATGTATGTGTGTGTGTGTGTGTGTGTGTGAGAGAGAGAGAGAGAGAGAGAATGAATGAATGAACAAGGAGTAAATAAATGAGACACTCTTGCTCTCTCTCTCACTCACTCCCTCCTTTCTCTACCACTTTCCGTTTTATCTCTCTTTTTAAAAAAATTAAAAATAATTATTTTGTTAATGAAGGAGCAAATTGATTTTACTTTTAAACTGACATCATTAGATAATTAATTAGTGATTTTTTACAACCACTATCTAATACCTACAATCTATTGAAAAGAAAATTTAAAAATTACACATCATAGCTAAATTTTTGATTTTAACTACATGAATAAGGTCGGTGTACGAATATCAAGTATTCCACCGACCAAACGGAATGAGTGTATTGTATGGATGTATTTATGTGTATGAATGTATTTATTTGTATAAATGTAGTGTTTGAAAGTGTAAATTAGTTATATATTACAAACAAATATTATAAAGACAAGGATGAGTCACTCTAGACTGCCATATTATTTATGCATGACTTCTATACAACTTCTTTTTACAGCTTATGTTTTAAGATTTTTTTTTGTAATTTAAGGTGCTTATTGAAAAAAATTTTCTATTGCCATAGAGTTGGTTCATATTTCAACCGTCGTACAGTTGTGATTATGTCCTCCATATCAGAAAATATTACTAATAGCATTTTTAATTAATGTGAGTGTGTGTGTGTGTGTGAGAGAGTGAGAGAGAGAGAGAGAGAGAGAGAGAGAGAGAGAGAGAATGAATGAATGGACAGTCTTTTTCTTTCTCACTCTCTCTCCTCTCTCTACCTCTTTCCATTTTAAAATAAAATAAAAATATTTATTTTGTTAATGAAGAAGCAAATTGATTTTACTTTTAAACTGGGCATCATTAGATAATTAATTCATGATTTTTTTACATTTTTTAATTAATCTGTTTGAAAAAAATTAAAATTACACATCATAGCTAAATTTATGATTTTAGCTACATGAACATTATAACGACACGGATGAGACACTAGTTTGCCATATTATTTATTTATTCACCTTCTTTTTACAACTTTTGTTTTAAGAATGAATTTGTTTTTGTATTTTAATGTACTGTTTTGGGAAATTTTTTGATTCCCATGGAGTCGCTTCAAATTTCAACCCTGTTGTATAATTGTGATCATGTTCTCCATATCAGAAAATATTACTCCTAGCTTTTTTTAATTGTTCTGTGATTATGCAATATTCCAGTTCATTTAAGTTTTTTCATTTATGTTTTTGGGCTGCATCGTTTATACCTTTGCTGATTAGATGGAATTTTAAATCATTTCACTTTTCTTATCTTTGTAGCATTCTTTTTCTTGTGTACTTTTAAGAGGTTACAATTTAAGTTTTTTTTTGTAGTGTTATTTATTGTTTTTTGTTCAATACATATATATACTTTTCTTAAGAACAGCTCAGTCCGACTCACTTTATGAAAGAGTGGTATGGATATGTCAAACCCAGGGCGGATGCTTGTGACCGACATGCTCGCTTTAGCTAGAATCGCTTCACCAGTGTCAAATCCCAACTCCTCCTCAGCATAATCAGGCCAGGTGCCCGAATACAAATTGAATATCAGATGGTTTTTACCACCGTTCCAGTACTTCAGTCTTTGCAGTCTCGAAGGAACATTCCTGACATAGTCGGAAGACAGATTATCCCTGTCCAGGGTGTCGATGGCAAGGACGAACAGGCAAGCAGCAGCCGGGTCAGGCGTGTAATACCTCGACTCGATGATAACATCAAGAACCCTCTGATACACGGGGCTGGGTATCAACGGGACTTCGGAAGACTCATCGCCGACAGGGTATACGTAAACTTTAAAATCTTTGGCACACCTGCTGAAATCGAAACAGGTTTCCATGCGACACTTTTGGTTGACGATGCCCTTCCGGAGAGTACGACTGCCACCGACACGCCTGACATGGGGCATAGGCTCCAAATCCTTCTCGAACAAGTGGTCGCTCCAGACGTCGACAAACGAAGGAAGCGTGTCCACGTCGAATGGTATGTAACGTTCACTTTTCAGCCTATATCCTCCGAAATAGCAGTAGGCGAGGAACGCACATGATAACAATACCAACAAATAACGCTTCTTCGCCTGCATATTCCTTCTTCACCGGAGTATAAGTCCCACTAGGAATTTTTCAACATTCTCATGTCACCAATCTCTCCTGTGCAGACGTTGGGCGTAAACTCGACGTCGTACAGCTTGAAAATAAAAACCCGCACGTTTGCCCCATCGTTCCGACCGGCTCGGGGACACTAGAACGAGGATAAATCCGAAGGAGTTGCTCGCGATTCGAACGATACGATACCGACTGTCCGCCTCCCTGCACCGCCGACGGACGACATCGTACACTCAAACCGAACACAAGTCAGATTGACACCGTACACTGACACTCAACACTGTATAACAAAGTTTCTAGAGTTCCCTTCCTCTCTCCGGCTCTCCTGCACTCTGGCATAAAAACAATGAATTATACTCTAGCCCAGCATACGCCTGCCATCTATCAGACCTTTACCTCACTTGACATCCACAAGATACAAACTGGCAATTACAAATACAGACGATTCTTCATAATTCGAAATGCAAGGGAACACAAAAATAATTCGAATTATCAAAAGGAAAGAAAATCAAATTATTAGGAGTTGATATGTATTTTATGTATTTTTACAAATTATTGATTGAATTCTACATAAATGGCAGTTACAAATACAGTCGATTCTTCATAATTTAAAATGCAAGGGAACACAAAAATAATTCAAATTATCAATAAGAAAGAAAATCAAATTATTAAGAGTTGATATGTATTTTATGTATTTAAATATATTATTAAATTATTGCTTGAATTCTACATAAATCATCATAAAAATAATGAGAAAGTGGAAATAGATCAACTCCAAATTTGAACGTTGTTACGTATTATTAAAAAAAATTCGTTGTAGTATAAAGAATTCCAATTCTTTTGAACTGTTCCATTTAGTGGCCATTAATTAATGATTATTTGAAGATCATGAGATGCAATCTGGTGTGATGTAGGTTTAGAAAAACATTTTCTTTATTGTGCCAATGTTTTGATCTTAATTGAGATCATCTTCGGGTCCTGGGATTTATAATCATTGTTTAAATTATACAAATATATGGTGGTTAGTGACCATTAATTGATAATTATTCAGAAATTGTAAGATGCAGTCTGGTGTGATGTAGGTTTTAGAAAAACATTTTCTTTATCGTGCCAACGTTTCAATCATTATTGAGATCATCTTCAGGGCTCAAAGTGTTTGTTTTCTGTGTAATTCTGCCATTCTTGTGTGTCGTGTTGAGAGTGCCCCTTGTGGTGATTTCTATGTTTAAAATGTTTCTTTTGAAATGTATTGTGGCTTTATGTATGTCGTTAATTCTGGTGTTTGGCTGTGTTAGTGTGACATTTGTGAAGTTAAATTGTTTTTGATGTGAGTAGGAAATACTTTGTGTTGTCTACATTTCAACAAAAAAGTCCTCTGGTTGATAGCCGAAGCAAGTTTCTTCTCCTTGTTGGCGATGTCCTTCAGAATACTTTTAGCTTCGTGTCCATATGTAGTTGAAATTTGTTCATAGAATCCCGTTCTTCGTTCTCATGTAGAAATGTGTGGTGGTTAGTGACCATTAATCGATAATTATTCAGAAATCGTGAGATGCGGTCTGGTGTAGGTTTCAGAACTCATTTTCTTTATCGTGCCAACGTTTCGATCTTTATTGAGATCATCTTGTTTTCTGTGTAGGTGTTTTGTGTGTCGTGTTGAGAATGTCAGTGAGATATTGATGTTTTATGGCCTAATTAATTTTTTAATAATTTGTTTATAAATCCCAGGAACGTTGGCACGATAAAGAAAATGTTTTTCTAAACCCTACGTCACACCAGGCCGCATCTCACGATTTCCAAATAATCATCGAATATCGGTCACAATTCACCACACATGTTGATTTATTTTGACTTTTTTTTTTTTTTTTTTTTAAATTTGAAGTTGTATGTAATGAAATATTTTTCACAAATAATGAATATCCAACAGTATACCTATATATGGCATTCATGTATTTGATAAATTGAATAATACATTGTATTGTAAAGTTTTTCTTTTTTTTTTACATTGGCAATGGTTTACATTTACACTATTCAACAAAAGTTAAATTTAATTACTGGAACAATTGGTTGATTTTTACTGTTTGTTAAGTTAAAAATAAACAGGTAATAAATTATAATAACAATTTTATAATTTTTCTACACAGGGATCTATCTTCTTTCATTTCATGTCCAAAATTTAACTCTACATTTTGTTGCAAAAGTTGTTTCAAAGTCACACATTGAAAAAATGTAACTTTCTTGGCTGGTATCAGCTGACATATTACTTTCCCAAAATTAGATTTCTCTGTCCTACTGATCTACATGATGATTCAAAAAATGAATTTTAAGTAACTAAAACAATTGTTTCCTGGATGTTTTCAAAGAAATGGCTAAATTTAAAATATCAGCCGTCTGTGATCATAATCATTAAAATAAATAGTATTTTAATCAATTAAGCTAGATAGGATCAACCAGGGTGATTGGGTAAAAACTCGAACCCAATAAGTACACTCCTCTTAATTTTATCATATTTTTAAAAATTGATTGTTAATCGTTGTTTATAAAAATTATATTGTTTAGGTAGCAATTTTCATTAATCCAATATTGAAAGATGGCAGTGAGTAGTACTCAAGACGTCATCAATTGATGATCCGTTGGATTTGGGATGGCATTGTCATCAAGATGAAATGCCCAGAAAAAATATTTGAAATTGCTTCAGAATACCAATAAAAACTTATTTAAAAGTTCAAAGACTAGGCTGTTTGATGATGACAGGAGCATTTTCAACTGCACCCACCTTAGCACTTCAAATCATAACCAACACCACACCTCTACACATTGAGGCTAAGGTCAGAGCTAATTAATCATTAATCAGCTGCTTCAGATTAATTAGTGAAGGCAGCTGGAATCATAAGTGCAATAACATAGGTCACTCGAAAATCTTAATTAAAGTAATCTTAAATTAAGTTAACTATTGGTTAACGGCCAATTATTAAACGTTAATGATAAAAAGATTAAAACCCCTTCAGGGAAAAAGTACTTTCAGGTAGTCACCCCTTGTAAATATAATTATAGTTTTGATGATGACCATCGCAACATAGACTGCTATACAGATGGTTCACTTATCAAAGGTAGAGGGAGTGGTGCAGGAATCTACATACCTAAATTAGGAATCAGCATCTCCTCTCTTGGCAATAACACCTCCGTTTTTCAGGCGGAAATCTGGCCATTAATGTGTGTTGTAGTACACTTATGGAAAATAAAATTAAGGGAAAGATATTAGAATTTTTTCTGACAGTCAGGCTAGTCTTAGGTCATTACAAAAAGATTTGTCAACCTCTAGACTGGTGGAGTAAATTGTAGTTCTTATCAATAGGAATTCTTCCAGGTTTACCATACCAGCACATAAAGGACACCATGGGAATGAAGAGGCGGATAGCCTGGCCAAAGAAAGCTCTAATACTGCCTTTGAAGGGCCACAACTGGTATTACCTCACTCTATGAGCACAGTGAAAGAGTGTTAAAAACTGGGGTATGAAACAATTCCTTAAGTAGTGGAATCTATCCCCCGGACACAGGCAATAGAAAGAGTTTGTTAAGGTGATCAAACCAGCAGAATCGAAATGGTTATTCTCTATCTCAAGGAAGGGAATTAAGAGGCTGATAGGCATTCTGACAGGCCACCGCCCACTGAGAAGAAACGGCAAGGCACTACCTCGCAGAGTGTGATAGGTATGCTAGGTCTAATTTTGAAATCTCTGAAGGAGCAGACATCCCCAAATCACTCCCCAAGATAAAATGGTCCAAAATCTTGGGGTGTGTGAACAAGTCCAAGAGATTATGCAGGACATGTGAGCCGACCAAATCCCGGAACTTTTAGGGATGGGGTACGAGTCTACCCAGGCATTTAACCCCTCGAGTCTTNTGAAGAGTCGTTGAGGCGTCATCGATTGTCGATCCGTTTGGTTCGAGCTCTTCATCACAGAATACCAATAAAAAAATTATATACAAGTTTATTTATTATAAATGGAATATAAAATAAATTATAATGACGTGTAAAGTAAGGAGTTACTATAAGGATCGTTCTATGAAAATGTGATTTTAATGTTTGTGATTGATTTTAAAGGATTTATTATACCTTCACTAGTTTGAAAACTAAATTTTTAAAAAAAGAGCGAGAATAGACGGAACAAAGATATTTAATATAGACAAAACCATTTTATTAATTGAGGGCGAATTTGTTATCCGTTTACGAAAACGGCGCTCGGACATACTAAACCTGCAACACATTCAGGTTCGGCAAAACTGTATCACAATTATTTCAGGAGCGAACGTCGAGTCATGATCTGAAAATTTATATTAAAATCTTTTTAAATTATTTTAAATTATTCCGAGGGTATGTAAAAATTTTACTTTATGACACATTGACCAGGTTTTGTAAACTTTTGTCATTTTATGAATTTTGATTTTAAAAATTCCTTCGGTGGTTATTTATCGAATTTTGTTCGTGTAATTTCGCATTAACTTATCAAAGGCAAGGTAGGTTTTGATTACTGTCTGCCACAAAGATATTCGTGCAAATAGAAATAGAGCCATCAAAGTTTGCTGTCGATATAAAAGGATGTGAACCTTTTATTTGGCATTTCCGGTGTTGCAATGTCCGAAAAATCTCAAGACTTTCCTATTCTTCCTTTCCCATTTTGAATAGAAACTCTGTGATAAAAAGAATAAAAACGATACCGATCTGTCGTCTGTGTGTGTTTCCACTAATTTTAAAACAGATTGGATATTATGTTTTGCACAAAGAGATGTTTTGTTAATTTACTGTGATTGACGTCAATATCTTGTTTAAAATGAACCTTCTTCTGTGTAGTTTCTATTCCCGCTTAATTAATTTCTTCAGTTTTTTCTTTATTTTTTAATTATTATAAAAAAACTATGTTTCACGAAAATGGGCATTCAAAACAGTTAAATAGGGGGAACGTGGAGCACCCCGAAATCGATATTATTTTGACTACTTTTATAAAAAGTGTGTTTTTGGTTGTCTTCATCTGTGGAATAAAGTGCGTCAAGATAAAAAATGTAGCAGATATAGTTTTAAAGGGTTAATTTTTAAACTTATTATCCAGTAATTTTTTATTATGTCTCACTTAAGAATAGCATTTAAACTATGTCTTATTTCATTATAAAGACGATTGGATAATAAAGTGGTGTTTTTCTAGAAATATTTTTTTTTAATTATACTGCAACCAGGCACACTAAAACCGATCATGGAAAATGGGAAATCGACGAAACGTGACAGACCCAAACAGTGAGAATAAGCGGGTCAAAATGATCGGAACATACAACAGTTTGGATCTATTATTGAGTGATTAAAATAATCAAAACGATTATTCAGAATATTGATTTTTTTAATAAATGAAGAAACTGGAAAAAAAGGACGAAATAATACCCAAAACGTAAGCCTTAAAAAACATACAAAACTTTATTAATTTGATACCAATTTCAATTTTGAAGGACCAAAAATTTGTGAAATTTATTGCAGCATATGACCCAAGATTTTCCTACAGCAATTAAACACCTAAATTCTTTAATATACCTACTACATAATTATAAACAATGACCAAACTTAAATTATTATTATTATTGTTTTTGTACTTTTTGAAGAGAATTTTAAAATATTTGGTAATTTTATTCATTTTCCCATCACGAAACAATTAAAATAAATCTTAATAAGATCAAAATTATTTTTAATTGTCATATTACTCTTATTAATTTAGTAATCTTAATAATAGTATTTACCACTGGTATAACCGTTTAATCATCAAATCAACCACATTATTTTTAATGCTTTAATATAATGTTTAATAAAACCCGCAACTGAAACTGGAGAATCAACAAAACGTGAGAAACGTGAAGAGTCTGGAGAATGCCTTGAAATACATTTATATAAATAAACAGCACGTTGAAATAGCTTGATATTATCACCCCCCCCCCCAAAAAAAAAAAAAAAACACGTAAAAGCCTAATTTTAGATAAAAGTGAAAGTTCAATATTTTTCAATTTAATAGCACGAAAGTGCTGATAAATCAAGAAAACCTCCCACTAAAAAATCAAAATCAGTCAAGAATACTTTGTTGTTTTATTGTTATTGTTGTTGTTTTTTCCATTTAGGCTAGAAAATAGTGTGTTTTAATTATAACCTTTGAATTACGATCGTGAATGCTGATTATTCTGCAAGGTCTAGGATAAATACTAAAGAGAACATCTACTTCCGCAAATTATTAAAAATAGTCCGATATCGGAGTACATAAATTACACAAAACATGAACGACCTGATTCCTTTTTTAAACACAATGTCCATTTTGAAACAATAATACAATCGTACTATCTAATTATTACGTCAGTTGGCAAGGATATTCGTTAGTCCTTTTAAAGTACAAAATTATAGTTTTGGCAAGTTTTGGACTTGGATTTATTTGTACATATTTAAAGGATTCGTGTTTTAGTAATTAACTCTCAGCTTATTCTGTTTAATATTCGGAACTGAAACTTTTTTGTCAAAATTTATCAGCAAGAACTAGCGAAACGCAAGCGGCTCAATGATCGTACTTATTTTTTATTAAATTTATTTGATATGTACATCTACAAATATTGTACTAATGTGTAATATTGTATTATTACATAACAGAAGGTATAGCCATACTGAAAGCGCTGGAATAGTCCGCGAAGATACCAAATAAAAAATTGGGATTATGACGGACAGTCTCAGCACGATATGCCAATTTTGATAATAATGAATATATTTTAATCGAAATTGTCAGGTTAACCTACAAATTAAGGAATCAATGCAAAAACATTGTAATACGCTGGATAAAAGGGCATGTAGGTATAAAACATAATGAAAAAGTCGACCAGTTAGCCAAGGAGGCAACCATTAAAGGTTCTCCCACGACTGTGCAGCTAACCGTCGTAGACGTTACAAACAATATCAAAAGAGACGTGTGCAGAAAGTGGCAAATTCGGTACGATACGGGCACAGCAGGGAAGTTCTACCGTTCATTATTCCCAACATTACAAAAGAAGCCGTGGTTTCAAGAAATAAAGAGAGGAAAAGCTTTCTTCTCAACAATTACACGACTCCGAACCATGGCATCTGCGGTACATATTTATACAGGATTAACTGTAGAACATCGCCAACGTGCGATGTAGAAGAGAGCTTTGACCGGATACAACTACAACGCACCGAATATGAGGCCCAGCGAGAACAATTTCCTAAAGAATTGGACGCTTTGGGGCAAGTGAAAAGGCCACTGAACTTAAGCTCGTTGCTGGCAGAGGTTGACACGAAAATCTACGACGCCTTGTCCAAATACTTCAAGAATTGTGACATTAGTGTTTAAGTTGTTTATTCGATTATTTATATATTTATGACCTATTTATTTATTCATCGTATTTACATAGACAGTTACTTAGATTAATTATTTAGAAATCGTGAGATGCGGTCTGGTGTGATGTAGGTTTCAGAAAAAACATTTCCTTTATCGTGCCGACGTTTCGATCTTTATTGAGATCATCTTCAGGGCCTGGGATTTACAAACATTGTTTACATTCAACAAATACATTTTGGATGTGGAAAAGTGAATTTATACAATGCAAAATATATTTTTTATATATTCAATCAAAGCATTTCTATGCACTCATAGTGTCTGTCTTCTGTGTAATTGTGCCATTCTTGCGTGTCGTGTTGAGAGTGCCAGTGAGATTTTGCTGTTTTGTGTTTATATACATTGGATTTTGAAGGGGTGGGGAAGGATTTCGGTATAGAAAAGACATTTTTATATAAGGCGTCGGCTTTTTTGAGGTGAAAAGAGCCGATGAAGGGAAACAATGTGTTGGTAATGGTTCGGCCAGATTATCCTTTCAGGATTATATAGAAAGGGATAAATAGGAAAAAGAAAGCTAAATTGTTGGGAAATTAGACTATGTGAAAAATATTTGATGTGTGGAATGTAATGTGATGATATAGGTATGTTATCTGTATTGAATTTGTTTAATTTGGCGTAGCTGCGGCTGAGTTTACATGTATCTGTTCTGTAATTGATGCTGCGTTTATCTCTGTTGATATAAACCATTTCTAAGAAATTACGTTTATGTTTGTTTTGTCCTGTGTGTAATACTTTTGGATTTTTGAAGTCGAAATTGTGTTGGTGTTCAAGATGGTGGGTAGCGAGTGCTGTAGGATTTTGCTTAGGTTTTTTGCATAGATATGTTGCTTTACTCTCTTGTCCAGATATTGGGATGTAAGACCGATTGAAATTGCCGGACAGTTTAAACAGTTGATCTTGTACATTACGTCAGATTTATTTGTTATTGGTGTGGGATCTTTAATTTTGGAAAAAAGTGTTTGAATTGTTTTATAATTTTTGAAAGCTACTTTGAAGTTATCGGACGAGAGAAATGTGTTTAATTTATGTGATAGGCCTTGGATAAATGGCATGGAAATGTATGCTGGTTTGTTTGTATTCGATAGACTTAATGTAGTATTATTAGTAATAGTGGATGGTTTTAGTGTTGAGTTGTAGTTGTTGATTATTCTGTTATGTGTTTAGGGTAGAGATTGTTATGGAGCATCTGTTTGTATATCTTTATGTTTTTGTGGTGGAAGGATTCATGGCTTAAGGTAATCATTCTGTGAAGTAACCCTTTGGTGTTTATTATTGTATGAAGAGGATGGTGAGATTTAAAGTTGAGGTAGCGATCTGTGTTTCTTGGTTTTTGATACCAATCTGTGATTAATGTGCCATCTGGTTGTTTTATTACGAGTGTATCTAAAAATGGTATTTTTTTGTTGTTTTCGATTTCATGTGTAAATTGTAGGCGTGGGTGAAAGCTATTAAATGTATCTAATATAGGCTGAATTTGATCTGTGGGAACTGCTGTCAATATATCATCTACATATTTAGTGAGGAGGGTAATGTGAAAGGAAGTTGTGGTATGACTGTATTTAGTAGATGTGTCATGATTATGTCTGCCAGAATCGGGCCTAGGTTGCTATAAATTCACTTTTCCACATCCAAAATGTATTTGTTGAATATAAACAATGTTTGTAAATCCCAGGCCCTGAAGATGATCTCAATAAAGATCGAAACGTTGGCACGATAAAGAAAATGTTTTTCTGAAACCTACATCACACCAGACCGCATCTCACGATTTCTAAATAATTATCGATTAACGGTCACTAATCACCACACACGTTACTTAGATTGTTAGTCACTGGTACCTGAATCTGACTGAATATCCCTGATAAAGCCACAAAAAAAAAAATTATTAAGTAAATATTTTCTGCTAAATTTGTCATTTGAGTCTCTTGTAGGTAGAAGTTATAGTGACAACAATACCTCACACTGAAACTTCGTAAATCTTCACTCGATGAGATCTCGGGGTCACTTTAGTCGTCTTTACGGATTTTCTTAGAGGGTTGATAACTGTCGTACTAGAACATTATTGTGGATATTCAGTGATTGAGGAACTTTTTTATAGCGGATTTTGATGAGGTCATATACAAACGGGATTAGTAAATCGTTATTAATCGTGTGTTTTGAAACATAAAAAGACGCATTTATAATTCGAAGAATTTTAGACTGAATTGATTGGAGTCGTTAGGAATCGGAATCCTTAGTTAAGCCCCAAAGACATGGGCCTGGAGCTCCTCCGAGGCGATTGCAGGATGGGGATCAAAGGTAAGCACGGCTGTGTCGTCGATGAAGGATGCTAGGATAGTGGAGGGTGAAGTTGAAATATGTGAGGTTTAGATATGCTTTACACGAAGGTACAGAAGGTAATGAAAATGGGGATAAAACTGCTAAGCCAACTAAGCGCATTTTTTATTTCTTTTTTTTTTCAATTGCCAAAACATGTTAGCAGCATATACATACTTAGATTTTAATCAATATTTGTAATTATTTTCCTTCTATTGAATTAATCGTCTTGTATAAGATATCACATAAGATTAAATTCTTTATTTTGCAACTAGTTTGCTTTGGCTAAAGAAGAGCTCTAAAACAGTGTTGTTTACATACAAATATCGCCCTTGAAATAGCCTCGCTGAATTAATTAATTACACGATGTTACATTAATATTAATTACCAACATCCTGAGATGGAAGTAGCAAAAAGTAAGTTTTTTCTTTAGAAACGATTTATTCCGACAAAACAGTAAAACGTATTTTTACAGTACTCTTTTGGTACAACTATATATAATTTCGTTATTTATAGTTTATATATTTATATCCTTTAAGAAAGACAATGTAGGAAATAATAAATCAAAAGCTTTAACAGGCCCGTATGTACATTTGTCAAAATTGGCATTGAACTTGACGGAGTTCAGCGTTTCTGAAGTCAAATACAAATGTTCACTATTCATCGATCATGATTTAAAATTCGAACTGCCATGGTCATAACGATTTGTCTGCTTGTACACATCGGAAATTCCTGGAAGGGGTAAAACAGCATTTTTTTAGGAAATTTAATGCGTACCTCTAACAATAAGATTTAGAACGTTAACATACGCAGATTGCAGCGTATAATCTTTAACAAATCCTCGTTGCATTTTGACGAATTTTTCCTCTACAAGAGCGTTTTCGACACACGCATATCAATTAAAAGACGGTCACGCAAACTAAATTTTTGCGAAATATTTAACCAGGAGCGGATTCCATAAATAAAAAAAGAATAAGGTTGCGTGCGAGTATTTTCAGAATGCGAACAAACGAATACCAAGGACAGCAAGATATCTTGGGTATATCCCATTGACCTTGCGAGTTGTGTGAAGACTCGGAGATGTTAAATATATACTAAGACGTTTGTTCTGAAATAACCGAATTCAGATCAGATTATTTAGCTCCAATTTTAAAAACATGGTTAAATAATATTTTTTTAAATCTTTCTTGCAAAAACATTGTGCTGTATTATGCCCCTATATTTTTAGTTCAAGTCTTATCTTTTAAAAACTTCATTTATTTCATGTTTCACTGGCTGTTGACAATTTTCAATTTTGCTTATAGTTCCAAAGCTCCATCACTATAACAATAGTAATTTAAATACTACATCCAACGTGTGTGGTGATTAGTGACAGTTAATCGATATTTATTTAGAAATCGTGAGATGCGGTCTGGTGTGATGTAGGTTTCAGAAAAACATTTTCTTTATCGTGCCAACGTTTCGATCTTTATTGAGATCATCTTCAGGGCCTGGGATCCTACATCCAACAAAAACCCAAAATGAAATCTGTTAAACTTCTTTTTTTTGAGGTAGTAAGGGGATTTCCGAATACATTACATGAATCTAAAAAGTTGTATTGATTTATTACATATCATGTGACTTTTATAAAAGGCCATTTATTATTACACTGCTTATTTTATTGTAAAACTAAGACTAGTTCCAAAGGTAATTTTTCAAGTAGAATCTGTTAGTGCTGTAAGAACATAATAAGATAACGCCGACCTGATCAACTTTATTTTTCGAATGTAGTCATCTATATTTTCTCACATTTTAAAATACCTTTACATCCTAAGAGAAATTATATCAGAAATTGAAAAATTCATCGATTCGATCTGGAATATTGAAGTTTTCCTTCAAAACTCGATAATCCCAATTTATAGTGTAAATGTGTAAAAAAAGCAGGAAATTTAAAATTGAATTTGTGTTGATTTTTTAAATATAACGTTAAACAATAACAATCAGTTAGACGATCAATTTAAATTATCGTGTTTGAAGAAAAACGATATCAAATGTAAACTTTCCAGAGAAAATAGATGAATTTTGAGGTTGAATTTTCACACGATTTGAAAGTAGTTTCTATTAAAAAAAATGGAAACCAGAAACACAAAAATTCATAAATTCATTCTAGAGATATTGATTTTGAATTAAATTCTCATATTTTTTCAAGTAATTTTTTCATTTTTTTAACCAGTTACAAGATAAATTGAAATTATCGAGTTCTGGAGGAAAACTTCGATATCACCAGAACGAATCGATGAATTTTGAGTTTCATGTATCTTTTATTTTGTGGAAAAGACTTTCAAAATGTGCGAAAAAATTAACCACAAATATTGATCGACAATGAACTATAAACGATTATATCATTTTAATTTATCATGTAACTGGTTAAAAAAGGGTAAAATTGAAAATTTAATTTCTGTTGATTTTTTAACGTTAAACAACAACAATCAGTTAAACGATAAATTGAAATTATCGAGACTGGAGGAAAACTTCGATATCACTAGAATCGATGAATTTTGAATTTCAGATATTTTTTAACACGGTCAGAAGATTAAAAAGAACAAAGCCTTGTGTAGTTGAACTTGTCTAGTTAAAAATGAATAGTAAATAGTGAAATGTAAATCTTATTGTACCAATGGGTTTATAGGAATGTAAACATTTATTTATTCTGTAATATTATTGTAAAATTAATGGTTGGTCTAATAAGACCAGTTTTAATAAATAAATTTAATTTTAAAAAACGATATCTTTTATTTTATGGAAAAGGCTTTCGAAATGTGTGAAAAAATTAACCACAAATATTGATCGACAATGAACTATAAACGATTCAATCATTTTAATTTATCATGTAACTGGTTAAAAAAGGGTAAAATTGAAAATTTAATTTCTGTTGATTTTTTAAATATAACGTTAAACAACAACAATCAGTTTGACGATAAATTTAAATTATCGTGTTTGAAGAAAAACGATATCAAATTTAAACTTTCCAGAGAAAATCGATGAATTGTTGAGGTTGAATTTTCACTCGATTTGAAAGTAGTTTCCATCAAAAAATGTAAACCACAAACACAAATATTCATCGATTCGTTCTGGAGAGATTGAAGTTTTCTTTCAGCTAGTTAGATGTTTTAATTTATTGTGCAACTGATTGTTGTTGTTTATTTGTTAGGTTTTAAAAAATCAACACAAAATTAAATTCTCATATTTTTTCAAGTAATTTTTTCACTTTTTTTAACCAGTTACAAGATAAATTGAAATTATCGAGTTCTGGAGGAAAACTTCGATATCACCAGGACGAATCGATAAATTTTGAGTTTCAGGTATCTTTTATTTTGTGGAAAAGACTTTCAAAATGTGCGAAAAAATTAACCACAAATATTCATCGACTATGAACTATAAACAATTCGATCATTTCAATTTATCGTGTAACTGGTTAAAAAAGGGTAAAATTGAAAATTTAATTTCTGTTGATTTTTTTAAACATAAGGTTAAACAACAACAATCAGTTAGCCGATCAGTTTAAATTGTCGTGTTTGAAGAAAAATCATCCCATATCAAATTCAAACTTCCAGGAGAAAAACGATGAATTGTTGAGGTTGAAATTTCACACGTTTTGAAATAGTTTCCATTAAAAAATGAAAACCAGAAACACAAAAATTCATCGATTCGTTCTGGAGATATTGAAGTTTTCTTTCAGCTAGTTAGTTGTTTTAATTTATTGTGCAACTGATTGTTGTTGTTTATTTGTTAGGTTTTAAAAAAATCAACACAAAATTAAATTCTCATATTTTTACAAGTAATTTTTTCACTTTTTTTAACCAGTTACAAGATAAATTGAAATTATCGAGTTCTGGAGGAAAACTTCGATATCACCAGGACGAATTGATAAATTTTGAGTTTCAGGTATCTTTTATTTTGTGTAAAAGACTTTCAAAATGTGCGAAAAAATTAACCACAAATATTCATCGACTATGAACTATAAACCGTTCGATCATTTCAATTTATCATGTAACTGGTTAAAAAAGAGTAAAATTGAAAATTTAATTTCTGTTGATTTTTTTAAACATAAGGTTAAACAACAACAATCAGTTAAACGATAAATTGAAATTATCGAGTTTAAAGGATAAACTATCCCATATCAAACTCAATATTTCCAGATCAGATCGATGAATTGTTGAGGTTGAATTTTCACACGTTTTGAAAGTAGTTTCTCCTAAAAAATGGAAACCAAAACACAAAAATTCATCGATTCGTTTTGGAGATATTGAAGTTTTCTTTCAGCTAGTTAGTTGTTAGTTTTAATTTATTGTGCAACTGATTGTTGCTGTTTATTTGTTAGTTTTTAAAAAATTCAACACAAAATTAAATTATCATATTTTTTCAAGTATTTTTTTCACTTTTTTTAACCAGTTACAAGATAAATTGAAATTTTGGAGTTCTGGGGAAAAACTTCGGTATCTCCCTAATAAACTGATGATTTTTTTTAACAGATTTTGAAAGTCCTTTCTATTAAAAAAAAGAAAAAACTGAAACTAATTACTCAAAAATCTATAGCTTGA
Source organism: Cimex lectularius (assembly GCF_000648675.2). Classification (NCBI taxonomy): domain Eukaryota; kingdom Metazoa; phylum Arthropoda; class Insecta; order Hemiptera; family Cimicidae; genus Cimex; species Cimex lectularius. The sequence continues at coordinate 616,250 of NW_019394227.1, forward strand.
TCCTGGAGCTACTGAAGTTTTTTCGGGTAGTACTTTCAAAATGTGCGAATGAATTAGAGCATTACATTTGACAAATATCAGGTTAGATTAACACGCCAATTTAAAATTACCTTTCGGACCATACCTAGTTAAATAAAATAAACAGCGTAAAAATAGGAGGCCATGTTTTTTGTAAAACTTATACGTTATTTTAATAGGATTTTTTTAATCGTGCAACAAAATTGGAAATCCCCTTCCCACCTCTAAAAAAATAGTTTAATAGGTTTCATTTTGGGTTTTTGTTGAATATAGTATTTAAATTATTTTTGTTCTTGTGGTGTAGCTTTCGAACTATAAGTAGTTTTTCCTTGTACATTGTTGGCCCCTTTAAGAAAAATCTCATATCGATTCTACTACGATAGCAATAATATGAAAATGATAAATATACTAAATTAATGTATTAAATAATTTTGTTGTCAAAGATCATATAACGTTGTAATTATGTTTTATCTTGATTAATTTATAAGCTGAGGAAACCGCAGGATTCTATATCTATTCTATATCAATTTTAACTACTTTATTGAGGGGTAAACATTACAAATTATAGGTTAAAGAAGGAAGCTCACGACCGACAGGAAGAACACGACTTCCTTTCCTTCTTCCTGAAACCACGATGTTTATGAAGTCGTTAATTTTCTAAAGACGTATAGAGAGGACGTTTCACCACATCAGTCCACGAAGTTTATCAAGGCCAGGGTGGAACCCTTGAATTATTTGTTTTAAATTATGTATTAAGAAAATAATTTAAAAAACGTGTTCGTGTTTTTTTTTTTGCCGTCGATATATTTTTAAAAGAAAACAGACACACAAACACACCATGGCGAGGTTAATCAGAATAACAAACAAAATCTGAAATTAATCGAGATTTTTTAAACATGCTTAGAAAGTTATAAATGTGTGCATATAAGGAAATTTCAAGTACATGATGTCTTTAAATTCAGTTCAAAGTGAGATTTCTCCATGTGGCCCTCGTGGTTATGAATCTATAAATCTAGTCGTCCTTACCAATTTTAGACAATTTTATAAAACAAAAATTTTTTCCCCTTTTAATATCTAATTTTACATTGTTCGCTTACACGCTCACCGCGTCCAAATTCAATTTCTGAACAGGCTTTTTACAAAAATGGCCCGTTTTTCAAAATTTCACAAAAATTCTTGACAATGGTTACTCCTACAGCGCCCGTCGGCCGTGGCCAAATCTGGGAAGTCACCCCACTACATCTCTTTTATAAAAACAAGCCTAGGATCGAATCGGAAATTAGTTGAAACTTGAAAGCCAGAGGTGTTCAACTATAATAATTACAATGAAACTGTGCTTGGCTGCAGCTTTATTATTAATATGTATCGTTTCGATATGTGAGTAATGCTATTTAAAAACCCATTTATATCTAAAATAAATAAATAATTAAGCAAATCAAAACATTTTTATAATAAATCATTAGATTACATAAATAATAAAATCATTTGATTTTATACTTCATTCTTTCAAATGTTAGATATTTCATTAACCTGATAAAAATTACTTCTCGAATTAAGTTTAATGTCCACTTTTCAGAACTTTAAATGAGTACATTTAATATAGCAAATAAAATTACAAAATCTACAGCTTATTACTTATTGCTCCAAAGTATTATTATTATTTTTTTTTTTTTAATTTAACTACATTTTTCTCATGTTTTCTATTCTTATTGCTCTCGACACTCTTGGCCAAAGAAGAATGAAAAAATTGAACTTAGTTTCCATTAAAAAAAAGTAATAATAATAAGTAAATAAAAATTAAAACAGAAATTCAAAAATTCTAGAACTTGTTCTAGATATATTGAAGCTTTCCTTCAGAACTCGATAATTTTAATTTATCCTGTAACTGGTTGGAGAAAATTGAAAATTAAATTTGTGATGATTTTTTTTTCTTGTAAACTTAACATTAGACAAAACAATCATTTACACGATAAATTGAAATTAACAAGTTCTAAAGGAAATTTTCAATGTATCAAGAATGAATCAATGAATTTTTGATTTGTTTACATATTTTGAAAGTAGCTTCTATTAAAAAATAAATAAATAAATAAAAATCAAAACCAGAAACTAATTCGTTAAAAAATTCATCAATTCGTTCTGGAGATATTGTAGTTTTCCTTCAAAACTCGATGATTTCAATTTATTTTCTGTAGATTTTTTTAACCACGTTAAAAAATTATTGAGTTCTGAAGGAAAACAATATTTGCTGAATGCATCGATGAATTTTTGAGGAGGAATTTTTTTCCAAAAATCGTTCATTACAAAATTAACAACTTATTAACCTTATTATTGCATTTCATCTTAGTAAGTAATTAAGTGCTAAGGTATTTTGTTTTGAAAATTGAACTTAATTATTTCTCATATTCTATATTACTACGGTATAGTTTTAGCTTGATTTAATAAAAAATAAAGTTACAGAAATTAGGCAACCATTTTTTTTCTTCTAATTTAGATTATTAATACTAATTTTGAGAAATTATAGAAGAATAAAATTTATATACAATTTGACTGTAGCTCTAATACACTGAGAGGCAAAAAAAAGTGGTAACCCTTAATGTTTTTAATTATCTCTAATATAATCCTCCATCTTCCATTTTTAAAAATTAGAGGTAGATAAAACACATCAAATATTCTACTTGTGTTTACTATTGGATTTTGTAAATAAATCTTTGAATAGTCAATCTCTTCTTTGTTGGTTTTTCTGTAAAACTTCTTTCTAACATTCTGGTGGTATGATTTAAGTTGTACCACTTTCAAATTTGTTTGAGTGATCGTTTTAAGTGATTCAGATTCGGCTAGAATCGTAGTATTATTGGAAGATGGGAAAAGTCAAGTGTATGTGGCCAGGGTGCTGAACATTTCCAGAACAACTGTCCGAAGGATCGTCCTTCCATCACTACTGAGATGCTGGAATGAAGAATGGAATTGAGATACTCATGAAAGCATAGATCAGGTCATCATCATATCACATCTCAGAGAGATTATTGTTTCAAATTTAATAAAGAAACAACTTCAACAAGTTAGAATTGTTAATTTCACTTTGTGTACTGTAAGGTGAAGACTTTTACATTTTTTGGATTACATGCAAGAAGACTTGCCACTGGTCCAGAACTTCTGACAAGGCTCAGAACAGCTCAGTTAAGTTTCTCAAGACAAACATCTGTCCAAAATCTTGTTTTCAGATGAAAAATGTTTTGATTGTGGTCTTCTGATAGCCGAGAGAGGGTTTAGAGAAGAACAAAAGCGATATATCCTCGCAACATTTTCGCTCCAGAGAAGCTATGGAGGTGGTGGTTTTATGCTTTGGGCAGGTCATTAATGGTGACGATTTTATTTTTATGCATGACAATGCAAGGCCCCACACAGCAGTGGTGACTTCTTGGAACATGCTTCAATTCAATGTTTGGAGTGTCCAGCATGTAGTCCTGATTTAAACCCTACTTTGGGATGAGTTGTCAAAGAGGATAAAAAGTCACCCAGTGATGCCAGAGAAGGGTTAAGAATGGCGCTGTTGTAGGAGTATAAAAAATTCCACAGCAGTACATTCAAAATGTCATAAAATCGAATGCAAGCGGTGATCAACACAAGAGGAGGAAATATTCCTTACTGAATTGAATATTTTCTCATTGTTTCCATAGCAACATTTTTGATAAAATTATTTTAGTCAGTTTAAAATTTATTAATTAATAATATTATTTAATATATTTTATAATTTATAAATTAGTTTAATTTTTTTAGCTATTTTTTATATTTTTCTTTAAAAATATCCAGTAAACAATTAAAAATAAAAATTATAATTATTGCAAATATTTACCATAAAAATACGAGGGTGGCCTTTTTTTTCCATCCCAGTGTATGAATGGTAACTACCAATTTTTAATGACAAAAACAATTTTTAACAAATAATGTTTTATTGAGTAAATTATGCTGGCAATGTTGATCCATCAAAATCGTTTTAAAAAATAGACTATCAGCTACACATTTGCTCTGCCATAATTTAATTTATGATATTTATCAAGTAAACTTAATATCTACTTAGTAAATGGCAAACTAATTTTTTTTCCAGTATGATACATAGCTTATTTTTTTATGTTGATTCTTTGGCTTAAATAACTAAGGGGTTATATATTCAACAAAAGTGTATAGTCTTTTTGTTTTATTGGACTTTTTTTTTAACTTTTCCACCCGTGTTACCTTGACTGACACCTTTTGACCCCTCCTCAGTCTTTTATTGTTTGTGGATGAACCTGACACCTATTTTCAATGTTTTTCAATGATTATGTACACATAAATGAGAAAAATTAATTATATATGAGGAAAGATATGTATTAAACTTGTCTCAATTAAATATTACATTTTATAGATACATTTTTTACCTGTTAACTTATCTAATCTGAGGAATTATTCAATAAGCATTATTGCTTCAATTGAAGTTTGCTTGCAAAGTATTAGGTTTTTATTTTGAGTTATAATATTTATTGTTCTGTTATTTACACTTTCTCAAGAAATCTCATAATTAACTAATTATGATTATTCTATAGGCCTAACATTCCCAATAACAAAATATTTACATGCATATTACACCAATTGACTAATTAAATTATGTGATTGGATAATCTATAATTAATTCTAGATGAGGCCTCAATTTTGAAAAAGGGAATTGCAAAAGATGTTAAAGGTAAGTAATTGTTTATTTTAAGTATTGCTTTAACTAAAAATTGGACTAAAAATGGGAAAAATTATAAAACAAAGTGGCTAAGATCAGCCAATTGCCTGTCAGTTTTCCTTGAGGTATTATCCCTCTAGTATTAGGTACAAAAAGATGAAGGATCGCGAAAAAAGAATTCCGTCTCTGGAATAATAATCTTAAAAATTATGAATAAAATACAGTACGAATAATCTTGATCTCGGTATGATCTTAATGAAAATTTCATTATTTTTTACTGTTTTAAAACTGACTGTTTTGCTTTTGACCTGTTTTAAGGTCAAAATTAGGGAAAAACAATTTTAAATATGTCTGCAAATTGGCATTAAGTTTTTAACAGATACTTTCAATTTTCTTTGAAGACCGACTCAGCCATTACACTACCAAGGACTGTAACACTGAGGTCAAGTAACAAATCGATGTTACAGTCCTTGGCAATGTTGGGACTGAGTCAGTCTTCGAAGAAATTAGAAACCTTCTATTAAAAACTTAAACATCAATTTGTAGACATATTTAAATTGTTTTTCCTTGAAGATGACCATAAAATAAGTTGAAAGCTTGGTAGTAACAACTTTTTTAACAGATTTTTGAAATCTCACTGGCACTCTCAACACGACACGCAAGAATGGCACAATTACACAGAAGACAAACACTTTGAGCCCTGAAGATGATCTCAATAAAGATTGAAACGTTGGCACGATAAAGAAAATGTTTTTCTGATACCTTCATCACACCAGATCGCATCTCACGATTTCTGAATAATTATCGATTAACGGTCACTAACCACCACACACTAATAATTATTATTCACTCTCTTTTCATTTGTAGTCGCAGAACGTCTGAAAAGTAAAGTAAAGTAATTCCTGTCACTCAGGAGGACTTAATGTCCCACTAAATATTGTGTGTTGCGGACAAGGGGTCAAACACTTTACAATACCTCTTTCATAATATTCTCAATCAAAAATCCCTGGCTGTGCTGGGATTCGAACCCAGGACTGTTAGCATGGCAAATATAAGCCAGAAGCTCTTACCACTTGTCCACCGCAGTCCCAGAATCAATTCTTCTATCCAGTTAGTTTAAATAAAAGTTTTTAAAAACACTCATTGATTTAACTGAGGAAATTTACATATAATTTATTATTAAGAATAATTAAATATGATTGTGTATTATAATTAATCTGGTTTTCAATTTTAGATTCAGTAACTTCTGTCGGCAAACAACTTGCAGAAGGAATTAAAGGTTTAATGAATTACCAAAAGTACATATAAGTTATGAAACTGAAGTTTTTTGTTTTTTAAATCCAGATAAAGTGACATGCGCAATACCTGATGGTGTTAGTGAAGCCTCAAGAGTTGCACTTCTACAGAAATGTGCCTCTAAGGGTAATTAGAAACATTTAAAAAAATAAATAAATGTGTATTGAGTTGGCACTCGAGACAAATGACAAACTTTCAGTTTATTTTATAAAAAATAAAATATTTGTCTGTTATAGTGTGCTTTCAGAAATAAAGAATCTTAATAAAGAAATTTAAGAATAATTATTAATAATTTTAGTATTTAAAAAAATAGTAGTCTGATGGGAGTATTTTGTAGAAGAAGATGGGTCTTGTTATGATGAGCTGGGCTGTTTTCCTATGGGCAGTCCTTGGGTTTCAACGTTGAGGCCTGTCCCAGCACCTTATGAACCTGGAGATATAGACACCTCGATGATCCTTTACACAAGGTTATTCTTAATCTATTTTCGACTTGAATATTGCTTTATTCTTCAAATGATCATTTTTTCAATTAAATGTTAAAGGAAATATCAAAAAGGTTCTCCAGTTTCTTTGTGGCCCGTGCCTCAATTCGATAAGCAAGTATATAATAAGGACCGGCCAAAGACTATTTTTATCACCCATGGTTTTGCCAGCAATGGTGAAGCAGATTGGATATTGAACTTGAAGGACGTCCTCTTAAAAAAAGCAAGTTTTTTTTAAATAAAAAATATAAATTTACTAAAGACAATATTTATGTGATTTTTAGACGGATGCTAATGTTTTTATTGTGGACTGGAAAAACGGTTCTTCATTGATGAATTATTTTCAAGCTGCATCAAACACTAGGATTGTGGGTGCAGAAATTAATAGGTATATTGTATGAGATGATAACGGAAGAAACATTTTATAGCTTTGTATTTTTAGATTTGCCCAGAAATTAATTGAGGATGGACTAGATGTTAAAAAAATTTACCTCATAGGACACAGTTTAGGTGCCCACACGATGGCCTATGCAGCTAAACGTATCAAAAATGTAAATAATCAAACTGACTCTACAAATGGGACTAGAGTGGGTCGACTCACAGGTAAATTGTTTTAATACAGTTTAATAATTACTGAAATCACATCATTCTATAAACTTCACAGCCCTTGACCCGGCTCAGCCCTGTTTTGAATTTACTGACTCTTCAGTCCGATTGGATAGCGAAGATGCTGATTTTGTCGATGTCTTTCACACGGATGCGAGACCATTTCTACCACTATTTGGGTTTGGCATGATGTCACCTGCTGGTAATTATTCTAATTATATTAAATATTTCAGCCTTATTGTGACACTAAAAATCTAAACTTGAATGTTAATAACATGTATTTTATTTTATAATCACACCAAATAATCTTTTTTATAGGAGACGTTGACTATTATTTTGCTGGAGGAAGCCTTCAACCCGGATGCATCTCAAATGCTTTACCTAATAAAATTACCTCCTTGGAAGATATAAGAAACATGACTGTGGAAGGTCTGATTAATTTATTAAACTGACAATTTAATTTTTACAACTGATAAACTATCTTTTTAAATTATTTTACAGTAATTGACGGAATAGTGAGCTGTTCCCATGGACGATCCCATCAATACTTCACTTCTTCATTGAATTTCAGTGAATGTGGATTTGTTGGAAGAAAAATTTCAAACCTTGAAAAAGTTTTAAAGTAACTTTATAATGTATATTAAAAACATTTGTTAATTTTATATTAATACTTTTTTGTTTGTTTGGGTAGTGTTGCCAGTCTAGGAATAGCTAAATATTTTACAACACCGATCGCCAAAATGGTTTCGGAAAAAAATGAAACAGTTGTTGGTTATGAATCAGAATTTATTCCAGCTAGAGGAAATTTCCTTATGGAAATTAAAAACACCAAGCCACCATTTTGTGGTATAACACCTTTCCTTATAATTTAGAGATTAATTTTTTTTTATTTATTTCAGTTTTTAATGTCAATTTTTTGTTTTCTAGATTCTTCCATGGAATTTAAGGAAATCAAGAACGCTATATTTAAAGCAATAAAAGATAGGGTTTCATTTTCAAAAAGTTAACAGTACAAAAATAATTGTGACTATATAAATTATTCAAAGTACAATTTTTGTAAAATAACAATAATATTTTAAATGAATGAATAAATTTTTCGACAACCTAGAATTAATTTATAGGTAAATATGATGCTATAAGCAAACTCATACAATTAAGAAAGAAGATATTAAATCATTTATTGTATTTTAATACAGTTACATGCCAATTTTTATTAAATAAAATATTAACATAAATTTTATTTTCTTTCATTGAAACTAATACCATACCTGTTTCTTTTGTACTGCATTGCCCTTTTCTTTCTTCTGGATTAGTGAACCATCAAAAACATACTTTGGCTCGCAATGAGGTAAATGAAAAGGCTTGAATATAAATAAGAAAATGAAATAAATAAAACTTTATTAAATAAACCAAATTAAAAACAGTACACTTGCTAAAAAAATATATCAAGCCCTACAAGTTAGTTTGCAAATTTTATAATGAAATATACAAAACAAAAACTTATAAATATTCTTAAGTAAAAAATTAAGCTTGGTCTTTTCCAACGCGTTCCCTCTCTAAGTCTTTGGAATCCCTCATCTTCATCTTTCTTCCTCAAAGTCCTTTGCAGTCCCATACAACAGAAGAAAATTGCCAAACTTCAGAAAATCAACTATTTTGTTTCATTTGCAGCATTCTGTTGTGATCATAGCCAACCTATCCTCACTGACCGCACCTCTCAAGGGTGCTAGCAGGCAGTGTAGTCTTTTTTTCTTTATGTTACTTTAGATATTTGTCAAGTAATCTTTTTAGCAGTCTAAATCATGTATGTAAATTTGTTTTAAATAGTGGGATCTCCTAAATTTAAACTTTACAAAATTACAGCAGACGAGACGGAACTTTTTACTCTGCAATATGAAAAATACCACATTTCATTCTGTTGCTGCATGCCTTGTTTTCTCCAAATTTCTGCAAAAAATATTTCATACAAAATCATTCAGAAGATGATTTCTTAACAATTTTGAATGGAAAGGATTGGCACAAGTCAAACCTATATTGTAGATTTGCATAAAATTACAGAAAAACCATGAATAACATAATAAGCAATAATGGTAATTTGATCATTTATTTCAGTTTACACTTTTAGCATTATTTTGGTTAAAAATTTACACAATTCTTGGTATGTTTTCTTGTCTTCAACTGACTTCAGCTCCCTTATGTAGGTGGTCTTGATGAGGACTTTTTTTTCAGCATTAAAGTTTCACATACTATTTTCTTTTCTCTATCAATTTCAGCTTGTATACCCCAAGGCCCAATCCTTGGGCTTTTACTCTTTTCTATGTTTTTAAATGATCTTCCATTAGTTCTTAATTCTCCTAATTTCATCTATAAGCTGATTACATAGCGTTACATTCAACGTTCTACAAGCAACATCTCTCTCTGCTCAAAATGATGTTCATGGTCAAGTAACAATGGCTTTAAAATCCTAACAAATCTTTATTTAATTTCCACAAAAAACCTATTAATCGATTGCATACCAATGGCTTCCCTTATCCTTTTAAAAAGAAATAAAAGATTTTTTATAAAAGATAAAAGATAGATACAAAAGATTTTTTAAAAGGATTGAACCGCACTCACTCCACCGTTCATCATTTCTATGACTCCCATATTCATTTTTGTCCTAAAGTTAAAAATCTCAGCGTTATTTATCTTACCATCTATTATTAAAAAGATCTACTCAAGCCTCCATTCACTTCAACGGCTAAACTTTTCACTCCACAGAAAACTTAGAGTTCTCCTTATTAAATCCCTACTAATAATTCCTTTATTTTCTTACTTTAGTAGTATTTGTTTCACTTTCCTTAGACTCTCAATCTTCTCATTGCCTTCACATTGCTTATCATTCCTGCATTAGATACTGTTATGATTTTAAACCATGGGATCATATTTCATCCTGACTTCAGCAACCTTAACATTCTAAACACTTATAAACTTAGAATTGAATATATATATTTAAAATTAATCAAATAAATGTCCTTCAGCCTCTTCTAAACTTTTAGCATTATTATTCAGAATTGCTGGCTTGTTTCACAGGTCCATGGCTTCTGAGCTTTTAAAAACAACATGAATCATCTCCTTTTTCCCTCTTCCTTTTCTTTTTCCCATTTTCTTTTTTTTCTCTTTCTGCTTTTCTTCCATAATGTGGTTTCATCATTCAATTATAAATAATTAATATATGTGGTGATTAGTCGATGATTATTCGGAAATCGTGCGATGCGGTCTGGTGTGATGTAGGTTTCGGAAAAACATTTTCTTTATCGTGCCAACGTTTTGATCTTTATTGAGATCATCTTCAGGGCCTGGGATTTTACAAACATTGTTTAAATTTAATAAATACATGTAGGATGTGGAAAAAAGTGAATTTATACAATGCAAAAAAATATTTTTTATATTCAATCGAAGTATTTCTACTCACTCAGTACGCAGAAAACAAATACTTTGAGTGAGTAGAAATACTTTGATTGAATATAATTTTTTTTTTTTTTTTTGCATTGTATAAATTCACTTTTTTCCACATCCTACATTTGCTAAATTTAAACAATGTTTGTAAATCCCAGGCCCTGAAGATGATCTCAATAAAGATTGAAACGTTGTCATTGAAACCTATATCACGCCAGACCGCATCCTACGATTTCCGAATAATAATTAATATTTAAAAATATATTGTCATTATTGTTTTGAATACTTTATTATTATTATTGCTGTATTATTATTATTATTTTATTATGTTTACAAAAATTAATTTATTTCTAATATGTCATGGGGGTATAAAGCCCTATTTGTACCTTTAAAATAAATAAATAAAAATATTTGAATTTTGAAATAAGTGAGGCATAGTGGGTAAGGTGGGGATTTGGAGGGAGCTTTTCTTTTGAGTGTTTTTAATGCTTGTAGTCAAAACATACGTTTGTAACATTACAAAATAATTATATTAAAGTTTAATTAACTATTGAATTTTCAATAATTATGAATATTTGTGGTTTTTAATATTGATGTGTGGTAGGGTACAGAGTTAGTTGTTACTTGTAAGTGAGCAAAGGTGCTACCTTCCTGACACACTGGTCACAAAGTAACAACTAACAAGGGAACAGCAATGTATGTTGTTAGGATTGCTTTGTTTTGTTCTGCAATTGTACAAAGTGGGTAGAGATTTTGCCACTAAGTGAGACCATCTCCCGAGATGTGTTTCCGCCCTTTTAAAAGGCTTTGCCACTGGGGCCCCCTAATAGCTCTGGGTAAGTCGAAGGGGCAAATAAATTCCGTTAATTTGTAAAATTTTATGCAATTTGAATCGTCTCGTGGAGAACAGACTTGTCAAGATACATATACGTACCAGTTGAGAAGAAGAAAGTGAAAAAATTTATTACATTTATAAACTTACATAGTTTTATTATTTATTTGTTAAAACTATGAAAGAAAAGTAGCATAATTTTATTTTCTGAAAAGACAAATCAATCTGACAGGTGGTCGAATATCATAAATATATGATTACAATATTGTTGGACATTGTTTTATACTAAACCATGCTTATTATATATTACATAGCAATACATAAAGGTTTTCTAATATTTCTCGCTTTTCTTTTTGTTGGATATAGATGAGAATCTGGATTATAAAAACTTCTTTAAGTTGGAAAAGCTTATAAAGTTTTTAAAATCCAATTTTTCAAGATTATTATGTAAATGTATGCCACGAGGATGATGTATTCGACATCCCTCGGCCATCTACTACTTCGATGCTTCTTGTACCTTTACATTTACGAACATTAAACGTCAAACTTATAAAATAAAATAGCCCCGTTCTTGAACAACTCCAGCTAAACTCAATGATGGTAAATTAACATGCAGGATAAATTTCAAATATTTCTTTGGGGGGGGGGGTTTCAAAATAAAAGTGAAATAATAGAATCATAATTATATCTTGTACATCATTACATTATTTCAATGAAATGCGTGTAAATAAGAAAGAATGGGTGTGTTTAGGTTAAAACTGCGGGTATTAGGGCCTGAAATGACCTTGGTCTGCAGCAGCAGAGGTCATGTCAACACCCAGGATGCCAGTGTTAAAAATAAAAAAATTCAAATATCTATTATATTTAGTCTGATTGATCAAATTACTTCTTTAAATTAATTAACCTTTTTATGTAAGGTTTTAGTTGAAACAAAAAAGTGATAGTGTCACTATAGCTCAAGTGGTTAGAGCAGCGGCGTATTGAGCTGAAGGTCAAGGGTTCGAATCCTTTTTCATGACACTAACTTTTTCATTTCAACCAAAACCCTATAGAAAAAACTTAATTAATTTGTAAGTATATCGATTCGAATGTAGAACTGCTTTTTCTTAGCGATGAAAGCTGTGTCAATGGTTAATCATTGTGACCACTAACGCCCAGCCTGGCCTTGTTGATATCCCTTAAACATAACTTCAGCAGTGGTACAGAAAAGTCCAAAAACCCAAACTGCCAACAAATCAGAATAGATGACTTTTAAGGGTTGCCAGAAATCATAGGCACTGCTCGTATGTGCAGAATTGAGTCTATAACTTGAACTTAATACAGACTTTGTGAGTTTATTGTTAACATATATTTTGCAGATAGTTTACAGAGTGGACTAAATAAATTTAATGTTAATTATAATGCTTTAATCTGATTAAAAGTCTTCTTATGCTGATGAATTAGTCATCTTGGCTAGTTCTGTTGCCTTACAGAGTAACATTGGAACTTTATCACATTGGAAAAATATTGCTCTCAATGGAACCTTTATGTCAATTTAAATTAATAAAACAATGAGGATTTTTTTCATAGAGGAGGCTGGATAAGGATCACTGGTTCTTCCAAGGCAAACGATTTGAAGTTGAGAAGGAGTATAAGTGCGTGGGGTTCGTCTTCAGGCCAAAACTATCTCTGTCTGCTAATCTTAAAAATTTGTGATTAATCCAGTTTGGTCCAGCCTGCTGCTTTCAACCCTCTATTCCATCCAATTCAAAGTTTTAGGTATTGGAGGATGAGATGGTGTGCTACGCTTCTAACATTTGATTTAGTCGAATCCTTTCAGTATTTCTATATTAGAAAATTATTTCACCTCCAGGCTTTTATTTCGAACTACATGCTCTACTCGGAAACAAAAACAGAACCTAAAGCTTCACTATCCTATTTAGGCAGGACCCACTCGTTACCTGAGCATAGACTTCCTAAACATGCTGTAGTCAAAGTGTAGTGCAACCTTGTCCTGGTTCAAAAAGTTCAATTCACTTGTCCATGATTGTAATCTGGATTTTTTTTATTACTGAAAATGGTTTTCAATACTCCCAGTTGAAAGATTCATTAGTTACATTTCAAAGGCTGTTCCAAATTGGCTAGTAGAACCACTAGATTTCGTCTATACAAAGAACTTGACCATTCAAAAGCTTTCTTAAATACAATAAAAGTCTAATTATGTCTGCTTGTAATAAATGGTTCATCAAGCTTAGATGCCTAGGTGATTTACCTTAATGTCTCCCAAATGAGAAATTATTAATTCTGTTGATCACTGTTCACTGTGCAGCTCCTCCGCAAAGAAAGACCTTTTTCATTTTCTGGCTGAGTGTTCCATCCTTGCTGAGTTCTGGAATTACCTTTTTCAGTACTAATAGAATTTCAAGTGCCTATCTCATTGAAAAAATGGGTACCACAGAGAGCTTGTGGAACAATTTTATTATTAATTTATTTTAATTTTAGTTCTATATATTGTATTCACAAAGATTTCATTTTCTCGTATGTTTATTTTTGTTTTATTTATGTTATTTTGATTTTGATTTTTTGTTTGTACATCCTTGTTTTCAAGTGAATTCCCACCACTTTCAGCAGATGGTTTTACGCTGTATTAATAATTTTTTATTTATTATGTTAAATGTATTTTCTTTCGGAAAATAAAGTTCTTTCTTCATTCATTCATTTATTCATAATCATTATACTTTTTGAATATTACTTTTCAAAGGTTTTACTTAACAGTACTGTAAGTTAAACATGGTTGTTCGATCAATGTACATTTTTTGGTCAACAGATAGATTTTTTTCATCCAATCCATTAAATATTTTTGGAAATATTTTGTATCAAGAGAAGCCTTTTTTGTGTTAACTTCAGAACAAATACTGCATGATATTATTATTAGTTTTATCAAAGTTTTTGGATATTCCCTTATACAGATTTTACAAATGTTAGTCACCACACTATCAGTTCTGGTTTTGAATCCCAACAAAGTCCTTTTTCTTTTTTTCATATCCTAACACATTTACATATTAGCCATATTCCATGCAGTATGGATATACAATATTTTTAAGGGAGTGTGAAAGAAAATTCCAGGGGCGATGGAATCAAACCCATGACCCTAATTATCTGTAAACATAATCCTCGAACATTTATTTATTTTATAATTAAAAATGTGTGTTCTGCAGTACCCAATGAGTAGAAGGGTAAGCTATCCTTTATGGCAGGAATTAATTTTTAAAAAATCGTGTTTAGCTTTGTGAAAAAATGCTTGGTTATGTGACGTTTGAATATTTGTAAAGATGACAACTTTCAAACTTTGTTGATAACATTTTACCAGATTATGGTATAAAAATTATTAATATGGTATAAATGATAAGTTGAAAATTCACTGTACAATTTTAAAAATTATTTTCATAAGACACATCCCAAATTTAAAACAAAGTTGGTCTGATATATTCTTAACTAAGAAATTTTTGTTGCAGGCATCATAAAAATTGTATCTTACACGATGATAATTTGTAGCATTGAGATATTACCTCCGATGCAATCCCTTGCCGGCTTTTTCAACATGATAATATTCCTTTCCTTCAGCGGTCTCACTCTGTACAATTTCTTATGTGCTATGTGCGAAGGACCTGGATACTTACCTTTGAACTGGAAGCCGGTAAATATTCATCTGACAATTAGAATAATTAAGATTTGTGAATACATATAAGCATGATTGATGTTTACTGTATGTTGTGAGATTTATTTTTGCGGTCTGAGGGGTGATGAACTTGTAATTTATTCAATATTTTGGTCCTAGCTGTGTTGGTCTGTGTTTTCAAAGTTACTGTATTTTGCCATCTTCAGCATTGGGTCTGACAAGATGAAAAAAATGCTGAAATATGTCTAGCCATTCTCAAGATCCAAAAAGACCTAAACTCCATCAACGAATGGGCCCATAAAAATTCCCTAGTCCTCAATCCATCCAAATCCACCGCCATAATTATCGGGTCCAGGCAACTCAATTCCCTCCCTAGCATCCCACCTCTCATGCTAAATAACCATCCCATCCCCTTCTGCTCTTCGGTTAAAAACCTAGGAGTAGTCTTTGACCAAAACCTTTCCTGGCATTCTCATATTTCCCAAATTTCCCGCCATTCCATTGCCTCCCTCAGCCTGTTTCGTCGGTCCTGGCTTCTCTTACCTTTCTCCACCCGCAAACTCATTGTATCTTCCTTTATACTTTCCTTCCTCGATTACAGCTGTGTGTCATACAGTGGTCTCTCGGAGGGGGAATACACGCGATTGAAGCGTATTATGAATGGTTGCGTAAGATTTGTGTACGGCACCCCACGGGATCCCGGGTGTCGGGGTTGTATTCCCAACTTTCCTGGCTATTCCCCTCCTTCTGTGCACAGTATTTCCTCGGTTGCTTTCTTTTCCAGTCCAACCACACTCCTTACATCATCCAATCCCTCCAATTCAACTCCTCACATCTCACTTGTAAGACCCGCTCATCCCCAATCGACCTTATCCTTCCGCAACATACAACCCACACCTTCGAAAGATCCTTTCTGATCCAAGCCCCTAAACTCTGGAACTCCCTTCCCCTTCCTATTCATCATGCTGCCTCCTTTTCCTCCTTTAAATCCCACCTGTATAATCACCTCCTCTCCCTCCAAGCAGAGACCTCACATTAACATTTGTTATTTTTGTTTAATATTCTCGTAATTTTTTCTTCTGTCCTGCCTTATTGGTATATTTTTTTTTTTATTTTTTTTTTTAGGGGACACCAGTCCCAAAATATAGCTATTTTTCTTCTTTTTCTTAACCAACCAACCCAAGTAAAAAAAATGATGCAGCAGATGTAGCTGTGTGACAGAAGTTCTGAAAAAGCTCTGAAACTTTTTACAAAGAAATAAAATGAAAAACAAAATAAAAACTACATAAACATTGTTGAAACTGTGAAAAAATATTAAACCACAAAACAAAGGATTTAAATTAAAAGAAAACATTCCTTGAAGGTATTGAATAAATTAAAAATAATATTGGACCAAAACACTAAATTAAAAGTTTAATTTCCCAAACAAAAATCACCAGTTTCTCCAGTCTGTTCTGCAAAACTCTAATAGTTTTTTTTTCATCTTTCGTTTATTATGAACAGCGAGCATTTCACCTCTTCAACAACGTTTTTCCCATGCCTTTGTTTAATTTTTTAAGGGCAGGCACCCATAGGAAGTGAGCCTTCTCATTTGTGTTGTACATGAGCATTTTACTTGCCTATATCTTCATCATAGTGTTTGATGTTTAGACTCCTGCATTGTTTTCTAGGCATACACACCTGGTTGTCTTTCGTACAATTTAAATTTTTTGTCAGTTGGGTGCATATCATTAAAATTGTTTTGCATCGGTAAACGTTTTAAAAATAATGTTTGTCCTTTTCCCAGTACCTTTCCATCTATCCACAAAAGATAATCTGGAATGTTGTATTCCTTGCAAGGTACGAAAAATAGTCTGCTCAATACAATTGTAGGCAGACTAAAATTATTGGTAGTGACCAAATCCTGCATGTTGTTGCATTTGTCAATAAAAAAATTTAGTTAGAAATCGTGAGATGCGGTCTGGTGTGATGTAGGTTTCAGAAAAACATTTTCTTTATCGTACCAATGTTTCGATCTTTATTGAGATCATCTTCAGGGCCTGGGATTTTAAAACATTGTTTACATTTAACAAATACATTTAGGATGTGGAAAAGTGAATTTGTACAATGCAAAATATATTTTTTATATATTCAATCAAAGTATTTCTACTCACTCAAAGTGTGTGCCATTCTTGCGTGTCGTTCGAGAGTGCCAGTGAATATATAAACACAAAATAGCAAAATCTCACTGGCACTCTCGACACAACACACAAGAATGGCACAATTACAAAGAAGAAAAAACACTTTGAGTGAGTAGAAATACTTTGATTGAATGTATAAAAAATATATTTTGCATTGTATAAATTCACTTTTCCACATCCAAATTGTAATTGTTGTGTGTAAACAATGTTTGTAAATCCCAGGCCCTGAAGATGATCTCAATAAAGATCGAAACGTTGGCACGATAAAGAAAATGTTTTTCTGAAACCTACATCACACCAGACCGCATCTCACGATTTCTAAATAAATATCGATTAACCGCCACTAATCACCACACAAAATAAAAAAATTGTTAAATAATGAATAGAGTCTATTCCATTTAAGGTGATTGGCTTAGACAAAAAGACTAAAATATCAGCTACAAAGTACATTTTCTTTTGATTTGCAGGAAAATGAGAAGGATGAGGTTTATCTACAATTTTGTACCTCATGCCAGGGGTACAAAGCACCTCGGTCTCACCACTGTAGAAAATGTAAGTTTTTTTTATGTGAGCCAGTGTATATTAAAAAACTTTAAATAAAAACTAGCAAACTCCTCACTCTAATCAGAACTGGTGATTTGCAATCATAAATATTCTTGAAAATCATAATCACTGATCCAATTGACAAAATATTCCTGTTTGTATTAATTAATACTTTTTATCTAAAGTCTTGCTTGAGAGAAAAAAATTAGTTACGAGCTGGATTCAAACCCACGTCCTTCGGTTCAATACGCTGCTGCTCTAACCACTTGAACTATTGTGACAAGTAGTCAGAGCAGCGGCGTATTGAGCTGAAGTTCGTGGGTTTGAATCCCGCTCATGACTAAATTTTTCATCTTAACCAAGACTTTAGATAAAAAGTATAATTAACCGAAATAATTAAAAAGATCAATTAAGACCTACTTGTTTTTTTATTTAATTTATTATCAACTTCTGCTTTGTTGTTTGTCTTATATCCAGTGTAAGTGAGATATATTTTTAAAAAAATCATTTATAATGTCTTTCATTCTCATTTCCCATTAATTGTGTAAAAATCAGATTTCTAAGAAATTCACACATGGACTGATTAATGACATTGCTGTAGGCGGTAGATGTGTGATGAAAATGGATCATCATTGCCCATGGATTAACAACTGTGTCGGGCATGGCAACCACACCAACTTCACCATGTTTCTTTTCTTCAGTTCTTCTGGTTGTGTTCAAGCAGCCTGTGTGATAAGTGTCGCTCTGTATAGAGCTTTTTATCGGGTAAAACTTTAAATAATTTAAATAGCATTATACAAATTTTCTTAATTAACATTTGCTGTTGCAGGCTTGGTACGCATATCATTCTCCTTACAATCAAGTTCAACTTTCATTTATGAGCCAAGCACTTACAATTTTTGCAGTTGGGCTTTCAATAGGTGTTGCATTATCTGTTGGAGCGCTGTTTTTCTTCCAAGTATGATTCAATAATCGTAATTTTATTAAAGAAAATCTAATAATTTTCTTCTTTGATAGATAAGAGCAATTTTGAACAATAGAACTGGAATAGAAGACTGGATATATTCAAAAGCGGTTTCAAGAAGACTGCCAGATGACCCCGAATTTATTTACCCTTATGATTTGGGTTGGAAGCAAAATTTGCTGCAGGTTTTTAACATAAATATGGAAACTGTAGGCGATGGAATTACATGGCCAGTCGTTGAAGGGTGCAATCAGTACACACTGACTGTCTGTATTATCTGTACTTATAATTACGCAGAAATATAATTTTAAGTTTGTATGTAATATAGATAGAACAAAAAGAGCAGAAGCATGAAAAGCGACTGCGAACAAGGCCGTACATTGTGGAGAGGGCATACAGCGGATATTGGTTTCCTGTAGTGCACGGTTGGAGGGTGTGCACCCATCCTCCTCTCTCCGACGAGCCTCGTATTGCCCTGAAACCTTCTGAAATTATCAGCGTCACGAGATGGCGAAGGTGAGTGGTCTGTAGTTTAGTTAGTAAACTTTGACTAAAAACATATTTTGGCAGGTATTGGTTGTTTGGAGAAAAAGCGGCGGACGACCCAAGTGGCAAACGGGTCCGTGGTTGGTTCCCGAGGTGTTGTGTTATGGAACTCAATGAAGGAGGGGATTTCACTGTGCCTGAACCAAAAAAGGACAATTAAAATTTGAAAAACAAATTTGTATAATAATGTTTTTATATTTCAAACATGTATGTATGTATAGAATGTATCTTTTTTATTATTTATATTATGTATTCTTATAAAAATGGAGAAACTCTTAATAACCAAAAAAATTTATATAGTGATATATTTATAATGTGAAATTGAAAATAGTATTTTATATTTACTGTAATAAAAAAAATTAAATGCTCTTAAACTTATATAATCTAAAAGTAAACTCATGTAAAAAAAAATATATTATCTGTTAGTCTGCATAAATATTTTTTATCAATTTAATTTATATGGTCCATAACAAATATCCAATTATTAACAATGAAAGTCCTTTTTTTTAAAATAAGTAATTTTATTTACTCTCAAAATGCATTCAACTGAGAATACTGCAGCAGTGTGAATCATGGAAAATCATTAAATAATAAACACTTAGTAAATATTTTCATTGTGTAAAACTGTTTTAGAGTGACATAGGAGTAACTTTTAATAAAAGAAAAAAAATGGTTAATATGACAAAATATTTTTAAAAATAGACTATTTTATGGAAGGAGGTAAGATTAAATATAAAAGTTGAAAATAAAAATGACAACAATCAAATTACAATAATGTAGCTTTAATATAATAATAAAATCATTTACAAACATATTTCAGTATCTTGGCTTATTGTTACTTCCAAAATATGGAAAATAATCAACTAAGGTGACGTTTTAAATGAATTTAAATAGTTTTTAATCATCAAAAGTTCCATTCCTTCCCAGTGCATGCTTTTATTTTTGAAAAACCTATTAAAAAAAGGTATAATTTTATTAACATTAGAACAATGTCAACTTTATAAGAAAATTATTGCTCGTAAACAGTATACAATAAAAAGCAAAGTGGAATAAAATTTGTAGTTTCGTGTAGTTGGCAAATACAGAAATATAATTATAATCACGTTATTTTGAGTGTCTTCTTAACAAATTGTAGTTCGTTTCAAAACAAATTTATAAAAACTCGATTAACTTCAAAATTGTTTACCACTTAAAAAATAATATTTTTTAACTTATCCTGCATGGTGATGTAGGCGAGCGTTGACGCTCTATAAACTCTTACTGCTAAGCGACACGAGAACATTCAGCACACTTTTGTGTGTAAGGTCCAAAAATATAATAAACCAGAGATTGTATTCATATTTATTGTTACATTGGCCCATTTTAATACTGTACTAAACAAACAGAAAGTCAAACCAAAGCAAGACAGCCACAACTCTGGGGATAAGCCTATTCTCAAGATGACTTACTTGATGGTCGCCAACACCAGCTTCCAAATCTGTCAGCAACTTCCAGGATCTAATTCCCACAACTTCCTGTAGCCTCAACAGTCGACTCTTTTCGACTTGTCACAATGGCTAGGCTCTTGCTGGCTGTGTCTTTCTCGACAGTGTAGTTACTTGACGGCTCTTTACTGATTTCTCGGATTGACTGAATTCTCGACTTGACTGACTGTTTTTCAAATCAACCCCTTTTATGCTGATTTTCCAGCCAGGGTAGGGGAGGAAGGGAAAACCAAAAACTGTTGAGCCAGAGGACAACTTCCTTATACAAGGACTGGCCACGTGTATAATAATTTGTAATTCTCAGGAGTTTCCATTGAGCAGTCCCATGTCAATGCACTTTATACAATGCCCACCTGGGGCTGATATGACCCAAAATTTATGGTGTTCCAGAGCTACATGAACTGTGTCTACGACAACCTTCCCACACTAGATAATTCCTCCACTTTTGTTATTTAATGGACAGACTCTTTGTCTGTCGCGTTTCTATGATTTTGTGGAAAATGTCTCTACTACTGTGTGGGTGACCCGTCAAATTTTCAACCTTATTTCTAACATATATTTGAAATTCTTTACAACTACACTGATGGACAAATTTAACACACCACTTGATTTATTTACTTTAAAATTAAAACCATTAACTTTCTACATTAGTTACAGGTAATTAGGAACTATCATAGTCAAAATAAACAGTAAATGACGTTTTGTTTATTTACTTTTGTACTGATTAATCCCGTTTGCATAAAAAGTAGTATTATATGAAGCTAAAAATAGCTTCCAGTAAAACTTTTTCCTTTGCTGATTTCATTTCACATATTCTTAAACCTTTTTCAATGCTCCAGTCAGGGTCATTTGAGGAGTAGGACAGTGTCAGGGTAACATTATTAGAGGAAGGATACAGCCAGCACGAATTTGCCAGAAGACTGAGTGTAAATCATTACAATTTTCTTTTTCTTCAGCACTTCAGAGAAACAGGGCTTCAGACTAGAAGACCAGGTCAGGGTCGACCTAGGGTCTACAGATGAGGTGACAGGTTCATCCGACATCAGCCTCTACGAAACTGCAGCATTGTGGGAACATGTGGATTGGACATTGGAAGATTGGGGATGACTTCTCTTACCAATGGGGTGAGAGTTGGCCTCAAATCTTCAGATGGTCATAATTTCATATGGATATGGTCAGGAGATAGGTATGCCCCTGTATGGTTCCTCAGGTCGCATTCTATGGAGGGTCATTGATCTTTTGGGTGGGCATTTCCTTGGATACCCACACCGAATTGTTTGTTGTGCGAGGAAGATCTCTAACTTCACACATAATCAAAAAACATGTAGTGCTGGTTGCCCCCCACATCGGTGAGAGATCCTTGCCAATTGCAAGGTGGATGACTACCTGAATGAGGTTGGTATTGAGTGGACAATTCTTAGTCCATTTTTGAACCCGATCATATCTGGCTCCAACTTAAGTGACGAGTATGATGGTGAAACCCTAGAAGAATTAGAAATGCCAATTCTTCATGAAAAAAATTCCTCAGGATTTTATCAGAAATATTTTCCAAGGAATGAAAAGGTGTTTAACAGATGTGATTTGTGCCAGAGGTGGAATTCTCGATATTAAAGTGGACCAAAATGTATTTTTAAACATTTTTATTTGTTTTTGAATTTTCTGTTTTTTGTTCTTTACTCAATAATTGCTTGTTTATAATTAGGTAATAAACATTTTCTTTTTAAATGTCTTATTTTTACAACCAAACCTATTTTTTGTATGTAAAATATGAATAAATGTAAATACATTAAAATTTAAGGGGGTGCATTTATTTTCTCCATCCGTATTTTTAACTTATTTTAACAAGTTGTGACAGCTAAGACGGGAACTGGCTTATAGTGGAATATTTACTTTTTTTCATTATTCATAAAATGTATATTCCAAATGTATTAAAAAAGAAAAAAATTTGAAAAAAAATCTATTCACTTCAAATTCCAACATTCCAAATAAGAAAGTACGTACTTATCTTTCAAATGATCCAAAACTTTCTGTTCCTCTGGTGATAGTCCTTTGACAAGTAAGTTTAGATTGAAGTTCATGATTGCCCTGGTGTTGAATCCAACAAGACATGTATCATAATTGTCATTTTTCAGTGCGTGGTAGACCGCAAGTGTTCCAAGCTCAACCCCATTTTCCTTGGC
The DNA here is from genome assembly GCF_000648675.2 of Cimex lectularius. Lineage (NCBI taxonomy): Eukaryota > Metazoa > Arthropoda > Insecta > Hemiptera > Cimicidae > Cimex > Cimex lectularius. The sequence continues at coordinate 639,182 of NW_019394227.1, forward strand.
ATAAATAATTTATTGGAAATAACTTCAAAAAAACTTCATCGGTGGTAAATACTTTGCAGTAAGCTGCAGCTTGTGCGCAGAGATTTTTGATCTCTTTGCTTGCAGGATGCCAAGCCTCAGGCCCACAGTTGCTAAGCAGTCTTAAACCTGTCGGAGATGCATTCACAATTCCTACGCCTTTGCTCTGAGAAGTAAAAGTACATATTAAAAAATTACCAGAAATGGTGATATACGTACTTTAAACTTGTCGGCATATTTTGACAGAGTTGAATCAAACAGAGTCTCTCTGCTGTAAGAAAGAACTATGTCAATCTTGATTTTACTTTTTTGAACTACATCCCAAAGAGTGGAAACCGGATAAGCGGAAATCGCTGTATATCTGACTTTTCCTTTTGCAACAAGCGCTTGCACTGCAGGAATTGATTCATTAAGCAGTTGATGCATATCCCCAAACTCGACATCATGTACCTTTAACATTATTTATAAATTTAACTCACTCATAAATATCTTCTTATTGAAAACTTACAATAGCAAAGTCGACGTACTTCAAGCACAAGCGTTCAAGGCTGTCTTCAAATCGGGAAATTATCGTCTCTTTGGAATAATCAAACATCGTTTCATACTTTGAAGTATAACGTCCTACTTTTGTCGATATATAGTATGCTTCTCTTGGAATATCTTTTAACACCTTTTAACTTATTTTCAAATAAAATTCACATTTTGGAAGGTTTATAATGAGAAAATATTTACTTTTCCTAAAAAGGCTTCTGACCGCCCTTCACCATAATACGGAGCTGTATCAATATAATTTATACCATTCTTAATAGACTCTTCTATTGTTTCTCTTGCTTCTTTGTCATCAAATTCCCTGAAATCATTTAAATAAATTATCAATAAGCAAGATTTACCAATATTGGTACACAATAAAATATTAAAAAATTTGATCAAACTTATTAGGAAATCTGCAATCCTTATGCAATGAAAGCCAATAGTCGATTAAATTATATATATAATGAGCATGACTGGCAAGCAAAGCAAGCGTCTAGGAAGCCGAGGCCCCAACCCACCGCCATGCTCGACCTTTTTTTTTTGCATTCCTTTGAGAAGCAATAAATCAGATCGAATATGTCATCCCTGCCTGTGGAAACAAGGGACTCCAGACAAAACGGCCTTGTTAGTCCCTCCAGAGACTGAATTCCCTCAATGAACTTACGTTGGTTTTCATCGTATTCTGGGCATTCCATCACTATGTGGCTTAAATTTTCCAGACAATCACACGTGGCGCAATTAGGGGTTTCCCTAAGTCCTATTCTATGCTCATAAACACCCAACATACCGTGATTCGTTCTTATATGGGTAATTGTTGTAAAATATTGACGAGAAGCCCTAAGATTTTTAAACAAAGGTCGCTTTGGTATCAATATATAAAAATGAATCTTAGAGATGTAAAAAGGGGTTTTCTGTTAACATTAAGGTTAGAGGAGTCAGCCTGCTCACTGCGACCAGTATTGGTCTATTATGATCTCCATTTTTGTCTACAGCTCGTCATTAAGTTTAATGCTTTTTACTTTTTAACAAGGAGTCCCATGAGTATCCTTCAAGCCCAAGTTTTTCCTCTACCAGGAAAGGAATCTCAGCCTGCATAAGGCTTCGTACAAACATAGGACTTGTTCTCTTCTTCTTCCTGGCAATATCTGCACAAGTTGTTTCTGCCACTCTGAGCCTATACATATGCCTTTGGAGTCTGCAGTGTCCAGTTAGCAGTTCTTCTATTATTCTAGCCTACCTATATTTCTGCAATGGTCAGTTGATGAACTTTTTCCCTTGCCTTTGTTTTGGCTACATTCTCATTGAATGGAGAACTTATTGTTAACGCATTGTCTAATAGATCCACATTTTTGGAAATTTGGTATGCAACAAAAGGGTTCAGGGCCAATAGGTTTCCTTGACCAATTTATCAATCTCTTAATTGCCCCTCTGCCCTGATACCCAGACAAGGGTAATTTTGTAGTTGTCCCCAATGTTTAACAGCACCCTAATGCAATCCCAGTTTCCTGTGCAACTTGCATTTAATAAGACAAGTACATAACATTATATAATAAATATTTTTTCAGTATTATAAGTATCGATCACTTTTTCACTTACGAACACTCTGGATTGAAGTTTGGTCTTGAATACGAAAGCAAATTTAGTTGTTACTGCTAAGCTTTCAACCTATTTTTAGGTCATCGTGGCAAAACAACCTTAAATATGTCTACAGATTGACGTATTTAAGTTATTTACAGGCAATCTCAAATTTTCTTGAAGACCGACTCAGTTACGACATTGCCAAGGACTGGGACATTTCTCGCGTGACTGTGTCAGTCCTTGCAATGTTGGAACTGATCGGTAAGACCACACCTTGATCCAGAGGTTTGTAAATAATAAATCTTACCCATAAATTATTCAGAAATCGTGAGATGCGGTCTGGTGTGATGTAGGTTTCAGAAAAACATTTTCTTTATCGTGCCAATGTTTCGATCTCAATAAAGATCGAAACGTTGGCACGATAAAGAAAATGTTTTTCTGAAACCTACATCACACCAGACCGCATCTCATGATTTCTGAATAATTATCGATTAACGGTCACTAATCACCACACATTTCTTACCCATAAACTCCACCAAACACTGTTCCTCCCAAACTTAGTTTAGATACACACATATCAGTCTCTCCTAACTTTTTATAAGTCATATTCTTAATTGCATCATCATTGTGAAAGCCTTTAATATACGTTTTAGGTAAAGTCATCTGAAAATAAAAAAAATTAGGATGTTGGACATAAGTGCAAATAAATCTAATCTGTGTAATTTTGTAATTCACTGTTGTAAAATATATTATTAATTATCACAAATGTCAGTGCTAGAGCATAAGATTAAGTATTGTTTATTTTTTTTTTTTTTTTGTAAATGAAGGAGAGGAATGATACATTTCAAGGGCAGAGAAAAGATAAGATACACCAAGATAAAAATTGCACTTGAACATCATTCCAGGGCCAATTTGTTTGGTCATACAATGAATGAAGTGAGTAAAATTATTAAAAAAGAAAGTATTCAAAGGAATTTCATTATAATTTACCCCAATTAAAACTAAAGAGCTCCCTCTTGAGAAAATAAATGTATTTAATGGAAAAAAATTGTATACTTTTTGAAATTAAATATTAAAGATTATAAAATTTTCTAATTTTTGTTGTTGTAATTTTGTTGAAGAAATTTGAATTCATTGTCCTAATGAATGTTTGTTTGGTGATAGTAATAACCATAAAAATGTAATAATTCTTAATTTTTAGTATTTATTTGCAAAAGTTCAGATATAGGAAAAATTTCCCGCCATGTTTTAGTTTGAACGGAAAATCAATTTTACGAGGGATGTTCAACCCTATTTTATGTACAATATTAAGGAAATAATTAGAATTTTCACTGCTTGGAAAAATTTTCCTGGGCTACTTTCCGACACGTGAGTAACGAAATTAGCAAGCTTACCTTGAATTCTTCGTCGATAAAGAACAATTAAGTACCCCCTTTTTTTTAGGAGTTTTCAACAGGGGCGTCAAATTCGGTGTGAAAAGGCTAAAAAAAGTGCAGTAAGGGCGAGCTCACGAGTGTCCCGTTCAGCGATGACGTGCCACGTCGTCACATCAATGATGACACAAAAATCTAGTCAAAACGTTTTCTTACGTTTGCCCCATTCAAAAATTGAAAACTTCAAAATCAAAATATATAAAAGCATAGGCTGAATTTAAAAAAAACTTATATTTCTAACTTCATTCAAGTTCACTTAGTTTAAAGTCAAAGGATTACAAACAAAATTCAATTTAGATATAATATTGTACAATTTTACTTATTTACATTTTTTAGTTTTATAAAACATTAATGTAAAATGTGTGACTTCGATAATCGCGTTTTTAAAAAGACGTTTTATTTTTTAATAACTAATTTAATATAGAGGTCACCTTTTCATGGTTATGATTATTCTAAAATGCATTTCCTCCATCCTCGAGCAATGTAAGACAAGAAAACAGGGAAAGGTTTCCACTGTACAATCGTTAGAAACTAGTAACAAGTTTATCTAATGCTGAATATTTATCCGGCCCGGAGGACCAAAATGGTCCAGCTGTGTAGTGCAATGCGTGGTGAGGCAAGATGCCTTCCATTTTTATCAGTGCTATGGCAATATGCTGTAGACTAAAATATACCCTATCCTTACCTTTCTCCATATATAATAACTTATTAAGTAAAGTAATAATTATCAAAGATCTTGGTATACACATCGACCAATCTCTCCTTTAATCACCATATCAACCTACTAGCCAATAGAGCAAACATATTCTTCATACTCCAAAAATTTTAATCCCTCCACTTCTACCCTCCTGTACACTTCGTTTGGTCATTCTCTATTAGAATACTGTTCTTTAATCAGGTTCCCCACAGTACAATAACTACAGTCGACACTTGATAATTCGAAACTCAAGGGACTCAAAAATAATTTGAATTGTCAATAGTAAAGAAAATCAAATTATTAAGAGTTTATATGTATTTTAGGTATTTTTACAAGTTATTACTTGAATTGTACATACATAAATCATTGTAAAAATAATGAAAAAGTAGAAATAGATCAACAGCAAAATTGATCATTGTTATACATTATAATTAATTAAGGTTTTTAGTTGAGATGAAAAAATGTTAATGGCACGAGCGGGTTTCAAACCCATGATCTTCGGCTAGATACGCCGCTGCTCTACCACTTGAGCTATCGTGACCTCGATCCACTCGGACATCAACTTCCTATCTCAACCCCACCTTTTGAGTTTTCCCTCCTTTTTGCCATTTTTCAAATGTCATTAATCGGATAATTTTAATAATTCAAATACAAATTTAAATATATAATGTATACAGCATTGAAGAAAAATTATGGACTATTTAGTAAATAAATTCCTACTGAATATATAAATACGTGTTGGAGAGTAATGACAGATATGATGCACTGCAAATGTACAAATTATTTATTTACCTATTTATTTATTTGTTATTATTGTATTGTATTATTTGTTGTGTTATTGAATTTTAGGGACACTTTAAAATTACAAAATAATAATTTTTTTTAGTAAATTGTATGTAAAATTTTGTACAAAAATACATATGTAATTATATGAAAAATATATATGTAAAACTTAATATTTAATAAAAATATGATGTGGTTTAGTTATACTGGTGTAATGTGTAGGTTTATAAATTTATGTAATTGTAATGTAACTCAATAAAACACTGTGATCATTATATAAGAAAGGAGAAAAATATACATATAGTATAAATAAATAAAAAGGTAAGTCAAGTTTCTCTATCTTCTCTCTCTCCCTCTCACTTCCTTTCTACCACCCTCCAATTTTTGTTAAATTAAACTGTAAGAGATTTCAATTTACAATAAAAATTGATGGCGTTTAAAAAAATTCACATAAGCATTATTCCAGTTCATCACGATCTATTTGTTTTCCCATTGAGAAAAGATTCAATTTTTTGGATTTTGTTTACAAAAACCAAGCTTAACATATTTTTTTTGTTGACAATTTTGTCACAGAATATTGCACAAAGCTAATTACAAACAAAGTCCATAAATATTAAAATGTTGAATTATTTTGACATGTTGTTTTTTTTAATTTGAAGATAGTTGTACGTATTGAAAATTTTTCAGAAATAATGAATATCCAACAGTATACCTACAGAAATATATGATATTCATGAATTTGGTAAATTGAATAATACATTATATTTATAAGGTTTTTTCTTTTGTTTACATTGGCAATGGTTTATATTTACAACTATACAACAAAAGTTAAACTTATTTACTTGAAAAACTTGGTTGATTTTTACTGTCCGTTAAGTTAAAAACAGGTAATTAATTGTAATAACAATTTTATAATTTTTCTACACACGGATCTAAATTCTTTCATGCCATGTCCAACATTTATACGTTATATTTTGTCACAAAAGTTATTTCAAAGTCACAGATAGAAAACAATGTAAATTTCTTGGCTGGTATTGGCTGACATATCACTATCCCAAAATTAGAAGCATGTCCCTGTCCTACTAATATACATGATGATACAAAAAATTAATTTTAAATAACACCAGAACAATTGTTTTCTGATGCTTTCAAAGAAATGGTTAAATTTAAAAAATCGGCTGTCTCTGATCATAATCATTAAAATAAATAATATTTTAATCGATCGAGTTAAATAGGATCAACAAGGGTGATTGGGTAAAGACACAATCTCAATAAGTATACTTCTTTTAATTTTAATGGATTTTTAAAAATTGATTGTTAATCGCTGTTTATAAAATTTTATTGTTTAGGTAGCAATTTTTGCTCGTCCAATGAAGACTGGCAGTAAAGTACTTGATCGTCATCTACTGATGATCTGCTTGGTTCAAGCTCTTCATCAGAGATGGAGAAGTTGTAAAGATGAAATGCTCAGAAAAAATATTTGAAATTTCTTATTTTTCATAAATGGACTCTAAAATAGATTATAATGGCACGTAAATGAAGGAGTTACAATTCTGAGGATCGTTCTATGAAATTGTGATTTTAATGTGTTTGATTGATTGTAAAGAAATTCTCATAGTAAAAAGAAAGAAGTAGTAAGAAGAAAAGTAATTTTTTCGAAAAAGCGGGAATAGACGGGCCAGAGATGTTTGTTATCCGTTTACGAAACCGGCGCTCAGACATACTAAACCTGCAACACAGTCAAGTTTGGCAAAACTGTATCACAATTATTCCAGGAGCGAACGTCGAATCATGATCTGAAAATTTATATTAAAATCATTTTAAATTATTTTGAGAGGTATGTAAAAATTTTAATTTATGACATATTGCCCAGGTTTTTTTTAATTTAATTTTTTTTTAAAGGATGTGAACCTTTTGTTTGGCATTTCTGGTGGTGAAGTGTCCAAAAAATCTCAAGACTTTCCTATTCTTCCTTTCCCATTTTGTATAGAAACTAATAAAAAGAATAAAAACGATATCGATCTGTCATCTGTATGTTTTCACTAACTTTAAATCAAATTGGATGTTTTATTAAATTTACTGTGATTGACATCAATATCTCGTTTAAAATTAACCTTCTTTTGGGTAGTTTGTGTTCCCACTTAATTAATTCCTTCAGTTTCTTCTTTATTTTCTAAGATTGATAAATCACTGTTTCATGAAACTGGGTATTCAAAACAGTTTAAGAGAGGGAGCGGTTAGCACCCGGAAATCGATATTGTTTTAAAAAATAAAGATTTTTTATAAAAAGTGTGTTTTTTTGTTGTCTCCATCTGTGGAATAGAGTGGGTCAAGGTAAAAATATATCGGATATAATTTTATTAGTTTAGTTTTCAAAAAACTGTTAATTTTTAAACTTATCATCCAGTAATTTGTTATTATGTCAAGTTCACAATTTACTTAAGAATAGCATTTAAACTATGGCTTATTTCATTCTAAAGAAGATTTGATAATAAAGTAGTGTTTTTCTAGAAATATTAAAAAAAGATTTATACTGGAACCAGATACACAAAAACCAACCATGGAAAATGGCAAATTGACCATCAATTTCTCTTCTCCTCTATCTCTTTTTACATACTATTTTCTCTTCTCTCTCTCTCTCTCTCCCTCTCTATCTCTCTTTCTCTCTCTCTCTCTCTCTCTCTCTCTCTCTCTCCCTCTCTATCTACTTCGTGCATGCACACACACACACACACACACACACACACACACACACNAGTCTCTCGTGCATGCACACACACACACACACACACACACACACACACACACACACAGAGAGAGAGAGAGAGAGAGAGAGAGAGAGAGAGAGAGAGAGAGAGAGAGAGAGAGAAAGAGAGATAGAGAGGGAGAGAGAGAGAGAGAGAGAGAGAGAGAGAATTTTATTTGAAGCTAATTATGAACAAAGTACATGAATATTAAAATGTTGAATTATTTGAATATAGTATACAGTATTCCTACAATAATATATGGTATTCATGAATTTGATAAATTGTTCAATTGTTGATAAATTGTTATTGTTACAAATACATTGTATTTGTAAGAAGAAACTCTTCCTCCTTTTATTTTGGCTGTTGTTGAATTCATGTGACGTGGTATTTATTGAACTTCACAACCCCTTTGTTTCACTTTTTATTGTCAATATTTCGAGACCCCTTTTCCCCTGCCTTTTCAAGGCTTATTTGACCTCAGAACTTGTGAGAAATCATGTATATTACTAGAACAAATTCAGCACAATTCCTTGGGTGGACAGGCTGCAACAAAATGGGCTTATCCTATTATGATGTTCCCATTGATCCTGGTGCAGCATCTAAGCTTAATTTCACTTGAATCTCGATGTACTACAATTGAGGCACTATTCTGAGTTACTTCAACTAATAAATTTCCACATCCCCATCAACCGAACTCAGTCCTGCTCACTCTTCTTCACCCTTACCCCTGACCCTTATGGTACTTTTTTTACTAGTCCCGAATATTTGTTCATATAAAATTATGAAAAATCCTATCTGTGACTCTGGCCAGCTGTATGATAGTTGAAAGCGTAAATCTAAAACCATACTTATGTTTACAGCATTCTAATGTTATTTACATTTAAAAACGTTCATATTCTTCTCAGAATTACTTTCACAGGAGCTTTTTAAAGGATAAGGAGGAGTTTTCTTTATAAATAATTTAACTTAGCCTTTGAAATCAGAACAACTTTACCTATTTCTCAAGAAGAAGAAAACCGGACAAGTAATAACATGTGATTTATGAATAATGAATTAAGGTAATTGTCACCAGTTTTTATTTTTAGATTTTTAAATTTTTTTTAAAAATTTCTTTAGGAGAAGCTACTTCACATTCAGAATAAAGACACTGACTTAGAAGAAAATATTTGTTACTACAATCCTTGACAAAGTTTTGGAAAAGGAATTCATGATAAACTAGGTTTTCATCCTTAGAGTGAACTTTTTCACTCAGCTAGGATGTCAGCCTTTTTGGATATTATATGCAAAAATGTTAAAAGATAAACTGAGCTTACTAAAAGAGAAGTTGTGGCTTTACTTTCATGGCAGTTTTTTTTTAAATTGATTTTTACGGTTTTAGGTCCCTACTGATGATGCCAGAAGCTTATTCCATTTACTATTTTGATGTGTTGACATTTTATGGATTTATACAAATGTAAATGTATGAGCTCCAAGGAATTTATAAAAACAATGTTTGGGAAATTATGATCATAAGAAAATTTACTTGTAGATTTGAATCATATTATGCATTAGGTAAAAATATTGGAAAAATCCATGTATAACTCAATAAAGGGCAAAAATCTTACTTTAAGAAGAACTTAATTTCTTTGTAATGCTTCTATGATACTTTTTATGAACAATGTTTTTTTTTCTTACATTTTATCCCAACGGCCATTTATTAATCTTAATAAAAATTCCTAAAGTATAAACAAATCAAATTGTCCCTAATTCTGAATTATTTTTGCAATATCTGTTTAAATAGATTTAAAGGAAAATTGGCATTTTCATGTTAGTAGTAAACAATGCATGTGATTTTTGGTTCAGGTGATTTGTCAGCTTTGTCAATTAAGATATGGTGCTTGATCTCCATAGGAACGACAGTTGTTTTGATTTAATAGTACAAGTTTAGTCATTTATCCAGCCATAATGTCTGAATCACTCCTTACAACTGCAGAATTGGAGCTAATCGTGGAAAAATTTGAAACTATCAAATTGGAAGATATTGGGAAAAAACACTGGTTCAAAAGATCGCAAGAGATTTTTAAAATTTATCAAGTTGCAAGCATTGAAGCGTCATCGTCCTCTGGTACTGAGAGGGTTTTTAAAGCATTCACTTTGTATAACAAAGTGGAACCATTGATCAAAGATGTGGTAACTTTGAGCTTATGGAAGGAGAAAGTTTTTCCTGCTTTGGTGACATTGACACCGCAACCAGAAAGCCCTTTTCCGACTTACATCGTGCTTTATGGTGAAGTAATTATTTTAGGAATACTCCAGAGTCTACTTTTCCATTCAGAAGCATTTAACTACATCAGCGATTCCAGTGATGATCTCATAGATTATGCTGTTTCAAAAATATCAAAATTACTCTGCGTCAAAAGTAAAAATTTAACTACTGATGATATACGAATGAGAAAAATGGACGCAATCGAAGAACTGAAAGAGCAAAAGGACTTAATTGACTTCAATATAGGTTCCCAGTGCATTTCTGTTGTAAGATACATCTGTGAAAATTTTGACAAGCTACCACTCAGTGCAGCGTCGCGTATCTACACAACACACGATGTTCCTATTTTAATCACACATCTTCTCGACATGAACACATGGTCAAACCATGTCGATGGGAAATTTTACAAGCATAATGACAATGAATGGAAAGAATGGCTTTCTGAGGATCCTGTGCTTAGTAAAACCGAGTGCCAAGTTTGGTTGCTTTTAAGGCAGCTTCTTATAAACCCAACATGTGACACTGTTTACTATTACAGCACATTCAGAAAAGAACAATTGTCCAAACTCATAAAACTCCTTCATGATAGAGTAATAGACCAACTGAGTCCACTGGAAGACCTTAAAAATTGGCTTAACACACTTTTAATCTCACCGAGCAAAGGGGAGAATGTCCATAATCCTTTAATAGTCGAAGTTACAACGAGTTACAAGGATGAGCTTTCTTTAAAATACGAAGATCAATGGGATCAAATAGCATCAAAAAGGTCAAAACTACTTTTCTATGGATCTCCAAATGACAAGCAGGCCATCGCCAAATCTTTTGCTGCATCACTAGACACCATAGAAGAAATCAATGATAATTTGCAAAGCTGTATCTTTTGTTTCAACAGGGCGTTTAAAAGGTGTTCCAAGTGTAAAAAGGTTTGGTACTGCTCTAGAAAATGTCAGGTACAGCACTGGAGTGCACACAAAACTGTCTGTGTATCTTAATTCCTATCAAGCATTTAGGGGCACTTTTGTAAGACAATAACTGTCTTATTTTAAAAAATAACATAATTAGCAAAGGAAAAGTACAATATCTAAATGTCTATGACTCTTATTCTTAAGATTCACTTCCAAGCTAGCTTACATTAATATCCTCCTTCTATTGTTGCTAGTTTGTAATTCAATAAAAACTCTTGTTTCTTTATTTTGATTATATGCATTTTATTTCTCACTCCCACAAGATATTCCAAGTATGTCCAGGTGTCGCAGATGAGTCATCAGAAACAAAATTTTACAGACAATTTTGGGAATTTCTTTATAGTCTATGACAAGTTGTGATGCTTACGCCCAATCCACCCAGCTGGTTATGTATTATCTCCTGCCGTCAAAAATTTTGAATGTGGTCCAATTGCTACACCGACCTTTTTATAATCCTTAAAAAATTATTTTCTTGGTAAATTCGTATTTTTATAATTATGCAGGTGATTTATTGAACTATTCCAGCCAATTGATCTTTTTTTATTTTTTGCCATGAATTTCAGTGTTGGCAGTTGAGCTCAATAAAAAATCAATTGGACAGAATAATAGTTTAAAGAAAGTAATGTTTGAACTATGAAAATGTGTCTGATGAGAGGCCTATCACCAAATAAGGAATATTAAGGAAGCAGTAAGGTATGAACTCCAAAAAGGCCTGATGAAGGGGCTGACAGCTGTCCTCCGAAATGCCAAAAATAAAAAATCAATTGATTGTTACAGTTCAATATGGAATAAGGTTTGAACTCCAAAAATATTTTATGAGAGCTGTCAGCAAATAGTTCAATAAGGAGTAAGAAATGAACTCCAAAAATGTTTCATGAGAGGACAGTCACCGAACAGTTATAGATTTATAAGAAGTAAGCTGCAAAATGTCTCAAAAGAGAGCTGCCCCAGAATATTCAATAAGGAGTAAGGTTTGAACTCCAAAAATGTATCATCAGAGGGCTGTCACCGAATAGTTCAATAAGGAGCAAGATTTGAACACCAAAAAGTCTTATCAGAGAGCAGTCACAGGATAGTTCAATAAGGTGTAAGGTTTGAACACCAAAAAGTCATCAGAGGGCTGTCACCGAATAGTTCAATAAGGAGTAAGGTTTGAACCCCAAAAAGTCTCATCAGAGGGCTGTCACAGGATAGTTCAATAAAGTGTAAGGTTTGAACACCAAAAAGTCTCATCAGAGGGCTGTCACCGAATAGTTCAATAAGGAGTAAGGAATTAACTCCAAAAATGTCTCATGAGAGGACTGTCACCGAATAGATCTAAATAGTTCTATAAGAAGTAAGCTGCAAAATGTCTCAAAAGAGAGCTGCCCCAGAATACTTCAATAAGGAGTAACGTTTGAACACCAAAAAGTCTCATCAGAGGGCTGTCACAGGATAGTTCAATAAAGTGTAAGGTTTGAACACCAAAAATGTCTCATGAGGAACTGGTAGCCCCCATATACATAGCCAGAAATAAAAAAATCCATTGGTTGGAATATTTTGATAAGGAAAAAGGTTTGAACTTCAAAAATGTCTCATCAAAGAGCTGTCACAGGATAGTACAATAAAGTGTAAGGTTTGAACACCAAAAATGTCTCATGAGGAGCTGGTAGCCCCCATACACATAGCCAGAAATTTAAAAAAAATCCACTGGTTGGAATAGTTCGATAAGGAGAAAGATTTGAACTCCAAAAAGATGAGGGCTAGCGCCTGAATCCCAAAATGCATAGATAGGAATAAAAAATTGGTCAGAATAGTTCAATAAATCACCTGCACAACTCTATTCAATTACCAATCAAATGAAAAGAAAACTGGAAATCCCTATTTTTAGATTCTGCTGATCCACAATATCAACACAAATCCTGTTTTGACTTTCTTAAACATTTCACTTTTTAGTTTTTGTAGATGTTTAGTTGTCTTCTGATCATTTTGGCCTGCATCTTCAACACTAAAACAGCCCAGCTACAGGTTCGTCACCATGCAGATCCCTCATAATGTTTAATTATTAAGAAGTGAATATCAAATGAAAGATCAGGAAAACAAGACAAAATTTAATAATACGATTATTTGTATTTAAACACAAAATCCATCAAATGAATATAAAATCAATTTTAAAATACCACAGTATGACTAACAAAACAATTGATAGAGTCACATTATTCACATGATTCGGTTAATAATAATTTATATCATATACAAAAAGCTAATTTTATTCACATTTATCTTTTAATTCCAAGTTTGAGATAGTTTTCCAGTAGTGACGGTGCACTGAAAGGTATGCAGCATTCTTCATCACAATCGACCTTAAATACAATGCAGTTGTTAAATAAATAAACTTAAGGACTTGTTTATTGTACCTTTAAAAATGTATGTTGCTGCAGTTGAACAGTAGTTGCTCTAAGTTTTGGATTTTGCTGAATGCACATTGAAACAAAGTTATGGCCTTCATCGCTCAAGGAGGCCGGTATTTCGGGTGTCTCACCCATTCCAACTTTGAACATTATTTGATATGTCGAATCAAATTCGGACCAAGGCCTCTGTTGAATTGTTTTTCATCATTATTAAATACCCAGGGCAATTTTTTTTAAATTTATTACCTTTCCGCATGCCATTTCAATTATGACACATCCAAGAGACCAAATATCGACAGCCCTGCCATGACCACTTGTATTTGATTTCATAAAAACTTCTGGTGCCATGTATGCTGCATTTAAATAATCATTATTTAATTAGTTTTTTTATGAAAAATGTATTGTGTATTACCTTGTGTTCCGACAAATCCTCTTAATTCACCAGGTGCCGTAGTGTGAGCTTTTATTTTAACTGCTGAGCCAAAATCTCCAAGTTTTAAGCAGTTGCCTTCGGCAGTGAGAAATACATTTGCAGCTAGGGGCACAAAATAATGATATTTAGGCAAAATAATTTAATTAAAATTTTATATATTTACGTTTTATATCACGGTGGACAATAGTATGTTTATGTAAAGTCGATATGGCACTGACAAGCTGGCCTGTATAACGACGGATTAAACCTTCAGGTAATCCATTTTCAGTTGCAGCGATTAAGGACTCTAATGTCCCTTCAGTACAAAGTTGCATAAAAATTAAAAGTTCTTCCTGCAATGAAATGAAAATTTTATAAAAGTTCATACATAAAAACCTTACTCTAAATTGTACTCTGTGGACTTCAGCTCCATAATAACGGACGAGGTGTTCATGATTTATACCCTCGAAGATGCTGAATTCAAGGGCGACCTTTTTTATTGTCCTAATATCATTAGGCTGAAGTGAAATTTCTTTCATGGCCATCAATTCTCCTGTATCGCAATTTACAGCTGTGTAGACTTTTCCAAACCTTCCTTGACCTTAAAAAATATTTAAAAAATACAAAAAAACACTTTATTTACTATATTTTAATATGTAGTAAAATAATGGGTTTCTTACCAATTTTAGTACCCCTCTGCCAAGGGAAGTTGACAACTCTTGGCCGTATTTGGTACTTATCATGTATTGTAATGGCGGTTACTATGACATTCCCAATAAGTGCAGCCTTTCTCAGCTTTTCGTCAAGTTTGTCATCGAGCTTTTTAATTGCTGCATTTATTCTTTCAGCCTTACATAAATCTGGAAATAACATTATTAAATTAATATGATTTTATTTAAATGGCCAATTTCAACTTACTTCGACTGAATAACGGTGGTGAATCAGAAGCACGGTGAGTGCGATTGACTTCACCATCTGGCCTGTAGAAGATAAATTATTTTAAGGGATAGAACTTTTATAACTGTAATAAACTTACACCACTGGACTATCTCCAACGTTTAAATGAGTCTGTTTACAATGAATTGATGGAGGTGGAGAGGTCGGTCGTGAGATATAGGATGTTGGCGAAACACAGTTATTTGCCGTACCCATGATATGTGACAAACAACACTCAATATTCTTTCTGAATGACTTAAACATAAATTTTTACTGTTTTGTTTATCAACACGAAACTAAAAAATATTTAATAAACCAACCTCAAAATCTTTGTCGCTTAAATAATTGGTGTACTTTGGATCTGCGATACAGACTAAAAATTCCAAGCCGTAGTTGGCCCACCTTGGCCTAACTCCTCTGCCCCTTTCGTAATATTGCATTATGAATTTGATCCACTCCTGAGCAAATAATATCAGATCTTTAACATGCAAACTCTTATCCGTTGAAAACTTTCCTGCTTCCTTGCAATACTAAAAAAGAAAATTACTTTTAAAATTGAGAAAAACTGACTTAAAAACAATGAGTCTGTTTTTAACACTCACACCGCCTGAGAATGTTATTTTTTCTGTAATTTTATTGTTTTTTTTTTTAAATCTACTCTCCAATGTATTCCCCTGTTAGGTCTTTCCTGAACATAAAGTAATTTTTTTTTTTTTTTTTTTTGAAAAATCAGAATAAAAATATAATTGTTAGTGCTGATGTTACAAAAAGATGTCGATCACGGTCAGTATCAGATACGTCATAATTTTTTTATGTGGCTGGGATGAAAAATTTAGAGTCAAGAGCAGTTCCCAAACACATGGCATCCAGATCAGTACCCTGGTGACCTACGCCTTAACCTATTGTGACTTCAGCCCTCGAGACTCAACTTTACATTTTAATCTACAACTTTTTAGATTTTCCCCCTTTTCATCATATGATTCTCAGCAACATACGAATTAGCCATGGCAAACTATTTATGAAATGCAGGTCCTTGAGTAATTACATTAAAATATATGTTTTAGTTGGTCCTCTTAATCAAAGTTATTATTTTTAGTTGTTTTATTATTTTTATGCAAAGTGTGGCTGAGATAAAAATTGATATTTTGAGGGCCGAAGGCATGATAGCTCAAGTGGTAGACCACTGTGGTACTTACCCAGATGTTGTGGGTTCGAGTCCCGCTCATGATACTAATTTTTTATCTTGGCTACACTTTGCATAAAAATAATAAAACAATTAAAAATAGGTTACTTTATTCACTCAGGTAGGAAAAAGGCTTAACCCAACAATTCACATCAATGTCCTGGCATTTCCCTTTACCCCAAAGTTCTCACTTTTCAGTTTGTATTCAGCTTCTGAATTCTGTGTGAAATTTAGCAAAATGTATAATTCTTATTTGCGCAGATGGTATTTTGAAAAAGATTCGGAGGCAGGAAGAACAAATCTCTTTGCCCTGGCAACGGCTATAAATATTTTACAATATGTGATAAATGCAAACTATATTCATATGTATTAAACATTCAGTGGTGACCAAAAAACAGGAATGTATAAATTATGTAGGATTTCATAATGTAAGAATTGGGTAATAATGTAAAACAAAATAATGATAATAAAATTTTATCATACCTTCACCTAAAATTTGTTATAAAATTTAAAAGTACGTAGTGTAAATAACATTTAAACATAGACATGAAAATTTTTTATTTATTATCAGTTGAGTATTGCAGATTAAGGGTCAAACCACTTTACAATTTCAAATTATTTTCAATTAAAAAAAGCAGGGATTATGCCGTGATCTGAACCCAGGACGGTTAGCATGGCAAATATGAATTGGATGGCTACTGTGGTTCCCTTGAAAATTTTTATTTATAAGTATATGTACACACCAAATAAATAAACATTAAAAAAATAAAAACATTATTGGTTTTTCAGTTAAAAAAATATTGGGTCTAAAAAGACTAGCCACAGCTGTCCGTTTTTTTTTTTGTTTTTTTTACTAATGGCAGTGCGAGTGTTAAATATATATATAGCAAATTACCTCAAAAGTGAATTTGTACAGTGTATGCAACACTTCACGGCAACGTGATAGCAAGACAGAATTCTCAGCATCTGCCAGATAAGATTTCAACATTTTTTCTTGGACGAGTAATACTGTTTCCTTTAATATTATACACACATCAAGCACACTTACCTAAAAAATAAGTTTCGAAAAGGTATATATATTTTAAATTTTTTAATAATTTTGTTTGGTACGGATTTATTAACTCAATACTTTCAGACTCTGCAAAGTTTGTTCTATTTGATCACAATTGTTGGAATTTTCAAACTCCAAATGTTTTGCAAGTGTTTTCGCAAGGCAAAGCACCCTGAAAATCCTCTCTCGCGTATCAACACATAGAGATTGAATTTTTCTGCTTACATGAAGCACTGATTGCCTTGATTGTGTGCTGAAATGTTCAAACCACAAATAATAAATAACAAAATTGTTAAAAAACAAAAAAAAGGTCTATTACTTAACACATTTTTCATTGTCGTCTTCATTAAAATGCATATTTAATTTTGTTATTGACTCTTGCATGCAAGAAGCTATACTTTTTAACAATGTACTGGCTATGTTGCTGAAAATATAGTTTTAATTAGACCATGATTATTAATTACACTTTCAAATTGAGCCATACCAAAAAACATTGCCAGCTATCGATTGTCCACCAGGAACATGAGGTACAGTGCAGACAATGAATTTCCATTCTTCTTCTAATATATTTTTCTGGCTCCTTTCATGTTGTGTCAGTTCAACCCACTGCTCCATGTATTTAAGATACAGCTACAAACATTTCGAAAAAAAAAAATCATTAATTGTATTAAATTTGTATTATATTTTACAATTAAAAAGAACTCACTTTCAATACTGACAGAACACTTTCATCAAACGAAGATATGTAATCTTTAAATTTGTTTTGAACTTCGATGTCTTCTTCTTGCAGTGCAACGTTGCAGTGTTGTAAATACCTTTGTTTGTTTAAAACTGCCAATTTCAATCCTTCTTTCAATTCTTTTATCAACTGTAATAAAAGTTAAAATTATTACTGAATGTTTTCTCCCGTATATTATTACTTACTTGTCTTATACTCAACGATGAAGGCTTTTCTAAATTGGTTTCTAACCTCAATCTTAAAAATTCATGAATAACGTCAAGCGGTATACGAGATATAAAAAGAAACGCAGGCCTAAATGATGGTAGGTTTAAAGATTGGAACTCTTTGCTCCAATATCCATAGCGTCTGAGTTCATACTCATCACCATAGTCGTTTGGAAAATCTTTTTCCTAAAGAATTACAAAAGAAAAACAATAATACCAAAATTATTGCTTAATTTTGGTGTTTAATTTAAAAAAAAATTATAATAGAGCAAAAAGATGGCAGTTTTGTCCTAAATGTGTTACATAAAAAATATTATGCACCTTTAGCATTAACAACATGCATGTCAAGCAGAAATAGTTTAAAACATGTTAGAATAAATATTTACAAACAATTAAATAAATTTAATATAGATTCAATCTTCACAATGGTTTTATTATGGGGGATTAACCTCTACATACATACACATTGACTTACGTTTAATAAATTCTTGGAAAACAAAGAAGCTGTAAAAATTACAGGGCATAAATCATCAATGTGCAAAAAAATACTAACACACCTATAAAAGCAGTACAATGGAAATATTAATTAAACCATATACATTTAATACATAATCTGTTTTCATGGTCAAGATAATCATTTATTTTTATTTTTTTTTTTTAATTCAAAAACAGTTATAACTTAAAGGATGAGAAATTTGCAAAAATGACAAATTAATCTAAAATTCTTCACTAACCATGAATAATTTAATCATATAAATTAAAACAATGTATAGAAGATATGATCACTTCTACAAAATAAAAATTTTTGCATCTGAGGTTGTAGTTTTGAATTGTTTCAAAAATCTCCTATTCTCAATTTTCAGTTAAAGTGCTGAAAATAAATTAGCAGTAAAGTTTTTAAAATTGTTTAACGGAATTTTTAAGACTAATTTGTCTTAATTTAATTTTTGGGTTTATGTTTGAAAACATTTCCATATGGTTTTTTTCTCAATAAAAAATAAATATATGAATTATATGTGTGTGTCATGTTGTATTTATAAATAAGTAATGTATTTACATTTTTATTTAAAAAAATCCACATGGAAATGTTTTCTAACATAAACTAAAAAATATATATATATTTTTTTTATCACCTTTTCTTCAGAGGGTGGTTTCTCCATCGCTATTCTCCCTTTTCTAAGGACCTTTGAGTACAAATGTTCTAGGAATTGTAAAGCTTTCCTGAGACCTTTCAGTTTCAAGACATCCACGATGAATCTCCTGCAAAAGCAAATTAAAAGTTAAAAAATTTACATTAATTATGATTAATTAACAGACCTGTATGTTCGTGTGTCACTGCTGTTAATATGGTGGAAATATTTGCTGAGAGACTGAAGCGGTTGAGTCTGATTGAAAAAATCCCATTTTGAGCAGAATTCCACATCAGGCGATTCGCTTTAATTATAATTTGTAAACTAATAATCATACAATTTGTATTTGTTGGAAGAAAAAAAAATTACCTGTTCATAACGCTTTCTTCTGTACTGTAACCTTTAGCATAAGAAAGAAGCTGTTTTCCTAAAATTATCAGTTTAAGCCTGTGGTGCCTCATTATGTTGTACCATAAGCACATAGCCTTAAAACATTTTTTTTTTAAATTCCATTCTTTTTTAACTTATATTTATTTATTCTAGTATACCTTGACTCTACCAATGAATTCCCCACTTTTGTACATAGGGTATTGATTTCCGAAAGCCATACTGGATGGATAAAGAGCCTCTGCATGTTCAAGCCTGTCAAGAAGAACTTCAACTTCTCTCAAAGCACAGTTTTCAAGTTGGATGCAAGTTGGGCAAAAGAGCCAAAAACACCCTTAAAAAAATTGTCATCAATTATTTAAAAAATGTACACTAGTTGAGAAGAAAATACCTTCACAAGGATTCTCTGAATCTGTCTGGATTCCGCTGTCAACACTAACTGTGGCACAAGAGGGCGAAGTTTTTTTCGTAAATCTTCAACAAGGATGAAAAATTAAAATTGCACCAAACAATCATGAATATATGATTTTTTTTGTATAATTATTACAAAGAAACATTGAACATGAAGAAAATAAAATAGTACCAATAGGTGTATAGTGATGAATAATAATCATACTTTCAATAGTTCAGATTTAAAAATAAAAATATTTACTTGTAATCTATAATGTCTACTAAAAGCTTAGGTATTGACTGTCGCGCTTCGCATAAATATTTATCCTGCTGTGTCGGAGTTTTGTCAGCCCGCCAAGCCTGAAGTTCAAGCCAGATCATGTCTTTCAGCTCAGTCTGCCACAAATGTTCTTCTCGGCTTATCTGATGAAATAATACAAATATCATAATTATATTAATAAATAAAAATGTGGCTTTATCTTTAAAAGTAATTATGCGAGCTGTCAGATTTACTGATTTCTGATTTATAAGCTTATAAATATTATTATATTATTGAGCCTATCACTTCTCGCAATCCACCGGCAATTCCAGTTTTTGTGATTTGCAATCAATTATTGACAGCTAGAAAAATTCAGTTTTAAAAAATTAACTGAAGTAGAAATTATTAAAACAGTAAATACCATAAATTCATAAAGGACCGTATAAAAGCTCTAACATTCTTATCAAATTGATAATAAATAAAAATAGTCATACATTAGCTGATATCTTAAACACATCTATCTACAATGGTATACATCCCTATGGCAGGAAAATGTCCTGTACAGTCCATCTACCTAAAACACAATATCCTACTGGTTGTTGCGATTTTCAGAATATTTCATCTTGCCTTAGTAAAATATTGGATAAACTAGTATTTAATCAAATCTATCAATTTATTGAAAGTAATATTATTTACACATTTCAAGCTAGATACCGGATGAACAGTATGAAAATTTTTTAATAAAATTGTTAAATGACATAAAAACTGGTATTGATGATGACAAATTACTATTTTAGTTTCCATTGACAATGTTGATCATGATCTACTCATTTCAGTGCTGAGATCAATTTATATATCGTGTAGTTT
Source organism: Cimex lectularius (assembly GCF_000648675.2). Taxonomy (NCBI): domain Eukaryota; kingdom Metazoa; phylum Arthropoda; class Insecta; order Hemiptera; family Cimicidae; genus Cimex; species Cimex lectularius. Next base: position 660,129 of record NW_019394227.1, read on the forward strand.
TGGTATTTAAATCTTCCAATGGGCAATGTGTAAAAACATCAAAAAACAATTATTCTAATGGGATGTTTACCAATCACGCTGTCCCTCAAGGGTCTACGCTATCGGCTTTATTGTTTATCCTACATGTAAATAGAATATATTACAAAATTACTAATTCTCTTTTGTATGACCTAAATATTTATACAAAATCAAAATGATCAAACATAAATGAAAGCGTATTAAAACTAAACAGCAACATAAAATCTTTTAAAAAATGAAGCGATGATCATGGTTTATCAATTAATGTTAAAAAATGTAAAGCTATTTTATTAGAACATCACAAGCAATTTGCAAATGTAAAGAAAGATAATATTGTAGAAATCAAAATTGATGAAGTATATTAATTTTAAACAACAAAATAAAAATTCTAGATTCTAAATATTTAATGTGGAATGTAGATATAGTTGTAATTTTTCAGGGTATAGTATACTGCGCCCTTTAAGAGCTACTGAATCCCCCCTTCTCTGCCTAAAGCACATCGGTGTGTTCTATTTCATCAAGAAATTTGAATAGGCCCGGTTTTAATGGTTGAAGCTCTTCTATAGTCACATTATACATCCCAAAACATTTCCTCCTGCGGGCTAATGTAGCTCCGCAGTTTGTTAGTAAATGTGTTGGTGTCTCTTCTGCCTCCTTGCAGAATCTACATGTGCCATCTTGGATTGTTCCAATCTTCTTTAAGCGTTCATTTAGCTTGCAGTGTCCTATTAAGAATCCTGTTCGCAGTTTATTTCTGCTTCCTCTGGTTCATTCTGCAGTTCTTTCCTTCTAAAATTCGTTAGGAGTTCTTGGATTGTCTATGTTCAATGAGTGAATTCCATTGTTCCTTCATTTTCTTTTTGTCCTTCTGTCTGAGATATTTGTTAATAGTGTGGATTCCTATGCCACAGAAGGGTGGTTAATGTGGAATACACGTATTGATAAAGCTTGTAGTAGAATACATTCCATTCTATATAAATTAAAAAACTATTTAATATTAATAAGTCATTAATAAAGCTTTTTAATGCACTAATGCTTCCTAATATAACTTAAGGCCTTGCAGTAATTTCTAATCTTTCTTGTAAAAAATCTTCATAAGTTATATGTTACTAAAAAATATGTGTATTTGCTATATCTGCGATCTATACTAAGATTCTAGAATTTATGAAAATGTCATTGTATTGTACATACTGCTTTTATAAGTCATTCTTTTCAAAATCTATAAAAATTTACCCAATGTTATAAAATCATGTAAATCTAAATGTATTTATAAGAAACATCTAAAAGCTTTTCTTTCATTAGATTATGTTCAATCATACTCTGTAGAACATCAATAATATTTAAAAATATATGTAGACAGTAAAAAAAATATACAGGGTGAGTCATTTTTTGACGCACCATTGGAAAATCAACGTGGGTCCGTTTAAATCTGACTCAAGGCCTATTTCCCTTGATTTATGTGTGTTTGATGTGTGATAACACAATGTAAAAATTTAAAAAAAAAATTCACTAGAATAGAGTATTTTTTTCTTCCGATAATTGTTTTACGATAGACTAGGCTACTGCGTTGCAGCAAATGGAGGTCTGTTCGAACAATTATTATAATGATTTTGAACATTTTTGGTTTGCTAACAAAGGAGATTGTTACACTTATTTAATTTTTTTACTTTACCAGAAAAAAGGAGATTGTTACATTTATTTAATTTTTTTACTTTACCAGAAAAAAGGAGATTGTTACATTTATTTATTTTTTTTACTTTACCAGAAAAAAATACTCTTAAACCTTTTTACATTGTGTTTGAATAATTGATTTTGTTTATTTTCCTTCCAACCTACTAAAACTAATTTGTAACGAATGGTGCATCAAAAAGTGACTCGCCTATTTTTTGATACGAGACTAACAAAATAAAATGTGCCGAGTCATAATTAGACGGACCAACGTTGATTTTCCTATGGTGCACCGAAAATTGACTCACTTTCTTTTATTAACGTATTAATCAAAGGAAATAGGCCTTGAGTCAGATTTAAACGCACCCACGTTGATTTTCCAATGGTGCACCGAAAATTGACTCACTTTCTTTTATTAACGTATTAATCAAAGGAAATAGGCCTTGAGTCAGATTTAAACGCACCCAAGTTGATTTTCCAATGGTGCGTCAAAAAATGACACCCTGTATATATTTGTACTATACATATTTTTTATTTTGAATTATGTAAACTTTATTTATACATCGTGCTCAGTAACAATTGCTCGTTAAATGTTAGAAAGGTCCATGAGATCCTAATTTTGTGAGCTTTTATAAATGTTCAATTCAAAATTCAATTATTTATAACTCAGAGCCTGAGCAAGACAACCGCCTGCTCTGAGTATGCCACAGAAAATGCATGAAAGTTGATTTAACTGCTCATCATGTTTCTGATGTTGAGATGAAATGACTAAAATATCTCACCCGCAGCTCAGGCATCTGTAGTTGTCAAGTTGACGACTGAGTTGAAGACCTTCCAATCTGAATGCGGGAAATTTATATCTTGAGTGGGACTCAAATCAATCCAACATCAAGCTGTAACAATGTCTAATATACTATATATGAGGCCATATGGAATTTTTTGAAATTCTGTTAAAAATAAGACCTGGATTCCAAAATTCTGGATCGGCTAACTTAAATCCGCGTTTCACAATATTTTAGACAGTACAAGTGTACATTAGAATATTGTGTTAGTGATATTTTTATTTGAACTTCACCTCTTGAGATGGGTGGGTCTTCAAAGCGATGCAACACAATACAGCAATTGCATACAATTGGCAAGTTCTGTGATAAAAGATGATTCCTGGGATCTGCAGTCAACAACCAGTCGCATTTTCTCTAATTATCCTGAAATAAACTCGCCCCGTCAAAATCAACTCAGGAATTAACAAATTAAGAGTAAAATTCAGCACATTTAATGTTTGTCATAAACACAAGGATAAAAATGTTTTAGACAAACAAGCCTCACTGTGGTTTGCCATAAGCCATTTTTGTACAGATTGTTTTGCCAATTTTTCATACCTTCCTGTTTTTATTCATAATTTAATTAACTTAGGGAGATGTGGTTCATATTGCACAACTTATTTACATTAACAGTGACTAACTCTCTTATATAATTATAGCTCCAAGAATAGGAAAACATTTGTCCCAAACATAATAAAGATTAGATATTATAGACAAAATTTTTTGTGGCATTAAAAAATATATACTTATATATGTAAATCAATAATTAAAAGAAAAGTTATAGCCAACAATGATTATCTTGTACGATTTATATGATATAAATTATGTTATATGCCAAAGCTTAGGAAAATAAATAACACTGGCATCAAACAACATTCTGAGATAAAATAAACTGTAGGTAAATAACATAAAGATTAAAAAATAACCAAGAAAAGAATATACAATAAATTGAAGAAACTCACAGTTCTTTTGCAACTTTTCTCCCTGTCGCTGTTTCCAGATTTGACCAAATTTGAAAAGTTTTCATGGAAATCATTTCTATTTCTTCCTGCCTCAGGAAGGGTGGCGCGCCACTGGATGGCCGTTTTTACAAGTTTGCAACTCAAACTGAGGAATCTGTTCGAGGATTCGACCTGAAAGTGGTCGTTTCAGTGAAAAGGTTCATCAGGATCAAACACAAAATAATTATTGTTCTATATTGTTAATTCTTACTTTCATCATTGAAAAATGTTCATTATTTGGATATTTGGCTTTTGAAATTTCTCCTTCGATGTCCAACTTTAAATCTCGTTCTGAGCCTCTGAGTCGCTGCATTTCTCTTTTATTCGTTCTTCTCTTTGGATCACCTCTCCCTGAAAAAAGTTTTAAAGAACAAAGTAAAACAAGCATTTTAAATTGATGTAAACATTGGATTACAATAATCTTTAAACAGTACCTACCATCTTGTAAATTAATTTCCCATGGCCCAATAGAGTTTACTTGTGCATGGATGTATTTGCGGCCTCCGTGGGTAACTTTATGCATTAACTTTTCATGACCATGACTAAAATTTAACAAAAAATATAATTTCACTATTAAGAGCCAGCACAATTATAATTAAACATGAAATATTTAAGAAAGAATTTCATTTAAACGAAATACTGAATAATATTAAAAATGGAAAATGCTCTACAATAAAAATAAATTAAAAAATGATTTGAAAAGAATTATTTTAAAAACTCAAGGGAAAATATTTGTATACATACTAAAAATCTGTTTTGTGGTGCCTGTATTTATGTGTTAGATTTTGTTTTTCTTTGCTTATGACTCGTCTCAGTATCCGTGTACGAGGGGGAGTTGTACTGTGCTTGTCGTAATACTTCAGCAATTCTTCAAACGAGTCATCGTCCGATGAGTAGCTCGACTCTGTCTCTTCTGAATTTAACCCACTGTCGGAATTACAGAATAAAGAAATATTAGTTGAAAACAGAATGGGCTTTCACACTAGTTTACACCCTTACAATGCTCAAACAGTACTGACTTATCTTTCCGATAGAATTATTTGCTTTTTAAACCCAACAGATGAGTTTATTTTGTTCATATTTGTGGTATTTTCGGTTTAAACAAAGATTAACCGTTTATAGCTTTTAAAGTAAATTACCAAATTTTTATATCCTGCATGTACAAGTTATTTTTTGTATGAAGGAGAGCGAGAGAGAAAGAGGGAGAGACCTCTTTATGTAACTATGTATATTTATAACTATGTACATTGCCATTGCATTTTATATTTAGTTTTAGACAATTTTTCTATGATTACGTACCTATTTTGAAGCTTACATTTATATGTTTCATCTGTAAAATGTAAACTCTGAAAATGTCCAGCTATCAATGGAGATAACTGAGAAAAGATAAGTTAGGGTATAATTTTGACCATTCTAAAAATAATTTTTTTAAATTGAGATAAAATTGTAACTAAAAAAAACTAACAAATCATTTGAATATAATGGAATATTTGTTTGTATGTATATGTTGTGTGATACTTTTTCCCCCCTTAAACATCCCTAATTTCTTTTTGTGTTTCTCCAATCATTGATTTTATATAATGGTAAACATCGCTTTCTTTTATTTATCATATAAGCCTCTCTGTACCTAAGGGCATCGTCAATTGTGGATAAAATAAAACAAATAACACACACACACACACACACACACACACACACACACACACACACACACACACACACACACACACACACACACACACACACANCACGCACGCACACACACACACACACACACACACACACACACACACACAAATTAGCATTACTCGACCATGGGCGTCCAATCAAGCTAATAAATGACATTCACACTACCCCAGGGTACTTGATATACATCAGATATATGAGGGGGAATAAACATCTCCAATCATGCCAACAAATTACATTCATATATTCATGTACCCCGGAGTACTCAATTTTCCTCGGGTAATTGGGTAAAAGCCCTGCCATTCACACTAATAAATTCCATTCACAAATTCATACACACTACCTCAGAGTACTTAGTATTCATCGGGTTAATTGGGTATAAGCCCTGCCAGTTACGCTAATAAATTACATTCATAAACACTACCCCAGAGATACTGAACCAGAGTACTCAATATTACTCGGGTGATTAGGGATAAGCCCTGCTATTTATGCTAATAAATTAAATTCACAAATTCATACACTCTACCCCAGCAGAGTACTCCATATGCCTTTAAGTAATTGGAGATAATCTCATCCATTTATGCAAATAAATACGATGTATACTTAAACTTATCTTACTAAGTTCAGTTCAAACGGCGAAAAATTCAATTTGATTATGAAAAAGTTCAGTTCGAATGGGAAACATTCAATTTGATTAGGAAAAAGTTCAGTTCGAATGGGAAACATTCAATCTGATTCTTTAAAAAGTTCAGTTCAAACAGCGAAAAATTCAATTTTTAAAAAGTCGAAACAATCGAGGTAAATGAGCTATTAACAAATCAATATTGTCATCTTTTTCAAAGTTTAAAGTAAATCCTCTTCGAAAAACAAGAGCATGTACATAAACAAATATTCTCAAAGGACAAAATAAGATGCTTGTATTTATTTCTTTATTTTCCATAATAAGTAGGTTTTAAGGATTAAAACGCATATACAGCACTAATAACTTGTTCTTTATAGAATTTTTCTAATTCTTTTATTCTGTTTAGATTAAAAATCAACAAAATCGGTTCAATTTCATCCTTTCAAGTTAATTTGTTGCGTGAGCTTTTTTTTCAATTATTTTTTATGAAAAAGTAGAATTGAGTAAATAATTGATTATTAATGTTGTTTTGTTTTTTAATGCTTAGTTTTAAAGCCCAAGTCCTGGTGTGCCGCGCTTTTCCATCCATGATCTAGTTTAAGAAGTTTCGATCGAACAGATTGTTAGAGACGATCGTTTTATTAATCTTAAAGCGTCATTTGGCTTCCTTGATATGTAGTCAACCCCAACCTCAGTCATCACAAGGCTTTGTGAGAACAGACTTGTCTTTTCTAGACTTCCTGCATCAGGTTCTCTACTACTGGAGGTGCCTCGGGTTCGCAAATCAGCATCTCGCTTGGACATTTGAACAATAGGGTTCTCTTCACGATTTCAGAAATGCTTGAGTTTTAAAATAAATTATTTGATTTTTTAGTGGAACGCGCAAGCGGTATCATTCTTTTATAGAAAAATCCCTCCCTACAGAGATGGATTGACAGGCAAGATTATATTTGGTGGCCTCCGAGGTCGTCAGATTTGCCCCCATTTGGCTATTTTCTTTGGGGGCGGGCTTTGAAGGATCCAGCGTATGCCAATCCATTACCAGTATTGTCTGTCCAAGAATTGGAACAACGGATTGTTGTAGCTTGCAGAGAAATCCGCCCAGAAATAATAGAAAAGCCCGCAAATGAAGAATTCCTAAACAAGCATAGCACTGCGTACCAAACGCAGGAAGCGAATTTGATCATTTATTATAAACATAAATTTCAATCAATGGCCAAATCTGCAACAATACACAACAACAGCTTACGCACAGTTTGCTGCTTCTATAATTATAAAAGTATAGAAAATATTGTTTTGATGAAAACCAACAAAAAGGAAATTATTTATTTCTATTTTTCCGGAGTTTTAAGGTTGAGAGCCTTTACGTTATTTATTTATTTTTTTAATTTAAAAGCACAAATAGGGCTTTAAGCCCCCTTACATGTACTTATATTAGGAATAAATTAAGTAGTATAATCATAGCAAAATTATAAGAAAAGGAGATGATTCATGTCGTTTTTAAAAACTCAGATGTCATGGACCTGAAACAAGCCAGCGAGGAAGCAAAACGTACACGGTTTAGAAGAAGCCACTTACTTTGGAAAATAACGCTGGAACCGAAACTAAGTCCGACTAAACACATTGAAAAGTTAGCAACAAAAGCAAAGAAAAGAATCCGACTCTCAATAGATTAACTGGGAAAAAATGGGGTGTTCGCAAGAGGTACGCATGGTCGGATGCGACAGCAAAGCGCATAAAGTACAAAATAAAGCAGTACGCGTAATCACCGGTGGGTCACGTTCCAACCCTTATAGAGCCACGGAAATACAGAGCAATCTGGAAAGTCTTGAGCTGCGCAGAGAAAGGCTATCAAACCCGTGCGAAAGATTAAAAAGACTAGAAATCGATTATTGGGAAAGTCATATTAGGCCGCGCAAAAGACTAAACACGCAGCTTCTTGGATAGGGCTCAAGAAATTATGATCAGCAAAGGGCCGGAGTTGGAGAATAGTCGTTTTTTCTGCCCAAAAATCTAAAATAGAAAATACTATCAGAGTGAAGTGCATGCTAGGGTTGATTTCCGAAGTAAACAAGGCCATGACAGTATGGGAGCTAAAATTTAAGAACGAAAGGAAGATCATTTAGAAAAATGTAAAACAGCAAAGGTCCAAGAATAGAGCCCAGCTGAAATTGAGAGAGAAGAGGGGATAGAATTTGAAGCTTTACCTCTCAAAGTTCTGTCAGACAGATAGAAGGAAATGAGATTAGTAGCAATAGAAGAAAAACCAAAAAGATGCGTCCGTTTCCAAATAAGCAAAATTATGATTTACGGAATCAAATGCACTTATTATCATCAATGTCTAGGCGAATCTGAGATTTTGAGAAGGGCTCTCTCAAAGCTATGAAATTTTCGGAAACCAGATTGAAAAGGAGATTTAAGGGCATGGGGGTCAATAAATAAGGATATTTGTTTAAATAAAATATTTTCAAATGCTTTGGATAGTGATGGAAGAATACTAGGGCGATAATCACAGCAAGGGTGGGTTTAGGTTTGTCGGGTAACCATTAGGGCTTCCAGGGTGAAGGAAAACAGGATGAGGTGAGAGAATAAGCTCAAAATGTGGGTTATGCATTTTAAAGTAAAAGGGAGGGAAAAATTGTGAGTTTAATAGTTATAAGATCGGATTAGATTTAATTTAAAGGATGGCTTCCGAAATATTTTCATGAGTAACATTTGAAAAACTAAGGAAAATTTTAGGTGATTTAGGTGAGCAAGAAATGGAAAGAAGAGGGCATGGAAGCAAAAAACGAGTTTAATTCATTAACAACAGGGCAAGAATGAAAACTGTCTACTTTGTTTTTAACACCAAGTTTTCTAAAGTTGTTCCAAAGTGACTTAGGCGGTAAATTATGATCGAGCAGTTTATGAAATCGGTGATTTGCGGACCAGATTTCTCGCTTTATTCCTTACAACTTTACAAGATAGGTCCAATGTATCCATGGGGAATTTCCATTTGCTGCAGGCTGAATCGGGAGATTTAAAAGCAAGTTTAATTATGTGAGAAAAACCAAGCCGTAGCAGGGTGAGAAATTTTTATTTTCATTAATGGAGCTACTAAGTTCGAAACAAAAAGGAAATTATTATTTAGGATGGTGAACATTTCATTGACATTTGGGGCATTGAAAATGGGATCCAAATTTAATTTGGTACAGGATTCAATAACAGATTGGGATGAAATAGAGTGTAATTTACGACTTTCGATGTACCGAAGAGTAAACTTAAAGGACTACAAACTGTTATAAAGAGAATCTTATCAGCAGAAACGGTTGGGGGATCAAAGTATTGGAAATTGTTAATACATGAAGGATTATCAGTGATACACAAATGGATTAACGACTGGGAATTATCTGAACTCACTAATAATCTTGCTATAGTAACTAAAATGAGATATGTGTACATAGTATAATATTTAAAAGTAATAATTACATATCTGTTTAAGCTGATAATTTTATTTATCGGTTTAAAACCAATTTATTTTGTTTGGAGTTACTTATTTATATACTGTTTATCAAAAGGTTAAAAAGATCTTGTATTTCAAATTATGTTTTAATTATAATTATAAATGTCTGACATCACCCCCTTGTACATGTAATACTTACTATAATACAATAAAAAAATTTCTATTCTATTGTACATAACAGCTGAGAGAAATTTTAAAAATAAAATGGACTCGTTGATGATTAAAAAAATGTGTGGTGTTTAGTGAACGTGGTCTGGTGTGACGTAGGTTTAGAAAAACATTTTCTTTATCGTGCCAACGTTTCGAACTTTATTGAGATCAGCTTCAGGGCTCAAAGTGAACTATGATTCAATATCACACTGGCACTCCCAACACGACACACAATAATGACACATCTGCACAGAAAACAAACCCTGAAGATGATCTCAATAAAGATCGAAACGTTGGCACGATAAAGAAAATGTTTTTCTAAACGTACGTCACACCAGACCGCATCTCCCGATCTCCAAATAATCATTTAAAAACGTTTTTCTAAAGTTCTTTTTTTTTCAAAAATTAATATAAGCTAAGCGAAAAAGCAACCTCACGATCCCTACCCTCTTCTGAGACGATTCGTATGCTAAATTAACTTGTTAATGCTAATCGTTTTCCAAATAAACGGGGAGGGCCATCTTGTAACAAAAAGCATTTCATTTTCCCAGCTACATGAGATCTGAGAGATAAATCTGTTACCACCAGAAATGGTCAATCCTATCAAAATTTTCCTATCAGTAAAAGTGGAATGAAATAAGCTCAAGAATCGAATTGTACAATAAAAATACGGGATTCTCATTTAAAATAACAAATTTAGTGTCATTTCCCAGCTAGATGAGAAAGTTATGCTAAATCTGTTACCACCAGAAATGGTCGATCCTATCAAAATTTTCCTATCAGTAAAAGTGGAATGAAATAAGCTCAGGAATCGAATTGTACAATAAAAATACGGGATTCTAATTTAAAATAACAAAGTTAATGTCATTTCTCAGCTAGTTGAGAAAGTTATGTCAAATCAGTTACCACCACGCGATTCCTAGCCAAAATTGGGGTTTGTATAAGGCCATATTTTGCTAAAGTTTATCGTTTTCAAATTAAATGGGTGGACTATAGAAGTTGATACGCCCTGCATAAGGATTCATTATTTATGTTTAAATTCAATCTTCACTCTCTTCTTCTTCTATTAATTTAACTTTCAAAATATTCACACTTGTAATATGGTCCCTTGATTCTATAGCGACGGTAAAATGTTCGTATTCTTCAGGTAACGATCCCGATAACATGATCGATAATAAATCCTCAGGAATTTTAATATCTGCTTCATTTAGACGATCCGCCAAACTAGAAAAAAAGTTCGGGTATTTTGTCATTTGGCATGTTTGGACTTTTTTTCATTATAAATAACTGCCTGTGAAAAGTAACTTTGCGTACGGTTCATTTGGACTAATGAATTCGTTTGATTTAATCCCGAGCTACTTTATAAGTATCGACATCTTTGATGTAAGTGACCACGTGCTAAACTATGCATTATTAATGCAAGGGGTTTTTGATTTTTGCGCCACAACACAATTTTTTTCAGTTTGTGCTTCCTAACTAGTAAAGTAAGACCAGAATTGATTACATACTAAAATGCCGTGCATTTGCAATTTCCACGTAATTTTCATCGTTCAGTTTTCATGTCCATCGGTCACTTAAATCACGAACCCTCGTAAATTGATTAAAACGCACTCACGGACTTAAACTTCCTTGAAACGCATACGCGCACCTAGGCCCATAATCTGTCAGGTAAACGGGGTTCTTTATAAAAGAAAACGAACGATTTTAACACAGTTTACACATTTATTTGAGTGGCTAAGCAAACAGTACAACCGTTGCGCTTAAACTTTCGCAGACTGCACAAGAAGGCGGGACAACATAATTAAAGCCATTTATATAATAAATAATACAATAATAATACAAATAATAAATTGTGCAGTCTTTACCTAAAATTTTCAAAATTTTTATAGCTCCAAGTAAACTTTTTCAAAATCAAATTAATATTTTCTAGTTCCGAGTGAGGTTTTTATCAAATTTAATTTTTCTAGTTCCTTTTTAGGTTACTTTTCCAAAGTAAAATTGAACTATGCTAGTTCGAACAGCGCTTTAAGTTTAAAAAAGTACTAGGAACTAGAAAAATTCATTTTGATTTTGAAAACGTTCAGTTCGAAGTAGAAAATTGTCAAAATAAAACTTCATTTTGCTAGTTCGAACTGCACTTGAATTTTTAAAAAGTAGTCTTGGAACTAGAAAAACTTAAAAAGTTCTCTTGGACTAAGAAAAACTGAAGGTGTTTTTTTTTCCAAAATCAAATCGAATTTTGCTACTTCGAACTGAATTTTTTCAATATCAAATTAAATTTTTCTACCTCGAAGTGAGATATCCAAATGGATTTAATTTTTTCTAGTTTGAAGAAGTTTTTCAAAATCAAATTAGATTTTTCTAGTTTGAAGTGAGGTTTTTCAAAATCAAATTAACTTTTTCTAGTTTGAAGTGAGATTTTTCAAAATCAAATTAAATTTTTCTCGTTTGAAGTGCGGTTTTTCAAAATCAAATTAACTTTTTCAAGTTTGAAGTGAGGTTTTTCAAAATCAAATTAAATTTTTCTAGTTTGAAGTGAGATTTTTCAAAATCAAATTAAATTTTTCTCGTTTGAAGTGCGGTTTTTCAAAATCAAAGTTTGAAGTGAGGTTTTTCAAAATCAAATTAAATTTTTCTCGTTTCAAGTAAACTTTCAAAATCTAATTGAATTTTGCTAGTTCCAAGTGATACAAAGATACAAAAGTTTTATTGTGCTAAGTACACAAAATACAAGTTTTGTCATTACATTCGTCAACAATAGTACAAATTAATTCATTTTTATCCCCTATTAGTACATGAAAAAAGTCGAATAAGTGAAATTTTTGAAAAACAAATTTAATTTTTCTAGTTTGAACTGAATTTTTTCAAAATCAGATTAAATTTTATAGTTCGTTATAGTTATATTATAAAATCAAAATGAATTTTTCTAGTTCAGGCTAAACTTTTTCAAATTCAAATTAAATTTTTATGGTTCCAAGAGTACTTTTTCAAAATCCAAGTGCAGTTCGAACTAGCAAAATTCAATTTTATTTTGAAATAGTTCACTTTGACTTAGAAAAATTTCATGTTCAGTTCGAACTAGAAAAATTCAATTTGATTTTGAAAAAACGCCTTGTATCTAGAAAAATACAGATTTTTCTAAAAATGTCACTTGGTAATAGGAAAATTCAATTTCATTTTAAAAACTTTCGGTTCGAACTAGAAAAATGTAATAGCACTAAATCAAATTAAATTTTTCTAGTTCCAAGTGCTTTTTTCGAAATAAAATTAAATGTTGTTGGTTCGAACTGAACTTTTTATATTTTTCTAGTTCCAAGTCCTTTTTTCAAATTCAAATTGAAGTTTGCTACTTCGAACTGAACTTTTATGTAATCAAATTAAATTTTTCGTTTGAGTTGAACTTTTTCAAAATCAAATTTAATTTTTATAGTGCCAAGCAAACTATTTAAAAATGAAAATGAATTTTTCAAGTTCAAGTTGAACTTTGTAAAAATCAAAACAATTTTTTCTAGTTCCAAGTGAACTTTTTCAAAACTCACGAGCAGTTCTAAGTAGCAAAATTCAATTTGAATTTGAAAACTTTCACTTGGACCAAGAAAAATTTCATGTTGTTCTAACAAAATTCGATTTGATTTTAAAAAAGTTCAGTGTTTAACAAATGTTAGATTTGACAATAGATCTTTTTGTACAAAAGATGTGGTTGTTTCTTAGAAATAAAAATATTTTAATACTTAATGCGTTGAGCATCCATTCATGTTGAAATTCCATCATTTTTGTTTTCTGTAAAGGATTTATTCATGAAGAGAATCGTCGTAATTGTCACACGATCCAAGGACGAGGTCGTCCTTTTGTTTTGATTTTTTTGTTGCCTCATGCCATCGACCCAGGTGTAAAAAGAAACTAATTCTCAGAATTGGCTAGTTTAGTATTTTTATTTCTGAGAAAAGGGCGATGACAGCCCTCCGACCCGAGCTTAATGACTCATTAACATGAACATGACACTCCGCGCAAAGCCGTCGTGCTTAAAAGTCTCACTTACGTATCGTCCTCGATGAGAATCAATTCGTCGCCCAGGTCATTCTCCATACCGCGGCTCCCGCAATTGACTTCATTTGGCTTAAACGTAAAGTCCTTGAGGTCGATTCTCGATTCCAGCCGGCCGATATCTCGAATTACGCCTTATCACCGTTTTATCAGCCTTGTCAGTACTCTCTAGGCTTCGTCCGAATTCAGCTACCATAATTCAACCGACATGGACATGCCTAATGAAAACCAGAAAGAAAATCACCAAGGCTCGAAATATCAGGTATAAATCTTGCCGTTTATTTAGTGATGTTTTCACATTCCTTGTTTTTACTCTATGATGATATTTGATCCCTTGAATCTGACAGTTCAGCATTCAACAAGGTCGTATTATCTATTTTATCATATAAATATGAACCCTGAGTATTTACTCTGCATGTTTTATTGATTGTCATGTCGCACAAGTCCCTAAAGAAGAGGCACATGTGAAATCAAGTTTACCATATATAGCGTCAGTACAACCAACTGCACATTTCTGGCAATGTGTCTTGCATTTGACCTTATCTCCGGAACCTCAGTTCATTCAGCCCCATAATTTATTTCAATGCAAAATTTTTCTAGAAGGTTTGCATCACCAGATATGCTCACATCTGTATTATCCATATATAGCTATCATGTCAGATAGCCAAGCAGCCATCAAAGCACTAAGCTCAAATATCATGGTGTTGAACTGCACAACCTAATTAAACTTGTTAGGTACGCAGAATAAAGTCAGCCTCTGCTGGGAGTAGAAGCAACGAGGAAGCGGACAACCTTGCAAGGACGCTACACCTCTGATAAGACCTGAATCTGTGCCATAGGAATCCACACTATCAATGAGTACCTCAGACAGGACAAAAAGAAAATGAAGGAACAATGGAATTCGCTCATTGGACACACAATATCCAAGAACTCCTAACGAATTTTAGAAGGAAAGAACTGCAGAATGAACCAGAGGAAGCAGAAATAAACTGCGAACAGGATTCTTAATAGGACAATGCAAGCTAAATGAACGCTTAAAGAAGATTGGAATAATCCAAGGCACATGTAGATTCTGCAGAGGCAGAGGAGACACCAACACATCTACTAACAAACTGTGGTGCTACACTTGCCCGCAGGAGGAAGTGCTTTGGGATCTACAATGTGACCATAGAAGAGATTCAACCACCGAAACTGGGTCTACTAATCAAGCTCCTTGATGAAGTAGGACTCACCGGTGTGCTTTAGGCAGAGAATGGGGGATACAATAGCTCTTAAAGGGTGCAGTATATTACACCCCGACTAGTACATCTACATCTATAATCCCTGTACTTAGTTTTTTGCACTGCCTATCATTTTCTCCTCCAACTCCAGAGTTCATGCAACAAAATGAAAAATGCTTGCTTTCTAGTCATTTTTCCTATAGCATCACACCAACATCGTGAACTACCCAACTGAATGAAAAATGGAGAAACTTGATGAAAAACTGAACTATAGTACACACACTCAGCTGTGAATATATCACTTAAGATTGATTATGAAGTAATATAGTTGATGACGAAGTAATCCTGTCCTAGCACCATTATTTTGTAAAGGGAAAATTACTTTTTTAGTGTGATCCCATAGGTCGTTCAACTGACAGTCTAGGTATGTCAGTCAGGACCCTCTCTAAGGTGATGTCATCTGTCTGGATTTCTATGTCCATGAAGGTGTCTTATCAATAAACATAAATTTAATCTTTGTTGCAGTTTTTTAAATGTGTTCATTACTTTTTTGAGACACCTTGACAAGTAGGCTTTGTAGTTCTTCTTGGCAATTTGTAATGAAAATTATTCATTCACATATCTTACACTATTTATTGGGGAACCGATCAACTTTAAACCCTCCTCCACATCATCAATATTTTCCCTGAATATGTGTTCACAGTATATGTTAAATAGTAGTGGTGATGGGATGCACCCCTGTCTCACCTCTCTTTTGATTTCGATGTCATCTGATGTTCAATCTTCTATCCTGACATTTGCTTTTTTTTCCAGCTGCTATTATATAGCCAAGAGATAAATAAATTTGATACTACCTTACTAGTATATATATCCCATGAAAAGTGTAGGGTCTAATTTGAGAGAATTTATTAGGCCATGACATCTGATTCATTCTCTAAAATAAATCAATGTTTTTTATAGATGTTTATTTTTCAAAATTGTTTGTTTTAAGCCAGAACATTCTTTGTCTAACCGTGAGCTGATGAAGTACAGTCGACAGATGATCGTTCCGTCCATCGGTGTTCAGGGTAATTCCTTACGAAACAATTTAATTTCTATGCGATTAATTATACAATTAATAATTCCAGGTCAGGAGAAATTTAAAAAGGCTTCTGTTCTGATTGTTGGTTGTGGAGGATTGGGTTGTCCAGCTGCTCAATACCTCGTTGGAACTGGGATTGGTACATCGAAAGTTTATGAACTGAAATATTAATTAACTAAAAAGAAAAAATTAAATTGTACTAGGGCGGATTGGACTTCTTGACTATGACGACGTGGAGGAAAGCAACCTTCATCGCCAAATCTTACACAAAGAAAGTTCCATCGGCATTTCAAAAGTTGAATCCGTAGCAAGTTCATTAATGAAGTAATAATCATCAAAATCAATTATTTGAAAATAAGCTCATAGAATTTTATTGTTTAGCTTAAATAGTGAAGTCAAGATAGAAAAACACCATAAGCAGATTTGTAGCAGTAACGCTTCAGAAATTGTGTCAAAGTATGATATTGTAATTGACGCAACGGATAATGTACCGACTAGATATTTATTGAATGATGTTTGTGTGTTGCTCAATCGGCCGTTAGTATCTGGAAGCGCGATTAAAATGGAAGGACAACTAACAGTCTACAACTGCAAAGGCGGCCCATGTTATAGATGCTTATTTCCACAGCCTCCGCCTCCAGAGGCTGTCTCCAATTGTGGAGACGTGGGGGTTTTAGGACCAGGTGATTACTTGTGTGTGGGTGAAAAAATACGATATTAAATCAAAAGTTTCAGTTCCCGGTGTAATTGGTGTACTCCAGGCATTGCAAGCTGTCAACATAATTCTGGAGAATGAGGGCGTCCTTTCAGGGAAATTGTTAATATTCGATGGACTTGAGACTACATTTAGAACTGTAAAACTGAGAAATCGGTCTGAAAAATGCTTAATCTGCAGTGACCATCCTACAATAAAACAATTGGTCGATTATGAACAGTTTTGTGGATCTCGAGCAAATGACAAGGTAAGGTGTTCTTGTGGGCAAAGGACAAGGTTATATCATTTATGGGGAACTTGGAACTATTCCTCACTGAAGATGGCTTGAAGCTGAAACTCATTTGAGTGAGATTTAAACCAGCAAAAGTAGACAAACTCAGTCAACCGATGTATTATATTCGAATGTTATTTTTACACATATTATATTTTATACATATACATATTACATTTTGATGATGACCAGCACTTGGTCACTTTACCAGGTTTGCTACTCTCATTGATTTAAATTTCTCTCAAATGTGTCTGTTTTTTACTTAAAAAAAAAACAATTAAGGTTTTTAGTTGAGATGAAAAAAAGTTGGCATGAGACGGATACGAACCCACGACCTTCGGCTTGATATGCCGCTGCTCTACCACCTGAGCTATCGTGACCTCAATCCACTCGGACATCAACTCCCCATCTCAACCCCACCTTATGAGTTTTCCCTCCTTTTGCCATTTTTCAATTGTCGTCGAGAATCCAAACCGATTACTCGACATTTGAAAAATGGCAAAAGGAGGGCATAAGGTGGGGTTGAGATGGGGAGTTGATGTCCGAATGGAACGAGGTCACGATAGCTCAGGTGGTAGAGCATCGGCGTATCAAGCTGAAGGTCGTGGGTTCGAATCCCTCTCGTGTCATTAACTTTTTTTCATCTCAACTAAAAACCTTAATTAATTGTAATGTATTAATGGGTCAAGCGGACCACGAAATTAGTGAATTTAACTTTTTTTTAAATTTATTTAATTTTTCTTAATTCAACATCCAAATTTTATGAGAGTTACGTTCTAGAATCCAAATTTAAAAATTCTATCTCCGTCTCAACGAGTCTCAGCCAAACAGCTTCACGAAGTAATGTTAAGCGGCAAACAGCATGTAGTAGTTGATGTGAGGTCTCCTATTGAATTTCAAATGTGCCATATAGCAGGATCTGTAAATTTGCCCTTGGATGATATCAGTAAACGAGATAAGGTTGAGGAAGCTGTTCCGAAAGCCGAGGGTCCAGAGAAGACATCTGGTGGGTTATATAAATTAAATAAAATACCAAGAATACCAATATAATTGACATTTTAATTTGTTTCAGTTTACGTCGTTTGCCGGAGGGGCAATGATTCACAGATAGGTACAAAGAAACTCATGGAAATGTTAAAAGATGTTGACGTTTACGACTTAAAAGGAGGTCTGCATGCTTGGGCCAGTGATGTAGACACAAACTTTCCAGTTTACTAAAAGTATTATTTAAAAAATTAAAAATCGGCTGCAATAAATATGTACATAAGAATATCATATTTTTATTAAAACAACTTTAAAAAACTACTCTTAATTTAAACAAATTTCTTCATTTTAAAATATATCAGGGGGAAAAAGTTAAACTTACATAATATAACATAATATACATGCACAAACTTCAAAGTACATGCAAATGGAACATAAATAAGATTTTTTGACATTCTGAAAGGACTTGGCAATTTTTAATGTTTATATTAACACCCCGAACAATACATCTCAAGAAAACTCTAACAGAAACATGCTATTCCAGCATAATAACTCATGCATTTCAGTTAATGTAAATGAAATAAGAAATTCAATCTTCCAGACGTCATTCCGGTTTACCATTTATTCTGGTAAAGGGCACACGCTGTAGATAATGAATTGGGAAAAATTGAAACTTTTTATGTACAATTGTTTGAATTTGTAGCTGCTGAAACAGGTACACTATTAGTGAAATGACATGCAATCTATTTATGCTTAACATAAAAGTAAGGTCAGAGTCGGTGAGATTCCTAGGCCCCAAGTCTGATCAAAAGTTGATTGCAGGCGCATGTTGATGCCGTCGAGGGTAAAGGGAGAAAAGATATAACACTTAAAGTTCGTAAGACGCTTCAGGTTGAACGGAGAGGAAGACCCATCCGAAAATGTTTGACTTCCTGTTGCGCTTGATCTTTGGTTATTGCTTACTCAAAAAATGTGCCTGCAGGGGCTTGATAGGTTCTTCCACCAGGACCTTCAAGCAAACTCGGGTTCGTTTAGATATGATGTTTAGACATGCTGCTGCCGAACCTTCATGGAGACCAGCTTACCCTCAGCTATGTGGCCAAACCGGGGCACACCGTTCCAAGAGTGATCTTTAGATGCCAATTCAGCCATATTCAAAAATACATGGAAATTGGCAAGAGCCAAAAGTCAGCCAATTTGCTCCTTTTTGCAGTAGAGCTATTTGGTTGAAATAGAATGAATAAACAGATAAAATTATCCTAATAACAATTGTAAAAAGTAAAGAAAAATTTGCAAAAACGTAAAGGCCAAAAACAGGCCAATTCGCCACATTCTATTTTCAACGTTTATCAATATTTTATTTATATTATGTGATCTATTCATTTGAAATAGGCTGTATAAACAGTTTATAACAAATGAAATGAATAACAAATATAAAAAGTACTGAAATTTGCAAAACGACAAAAACCATAACTTGTCCCGTTTTGTCATTTTCAACGTTTATCAATATTTTATGTATATTATGTGATCTATTCATTTGAAATAGGCTGTATAAACAATTTATAACAAATGAAACAAGTAATAAATGTAAAAAGTGCTGAAATATGCAAAACGGCAAAAGCCGTAACTTGCCCTATAACAAATGAAACAAATAACAAATGTAAAAAGTGCTGAAATATGCAAAACGGCAAAAGCCGTAACTTGCCCCGTTTTGTCATTTTTAACGTTTATCAATATTTTATGTATATTATGTGATCTATTCATTTGAAATAGGCTGTATAAACAATTTATAACAAATGAAACAAATAACAAATGTAAAAAGTGCTGAAATATGCAAAACGGCAAAAGCCGTAACTTGCCCCGTTTTGTCATTTTCAACGTTTATGAATATTATGTGATCTATTCATTTGGAATAGGCTGTATAAACAGTTATACCAAATGAAACGAATAACAAAGTAAAAAGTACTGATGTATTACAGTTTATAAGAAATATATAAAGCACTGAAATTTGTAAAAACGCAATATACAGGCGTTTATACAAAGCCTTAAGGATAGCAGCTCTGTGAATGGTATTCGAGCTAGACAAATGGCTGACTGTCCTATGACCTCACCGTACTTGTTACCATGTTGGCTACTCCACTATACCTTCAGCGAGCTAATTTCTTGTATGGTAAAGTATCAGTCAACAGTTTGCCCCCCACCTTCACAGAAAAGTATAAGGCGGGCGAAGATGTGTTGTGTGCCGTGAATTCCAATGGTACATGCGCTTCATTGTCGCTCCCTCAGTATGAATGAGAGTTTTGTCCCTGTGTTGACAATGAATGTATAAATTGTCGTGAATGTGTAGTGTGAGAGGGTTGAAGGAGGAATAACAAGTAACATAAGAAAGATGGTATTTAAGAGTGAGTGAGAGAGTGGATTGATTTCGTTTTAAGAAATGATTGCGCTGGGGGCTGAAACGTCCATGCTGTTCGACTTACAATACCGAGGCCTGTTCAGATTGCTAACACCCGAGGGTGGGTAATTCTTGAGGTCTCCAGTTTTTTTTTGCAAATTACAAAAGCTGAAATGTAAGGATTAAATTTGTACATGATTATAGTAATCAGTAATATAAAAATATAATTCAAAAGTGGAAAAAACTGACGAGGCTGGGTTATAAGCAAATAACAAAGCATATTATGTACCCCAGGTTTTATTGCTATACATTTATTTTTTGTTAACATGACTAAACAAAATCTGTAAATGATACTTAAACTAGAGGAAAACATACAACAGTATCTACAATACATTTAAATATCTTCACAAATTAAACCAATATTTGTAATAAGTATTTGGGGGAGAAAATCAAGTGATGGATATTGAAATCATGGCGAATTTATACTTATACAAAACTGCCTTTAATAATAAGGGGGTGGAAGTGGAGAAGAAGGATTAACAAAGTATACATCGACGAAGAGAATTTTTCAAATATATATAATTTATATATTTTTAAGTACGAAATCCAAATGGTTAAATTTGTTATTAATTGAGCAGTTAAAACTAATCTGCCAGCATGCTACTTTTAAGTTCCTTTTTTTTATTAAAATAATGAAAACTATGCTTTTTTTGTTTTAATAAATATTTGATATAAAATTGAGAAAATACAAATTTCAGTAATACTGATTTTTTTTATCTATATTGTAAAATTACATTCAGCTTATTATAAAGTGAAAAAATATATAATGCTAAGAGTAAAATCACAATATAAATATACACAAAGTATTTAAGGCCACTTAAGAAAATTAGAACTTTTGGAATGATCAAATAAAATATGAATAATAAACCTAAAGTATGCTGTATATAAACAATAATAAAATAACTTTTTATACAAATTATTAAATAAATGAGAATTAACAGTAAATAATTAAGTAGAAGACGACACATACGATAAAATAATATTTCTTATTAAAACATTTGCAAACTGTAATCTGAGACATTTTAACGGTTAAACATAACATTAGAGAATACGTGGATTGTTTTTGCATCTCTATCCAACTAACATGAAACGAGAAACAGATTGAAAACAACTGAGTATAACAAGTAATAGATTTTGAGAATCTAACAAAAATAGCGATAATTTTTTGAACACGGCACAACACTTAATCATCACTTAATTTCGCATCAAAAATAAATAATTCTCTTAATAGGATACAATATAGATTTTTTGTCCCGTTATTAATGGATTATGTTCAAATAACTTTGGCAATCAAGGTAATACCACACCCATATTCACTTTATTTGGAATGATTTGCTTATTGGCATCGTAAATTTAAAATGCCTTTCACTGTAAAATAATTTTTTTGAAATGAAAATTTGTTTAAAAAGTCTCCAATTGCTAATGATCACAAGGGGTTTTTAAATTTTAATGTGGAATCGAATGAGTTACTGATACTTTCTTCTCAAGGGTAAGCAAGATGATTTAAAAAACCCCAGTGACCAATTTTTTTTTCTTATTAAATTCAAAATTTCCAAAATGCACAGATTTTGCTTGCATTAAAACATTCTTTCTGATTGATATGCCTCTAAAAAATCTAAAATTTTTACATATTTTCAAACTGGTCTACTCTGCGCTTTGTGTTACCTTTACGGATTTCTCGCAAAGTTTTGTACTTATCTCTTCCCTGGCGTACGTTCTCTCTGTGAATTTTATCCATAGCAGTTTCTTTTGTCTCATCTCTTGATTGTGCCAAATCTTGTTTAAGCATCTGAAATTTATTGATAAAAAGAAATGAACAAAAACAAAACCAATTGTATGTTTTTTACTCTTCCTGTTGATTTTTTTATATTTCTTGGGTTTCTTTTGAAGAATTAGACAACCATCGAACTCATTTTCTTTTTATTGATATTGATTTAAAAGAAAACGAGACTGATGAGGGGAGTAAATCGATATCAATAAAAAGAAAATGTTTGATGGTTGTCTAGTTGCTGAAAAGAAAGCCAAGCAATAAAAAGAACTAATTGTCTTTTATTAAAGTTAAAAAATATACCTTGAGCTGATCGTGAAGTCTTTCATTTCTCTCAGCCAAAGTACGCCTCTCTTCAACAGGATCTACAATGTTGTCATCAGTAGGAAGATCACGGGAGACATTGCCATTAGGCATGTCATCATTATCATCTTGATCGTTTTCCATAACATGATGATGCTGAGGAGTTGCAGAGGCAAGCATTGCTGCCGTAGCTTCCTCTTGTTTCAGCCTTGCGGCTTCAACCTCTTCCTGTGTTAGAAAACAATTTTTAGTAAATACCAAAAATATGAAAAACTCAACATGCAAACTACTCCAAAGCTTTCTACATAAAATAAATAACTACACAAACAACGCACCTCTGCTTGCTTCCTACGTACAGCTTCTACTTCTTCCTACAACATTATTAAATAGCATTGTATACATTGAACTGCCACTACATACACTCAAGTTACACTCAAAGACAAAAGAAAGCGACGTTTGTATTTGTTTCATTTTCATAACTAGGTTTTAAGATTTATAGTTGACTTAAAAAAAAACACAACATTGGAACTTGTTTACCTTTATGGAGCGTTACTAATCTTATACAATCTTTAGATTAAAAATAATAAAGAAAATCAGTTCAATCATCCTCTCCAGAGCTCTCGTTTTTGATGAAATAATAAATCTATGTAAAAATTGAGTATTCGTTTTTTCTTCTTGAAAGCATGTTTTTAAGTCAAGATGGTTTGGCCAACAATGGACAGTGTTACATAGTGTCAATGTAGGTATGCCACACTCTACTATAAACAATAGTCTATATTGGTTTAGGGCCCCGGATGTTTCGATCAAGAAGGTAGTGGTTGACCATGAAAACAATGCTAGAGAGACTTATTGCTCTTCCAGCACTACAGAACTGTGATAAACAGTTTTCTTCATATAGAGATAACTCCAAACGGTCCATAATGTAAGCTATAAAACTGTTATCGTCTCTAGGCATATATTATGCAGGGTGGGCGACCAAGACCCGAGGGGTTAAATGCCTGGGTAGACTCGTACCCCATCCCTAAAAGGTCCGGGACTTGGTCGGCTCACGGGTCCTACATACATCTCTTGGACCTGTTCACAAACCCCAAGATTTTGGACCATTTAATCTCGTGGAGTGATTTGGTGATGTCCGCTCCTTCAAAGATTTCAAATCTAGACCTAGCATACCTATCACATTCTGCAAGGTAGTGCCTTGCTGTTTCTTCTTTTATTTCGCAAAAATGGCAAAAAGGATCCGGTATAATACCCATTATGGAGAGGTGTCTTCTCAGTGGGCAGTGGCCCGTCAGGATACCTATCAGCCTCCTAATTCCCTTCCTTGAGTTAGAGAATAGCCATTTCGATTCTGCTGGTTTGATCACCTTAACAAACTCTCTTGGTTGCTTTTGTCCGGGGCCCCAGTTATTATTAATACTCTCTTTCACTGCTCATAGAGTGAGGTAATATCGGTTGAGGCCCGACAAACGCAGTATTAGAGCCTTCTTTGGCCAGGCCATCTGCCTTTTCATTGCCGTGGTGTCTTTTATGTGCTGGTATGGTAAACCTAGAAGAGATCCTATTAATAAGATCTACAATTTCCTCCACCAGTCGTGAGGTTGACAAATCTTTTTGTAATGACCTAAGACTAGCCTGACTGTCAGAAAAAATTCTAATATCTTTTCCCTTCATTTTATTTTCCATAAGCGCTCTACAACACACATTAATGGCCCAGATTTCCGCCTGAAAAACGGAGGTGTTATTTCCAAGAGGGGAGAAGATGCTGATACGTAATTTAGGTATATGAATTCCAGCACCACTTCCTTTACCTTTGATAAGTGAACCATCTGTATAGCAGTCTATGTTGCGATGGTCATCATCCAAACTCTAGACATACCACATCAGGTTCTCTACTGCTGGAGAGACAGAAAATTCTTCTGGAAACTCTACTGTGGTCCTATTCGATCAATTTATTGGGAACAAATTTGTGTTAATGCCTGATACTGCTCGACCACACATACATAGTTCGATCGCATAGAACATTTATGAGAAATCATTCACCACAGCTCTAACAGGAGATGAACAGCTAAAACTGCTCTTGTTGAAGAATGGGATTCTGCTTATTTACTTGATGCCTATGAGAATTAAGGACCTCCGTGAGATCAGAACAGGTAATATATGTTAAGACCAAAATTAAGTAATAAGTTTTAATCCATCACTAAATGATTTTCCAGTGTTTTGGTGAATTTTCTTTGAAACCATCATAATCAAATTATTTTTATTAAAACTCATAAATTTCTGACCACGTTTAATTGGGGTTACATTAAGCTAAGTATGCTGCAATTAATATATAAAAATACATACAGTATTGAAATGAATAACAAAATACGAGTTCCTGTTTTGTTTTGTCTTTGAGTGTATTTAACCTGTTGACTGCGAGCCTGTCCAGCCTAAAGATTTAATGGTTGACAGTAACAACAGCTAAGTCAACACACTGTTGATGTATGCACCGGGCAAGGAGGTTCGACAGGTCAACCGCAGCCAAGGGGGTTATTTGTTAAAAATTAACTAGATTTATTAAACTACTAGGTGCATTCTATTAATTAATACTTTCTTAAATAATATCTATGATTATGTGCAATATCAAAAACAAGCTTTATAATAAAAATATATCTAGAATAATTTAAAAATTTGCATATGATATTTACATTAAAAATAATGCAGTTTCAAGATGCTTAGAGTTTGGGTGCTGTTTTATTAATTGTTTAAAGATAATTAATATTTATATAACATAATAATAAAGTAAAATTTCAGTTTTAAACTTAATTTAAAAATAAATAAAATAAAATAAAGAGATTGTTTTAAATTTTCCATACTTTTCATACCCACAAGCATCACAAATCAAACCTACATGAGTTAAGTGTACAAAATGTATATGTCGCAGTCACTTAGTCAAATATGTAATTTGGTCAAATGCCAAGTCATTTATTCAAATTTAAAATTACTGATGGTATGACTTTATTGCCTAGACACTTCATCAAAAGTCTCGGCACTTAATTATTTTCAATATGGCATTAGGCAGTTAGTTAGTCAAAAATAAAATATAATGAAAAATACATTTACTTATTTATATACAATCGAGACATAACATTATTTGTTCATGCAACTAAGACTACCATGGCATTTTGAAATTCTTTGCCTCTGCCTCCATGGCCAATGATACAGTGTACTTCAGCCAATTTACCAAACATTTCATATAAACCATATATGTAATAGCATCAGATTCAAGTTTCGGCTTAATAATCACATTCAATTTACAACTTACCTCTATCAGATTGTATGTGCCTAACAGAAAGTACGAAATTTTCATGTTTCTGTTGTCTTGGAATACACATCTAACTCTAGGTAAAACCATTCGTGCTGAGATGCCATTGTGATACTGAGAGAGGCCTTACATAGGGACAAAAGAAAAGGAGTACAGCTATGTCATTGTGTAGATTGACTGACTGACTAAACATGGGCCGAGGTTTAAAGATCTACATTTGATTTGAGCAAATGATTAGTTATATAGACAAATTATTATATTTTAACTATGTGCCTAGTCATTTCATTAAGTCACTGAACTTCACTATCTGCCTGCGACATAAACATTATTATGGTTTGAAAATACCTGAAGTCGCCTCGTCTCTTCATCTTTGGCTTCTACTACACTTTGGATTCTAGTAACCTCCTCCTGCTTGGCCATGATTTCTTGTTCGAGCTTGGCCCTTTCGACTGCCTCCATGTTCTTTGATTCTTCCAGGCGGTTCATCATGACAGTCAGTTCATTTTGCTTGTGCTCCAGCTCCTCTTTGGCAAGTTGTAGCTGCCTGAGCTGCTCCTCGAGCCGGCGGATCATTTCCTGGAGAGCAATAAACATTATCTTTCAGGGTGTTGTTATGTAATCGAACAATGTTTATTTTCAGATACAGACAAACCGTGAGCTTAGCCAATTTGAACCACTGCACAAAATGTTATTTACTTGAAATTTATTTTTTTTAAGTGTAAATTATAGATGATTTTGTTCAACCCAATTCTTAAAGACATGTAATAATTACAAAATACAGATTTTTATTGTAGTCTAGAGTAATATATCAGGCCTTGGTTTATCACCTACAATGTTGACTTTTAAGATTAGACCAGAAAACATAGAGCAAACAGAACTTTAAGGTAACATACCTTGAAAATACAAATTTGCTTGCAATCAATCAAAAAATTAAATGAAAAGGAAATATAAAAGGACACTAGTTGGAAAACGGTATACTCATACCACATTAATATTTCTAACTTATGGGTTAAAAAGTTCAAATGCCAAATATTTTAACTGTAGCAAAGGTCAACCAGATCACAACCTCAATTATATTTCAACTTGCAATTTATTAACAATTATGTATAAAAAATAGTCAAAATATGAACAAAAATCTTACTTGGGCTTCTTGAAGGTCTTGTTGGCGTTTTTCCATTTCATCCTGCATTGACTTAATCTTCTCTTCGTATTCTTGCTGCTTCCTTTCGGCCTTTTCCCTAGCTGCAATTTCAGATTGGAGCTTCTCACTATTGAAAAGAGAAAACAAATTAGTACTTCCTATCATTTATAGAAATTATTACGGTGGGAAGAGTATGTACATTCACTTTTTGTAAATGATGGTTCTATTCACAGATTTATAATTCCTTCAATCTGATGAATGTTTAATGCTTGAATTCCGGATAGTTGTAAACAACAAATCCGTGAGTGAAACAATCATTTACAAAAAGTTCCTAAACTTTTGTTATTCAAATTACCCACCGTTGTTGTTGTTTAGCTTGCTTCTCTTCTTTTGCCTGTGCTTTCATCTGCTGGACGTCAATCGTGTCTGGTTTACGCCTCCTCATGTAAAGCTCATGGTTGCCCATGCACAATGCAAGGATTCGTTTGTTTATTCTAACTCTCGACGCCAAAAACACAAAATCAGGTGCTTTCTTGTCAATAGGTTTAATGATAAATTTTTTATCATTAAATGATATGTTTCTAATTTCAGACCAAGGGAAACCTATTTTTGGCGTTAACCTGTAATAGAAAGAAAAAAAAAATTAACAATTGTACTTGTTAAAATGTTTTCCCTTCAAACATACTTGTCTTCTTTCTCATAAATGTTGAGCCCAAGTGCATCAACTCCAAGAAACAATTCTGTTCCTTTTTTATTACGAATTTCAAAATAATTAACACCATACATTTCAAGATCTTGAGCTATTTTTAAATATTCCATCATGGCATCCTCGCGCAACATGCCTTTATGCTCATGCCACCATGTAGTAATATTTTGTTCCCATTCATCTTTTGACATTTTGTGCTGGTCCATAACTCTATAATTGAAGAAAAATTATTATAACGACAATTTTAACAAAAACTTGTTTTATGCTCTTACCTTTGGGGCAAAAGTCTATCATTCGCTAAAAAACCAGCCCCATGGTTGTTTTTGTTATAGTCGCCATGCCTAGCCTGAACCGCATAAGAAGCCAAAAGAACAGAAGTTTCTGAGGGGCAGTAAATTTCATCCGAAAGGATTGTATGTTTCACCTAAAAATGTAATTAAACACTTGATGCTATTTTAATGAACTAGATCGATTTGATCTGACATGAAGATAGGTTTCGTACAAATTGTTATAGCAAAATGGGCTAATAGACAGGGTTTACCTGCAGGTAGAACAGTCGAAGAGTAATATCCTGAATTAATTCATCAGCAACATCCTCGGGGTAGAATTTGGCACGGAATTTGAACTGGAGAGGACTTTCCTTCTTTACATCTTGGTTCATCACCTAATAAAAATCAAATGCAAATTACAGACCTATTTAAAGTTTATTTTTAATTCACAATTCAAGTCACATAAGCCAGTTATTTAAAACACAACAGATTAGAACCAAATAATTAAGTTCCACGAGGAAAATGCCTGTCATGAAGGAGTTTAATCTAGTGCATAATATTATGTGCAATATGGTGATTAAACATTACAATAAATTAAACTTTATTCATTGTTTAAAATTAGTTTTAATCATCCATATTTTCATTGCTAAAAAATCTGATTGGCCTTTCCCACCCAACTTGGCCAAACCTTGGCAGATAACCAAGGACTCTTCGTAAACTCATTTCACACATGAATTTTAATCAACAAGAAATATTATGAAATATGTCCTACAATATTTTTTAACAAACATACAATAAATTAAAATCCTGGAAAGCTTCAAAAAATATTCAAATATAGTAGAATGCCACGTAAAAGATTTTTTTAAAATTTTACATTGGCCTTTTATGAGATGAAACAATTAGTTTTGTTTATTTAGAATTTTTTACATGAATTTAGGAATACTATTAATACATAAAATATATTCTGTTGCTTTTAGAAGCTGAACTCACCCAAGAGACAATGTCTTGCTTCCACACAGCGTCCCAGCATGCAGCAATCAAAAAGAAGCATATTCAATTACACAAGCTATCAATTTATTCAACACCTCAATAAGGTTTTAAAGAAGACATTACGTCATATTGTATGACATGTCACAATTCAATTAACATTTGTTTTTGTCCATTTGCTGTATGAAATGTGTTTTTAATGACTTTTGAAATGGGTTCTAATGGCTCAAGACTACTCTACATAATACAACAATAAGGCAGATGAAGAAGGTAAATGAAATGGCCCAATAAATTCTTCATGGTTAAGATTGAAAATTATAATATGTAATAAGTCGACAACTATTCCTGCATATATTTATGTTTGAAAGATAACTGAGTTGGGTTTTTCCATGCATTAAAATAAGGAAAATAAACGTACAGCTTACAGTTTTGATCAATTTATTTGATTACTTTTCAGTTTTTCCCCTTACCAAGTCAATCCTGTTTTTTAGATGAAGTTGTTTTTTATAAATTTTTGTTATCCTCGTGATGAGATTGTCAGGCTAGCATGCAATATAAAATTGAAATAAAAATTAATCAAGTATTATCTAGCGTGAGATGATAACTTAAACAATACTTTCTCATGCAACAAAATTTGCCATAAAAAATCTAAACATGTTAATTAAAATGTTAACACATTCTATAACAACAAAACAGTGCAACACAAGCAATTGTAACAAAATTAAAAAATAAAATATTTACAAAACAGTATTTTAATTATTTTTCATTATATTTTATATCGGAAATTTTTAAGGCTAATTTGCCTTTTTGGCTAATTTGGTTTTTATTAAAAAAAAATTCTATGTGGGTTTTTAAAATAATTTTACTTTTTGTAATTAATTTACTTAAAAAAAAAACCATGAAATTGCTTTTTAAACAAAAAACATTTTTTTTATTATTATCAAATTATTCTGCTTTTATTTCATTTTCCTACAGGCCATTTCCAATTATCCTGAACGTAGATTTATAGTTATATTTAAATAGATGAAAGTAAGTAGGTATTAGTTTAGGGCATGCTCTGTAAAAATACTTAATCCCCTTGCTCATGGATGAAACACATCTCTCATTTTCAAACATAAAGGGAGATGGAAGCAAAAGCTTTTTTTTCTTTTTATTTTCTTCTTTTAATTGAAATTAATCTGAAGTGACTACACACACATTCTAACTAATCAAGAAAAAGTCATATGCACTGTGCTAATTTCATTTCCTTATGATATAATTTATCTCCCTTTAACTAAACAAGATATAATTGGAAAATAAATCATAAATTAGAAATTACACTATTTAAAAACTGTCTGTTACTGATCAAAAATTAAACATTAAAGGTGGATACAATTGTCTGTACATATATGTATATAATTACATAAAAAAACCAAATTGGATTGGAAAAATAAAAAAATAAATTTTAAAATATATCAACAAATTCAGCCCAGGATATTACATTTAAGTGATAAAAAATATATTATTAAAAATATTACAATGCATACACTAAGACAAAAACTGGACACTTGTATTTTGTTGTTTATTTCAAACTATGTGTATGTATTTTTATTGTATTTATTGTAATTATAGCACCCTACTTTAATGTAAATTTAAATTATTTATTAAACCTTAATTAATTGTCATGTATTAATTGGTCAAGCGGACCACGAAAGTAGTGAATTAGTAAATTTAAAAGTTTAAAGTTCAAATTAAATTAGAAATTCACGAGTTTAAAAAAATTAATTAATTATGATGGTTTGAAAGAAAACCAAAATACCAGAAAATCAGTGATAGAATAAAATTTAAATAAAAAATTTATTCCTTAACTAAATTATTTTCCTGTGTTTTCGTTGAATTTTCTTTCAAAACCATCATGATTAAATAATAATCATTAAAACTCATGAATTTCTGATCTCGTTTAATTTGTTTTCATTAAAATAAATTATGGTGTAATAAGTATAATGATAAAAATACATATAGTTTGAAATAAACAACAAAATATGATTCTCTTTTTTTGTCTCTGAGTGTCATTTTTTTAACTAATTGATGATTACCATGTAAAAAAATATGTTTAAAGACTAATACATAGGGCCTACAATTTGCTAAATATAAAATTCTAACCAATTTGCACATTGCAAGATGGATAAAATGTTCTGAATTTTAATGGTGCAAAAAAAATCTAATATTATGGTTAAAATACAATTTAGAAAACTAACCAAGCAAATTGACGACAACAAAACCGGCTGCTATAAATATTCACCACAGCCACATACATCTTTTTTAAATTGTAAAGAATGAGTAACCCTATATTATTTCCGATATAATTAATATCAGCCTTCAGTATTGTTATTTTATATTAAAAACCTGGGGTAATCCCAATGGTAAGAGAAAACAAGTTTCTTCATCGATCTTTTGAGGGTTATATTTCTGATATATGCAGAATGGATGGGTTATGTTTGATCTCCATCATTGTAAATTTATAATAATAATCCGCTTGAATTATCGACAAATAAATCAACAGGTAAACAAAGGTTGATATTTATTAAACTTGTAATATTATTAATTGTTGTTTAAATTCCTGATGAAGCGAATGTATTCAGTATGTATTGACAGCTCAAAAAAGAAGCTGAGGGTTTTCATTCCAATTGGCCATATTTTAAATCTAGAAAATTATTTGGGATTTGTGCTTTATTTAACATCATGCTTTTCACATTCTTTATTTCATCTTTGAATTACCTACATTATACAATTATTGTTGCAACTATTGTACCATGTACATTGGCTTAGAAGGAGCTAAGAGGAGCAGCCTTAAAGGACTTAAACAGCCATAAAAAGATGTAAAAGGTTTCTAAAAAAAATTATATTTGTAAGAGGGAGGAAAAAATTATTTGGGATTTGTGCTTTAATGAACTTCACATTCTTTATTTGGTTTGGAAGGTCTTTTTGAACTGCAGCATTAAACAACAGTTGTTACCTTTGTATCATGCATCTAGATTGGCTGAGAAGTAGCCCAGAGGAGCTCGAAAAGTATTTAAACAGCGTTGAAAAGGATAAAAACGTTAAAAAATTATATTTGTAGGAGAAAAGAAAAGCATATTGATTATAAGGTATGCCATGAAAATAAATTTTCATGAAAGTGGAGCTAGTAGGGATACTGAAAAATCGGGGCCTAAAGTTAATTTTAAAAATAACAGGCAATAAATTTTAAATCCATATTTTTTAAATATCATGCTAAAGTTAAGTGACATAATAGGTCGACATACGGCACACTAGGATGAGAAGAAGCTTTCCTTGACATGCCTTACACATCTGACCTAGCCAGGTTTACCTTAACCAAGGTCGACCTGCAGTCGTGCATCCCGAATGAATTTCCCAAAAACTCTTTCTTTAATAGTTATTTTTATATCAAGGTAGCGTGTGAAGGAACTAGGTCAATATTTAATAATCACACAGAACAAAAATCCACGGCAAAGTGACAAACGTTGTGAATATTGATGGCATTATACCTTGGGAAAACGCCCCACGTTATTCGGCCGCCGAGAGCATCACAAAACGAAAAGGATATGTATTTCTTTGTGATTCATGAGAACAAACAGCCATACAAGCACTGTATTTATAAGGCATTGTGTTCAACTTGCAAGGACAATTATGTAAAAACGAGGACTTTTCGCGTTTGTTTCTATAAAATTCCGGCACGGTGGAAAACAAAGAATTGTTCAACAAAAGCGTTTAATTTCTTTGTCGGTGTTTGGGCAGTTAAAACTGACCTTTTTGTAGAGTTTGATCCACGTCGAGTCCCCTTTTCCGTCCGTGTACTGAAGTCCAAAAAACCAAACTTCGCGGAGGCCGATGGTCTTCACCACCTGGTCGAAGAGCTGTTTGCCGGTTGTGGATTGTTGGATAGAAAACTCCAACTCGGCGTCCATCGTCGTAACGCGAACATTTAGCTGGAAAAAAATATTACATTTTAAAATCAATTGATTAAACAATTACCTGAACATATCAGAAAAAAAGTCAGCTTCAAACTTTCAGAATTTGCCCCATAAAGCTTGGATTTTTAAAACGTTTGTTTTTGCCCTATACATAGAATTTTTATTTATTCTTGGTCAGTTTAAACAGCGCAGTTTTCTCTTGAACATTTTTAGCTTAGCACCATTATCAGACCGTACAGTAATGAAAGACTGCTTCAAATTTATTACAGACAACAGAGTTTAAACACTCAAACCACAAATACTCGACAATAATTCTAAAACTTCCTAAAAACCCTTTCTTTCAGTTTTAGGTTTTTTTTAGTCTCGTCGAAAATATCCCATTTATTTTCTTTCCATTCCTTTGACGTGAAATACTAGAAGCTTCGCAGATACTCTTCTCAACTTTATAAATCAATTTTATGATTTCTAAATTTGGACAATTCAAAAAGCCCAAATAAAACTATTTACTTTTTATAAATATTGACAATAATTGTTTCTTTCTACGAAGCACGAGACATTGATACATTTCGTTTTAAGAAGGTATTAAATGGGATAAATGTAGGTCAAGATGATCTACTATCAAATGGAAACGTTCAGGACTAATTTGATTGGTTTGAATCACCTTTAAAGAATTTACTATTTTGCATTTTAGCTCTAAAAAATATAACAGAATCGTTTTGATATTATTACACCTGAATAACTGAAAATTAACAAATTTTTTTACAAGATCCTTTATTTACCTAAAAATTCTAAGTTAAGCCTAGAAAATATCATATTCCTCACTATTCACCAATGTTAGTTGAAAATTGAAAATTATATATGTTACAAGATCCATTATTTAACTGAAAATTTGAAGTTAACCTAGATACGACTCTTCTAATTATTCACTAATATTGGTTGAAAACTGAAAATTATATATTACAAGAGCTTTATTTTACTAATATATTTAACTCAAAATTCTAAGTTAAGCCTAGAAAATACTACATTCCTATCTATTCATCAATTTTGGTTGAAAACTGAAACTTATACATTGCCTGATCCTTTTTTTAACTAAATATTCTAAGTTAAGCCTAAATATCACACTCCTATTCACTTACGTCGGCTCAAGACTGAAAATTATATAATATTATTACGACTGAATATCAATAACACAGGGGATTCGCTATTCGCACGACAAAGTTCTTAAGGTGCTTCCACACCCGAACTGAAACAAAACAGTTCGTATGAACCATGGTCTGATTCTCAACCCTTTCGCAGATATGTAACCAAAATTTTATGTTTTTTTTAAACTATCTACGATTTTCATACTCACAGCTTTTCAACTACATATTCATTTTTGGGGAAATCCTAAAAAGCATTAAATTCCCTTTGAAAACCTTTCTAGAACTTTCAATTTACTTTTTGAGCTTGACAAATTTCATAACAACTTTGTTTAATAAGCTTTCTGGAGGTATATTTCTTTAATTACATCAAACCAAAATGCAGACATTTTATGCTAATTGGGAAAAAAGTGCTGACGGTGAGAAAAAAAAAAGAGGGAGTGGGATTAATCCAGTAATGCAATTTTTTCCCTAGCCAAAATTTCCTTCTCAACTTTAAATTAATTTTAAAAAAGTATAAAAAGAAAGAAAAATGGAATAAAACACATAAAAAAAGACAATCGACATAGCTAACAATCAAAGCAGAAAATTGTACAAAATATCTACACTAAACACAGAAAAAAAATAAAAAAGACAAATTCAACGTCATTTTTCGGCTTTGATTGTTTACTATGTTTATTGTCTATCTTTTTTTACGTTGAATTCTCATTTTTGGAGTAAGCAATTTTTAGCATAAACATAGATGTATACATAGATAACAAAAATTAAATTGAACATTCTACAAGGGTTCCTTCTCAAAGAAAATTTAACGCTCTTTTCAATGTTTTTATTCGATTTCCTCAAAATGAATAGTTAATGTCTGCATTTTGGTTTGATGTAATTAAAGAAATATACCTCCAGAAAGCTTATTAAACAAAGTTGTTATGAAATTTGCCAAGCTCAAAAAGTAAAAAGCTACAAGTAGATTTTTTTATGCAAACTGGTTATATGAAAACAAAAACATAAAATATATCTGCCGTAGAAAAAGTGGACCAAATATCTACTCTAAACCCAGACCAAAAAAAAGTTTTTACCAACTTTAACTTAATAAAAGAAAAGACACATTCAAACTAATTTTTCTGCTTTGGTTGTTTACTATGTTTGTCTCTCTTTCATGCGTTTTATTTGATTTTTATTTTTAGCATTAGTAATTTTTAGCATAAATCAGTTTTTGAAAGATTAATCAACCCTACTCCGCATTTTTTTCACCGTCATAAGTTTTTCCCATTTAGCATAAAATTTATGCATTTTAGTTCGATGTAATCAAAGGAAAGGGTGAACAGCTAGAAAGCTTGTTTTTTATTTTTTTTTATTTCCCCAAAAATGAACGCAAGAGCTACGAGTATAGATTTACAGAGAAAACCGTATAGAGTTGAAAAAACATCAACAAAATGTTGAATATTTACGAAAGGGCTGATAATCAGATGGGTCTTTTTTGGTGCATTTGAGATGTAGAAGCATCTGCGAACTTTGTCGTACGAGTAGTGATTGATACTTATCGCCCTATATATTGATACCTAAGTCGTATTTCATAAACTTATATATTTTAAACTAACCCAACGACAATCTATTTACATAATATTTATATAATAAATTAGTCATTCCAAGGTGTAGGATGCCGGAAAATCCCCGTGAGTACATCGTCACTTCGAGCAACTAATTCCCATATATTATAACTAATGGTAAGACAATGTAATTGAATAAATTGAAGATGAACTGAACTTAATAGACGTTCTAGCAATATTCACTGTCCATTTCGAAGATTACTTAATATCGTAATTTAAACAACAATACAAGAGTCATGATGGCCAGAACGAACATTATCAACTGGCGATCTTCTTAATAAATAATAACAATAATAATAATGGGCTGGTTTCGAAAGACAAAAATATTTTCTAAACTACGAGAAAACCCGTGCTTTAAAATGCTGTATAATTTTAAACCTCCCCAGCAAATTTCTCAAACAAAGCTAAAAGTTTATAGTTCTGATCGTTCAATAATATAATAACACTCAATATAAATAAAATAAAAGTAAAATACAAATTTCATTACCTATTTTATAGTTAATTATTTAACATGCTAAAATTGAATTTTTAAATGTTGAAGTCATCTGCTAAAACCTACTGAAAAACTCAATTTCCTAATGATTATCCGGAAGACAATTTCTGTTTTATTGTGTTCATTTTTGGTTGGGTTTAGTTAGCATCCTTGGAATCAGCATAGTAAATTAAAAAAGCGAAGTTCCCAGTGTTTATATGTCTAACAGATAAGAAATTCCACGAACGATTTTTTTTAATGCTGCCCAACAGACAAACGATGATAAGACATGAACAGTTGTTACAACTAGCATTTGTAAGACAAGCAAGAAGTTAAAACTTTTTGTAAACTCCAATACGTATATGACAATACAGGGGGCAAAAATGGACAACACATTTTTGGTTTTTTCTTTGAAAATGTGACCATGAGAGATGACCTCTTAACAATTCTTAACAGGCTATAGCTCTATAACCCTTTAAAGTTTTACTATTCAATAGTACATGCAAAATTATTTCAATATGTTCAAGTATTTTCATTCATCTGTCTCTCTAACTCATTCATTCGCATATTCTCCCCACCTCTCTTACACACCCACATTCTTTCTCACCCCCTCTCACTCATTCATCATTAATCTCTCTTACACCCAGACGAGTCACTATCTCACTCACATTCTCTCTCTCTCTCTCTCTCTCTCTCTCTCTCTCTCTCTCTCACACACACACACAAACACACATTCACTCATCCACATTTTCTATCTCTCACCCATTCACATTTTCTATCTCCCCTCTCCCATTCACTTTTCTCTCACTCATTCACATTCACATTCTCTCTCTCTCTCTACTTACTCATTCGCATTTTCGATATCTCACTCATTCACATTTTCTATCTCTCCTCACCCATTCACTTTCCTCTCACCCATTCACTCTCTCCCATTCACATTCTCTCTCTCACTCACTCATTCGAATTTTCTATCTCTCACCTATTTACATTTTCTATCTCTCACCTATTTACATTTTCTATCTCTCACTCATTCACATTCTCTCTCTCTCTCACTCACTCACTCACTCGTTCACATTTTCTCTTTCCCACCCATTCACATTTTCTATCTTCCCTCTCCCATTCACTTTTCTCTCACTCATTTATATTCACTCTCTCCCATTCACATTCTCTCTCTCACTCACTCATTCGCATTTCTATTTCTCACTCATTCACATTCTCTCTCTCTCTCTCTCACTCACTCGTTCACATCTTCTATCTCTCACCTATTCACATTTTCTCTCTCCCACCCATTCACATTTTCTCTCTCTTACTCATTCATTAATATTTTTTTTTCTTTCGTTATCTTATATACATTTTCCCTTTCGCCCTCATCCTATTTATTTTATTTTCTATGCCTTCCATTGCATTTCTCTCTCTCTTTCTCGTCCTATTTATTTTTTTATTAATTAAAAAAAAACACAAAGTTACTCGCATACTTAATTAACACTCACCGCACAACACACGGACCTACACTCTCACAATTACCCCTATGCCTACTATTATTCAGTTACCACACTCATTCACGCTCGCAAACACTAACTCACCACACAACACACGCGCAAATAATAATACAAACGTACAAACCACACCCCTATAATTGATATGAATATAGGAAAAACTTTTATATATATTTTTTGTACTATTTAACAGTAGCGATTCCACGTGATTTAAAGTTCAAAAGTATTAAGAAATACATACGCTCATAAAAAAATAAAACGTTAACTAAGATTGTAAGGACAGAGGGGAAACGCCTCAAACAGCCGCCTGAAGGCAAACTTTTTCATCGAAGAACCGCAGATAGCACAGAACAACCAACCACAAAACACACAAATCCACAAATGAAGGAAACTGACCGATTTTCCGGAGACCATTTCGCCGGTTGTTGTCCTGGACGTTCAACGATGAGAGAAAAAAAACCGTCGATGGTGTTTGAATCGAGCCAAGAACTGAGAAAGTACTGCCGAACCGAGGGGAGAGACGAGGCTGGCCTTGGAGGGCCTTTGGAGGGAGCCGGCGTCCGGGCCAATAGAGTTTCAGCAGTAAAAGCAATGAGGCAGGTGGTCGGTCACCAACGAGCTAACCATTTTCTTCACTTTCGATTGTTTTCTCGCTATATTCTTTTCTAATTGAATCCGTCGTTAACGATGAGATACGATTTTTCCCGCCTGAGATAAGAGATGATAAAAAATAAAATGACTAATCGACCGGAGATGGATAGGACGGTTTTGCAAATGACTCACTCCAAAAGAAGTTCACTTCGTCATTTTATAATTTTTCAAGTGATGTAATCGTGCCGCATGCTCAACGTACAACTGTTGAACCGCCTGATAAAACCCATCTCACTGGAGAAAGAAACACGTAACCAAATTGCATGTTGCAATTGCCTTAGGTTTCACCATTATTCCTTGGCAAATTTATAGAGACATTTGAAAAATCAACATAGGTCTTAAATTAAGAACCTTTCTTATAAATTTTAAAAACGAACTAAATGGACAACAAAACAACTCCATTACGTCTATTAGGTATAGGTAACACCCGAGACGTTACATGTTGCTGGGGCACATGATATAAGAAACTAAAGGAAACAACAAACAAAAAATTGCTCAGCGACTTTTTTTTTAATCTTTGTGTATAGCGTCACTCAGTCTTGTAAAAACTATTAATAACCAAGGATAGCTGAATAATCGATGGCTCATTGAAAATCCGAGTGGGATTCAATGATTGACGTCGACTGTCACAAAAACTCAACATCTTATTGTAAACGATCAACGCGGATTAAACAAATCTCCTGTTTTAAATAAAATTAACCCCTTTTTTTAAGGTGTGTATGATAATGAAAACAAAGTCCCAGGTTTAAATCGATTTAACATGATGGAACATAATTTCTTACTATCTAGTCACTATGCTGAACCGGCATAGGGTCATTTATTGGGTCCGTAGTATTCACTTGTGGGTGACATCTGTTACGAGCGTTAGTTGTTGAAAAGTCTGACTGTTTTGAGTAGCTCAACAAACATAATTTTTAATTATCTAGTCAAATACTGAACCTGGATCACTTATTGGCCCCGTGTTCACTCGCGAGTCACTCAAACGTCTGTTGAGTGTTTGATGTTCGGGCCTGATTATTTTGAATAGCTCAGCAAACATAATTTTATCTAGTCAAATACTGAACCTGCATTGGATTATTGGGCCCGTCTTCACATGCGGGCGAAGTCAGTACAGTATTTGTTGTTGAAGTATAATCGTTTTAAATAGTTGAGACAACCCGCGAGTGAAGACGGACCCAATAAATAACCCAATGCGGTCCAGCGTGAGTTCACCCATATCCGGCATCAAATCTAGTCACTAAGTATCACAAAATTTCTACACCACATCTTAAATAGAATACTACAATCTGATCATTAGATTACACAAAATTCCTACGCGCAAGTTTTAAGTAATTATTACAATCTGATGGAACTTAATTTTTTTATGTGTTATTTAGATCAATAAGGTTGAGACATGTATTTGAGACAGAATAATGTGGATCTAATTATANGAGGGGGAGGGGAGAGAGAGGGGGAGGGGAGAGAGAGGGTTAGAGAGGGAGGAAGGGAGATAACTAACCTACCTAGTTTGACGGGATTACGGGGTACTCTATATTCCACCACAGACCCGCCCATACACACTTAACCACTCATGCAAATAAATACATTCTTATAGATAAGAACCTTTATAAACCATTTCTCCACAGACCAGTCTATTCACACTGCATGCAAATAAATACATTCATACCAACGAAATACATAAAAACCAGTGCGAGGAGTTACATATGCGTTTATCGATTTTAGATATTTAATGTCTTTATCTTTATGATCATTGCTGTGCTTTACTATTTTTCGTAAATCGTTAGGCAGGCCACGCCGAATCCTGTGCGGTGTTAGTCGTTCATACTCTTCTAAAATATATTTTTACTGTTACAGCCGCGCCGCACAGGGGACTCCTCGTGGGTCTCTTTCCGACGAGGAGATGCCCATGTGTCAGGCGGGTGTGGTCAATGCTTAATCCTGTACGAATTATACTTTCTTTTTCATATTCTCCGGGCCCCAAGGCTTCACAGTCGGTTTCACTGATTATAATTTTTTGGTATTTCCAGGTTAATCTTTTCATTGCG
The DNA here is from genome assembly GCF_000648675.2 of Cimex lectularius. Taxonomy (NCBI): domain Eukaryota; kingdom Metazoa; phylum Arthropoda; class Insecta; order Hemiptera; family Cimicidae; genus Cimex; species Cimex lectularius. The sequence goes on from NW_019394227.1 coordinate 700,205, forward strand.
ATTTTAATGTCTGCTGGACTAACTTGGGTGTCTGGGTCATACGGCTGTAAGCTCGTTTCGCGCTGATGGTGACCTTAAAATCGTTCGAAAGCTTGGTAGATAACGATTGAATCTGTTTTTCATCCAGAGTACCAGACCGAGATCCATATTATTCGTGAGTAAAAAAGTGGTCGATACATCTAACACTTTTTACGACAGAAGACATTAGTTCTGATTTTAATACGGAAACTAATCGTTTTCTTTTACGTGCAGTTTGTTCATTTGAAATTTTATTGATTTTCTTAGCTCACAGTTAGTGATGGCTAATAATTCAAATGAAATGAACTGCAGTGAACTCATAACTATTGTCATCTTTTTGAGCGCGGAGCTATTTTTCTTCTTAACAAACGTTCATCACAGAGTAATGACTTGGTAAAAACTGGAAAAACAAACTAAACTTCCTAATGACAAGTTCATATTTAATTTTGTCATCGGCTTTGCATGACAAAAAGGTCGTGCCGAGCAAAAAGTCGACAAATGTCCAAAAGCAAAAATAGGCGTTCCAGTACTAAATAATAAAAATAATAATACAGATTGCCTATTCCCTCCTCATATCAACGGCTCCCCAATTAATTTTTGTCCAAATGATTATTCAGAAATCGTGTGATGCGGTCTGGTAAGATGTAGGTTTCAGAAAAACATTTTCTTTATCGTACCAACGTTTCGATCTTTATTGATATCATCTTCAGGGCTCAATAAAGATCGAAACGTTGGCACGATGAGGAAAATGTTTTTCTGAAACCTACATCTCACCAGACCGCATCTCACGATTTCTGAATAATCATCGACAAACGGTCACCAATCACCACACATTTTGTCCAAATGATAAAAATTACGAGTGTTAAAAAGGTAACTTTGTTTTTCTAAAATTTGGACCTTGTATAAGGCAGGAAACTGAAACAAGCGAAGTACGAACCCGCAATTCGCAAATAGAACGTTCACTTCTCGCATGTTTGTAAAGAAAAAGAAAGAGGAAAAATGAAAACCCACCACCGCATTCGGTATAAAACTTTATCTTTTATAAAAAGCCAGTTTCCTTACCGCAATATATAATGACAGCCTACGAACCACTCTTATGGAATTATTCCATCATGCCTGAAGTCACAAACCCCCTAACTCATATCGTCTGTCTTTCAGACCCATCAGTCTTCTTCCTTCTCCAAAATCCTCGAAAGAGTCATTTAAAAATGATTAATACCCGGCCTACATACTAATAAACCATTCCTCCTCACCAATTCGGCTTCCACCTTCATCATTCCACGATCAAACAAGGTTTCATAGTTATCGACACTATCTCCTCTGCCCAAGAGAAAAAAAGAGTATTGCTTGGGTTGTTTCTAGATGTAGCAATGCCTTTTGATAAGGTCTGGTACCCCGGCATGACTTCCTAACCTCTCGTTATTACCTTATCCTGAAATCCTACCAAACTGATCGCTGCATCAGAGTAAGATGCGACGAGTTCTCGGAAGTCACACAGATACAATCCAGCGTCCCACAAGGCAATATAACGTCATCACCACCTACGCGGACGAGATGCAATTTTATCCCTTAACAGAAAACTTAGACCACTTAGAAAACAAAGAGATACCGAATTCCATTTAAGTCAAGTACTTAGTACTAAAGAGCAAACTGACGTGGAATCTCTATACAAGAGTTGGACAACTACAGACTACCGAAATTGGTCGTGGTCATTAACACTAAACTAACACACGAATATACTGCGACCACTTTGGACATGCGGAGTGGAACTGTAGAGTTCTGTCAAGCCATCAGCGCGCAAATCCTTCCAATCAAAAGTCCTCAGACAAATTGTCTAACAATAAGCCCTTTACTACGTTACTAACCTCGCTAACCACAACGATCTCAGCATTCCTTTGACCAAAAAATAATCCGTTACCGATCCCAAAAGTTTTACACCAACCTCTCGATCCACCTTAACCCTACTGTTTGAGCCCTCTATCCATCCCAAAAACCCGCCTCGACGCATTAAGAGACGGCTGGCTTGACACTGAATACCAGTATTGGCCGGATTCTCTTGGCCTATGCCATCCGGATGCAGCGCTGGCATTAATGATAATGCTGCAACCGTGTGAAGAACGGATTTGTGATCACATTTGTAACGTATTGGATATAAATAAAATTGTAACAAACAAATCAAAATAAACAGAATGGAAACGATGAATTTCGAGACTTAGTAGACAAGAGTCCGGAAAGGGTGATTAACAGGGCATTCCACCTCGAGACTGCGGACACGCCACCTCCAAGTTGGCTACATCAACTTTTCTTGGGAACAATAATCTGGTCCGGAGAACACCAAGAAGAGATCATTCATCGAGTGAGTTTCCTATTTCCATGGTTCCTTTATTTTATTCCTTTGGGATTGGGCCAAGATAAATTTTAATTCACGTAAGTTTGATAATAGTTTTAATGTGTGGTGATTAGTGACCGTTAATCGATAATTATTAAGAAATCGTGAGATGCGGTCTGGTGTGATGTAGGTTTAAGGACCCTCAACACGACACGCAAGAATGGCACAATTACACAGAAGACAAACACTTTGAGCCCTGAAGATGATCTCAATAAAGATCGAAACGTTGGCACGATAAAGAAAATGTTTTTCTGAAACCTACATCACACCAGACCGCATCTCACGATTTCTGAATAATAATAGTTTTAATTTTTGTTAATTATATTTTAAGTTTTTTATAGTAGTTCAAAGATAACAGTTTTTTTGTGAATTTTATGTTCGGAGATTATAATTTAAAAAGTTAAATGTAAAGTTAAAAAAAAAATTATTATAAGTAAATTGTGTATGCCTAAAAGTGCATTTTATTAATAATTTTTCCTATTTATAAATAATAATTATAATTCATTTTTCATAAAAAATACCATAAAAGTCTAAAAAAATATTTTACAAAAATGTTGGAAGGCAAATATGAAATGCGTCTGTACATGGCATATGAAGAGTAATTACTGAACTTACACCTACATAATTGCATATGTTAATTTACAATTGAATTGTTCTCACAATTTTAATAAATTTGAAAATTCAGACAGCCATGACATCTGTTGGCACGGTTCGATTAATTAAACAACGTGTAGAGATTAGTGACCGTTAATCGATAGTTATTCAGATATCGTGAGATGCGGTCGGGTGTGATGTAGGTTTCAGAAAAACATTTTCTTTATCGTGCCAACGTTTCGATCTTTTATTGAGATCATCTTCAGGGCTCAATAAAAGATCGAAACGTTGGCACGATAAAGAAAATGTTTTTCTGAAACCTACATCACACCCGACCGCATCTCACGATATCTGAATAACTAATTAAACAACTTTGTTGTTGCTGAGTGAATAGCGTAATCATGCCTTTAAAAGCAAAAAAAGTAAAATCACCTTAAAATGCATTTTTACTGCAATTACAAAGTTCCAAAATAAGGAGAAAAATACCACCTTACGATTGTTTCTTTCATTTGAATTTTACTTGCATTTTTTTCTAATAAAATATATTTATAAATTAACATTATCTACCCACTCACCTATGGCTAATTAAAAAAAAAAAAAAAAAAATCGGCGATAATTTCTACCCAATTTTACTCCTTTTAATCATAATTATTATATAATAAATATATTATAATATGATCGATAATTAATACTTCATTTTAATCTTTTTTGTAATATTATTAAGGTAAGTAACTGCATAAAATGCAAATTAATTATAACTGAATAAAAATGTCTTCATTTTTTAATCATTATAAACGAATAGACTAAATGGTATTTCTTTTAAAATTTATTGTAAAACTATAATTAGTAATTAAAAGCGTTCAATAAAGCTCATATCTCAAATTGACTGACGTCAATTGAGTTTCGAACTGTTGATTACTCACGAAATAAATAGCTTCAAATAATTTCCATTACTAAGTAAGGAATTTAACAGTCCAACATCACTTTTACAACACCTTGTTTACTTAACTCTATGTAATTCTTGATAGTGCCACGCCTTTTTTTTCCAATTTTCAAGTTTTTTCCTACTTATTTATTATTTATCGTTCGTTTCCACGGGTAGAAAATTATTTAATATTATTGAGATTAAATCTGAGATTAGATAAGGCGGTCGAGTGAATAATAATATTTCATTCATGTGTTTCACATTGGCACTTAATTATATATTAAAGAGTAAGACCCACGAATGATTCCAAACCAATTAAAGATTTAAATTTTTGTTTTTATGGTTCTTTTATGAACGTTGATTTGTTGTGTTCTTGATTTCCACATTAATTTTGTGTTTGAATATTATCACATACAATAATACCTCTTGGGGTTTGTCTATGTATTTCGTTTATTCGCATATTTAAAGGATTTAAGTACCTTGATCGAAGTATGATGAAAAATACTGGATAGATTTAACTGTTTGGGCGTAATTATTGTCTTCGATTAAAAAAATAACCCATTTTACAGTTATTGATTTATACTAAAGTGAAATAACATTTTTTAGTATGTTATAGGAACATAAAATGTTTGGACGATCGTGCAAATCCTGGAGGAAATAAAACCGTTACAAAAACCTCTCAAATAACTTTTTTTTTTTTTTAAATTGGGAGGAAGAAAAAGCATGTATGCATAATTCAATGATGGAGGTAATAAAATTTGACAAGTAATTTAATATTTATTAAATAATTTTAGTTTGAAATTAAAAGCATCTATGTAGCTTTGTTGAAGTGAAAGCACTAAAAGTCACAAAACTGTCTTGAAAATGTAATCAACAGTTCTGCATTTTAAACGCGAAGTTTTTAATTTCTCTATTAGGTAAACCTTGTGTTTGTTTTGTTTGATGTTTTATTTTGTCTATTTTTTGACTAATTACCGTTGACGATTTTTGACCAGTTGTTTATTGGAAACGTTGGGGCGTATTAAATTTAACTTTATTTACCTTTCCTTTTAAAACAGTAAAAGTATGTTATCAAAACAAGTCAAATTCAAAATAAAATTCGCCATACCTCAAGTTGTAAGATTGAATTTCTTGGTGGAAACGGTAATGAAATTAAATTATTTGAAATGGGTAAAAGTACGCTGAGAATAAATTAAACGATATTAATTCTTTAAAAAGACTTGATAAATTTACTACATTGGCAATCATAATATCAGAGCTTACGAGATTTTTGTGGACATCATAAAAATAAATAATGAAACGAGATTTCATGATTATACACCAAAAAGGAAGTAGAAAACGTTGTTTTGGAACGGAAGAAAGAAGTCGAATAAGGGAAATTCGATATATTTCAAGTCTTTCTAACTCTACCGGACTGTGAATTTACGTAATACGGCTTTTTTCATAATCCCTAGAGGATTACAGAGTTGACACGTGAATAAGATATCGCAGATTTTCCACTTTATTACGGGCCGTATTGGTGGTTCGAACGAATTTCAAATGGCCCGGGGCATAAGTTTTGAAATTTGTACGTAACATAAAGAATAAGTTCACGATGATTGAACACGACCCCAAGCACTTCAGCCTTCTGGCTTATTGAATTTTTCTAGTTCCTTAGGATAGTGCCACAGACTGGATCCTTTTAGGGTAATGGACTGTCGTTGCTACCTTTTCTTATTATTCCAGGTTGTATCTCCATTGAGAGATTCGCATTTTAAGAATATATTGGTGGCTGTTTCTTCCTCCTCATTGCATAACCTACAAATAGGGTCATCATTGAATATACTCATGCTGTGTAGGTGTTTCCTCAGACGCCAGTGACCAGTAGTCCTATCAGTCATCTGGGATTAGCCTTCTGTAATCTCTTCTGTACCGCATCTCACGATATCTGAATAACTATCGATTAACGGTCACTAATCTCTACACACTTCTGTAATCCTTTGCCAGTCATGGTGAGGGCTGTTTAGGCATAAGCTTACGGTGTCTAGCACCTCGAGAGTTTATCCTCTTCTCCTTTTGTCTTTTTTCGGATCCATTCTGTGATGGAGGATTTCGTGTTTGTTTTAGTTATTCCCATGAATAGGTTCAAGGCCTTGCAAATCCTCCGTTCAGTGTGTCGGCCTTTTCGCTTCTCAAAATTTTCTTGTGTCCTAATACCCAAGATATAAGCAGGTTGTATTTCCCCAGGCTTTTTCCATTACGTATGATTTATTGTTGAATTCAGCTGAAGCAATTGCACAATAGGAATGCATTTGGTCCTAAATTGATAAGAGTGCTGAACTAATTGGTTTTTTCTAGATTAGTCAAACCTTAACATGTAAATTAAAGAATTTATAGAAGTTATAGGGGAACCTATCTTGGTACCATTTCGAAGAAGAATAATGATTCATTTCGTAAACGCCAGGCCGAATAACAAGCAGCCTTGCTTAACGGCTCGAATTATTTATGATACGGATGTTTATTCAGATACGACAAAGAAATTTTTTTTCTTTAAAATCGAGATGAAAAAGATACAAAAAAAATGTGTGGGAATAGAGAGGTCATCTTCTACTTACTATTCCTACGCGATTGGTATTAAACTTGTGTATTAAAGGAGAAATGAATCAGATTAAAGTGTTGAATTCAGCACTTTTAACGACACATGTTGCCAATCTTTTTTTCAGTAGATAAAAAATAAGACTAGCAAACTATATCCTGGGACAAGATGTTACTAGTCTTTGGGAGACGATGTCCTAGTACACGACACTTTTTATTACGTTTGATTACGTCAGCAGCTAAGAAAAAGAAAAACCCTACATTGTAAAATACAGGATTTTCGTTGTAGTTTCATTTAAGACCACGTTCCAGTCAAGGAAAATCTTAAGACGTGCCGTTAACACAAATTCTATAAAGGATGTGGATAAGGTGTACAATTTTTTTTTTTTTTTAGACTAGTTTGGATTCTATTTTTTTATGGTCTACAAAGGCAGTGTTTGTTGTTCTTAACGAACACTCGTTAACAATAAACACCGTTGGATGGCGATAATTTCATGACTAATCCTTTTCGAATATCTATCAACTTCACCCCCTTAATATAAATTCCATTAGAATATTTTGTATTTATTTTAAGTTTATCTGCACATTTTTAGCTATTTTCATACTACAATATCAAACAGAAACGTCAATGCCAATCTGAATGGTTCTGGGAATCGCGTTCGATCTGAGGTTATCATCTGTTTAATTTAGAAACTTTTTTTGTTTAATTTTTTTTTAAATTAAACCAAAAAATAAAGTTCATGTTTTTTCACAGGACAGAAATACAACAGCTCAAAAAAGTAAGCAACAGATATTTGACGATTTTATTTTTACTATACAGCCAACAAGTAAATCTTATAGGCTTATACTGAAAATTTCGTCTTTCCTGATATCGAAATAACGGTAATAAAACAAAAAACTATTAAGTCAGATAATAGCTAAGCTCTCGAGCTTAATTTTGTAGTAAGTATTACAAAAGTTCTATTTAACAATAAATGCTATTTTAATTTATTAAAGTAATTAAACTGTTATTTGAATTATTTTAACAGACGATGAAGCTCGTGCTGTTCCAGATTTTTTTATATTATTTATTTTGTTTCCATAAATTTTCTTTCCATATTTTTTGTTACTTTTTCAATTTTACAATAATAGTTATTAACAATGAAACTCCGAAAAGCGTACATATTGAGTTTATAAAAACTGTATAAATGGTTATAAAATGTACAATGTTACAAGACAATAATTATTTTTATAAGGGAAATAAAATTTTGACCTTTTTAAATGGGAGCTTTTACTTTTATTATAATTTTTGCAAGTTTTGAAGGTTTTTTCAGCACGAAAATCCAGTCTTTAGTAATTAATTATCACAAATATAGAAAGTTTAAAGAAAATAAATAAAAAACAATTGACTTGTTATCGAATTCAAAACCTTTTAAGTTAAGACTTCGTAAATAAGTTCACATTTTTCTGCAGACTAATGTTACTTTTGATAACAAACTGTAGGATTGATTGCAAACTAGGGGGTCAACGATTTATTGATTTTCTAAGCCAATTTGTGACAAGAGCTTTCTCAACTTGTCGCAAAACATATAATCTATATATAAAAACAAGGGTACGACATAAGCAAACGGAAGTTCATAAAATCACAGGTGTATATTGTTTAACTAGAGAATAATAAACTTGTATAGACAGTTATCAATTAAATAAGCAAGAAGTAACAAACAAAAAGCATAGTTAAGCAACCGTTCTATTTGTGTGTTCTCTATTATTAAACCAGACCGATAAAAAATGCGTAAATATTTAGCTAAAATTAATAAAACAGATTAAATCAGTGGGAGAATATTTTGTTTATCTTATTTGATTAAGGATATAACCTTTTTTGTGAGTTACACAGGTTTTACAATTTTCGAGTAGTTGAAATGAGCATGTTGAATTTCTAAGTGTGTAGAATCGGTTACGTCTGACCAAATCAATTTACAAATATTCTGCAGCGGTTATTTCTGGCCTTTGGCCTCATTGCTTTTCGAAATAATAAAACCAACCGTGTAAAATACGCGAATTTGTAGTAGCCAGAGACCCTTTTCAACTGCAGTTGGGGAGATCCTGCCACAAATTATTATAACCAGGACAGCAAATGTTTTATTTAAGATTATTGCTTTTTCCTACTTAAATCTTCGCAATATGAGAAACTATGTTAGTGCCAAAATTATTTTAGCCTGTTTTCTATAATGGACAAAATCCTCGAAAAATGCGTTCTTTCCATCATTCATTCTAATTGGTTTGGGTTCCAACCTTCTCATTCCACTGAACCTTCCTTCCTAAGAGTTACCAGTCCTGTTTTGTTTTACTTCAAAAATCTTTAGCCGAAGAAATTTGTCTCAGCTTTGACAATGTTGTAAAGTTAAAAAAAAAATCAATGTCATTTAACTATAGATTTAAAAAAATACAGTAAATACAGTAAGTAGTTACCTGTACTGATATGTATAAAACACATTTAATTGTTGTTGATTTGTTTGAAATATATAGGCCCTGATGATGACCTAGAAGCTCGGGTCGAAAACTTGGCAAATTTGGAATTTTATGTCCTCCCTTCATCATACTAATACATCACATTAATCATTAATCTTCAAGTGGTCGATGATACCTTCGCTTCAATAATTCTACTGTTCAGCCGTGCCATCGCATTCTGATACCACCGCTAACGCTCTTGAGATAAAGGACTGTCGGTCCGTCCGGGTATATTCCACTTGGGGCTGCTCTGGAAGCTTAAGAGAGTCCTCCCTTTTACCTAGTAACTGATCCTAAAATTCTAACAATCGACAGATACTTTCAAGTCAAAGTGAGCCGTGTTCAAGGTCATCAATGGCCTCTTCTCTCTGTTGGTCTTCTATCGCACAGATGTGAGGGGTACTACAAGAACCGCATTTACGACCTATCCTCTACACAGTATACACCGCACAGCCTTTTTGAAACGATACTCCCCAAATATGCGCATGGTACCGCCATTATTTGCTGTCATAAAGATCCCGACATCTCAATCCAAAACCTGCAAACCCATGTTACTCCCTTGAGCAGTGGTTCAAGCGGTGGAAATGACAATAGACATACAAAAATGTTAAGATGTCACATTCTCCCTTCTGAGAACTCTGCTCCCCTCTACTGCAATAGCATACCTTCCCCACCTGCTAATCTTGTCCGCTATCTAGGGGTATACCTTGACCGACTCACGTGGCCACACACACGACTCAAAAGACAAGAACTAAACAAACTTCTTAAAAGCTGGGCAAACGATCAAAACTCATTCAACAAAACAAACGACCATTTATATTACCATTCTGAGATCCATACGGGAACAAGGCATCGAACTTTGGGGTTCGACAAAACGTACCCCATCCCTACAATCTACAATGCTCCTTATTGTGTATTTAATCTTACCATTCACAATGACCTTAATAACCAATATACCCCCCCCCGGAAAAACTGCAACAAGAAGTTTCACAAACTATTATGCTGTAACACAACACAAACCTTCAAGTCAGAAACTTTTCATCCCGCACCCTTCCAAATAATCCCCCAGACGTCTGAAACGTCACTAGCCTCGCGACCTCCTAAGAAACATTGAAAGTGATTAATGCTATTGGGTTGTCCGGAAAATAATGCAGGATTTTGGTATTAAACAAAAAAAAAGAAACTAGTTACTTTAAAGCAATGTTCTTTAATCAAAATAATTTNTTAAAATCCTGCATTATTTTCCGGACAACCCAATAATATATAGAGTGACTTCTATTGAGTAGTTTCTCTTTTTTCATATTTATGTCCCTTTTTTTATTATATATGTTAGAAAACACCTTCATGCGGTTTTTTTAAATAAAAAATTAAATTTACGTAATTTACATCCATCAAAGAATTTATGATTTCTTATAAAAAGATATTTTACATTATCTTATATTGTATTAAATTGCTAATTTATTAATATCCATATTGTATTTTAAAAGATATGACCATCTTGCATCTATAATTTAGTTTATTTACATACATTTTTAAGAATTAGTAAATATTATTAAGTTTACACGCAGCAAATGGGGCAGGTTTAAATAAAAAAGTATAAAATACAGTACTATTCTTTCTTATTGATAAGTGATAAATAGACGATTTTAAGGTTGTTAATAAGTTGCGTCATGAGTGAAGTCAAGACTTGGTTAAACTTTTCAAATTTACTTAACTTATTCAGTTTTTTTTCTTTTAAAATACAAATAGAGTTATTATGTAAGATGTGTTCGTGTGTGAATAGGTAAATTATACTTGTGACAAATGGGCCAGAGGAGATAGTTTGCATTTCTTGGCTAAAAGTCCAATTTAAAGTGAATTGAGATAACTTGGGAAATATTTGTAACTTTTAAGCAATTCAGTTGTTCCTATACTTTTAAACTGACAAGGGTTTTATTTTGTTGAGTGCGCACGTGTGAATGGCCCAGTGTTGGTTGGAATGGATGAAATTGAAAGCAGTTACGTGAAGTTAGAACAGCAATTCTTTTTTCAAAATTAATTATTACTTTTTATTTCTGAAAACTGGCAATGTATTAGTATACATCCCATAAGTATTTTTAGGTCTTATTTTTTGAGTTTTTAGAACATGTATTGTTAACTCATGTCAGCAGAATTTTCCCTATTCTCCGGGGGGTCTCCATGAAAAGGAAAAATATATTAACAAAACGTCTGTATATTTAAGTTCGTTTGTCCATACTTCAAAACAACTTGACCGGACATTACATACAGAAACAAATATATTAATTTCTTAACGTAACTTTCTTTATATATAATAAAAGCACGAGCTTGATAGACTTTGTTTAACAATTTGTTTTTTAAATAAAACAAAAACAAAATAATTAAAAACAGAGGGATTTGTAAATTTAAAACTATAATTAGGTATATTAAATGCTTTTATTGAAAAAAAAACGTACAAAACTTTAAATAAGCTAAACACAAACATCATGAACAAAAGGTTCTATCTGGGTCCTCTATTCTTATTCTTGGGAAAAATAGGGTTGTTTCATTGCATTTAGTAATGATAGTTCTGTGTCCCTGGCGTGCGTTACCAGTGAATGTATTTATTAGCGTGAATGTATAGTGTAAGAGGGTCACATCTCATATCTCGCAAAATATCGAGTACCCCACCGAACTTTTAGTTATGTGGAAGTTGATGGAGGAATATCGAATACTCCACCACCTTAATATGTAACTAGGAAAGCATTTACTTAAGAATGAGTGAGCGTGTGAATGGGTTTGAGTCTAGGAACTGCATGCGTTGGGTGCTTTATTGACCTAACCTAGCTGTTGACAGCCCAGTAGGAGCCCGGACTCGGTGCCTGGACGGATAAGATTGAGGCCTGACCCCGGACTGCCAAGACCCAAGGTGGGTGATTCTCGAGGTCTGCCGGTAATTTATTGTAAATTACCAAACTCGGAATTGCCGGTGGACTGCGAGAGATGATAAGCTCAACTCTATACATGTGTGTACTTCATGGAAAAGTGAGTTGACATACCCCATCTCAAATAATTTTAAAAAAAATATTTGTATGTTAATATCGATGTGATTCCTTTAACTTTTTATTGGGTTTCTTTCATGATTACGACTTTCAATTATGTCGGCCAAAAGCTATAACACAAATGTTTACAATACGGGCTAAATAATGTTGATTAAGTCAACACAAAGTTTTAAGTTTAAGGAGTAGACGGGTGATATCTCGTCGGAAGTTTGCCAATATGCATATTTACGTTTATCGTTTAACAAGTAAAAAATATTAGGTTTTGTGTGAATCAGGGATGATTGACTATTAAAGATTTCTTATTGTTAATCGCAGTCTTGATCACGAAAAAAATTAAGTTGTTTTTCTCACAAACGTTCTATCTAGGCTGGGATTCGTTCTCTGTTTAATTACATTTAACTTTTATGAGGGAATATAATTTTTTTTTTAAGTGAATTCACTTATTCTTTTGAATTATAGATTATAGGGGTAGGTTTAAAATGTAATACGGGTACAATGCACACTAAATTTAGGGAGAAAAACGATTAAGCTTAGGTGTTAAGAGTTTCGTAAAGCGAAATAAGTAGGATTTCTCAAAGATGTAGATGAACTTATAGCTAGTTTCCCGCCGTAGAATTCGTCCCCCAAAGCGGGTTCTGAGTCTGCCGGATTAACAACGGAGGATTACAACGTCAAGTAGATCTTTTCAGGACGGCTAGTACTCTCCAGACTAATACGACCAGCCGAGGTACCCAACGGTTCTTACGCAAGCTCTTCCGTGTACTCGTCCGGTACGACGCTCCCAACTTATACGCAATTTTGTTTTGGTAAATTTGAAAAACGGAACGACCCGGTATTCGGCGACTTTTCGAGCGCATGTTGGATACTAATCTAACAAACAAATACTAACGTTTGATTTATTTATTTTCCAACTTGCTTAACTTTATAGTGTTACTAATCTATGAACCAATGAAATAATGAATTTGAGTAAATAATTGGTTTTTCTTAAAAGCATGGTTTTAAGTCGAGATCTAACCCGGCAGCTGCTTACAAGTACAACGAAGGACTTAGCGTCCGTTAACGAAGTCCGAGGTGTACCGCGTTCTACCATCCAAGATGATGTACAGCGGTTTAGGGCTACCGAAAGTCTCGATCGAAGGTACTGGTAGACCGCGATGTTTTACGGCTAGAGGACTCTTACCGCATTAAGGAACCGTCATTAAACGGCTTCCTTGATAGGTAGACAAACCCCAAACGGTCCATAATGTAAGGATGAGCTCTAAAACAGTAATTAGAAGGCTTCATGAGAATACAGTCTCTAAACGTCTCGCGTCAGGTTCTCTACTGCTGAAAAGGTATCGCATTCGAAAAACAGCATCCATGACTTTTCCATCACAGAATGGATCCAAACAAAGCAAAAATTGAAGTGGATAAACTCTAGCGGCGCTAGACACGGTAAACTTATGATGAAACAACCCTCACCAAGACTGGCAAAATCACTGCTGCAAATGGAGAAGCCTAAACTCAGAGGGGTGAAGAACTATTTACCGGTCACTGGCATCTGAGAGAAAACATGTACATAATAGTAGGAGGAAACGGCCATCCATATCATCTTCGAATGCGAAGCAACAGCTCAATGGAGATTTAACCTAACATACGGAAAAACTTAGGGAATCAAATTGTAGCAGCGACAGTCAATGACATGATACTTCTAAGGAGAAGGATTGAATCTATTGCACTGAACTAAGGAACTAGGAAGGTACAATAAGGCTGCAGTGCCTGGGCAGTACAAACCCCGCTTCCCAGTATCGTTACTACCATATTACGACACTTGAGCAATGGGGTATGATCTCTTCACACAAGAGTGCCGGTTTGGTTTGTGGAAATCCGATGACCCGGACCGTGTGTGGAGAAGACTGCTTCATGTGTCATGCGTGTTATAACCTTTTCAAAAACAGTCAACGTCCGGCCCGTACCGAATCGAATATCTCACAGAATGGATCTTTGCACTGAAGTAATTAAAGAAAGTTCTGGAAGCTGTGGTTCCATTCGATCCATTTATTGGGGACAACTTCGTGTTAATGCGTGCTACTGCTAGACCGCATGCAGCTCGAGTTGTCACCCGTTACATAAGAGGATGTAGGGATTAGGGCAATGAATTTACCCAGCACGTTTTCCTGGCATGAACCATACAGAACACTTTTATGGGACAACATAACGATCGTTCACCGCATCTAACAGTCTAGACGTTCTTTTTCACAAAACAAAATCCGGTCGCCTATTATCGGAGGCTAGGAGACTTAAACATCCGCAAGGCCAGGGGAGGTAACACACGTTATCAAGAAATAAAACTAGGTAATTGTTAGTTAAATTTTAATCTAAATAAATTTCCTGTGTTTTGGTGAATTTCCTTTCAAATCATCAGAATTAAATAAAAGTTATTGAAATTCACGAATTTCTGATCTCGTTTACTTTGGTTTACATTAAAGAATGTTGTAATCAATATAACGAAACAAATAGATATAATTTGAAATAAACAACAAAATTCGAGTGTCCGGTTGGTTATTTCGTTTTTGAGTTTGTATGTATATTTTTTTAAGAATAAGAGTCGATTCGACCGAATACAATTCACACACGTTCTCATTATAAAATCTGTTCCCAAGTTATGAGGTCTCACGAATACGAGGAAAAAGTCCACTCGGAAAAGAAAAGTCAATTGATAAGAAATTGAAAGACAAATCAAGATTTTTAAATTATATAATTAAACAAGAATGTATTTTACATTTTTACATAGGACGCTTCTTCATTGTTGGGTATCATGCCATGTCTTTAAACGATAAATCACTTCATTATTTCATACAATCCAATATCGTGTACTATTTTTTTTTGTTTTATCGCTGTCCCAAATTACTCAACAAAAATTTCAACGTAATTCTCCACACTAAGCTGCAAAGACGAACAACTGATAAGAAACTTGAATTTATAAATGAACCCATGAATGAAATAAAATTTTATCGTCACACTATAAGTATTAACATATCATTTTTGAGCGAGCCACCGTTAAATGTGCAAAATTTGAAAAGTTATATAAATGGGTTTTCAAGGGTTTCTAGGTGATTATTAAAGAAATTGTTTTAATTTGAAATAATAGATGTAGCATACTAGGTCAAAAATCACGCTCGATTTTTTTTTGCAAAATATCCATCCTTTTTATCAATATTCCATTCTAACTTAAAAACAATTGATTCATGATTAAAACTTTTCAGGCATAAACAGATACTGCCAGATATCATCGTCAGTCAAACAAGAATGTCACAGCAGTTCAAATTTTTAGCTCTTCGAGTTGCCGAAAAAAAAAAATTGGATCCGTTGGTTAGTGGTACCTGCAAATCAAAAGCGGACGTACTTCCTGCTCCAGTACGAATGTATTTAGACGAAATTCACTTGCCTTTAGCTGGAAAGGTCTTAAGAGCTGAAGATGGAAGGACCCTAGAGACGCGGGGATCACGCGTGTCAAAGGACAATAAAATCTGTTCAGAATATTTTAACACCCCGACCCACAAAAGACGCGAGTTGTTCATTTCTTCTGAAAATTATACTTGCCTAAATACGAGATTAATAAAATTTAAAAAAATCACGGTCTGAGAACAAAATAGAAAGCAGATGAAAATTTAAGCTTATGTTAAACTATTCGACCCTTCAAAAAGTTCAGCATCTGAAATAGTTTTGAGATCTAAGTTTTGTGAGGATAGATTTTTACGGCTGAGGTCATCACCGGACATCCGCGTGTTTTCCTTCTTTTTCTGGTCTTTCGCGTGTATTTTTTGTTTTAAACTGCGTCTCGCTATGGTTACTGACTCTGCTTTTATATGTATACTAGTCGGTATACTAAAATGCTAGCCTCTCGTTTGTACCTCAGGTTGTCAACTATAGGCACAAAATATACAATACAAAACATACATCACCACAAACATAGAAGCCTGGTCACTTTCATTCACCGGAGTAATCCATATTCCTCTGGGCGGGTTTAAGCAACTCCTTCCTTTCAGGCTAATAAATTACATTCATTCCAATAAATTTACGTAACTCGATACAAACATAAAAGTCTGGTCGCATTCACTCCCCCAGAGTTTTCAATATTCCTCGGGTCAGAGTTGCACGACCCCTTCCTTTCCCGCTAATAAATTACATTCATTCCAATAAATTAACATTAAGTCAACAAAAGCATAAACGCTACATACGTTTAAAAATCCCTACAGCCCTGAGGTACCTGAACAGCGATCTCTGCCCGCTGCCGTGCCCCATGAATTCGCACAGGTCTGTTGATATGCCAAAATGTTTTTTTATACAAGCCTTCTATAATTGAAAAGGTGTTCAACCCTTTATTTCATCCTTGCATAACAGGCAACTACGCGGTCGCTTTCCGGCCAAAAGGTGCCCGTATGCTATTGTTGTAGGACCTATGCGCAGTCTTGAAGGTATGACCTTTTCCCTTATATTCTCCGTGGATCAGAGATCAACGTTTTTCTTAACCTGCCACAGTTTGACAGAGCAATTTTTCTTTTCTCGAACCTAGCGGTTTTTCCATTCTCATTTTACTGTATTTCTTTGACCACCCTGTCTGATTTTTCGTTCCTGGCCATCACCATTCGCCGGGAACCCACGCCAACACGACCTTCTTCCCATTTTTGTCGATCCCTTTTAACTGTTCTTTTATCTTCTTTACTAGGGGCCCAAGCTCTTCTGATATTCTGGACCGTATTGGGCGAGTACCGCGGTGAGAAGGGGTGACAATTTTTTAATTTCACCCCCGTGTACATAGCACACCCCACGCCCTCTGCGTTTTGGAGCCATGGAGGGTCTGGCATCTCTATATTCAACTATAGAACTTCAAACATTGCTTTATATGCATAGTGGGGTGTCTCATTTTTCTTTAATTTTGCCATATCTCACCGTACGATGGAGGGGAGTAACCAAGGAGGCGTTTCTGGTAGCTTTCTGCCTCCATCTGGTTCATCTCATCTGGTTCAGCTCTATTCCCCGGGGTGCTATTTCCTTGGCCCTCATGGCTATAAGTATGTATTTTGTTATTTGAGGAAGAAGGAAGAAAAGTCACGTAACGGTTATTTGCACATTACGACCCAATGTTTTTCAATACACGTTTTAAGAAAAATTTTAAAGGCCAATTTTATGATTTCATATGTAACTTTAAATTTTTTGTAGTAAAATAATATTGAGATCTTTAAAACTATATTAAAATCCAATAAGCTTTATTGAAAAGTTTATTTAAAATGTTCAACTTTTAAAAAACAGTAAATAAACACAAACATAAAAATAATAATAATACAAACCTACTATAAAACTGTACTTCCAAAATATAAGCAAGTAGACTTACTATTTATGCTTATTTCAAGCTTTTGTAGCATAATCTTGTAATGTATTTAAATAATTCATTCTATAAAAGTATAACTTGTATTTTGATTTTTAAACAAAACTGATGATGATGATAAGATTGTCTGTGCTCTACGCATCTCCTTTACATTAATAGTTAAGAGGGCAGTGGCCAGTATAGAAGCATATAATATTTCTAAAATCCTGCCTGGTGAGAGGATTTCCTTCGTCTCCCTTTTTGAGAGATTTATATATCTTTTAGCTTGGTATAACTGGTGCTTTTATACAGTGTTTGGTGTTTTTTCTCAAGCCATTTTTCCAGTTCCAGCTTAATAAGCACACCCACCCATGGGTGAGAGAGCCGCCTCTTTTTTGGCTAGTTGGTCAGCCTGTTCATTTCCTTCTATACCTACATCCAGGAATCCACTTTATGGTAATCTTGTTGTTTGTCCATAGAGTCATTAAGCAATTAGGCAGTGCCAGACAAATTGGCGTTAACATACGAATTTAGTGTCATTGTGGCTGCCTGACGCACGCGCGCGCGCGCACACACACACACACACACACACTTATTGTATTACATGGACTTCAAGTTTGAAAATTGTTAGAGTTAGTCCAAGGGTCTATGCTAGGGTGTACTTCGGCCCTTTTATACAAAAAATACTTACAAAGTAATACTTTCCTACACTATACTGAAATTTGAATGAAACTCCGAATGTAATCACATTAAAACATTGTTAGTCTATTTACCAAAATAATAAAGGATGATTTAGGAAAACTTCTTACTACATTCCCAAACCCAATAATATCAAAACTGACAACATAAGTACTAATTATAACAATGCATCTGGTGTTGCAGCTGTTGTCCTAAACCAAACATCTACCCGGAAAGCAGACATAGTACAATAATATAAATATACACATGTATTTATAATGTAAATTTAAATCATAGGTTAAAAAGGAATCTTTGTAAATGTAAGAATATAGTGCATATATTATGTGGTATGTCTATACAGTAACGTACATATGTAAGAGTGTAAATAAGAAAGATAGCTCCCTCCAAAAAAAAAGAGGATAAAGAAAAAGAAATGTTATTGTTTTTGTTTCTTATTATTAAGTAGCATTAGTTTCTTTATCATATTTGAATGGAAAATTAAAAGGATAACGATGAGCCTATACTCATGCTGAGACTGTTGTTAGTCTGACACCATTATTATTTTTATTACAATTAATTAAGGTTTTTAGTTGAGATAAAAAAGTCAATGGCACGAGCGGGATTCGAACCCACGATCTTCGGCTAGATACGCCGCTGCTCTACCACTTGAGCTATCGTGACCTCGATCCACTCGGACACTAACTTCCCATCTCAACCCCATCTTTTGAATTTTCCCTCCTTTTTGCCATTTTTCAACTAAAAACCTTAATTAATTGTAATATATTAATCGGTCAAGCAGACCACGAAATTAGTGAATTTAAGTAATTATTATTATTATTGGCCATACAAATCTATGGGAAATGTTTAAATTAAGGACCAAAAATTCTATTTAAAGTACATGAATACATTTTATAATTTAAAATGGGATTTTTGCATACATTTGGCCTTCCAAATTAAGAATTTTAAAAGTATAATTAAAGCATT
Source organism: Cimex lectularius (assembly GCF_000648675.2). Classification (NCBI taxonomy): domain Eukaryota; kingdom Metazoa; phylum Arthropoda; class Insecta; order Hemiptera; family Cimicidae; genus Cimex; species Cimex lectularius. The sequence continues at coordinate 719,239 of NW_019394227.1, forward strand.
GGGTGGCAACAGGATAGATTAGTTTATGAGTGAATGTTTGGAGTCAAGAGCTTTATAGTACTCGGAAGGGATATAGCAAACCTAAGATAGAAGGTTTGGATGAAAGGACGCCTTAAAACGCCTTTAAAAATAATTAATAATAATAATAATAATATTCTCATTTATTCTTTCATTAATTCTTTATTGATAAACCAAGATTATTCTAGTATGTTGTAAAAAAATAAAAATAAAATAAAGCTAAGTGTTCTTGTCCTTGACTAGGCAAAGAGTACCGTTTAAAACATGATTAAAGCAATCACCTTTATCTTCATTAACTGAAAGCAAGCTTATCTTTAGTCTTCAATGAAAATTACATAACCAAACTGAAATGCCTTATTTAGAAAAAAAAAAAAAAAACTAAAAGTTTAAAATTATGTTTTGGGCTAGTAAACTGTAGAAAGAGGGACTCTTCTCCAAGAAATTATATTCAAAATTTTAAAAAATACAAGTTTTAATTATAAAATATAATTACAATCATTAGTGTTACAACAGGGCAGGAAAATCTAAATCTTTAATTCCTTAATGGTTAATTGAAATTTCTTTCTATATTTTCATTTCAGTACATATATGAGTAGATACATAATAAACATACTACCTAGACTCAATTAATTAATCTTTTTATGTAAAGGTTTTCATTTCAACCAAAAACCTTACATAAAAAGATTAATTAACTGAAAGAGTAATTTGGTCAATCAGGCCACTAAATATAATGGATACTACCTAGTATCGAAATAAAAAAAAAGTAACTTACTGATTTAGGCATCGTGAGGTTTTTATTTGGTCCCAAGTTCTAACTCTGAAAAAGAGAAATTTATTCATTAAATTTTCACAAAACAAAATTTCAAATAATTAAGAAAATGTGTTTAAAAATAAAAACTAAAAAAACAATTTGCTGTGGCTGGTAAATTCTTAGCAAGGTCGTACATGCAAATAGGTTTATGTGGGTCATGGGCAGACAAGGTTTCTTTTTTTGAAAATGGCTGTCTTTGATTGTAAAACAATAGAGAATAGAGTTGGCCCTTTTGTTTGGGTAACGTTTCAAAAGTTGATATGTTATAACAATGCGCCACTTACACACTATGATGGAGTTGGCCCCCAAAGCCTAAACCCAACTTAACCAAATTAGTGCGTTTTAATGAATGTGAAATTTTTGTGCTAGTTTTATGTTTTTAAGCACGCTAATTATAGTTAAACAAAATATGAATTGACAAAACCAAAATGTTTTTAATGAAAAGTAAAATAAGAAAATACAGATTCATAAGATACACAGGATTTAGTCTAATTAATTAATTGTAATATATTAATTGGTCAAGCGGACCACGAAATTAGTGAATTTAAGGAACTAAAAGACAATTTGAAAATCTTTTTCCTATAAAATTTTTATTTAATAGCATTCAGTTTTCTAATAGTGTGACATATCAATTTTGAAATACATTGGACAAAATTAACACATTAACACTTAAATTTTAATGTATTTAGGTTCATAGGTTTGGTTGTAAAAATAAGACATTTAAGTGTAATATTTATTTTTTTTAAATTGAACAAAGAACAAAAAATAATGGGAAAAAACTTTTGGCCCATTTAATACCAAGCATTTCCACCCGGCACAAATTCAGATAGTCATCCACAATACGTGCCCAATGGGGCCTGGCTGGCATTATCCAGCATTAGCAAGAATCACTCAGATGTGGGGGGGGGGGCAAATGACACACCTTTGATTACGTCTTGTAGTACCTCGGTGAAATTAGAGATCTTCTTCGCACAACAACCAATTTGGTGTGGGTGACCAAGGAAATGTCACCCCACAACATCAATGACCCACCATGGAACACCACCTGAGGAACCATACAGCATGGGACATCCCTTTCTCCTGAGCGTCTCAATATGAAATTACTCCATCTGAAGATTTGAGGCCAACTCTCACCTTATCTGTGAAGAGAACTCATCCCGAATCTTCCAATGTACAATCCACATGTGTCTGTGTGAATTAAAGTCTGGTCATTTTCTGAGCTGTGTTAAGAAGAGGTCCACAAGCCCAATACCAGGCCCTGAAGTTATTTTCATTGAGCTTTCCTCTTACAGTCCTGGAGGAAATCAAAACATTTCGGACTTGTCTTATCAGATTTCTTATCTCATTTGCCGTAATGCTGCCGTTTTGTAGAGATTGATGAATTTATTGACTCTCCCATCTGTAGTTTCTCTGAAGTGCCAAAGAACCCTTCTTATTGTAGTGATTTAGTCTGTTGGCGACTTAGCATTGGCTGTATCCTTCTTCTAATAATGTTATGACCCTGACAATGTCATTCTCACTCAAATGCCTGACTGGAGCCATTGAAAAAGGTTTAAGAATAAGAATAACATCAAATGGAAACAAAAAATTTAACTGAATGCGATCTTTAAGCATAGCAGAATGGAAGGGCATAATGCTACTTTTTGTGAACATGGGATTAACCAGTACAAATGTAAATAAAGGAAGTAAATAAATTATTTGCTGTTTATTTTGACTATGATAGCTCCTAATTACATGTAACTAATGTAGAAAGATAATGGATTTAATTTTAAATTAAACAAATTGCGTTGTGTATTACATTTGTCCATCAGTGTATATCTCACAATAATGAATTAAAATTAAGCCATTTTGCCTAGGAGCCTAATAGATTCTGCCCAAAAACATTAATATGCTCACCGTGATTTAAAATATAAAATTAAACTAATGGACTAATAATTAATAGAATTTAATTAATGGATTATGGATTAATGGAAATCGTTTTTATGGAGACAAGTCAACTAATGATTTTCTTTTAGAAATCTAAAATCAAAAACAAGCTTTCAGACAAGATTTAGAAAACTGAGAAGAAAAAATAAATAAAACACCTTTAATTTAGTACTCGCTTTAGTACTTCGAGTAAAAAGCTATCAGATAGCAAGGAATAAACAATTCAAAAATAAAACTGATTGTTATGACTATATTGCATTTTTAGTGCCAGAGGGCCAGAACACAGAAGTTAAGTCTGGAGGATGAAACTTCCCTCATCTGACTTTTCGTTACCATCTAGGGTACCCAGACAACAGACACCTTTTTGCCAAGATGCTCCAGCTTGTGGTATTTCTCCAACAAGAACAACACCACAAGAGAATCGACAGAGAACCTTCAGTAACCTAAACAGGCTGAAGGAGTAGGTGCAGACTAGGTAGGCAGCACCATCATCTCGAATCACCCCATGTGTATACCAAATCATGTACACTTCTGCCGTTTGTACAGTGAGGAAGGAGGGACCTCGAAGTGGACGCACCCTCATGATACAGGAATATAAATAATAAATACTTGTATTTTATGGTAATTATTGCTTTACATTTCTCCAACAAGAACACCACAAGAGAATCGACAGAGAACCTTCGACTGTTATCATTTAAATTAGTAAATTTTGTTGTCTCATTATGAGGTATCTATTATTGCTAAGAAAATCAAATATCAAATCAATAAAAAAAGTAAAGTAATTCCTATCACACATGGGGGCTTAATGTCCAACTATGCGTTGAGCATCACGGACGAGGGGTCAAACCCCTTTACAACACAGTCGACTATGGTTATTCCAATTGCTTTATAATACACTCCTCAGCAGGTCTCTTTGGTAACACAAAAAAATTGTGTGTACACTCAGTAATACAAAATATTTTTTGTAACAGGGGGAGAGAGAGCATTCTATGAATCCAAATGAAGCCACTTCCCCCCTTTATAATTTAAACTAATGTTCCTCTAAATTGCCTTGTATTGTTTAGTTCCTTGCAGCCTAAAGTTTTTTCGAATTTTCTGTAGTTTATATATGATAGTTTTGTCAATGTGTTCTCAGTACTGGTCACTTTAAAAACTCATTGATACAAACCACGCCAGGCCACATTAAACCAAAAACCGCTTTATGATATTTTAAAAAAAATAATATAATTGAACTTTTTCAACTTAGTCATTATTTTTATGATGATGTTTTAAATATGTAAAATGTAATTTTTTCGTCTTGATAATTTGAATTATTTTTATGGTCTCTTGGGTTTTGAATTAATTGTACTCCTTTCAAACTATTCTCCATTAGAAAACCATGAGCTCTGCCAGGATTCGAACCCAGGACCATTAGCAACGAAAAACGAGTCGAACACCCTAATCACTCGGCTATTGTGGTCCTCTATGAATCAATAATATAATAATAAAAAATATATAAAATTTGTCCTTTGTAAACCTTTCACAAAACCCAAATTTACACTGCATGCAAATATCTGTACAAGAACTCAACAATATTCAGAACTCAGTAGACCCCCTATCCTACTACCATTCATCAGTTTGGTAGTTTACTGAAATTTTGAAGGTGCCTTCTAATAGAGCACATTTGAAACACCTTATTTCTTATCCATAATAAACAATAAATTTTTTGAACTTCGTGGGCCCTGTTTCATAATTAAATACAAACTAATACTATTAGTGTTGTAGCTTGTAATTTGTAAAATTTTGTATCATAATAAAAAAGTACAAAAGTACAACATACAAGGGGGGCGTCGGTGGCCGCAACGGTTTAGGCATTGGCACGGCGCTCATCACTGTAAGGTAAAGGTCCCGGGTTCGAATCCAGCAGCCCTGCATTCGAACCCAACATACTTACAAATGAGCTTTTTTTTCAAAAACACCGGCACCCCGAGGGTTGATATAACCTCTGCTGCTGCGAACCCTTGTTAAAAAAACAAAAAACATACAAGTCGTGAAGTTGAAAATTGAAAGTACAAGAAAACTGTTTAAAATACAAGGAATTCCGTTTCATATTATTTTTTCTATTAATACAAATCTCTGATCACCTGTATTGTCAAAATATTAATGCTATCTTCCAAAGGTAAGATTACTTTTCCTCCTGCACTTCTTTACAATGCTAGATTTACTTTTCAGTAATGTTGATGAACAAATTACTGACTGCGTGGTTCAATAAGATGTTACTGGACATGGAAAAATCAACAGAAAATGGATCAATTTATACTTATCAAGTGTTTTTAAATTCAAAGAATCGTTCCGAATTTGTACAAGGTCGAGTCACTACTATTGGAGATAGGACCACTAATATAAACCCTTGCTGCACTTTCAGCAAAACACTCTACATTGCATTGCACTGGCAGAAAGTGGTAGCAAATTCCACACATTAGGTGACAGGCAGGCAAGATATAAGTAGTATTATCATTTGAGCATGTGGTGAATACAGTTAATACTCATTTATTTCACTCAATTTGTTACATGGCTAGAAAACATTACCACTATTATAAATCTGATATAGCTTATTTTCTTCACATGTGTGATGATGATGTGCCAGATGAAAAAGAAGTGTAGATTGGCATAGAAAGTATTCAATAAATTGTTTGTTGGTTGGTTTCCTTCTCTAACCGAATAGCTGACTGGTACTTTTGTAGTTTTTTGCTTGTTTAATTTCAGTTATAGCATTTGTGAGGCCTCCTCCATTTTGAAACAGAAAATGCATTGTATGTCAAATGTATTGTTGTTTTTTATTGGTAGTTCATGAGCTTGTATTTAAGTAATACTATTAGTAGAATTACAAAATAGGACCAAAATGTATATACCGTGCAAGTATTGTCAATTATAATGTACATACCAGCAGTTTTTTCTTGGTTTGATACAATTAAGCCTGATTTATCACTGGTATGCCAGCTGACGGGCTTACTGGCATTAGCTGTTTACACGATGCTAGTAATCAGCCTGCAACTTGAGGTACACTTTTCGACTAGTGCCAGCTACTGGCAATTAACTGGTAGTACTTATTTACATTGTGCAGGTAGTAGTCGAAACAGCTGAAGCTGTCCTCGACAGGGTACCTTTTATCATGACAACATTGTGTGCACATAGACAAGTGCTAAGAAAATCTATCCATCTGGTTTCTTTAGTTGTGTGAAGAACTTTTACAGGAATTGCTAAGATAAATGAGTCAAAAAAGGAAAACCATTCCTGTACGAGGTTGTGTACGTAATAAAGAGATGGGAGCATCCGAACAAAAAAACAGAAAGCATTTTAACAATACTTTGTTACTTTACAGATAGATAGAGAGGGGGGGAGAGAAAAAGAAGATAATTTGTGGTTCAATGAGGCAATAATCAAACTCAACAAGATTGGACCTGTTGCGTTTACATAATGCAAAAGCAGCAAGGTGCCAATCTAAAAAAGTGGTTGAGGAGTGTCAGCAAATCAAACATTTTAGCTTCACAAACAAGGTGTTTATTCTTATTAATTATTTATCTAAATTAGTTTTTCAATTCAACATAGAGAAGGCTGTGATGAAAAATTAGTGTCAAGAGCGGGACTCATCAGTTTCTACCACTTGAGCTATCACGACTTCAGCCCTCAAGTCACATCTCAACCAGCTACTTTATAATTTTTCCCTCGTTTTACGCTAATGGCACAAACAAGAACTTATTGTTAGCTAACAACAAACAAGATGTTTACTGGCATATTTACTGGCAACGTGTAAATCAGGGTTAATAATATATTCGCGTTATAAGACCAATTTGAAAAAAAGGACTTTTTTGAACTTCCATGGAAGTGAGCGAACCAAACAACCTGTTGCCATGCCTTGGTTCTTTACTGTAAAAAATTATTTACATGCACACGAGGTTTTGTGAATGTGTGTGTGTGTGTGTGTGCAGTTGATGAATAAATGGAAAAATCTACTGTTACCGTGTGATTAGAAACGAAAAATGAAAGAACCAATTTGTTTTTAATTCCGTTAATAGGTCAAGTGAAAAGCCTATCAGCACAGTGTAAACCACTCAAAAGTTTAGTACGTTTGATTATCTTCAAATAAAATGAAAAAAATGTGTGTTTAATATTTTTCATGGTGATTTAAAAATTGAATTATTTCGCATGATGAAAACATGTTTTTTAAATTATTATTATTATATTAAAAATAGTAGGACTGTGGCTGAGCTGATTGATTGAATCGACGTTGAAAGGATCGGGAAAAGGAAAACCGATCCGGGTGGGCGAGCGGCCCTTCTCGACTCCCGTTTTCAAAATTTGAGCAAAACCGTCAAATTCGTTGTTTAAAATTTGGTCGTTGGATAAAAAGTCCAAATTTGACCCGGTGAAAATTGTTAATGGATCTACCAAAAAACGGGGTTGAACAGTCCCGGGCCGAGGCGGCGTACTTGGGCCGATATTAAAAAAGTTTAAAGTCAATAATTGGCGCAATGGGTTTAGGACCGTCTAACCTAGTTACAAGGCCGATAAAATACTGATATCTGTGTCAATACGGTTTAATAGCTTGACACCCGGCCGTTGACAACAATACGTACTTACAAATTAAATATCCTCTGTACAACTGGTGCTGAAAAACATTTATTGTCAGACCCGCCCGGTGAAATGAGTAGCTATCCAGAAGTCTAGACTCACGTTGACTGACAACTCATTCCAATATGGCGGTGCCTACCGGACAAGCGACCACTAATCGAAAGTGGCATCGATGACCGTTCAACAACCAATTTGACAGAAGGGCTGCAATTAAAATTTAAAAAATCTTCAACAGAGACTGGACGTAATTTACAAACGAATCGTAAAACAATATTTAAAATAGAAAAGTTTTACCGAAATAACCGGCAAACCGGTCTTGAAATTTGCCAATTTCCGGCGAGGGGCATGCGATCCCTCCACCAGAGAATCACTTTCACAAATACAGTTATTTCTTTATAATTAGCTTATTTTCACAAATACCAAAATCAATTAGCAATGAGATTTTACTATTGTTTTCACTTTTATATAAACCGCTATTTGACAAATTCTTTGTTAAAATTGTACCATGATCTTCGTAAAGCTCTGCTTTTCATCAAGCTATAGTCCAGCATTATCATGAATTGATATAAAGCAGTCCCTAATAAACAGAGCAAATGGAACCACAGCTTCCAGGTCTTCTTCAATGTACTTTAGTGGAGTCAAAGATCCATTACCCATGGTATCAGTTCGGGCATGCAAATTGATTCTAGCTCATACCAAACTCTCTTTGGCTGTTTCTCCCATGGCGCATGAAGCAAAGCGTTCTCCACGTCTCCTTCACACGACCGGTCATCTGATTGCCACAAGCCAAACTGACACTCACCTGGGAAAAGAACACCCCCCCCCATTGTTCAAGCAAGATGCTGATTTGCGAATAGTAGAGAACCTTTTGCAGGATATCTACCGACTAGGCATTTATCACCAAGCCTTCTGATGACTGTTTTAGACAGAGCTCACCCTTTCATTAAAGATCTATTATATTAAGCTAGTTTACTAGCCTGCAAATTCACGAAAACCTGTGAGAAATTTAAAGTCATCTCATAGTTTGCCATCACCAGGATCAAGTCCAAGAGAGCAATCCAGTCTGTTGAGTAGTGGAGTTGGAATGAAATACCAGCCACACACTGTTGAACCAGTGGTGGCTTGGCTAAGGTGCAACATACAGTCTGCATGTTGTCCATCACCAGTGCCTTTGCCTAGGCTTGGCAAGGCTCGACCATAAATTCAACTTGATATATGCAAGCTTTCGTCTACTGCTACATTGGTGAGGGTATGGAAAAAGATGAGTTCTCTGAAGCCAGAGAAGGATTAAGACGCCAACTCGTACTTTGCCAAAGGAGATGGCTAGGGTGCTGAAGATTACTAAAAGGATACAAATTAAATTATTTTAACATTTATATTTTTCTGTTTACACAGAGTGTGCGTGGTGATTAGTTATTAGCCTAGCTCTTATTAGCCAAGATACTTTTTATAGGTGGTCTTAATTGAAATTGATCATAGTTGTTAATGAACCAGCTGCGATACCCAGTGGTTCTGATTTCAGTGTCTACAAAATAACAAATCTAGTTTGTGCGGAAGTTGTTACTTTATCTCATGCTATTAAAAAGACATTAAAAAGAGTAGTTGTAAAAAGTAGAAATTGAGGCAAAGAAAAGTATGGGTAAAAAAACCATGTATATAAAATATGGGAATAATGGTGCATCGAGCAATGGTCTTTGTATTTTATATTCTATATCACTGCTGGTAGACATTAAGAAATTCTACAATATGTTCCACTTCATTTTTTAACACCCAGATAAAGTCAACAAATGAAAAACACAACTGTCTCTGAAAATATTTCGAAGGGATGTCCTCAGGGATTTTCTAGGAGGAAATAAAGGAATTTCCAACTTTCTCGTTGGAAGTCTTCCACCTGCTACCCACCTGTTGCAAAAGAGAAATTAATTTTTTGAAAACATATGCTTTTAAACAAAATTCTCTTAGTTAAGAAATCTTATCCTCTTTTCAGTGTCGTAGTGTCTTTTGGCCATTTCTAAAATAAATTTATGTAATGGAAACAATGGAAGAAATGGAGGAAGCTCCTCCGAACGAGTCAAGCGCAAAAGAGGAGGAAAAGCCGTCCATCTATCTCCACCATTATGGTGTGGCTGATGTTCCTTCCAACGAAGGCTTCGACGTCGATCCTGTCGCATTCGAGGAATGCCATTGCGAATATGTCAAACCCGAGTGTATACATCCTGTCGAGTTTATAGAGGAACACACACTCGCAATAATTAAACCGAGTGCACAGCCCAAAGCTGCTGAAATCATAAGGAGGATTGAACAAGAAGGATTCACCGTCCTAGCGGTAATTCAGGCCTAATCAATAGTTTTGTGCACTATGCTAACATTAAACTACAAACTTATAACAATATGTACACAATCAAACTCGCTTTAAATTGTAAAAGTTTAGATATTTCAGAAAAACACAGATGTTGTTACATCTTAAGAAATATGGCGCTAAAGACTGTGAATTCAAAATTTGCAATATTTCTCATAAAATTGCTGTAGATAGCAATACATTTGCTTAAAAAGTCTTTAATTAGTTCTTTTTGACTCATTTTGCTAATTTGGTAGAATTTATTAATGAAATTGGAATTTAGCCATGGATAGAGGCATGCAAAAACATTCATCAAAAGACCACTGCAGACACTAACAGTAGAAGTACTAAATCTAGGATGTGTTAGAACTAGAATTATAGATGGACTGCTGATTGGACACTGCAGACTCCAGAATGAGAGACTTGCCATGGCAGAAAAAAAGCTTGTGCATATTTTTATGAAGAAGAGTCAGTGGAATGAACATGTCCCCTGGTAGTCCGAAGGCTTTTGTAGGCTAATATTCGTACTCTGGGAGAGCTTGTGCCTGAACGATATACACGGGACTCTTAGAAAATGCTTTGGAGTCTGGTAAAAAGCTTTAGACAATGAGGAGCTCTACACAACAGTGAAGAAGCACAATAGACCAATATTGGTCATGATGTGCAAGTCGTAAATAAGCAGACTCCTTTTCTAATCTAATCTGTACTGTTTGTTGCCATGGGAGAAAGTACTGTCTACAAAAAGTTTTATGTGCAAGACCAGGAGCATTCTGGCTCAAAATGAAAATTGGCAGAAAACATTTTCCACAAAAATATTTGGAGCTCTTAAGACTTCTTTTTCTCCCCAATTTAAATATTTACATAATTTGCTTAATGAGTAGTGCTTGAGAGTGTATGTATACAGGCTCAAAACCAAACCATCCATGACTAGATATTACAATTTATCCTCAGCATACCTTACATTATGCAACTATTTAAAACATTTCAAATTAATAAAGTATTAAATAATAACATTTCTTGAAGATTAGAACTGATCGACAGTGATTATTTTACTGAGCGTATCTATGCGTATTCTTGCTGGTATACATTTCACTCGTAGGGCCTTTCGGCTTCATTCCATCTTCAGTGAGGAACTGTACACAAATGACATAAAGCCAAAACATGTGTGATAGAAACCAGCAAGAATACATACCCAGTAAAGTAACTAGTGTACATCAGTTAAACAATGCACAACAAACAAAAATCTATAATTGTTATTGTCTTTTCTTACCTTCATTACCTAAATTTCTTTGTTTTCTTGACAATCCCCTCCTTCCAAGTCTTCATTGAGAGGTTGATTCATTCAGCATATTTCACTTCTGACGACCATTTTGCAAATTTATTTTTTCTCTTTGACTTTGGTGTTCTTTAAAGTAAATTCTTTCCACACTTTTTAAAATGTTTCTCATTACTTTGTTTCTTATGGCGAGTTTCTTTTCATCTGTCACCTCTGAGCCCTGTAAGCCATGCATCACACTTTTCTAAAATTTCCAATACTGTTAGAACCCAATTATTTATTCCTTCTTAGCTTAAAATAATTTTATGTAATTTCTTTCTCATTTTCCAATTTGGAATTTGTATTGATATTTCCCTATTTAATTTAAGTACATCTTAAATATAATTTTGTCTTTATAATTATTAATTATAATTGCATAAATATACAAAAGTTATATTTAAATTGCGCTATTTCCTCTTGAGGCCTGTGGGGGTGACGTATGTCATTTTCTGTCATATCTGCAGAATTGCAGCTTCTCGCTATCTTCAATGGTTGTCAGGGAATAAGCAAGGCAAGCCATAGACACAAATCCACCACTGTAGATGCCAAACTCTGATAAACCAAAACAGCAAATACATGCAGATTAAAATATATAATCAGAAACTGAACAAATGTAATTTATTAACTTTTATTCCAACATTGTTTAAACAATACAAAACTTACAATGAAAATGTGTTTATTAATCTAACTATGCTTGTTAACTACAACACACTATTTTAACATTATGAAATGATATATAAATATCATTAATCAATTTGTATACTAATAATTTTTTTCATAAATTGCTCAAAATATGCCATGGTACATATCAGCTAATTAAAGTGCACGATTTAAATTTTAGAAAAGGAAATTCCATCTCTTTCCTGAGCAAGCAACTCATTTTTACAAGCGATACTATGGGAAAGTATGGTTTCCGAAAGTCATGTTGAAACTGAGTTCGGGGCCCATGACCATCATGATTTTAGCGAAAGAAAATGCTGTCAATGATTTTAAAAAGCTTACTGGCCCGAGGAAAGTATCAGTGGCGAGGAAATTCGCGCCCCATTGCTTGAGGTCGATGTATGGACTGAGAGGTGACGAAGCCACCAATGGTATACACGCAAGCGAGTCGGTCGAAGACGCCAGGAAGGAAATATTATACTTCTTCCAAAATGGTAAATACATTCACTGTAATTGGATAGTTTCAATAAAACGATATTTTCAGCTGTGCCGGAACCTTTGAGGAACATTGAAGAAAATATGACAATAGTTTTTGACAAGTACTATTCATTTTTGCTTGACGGATTGACTGAAATATGTAAAGTTAGGCCGTACAACCCATCAATCTGGTTTGTCAATTGGCTCACATCTAGAGATCCTGAAAGGCCACTGATTGCCATGCCGCCTCTGCCATCTGCATCAGATATTGAGGAACAAAGACTTGAAGCTTATAAAAAAATGCAAATATATTAAAAAAAAGTCTTAAATTTCGTAAATTTTTAACAGATTATACCAATTAAATATTATAGATCTGCTAAAGCTGCAATGCATGTCCATTTGAATCATCAGATATCTAAATAAAAAAAGAATAAATTGTGAATTGTATTACAAAGCTCAACTAACACAGCAACAGAGAATTTGTGGAGACTAGAAAATATTAGAAATGTAATTAAAATAAATAGTTTATTTAGTACAATCTTGCACTAACTTACAAAAAAGAAAAAAATATCACAATTAAAATTTTAACATAATTATGTACATGCCCTAAAAACAAATTTACAGGTAATTGTTTATATTAAATTAATTGTTTAAAAAAAATAAAAAAAGCATCCCAACCTTACTCTTTACTTGAGTAAGAATCGATAAAATAATTCCAATATTTAACATTTTTAACGTTTAAAATCTTTTTGATGTGTTCTAAACAATTGATGGACAGGAGTTTATTTCTTGGTCGCCAATTTGATACCACTCTGGCGACAAGTGTTAAGTTATGTTTTTTTAGAAGACTCAAGGCTTCAACAGTTGCATCACATACGAGCATGCCTAAAAAAAACAAAAGAAAAAAATATATAATACAGCGCCTGTATATGTATAGTTAAATAATCTTACTTGAAGATTCTTTCAGAACTGCGTCAAATAATTCGATCACTTTAATAACAAAGTATGCTGACTCTAGATGTGGGAATCCTCTACAAATTTTACCTAGGGAAAAATAATTCTTGTTTAATTAAACCTAAAGGAAAACAGAAGAAGAAAAATTGCCTATTTACCAGTATTTACAAGTATTTGAGCAAGAAGTTCTTCGTTTTTTCTTTCTCTTAATTCCTCTTGTATTAATGGAAATACCTTTCTTTCAATCATTGCCGAAGCCCATTTGAATCCCTGGCATTTGCAAATGAGTATAAGCGCCAAGTCATTGCCTTTAAAAGGACACCAATTAACTTAGTACTTATAATAAATATCTTTTAAAAAAATAAGAACCTTTGATTTGGATGTTCTCGAGGATTTTGGCAAACAGTTCATCATATTCATATAAAACGTTAACACTGTAGCCTAATTTGTTTTTTAACATCATTTTCAATGGGCCTATTCCAAATTTTTTTATTATGTGATCATGAATTTGCCAAAATGTCGGGATTTTTATTAACAACAAAATGATTGTGTGGGTCAGAAGACATTCTAAAATAATTTGAAAACATTATGATTGAAATTTAAAATTATTATTATTATTTTTTACCTTTAGTATTTTGATAATTTGGTAACATTTTTGGCCACACTAAAAGCATTTTGCTTACAATTGCATATGCCTTGATACTTCTAGTGTATAGCACATCGTATAGGAAAGCCCTAGCCCTTGAAACGAAGCCATACTTTTTGCAAATCAGAGTATAAATATGGACTTGAGACACCAATACTTCTACCTAAAGCAAAACCAATGAAATGAAATGAGTTCAGAATTAAAATAAAAAATGATAAAATATTTTACTTGAGTGTTTTTTTCTGAATGAAATGAGGACACTTCGTTTTCAATTCTAGATAGGAATATGTCAAGAAATTCATTTTTATTCTGTGAGATGGTGATAATGAGCATCAATAATTTCTTTTGCAATTGGGTCAAATCAAAAGATTTTTTATTATTTGCATCTTCTTTAATGTCTACATCATTTAATAAAAATTCAGACATAAACCTAAAAAAAATTTAAAAAAATAAATGTTAATTTTTTTTAAATAAAAACAAAATTGTCCTTGATTACAATACATACTGTGCAAGCTGAGAATTGGCTTTACTTTGTAATTCTGAAGACACACTTTCTAAGATTACATAACTGTTTTCAGCATTTATGTAGTCATTTAGGGTATTTTTAAGCTTAGCTAACACTTCTGAAACATTAACACAAATAGCATCAGTTTAAAAATATCAGCACTTCAAAACATTCTTTTATTTTTACCTTTCCTATGGAAAATTTGTTTTGTTTTTGGAGGATTTTTTTTATTGAGTGCCTTTTCACACCAATATTTTAATGCGCCGTGAAGAGCATTTCCTTTACAAATAATGGTTTCATCTGTTGGTATCAAGCATACCTTTTTTGTCGGTGGATCTTCAGTGAGAGTATCCAATTTTCGTTTTAAACTAGCTGATGCTTGCTGGAGGTTTATATCTTGTTCTTTATCTTTAAGGTTTGGTGGATTTGCAGGTTCTTCCAAGCTGGAATAAAAACCTGTGGGAAGGGTGAGAATTAAATCTGTTTTTTCCTCGCCATTTTCCTCTTGTGGCGGTTTGATGGTTGCAGTTTGAACATCTTCCTGATCCTTGCTGATCATCATCTCACCATCTGACTCTGAATCATAGGAAGATTTGGATAAATTGTCATTTTCCTCTGTAGTATTGTTTATGATGCTTTCATCCTGGTTTATTGACTGGCCGAGGCTGAAATTGTTATATCTAGACATAATAGAAAACACAGACGGGATGCTGTAGACTGAAATTTTTCCATTTTGCTTTTTAATTTCTTTGTTTGGAGATGGCTGTTTAGATTCGCTTTCGTTTACTAATTTGTTTGCAATTTGATTCAGAGTGGTTTTATTATTGGGAAATCCATTTTGAAGTGCTTTTTCAATAATGGGTAATTTTTCTGTATCTTTATTTTCAAGATTGACTCCATTGCATTCTAAGATTGGTTTATTCTCTTGTATGTTCTTATTCAATTTCAAATTAGCTGTTGATGAAGAAACAATTTAAGTAATGTACAAATATTTTAGTATTGTTTAGTAGGTATTGAAAAAAAAATAAAAAATAATCTTACCCAAAGGTGAATAGTTGATTGGTTCTAACAAATCGACAAGCTTATAATTTTCCCTTATATCTTTCAATACAAACTCAAATTCAGCTTTTTCAACGGATCCTGTTTAAAAATAGATATAAAGGAAGTGGCAAGATAATACATAAAGTATAACATATATAGAATACGTAAAAAAATATGTTATTTGTTTTTAGTTATCCCATAGGTTTTTCCTCAAAACTTTAGTAATATACTATTAATATTGATTCATCATTAAAATATTTTGTCAAAACTGTTACTACACATGTTAAACAGTTTTTATTGTTTATAAAATTGCTTTAAACAAAAATTGAACTTTGGATTTAATTTTTTTCATATTTCACGATTTAGAGTTAATAATTGGGAGTGTGAAATATTGTCTTTCCAAGGATAAGATGTGCTTTCCAAGGTATAATTTCATATGAAATTTCTTTGTACTAATAGTTGCTCTTAAGTTTTTCATAATACAATTGAAAATAAAAAATATGGTGATTTTTACTTAAAGTAATTAATAATTTTTAACTTGAACTTTTTAAAATAGTAATTAGTATAATTATGTAAGTTTATATTTTTAGGAAAAAACATACCACTATCAGTTTTGATAATTTGATCATCATTCTTTCCAACAAGGTTTTCCGGTGAAACTGTATCATTTTCCAAATCTTGCGGGTCGTTCATAATGTTGCTTGCATCACAGGTAGGCTGTTTTTCCAATTCTGAACTCAGAGAAAGAGTGCTAGCCAGCGGTTCAACGCTAATGTTCATAATGGGATGATCTGAAATTTGCTTGAAATTATTATAGTACTGGGGATTTAAAAAAATAAATAAAATAATAATAAAAACCTCCAAGATTGAAACAGTAACAAAATTAGTCGTATTTAAACAAACAGAACGAAAAAATGTTTNGTACTTTGGCATAATGCATGCTGTAAATCTAAAATGTGAAATTTAATTATTAAAAAAAAAAATACATACCTATCACATTTTGTATTACTTTATCATTTTTTCTTCTCAACAGATTTGTGGTTTCAGAATCCTGTAGAGACTCAATACCATTTTGGTTTTCTTTTTGTGAGTTTGTATTACTCATAGGCTGTTTTTTTAATTCCGGGCTTAAAGAATAACTAGCTGGACTTTCAGGTCTAATGTTTAAGCTATTATTTTCTGAAAGTATTACCACAAATTGAATAAGAATCAATGATGATTTTCAATACATACAAGTAAGTTACTAGATATGTAGTTAATAATGTAATGTAAATTGTAAAGAGATGTATATGTATATTATGGCCATGTCTTGTCATGATTGAATAATACGTACTCATGGCATTTTTGATTAATCTATCACTTTTCCTTCGTTTTACATTTCCCTGAGAACTTTCATCAGTTTCAGAATCTTGTTGGTTGTCAATATTACTTTTATTTCCTATATTGCACCTAGACTCTTTTTCCAACTCCAAAGGTGACATAGCGTAAGTTGGAGTGTTCCCATTAATGTTTTCATTATGATGATTTTCTGAAATTATTACAATAGGTAAAACTCTGTAGTGGCAAAGATAATAAAATTTAAGAACTATGATGTTATTTAGTAAATTAAAGTAATATTTATAATAATTAAATGTTTGTATTTGTCTAACAAGTCTTTGGTTGTAAATATTAATATTTAATACATACCCTTCACGTTTTTCTTTAACCTGTCACTTTTCCTCGGATTTACATTTAACTGGGTGATTTTTCTTGAATGTTGTTGAATATCAATATTATTTTTATTATTATGCATAAGCACTTTTTTCAATTCTGGAGAGGTAGAACTAGTTGGAGTACTTACTGGTACTCCATTTACACTATGACGAGTTTCTGAAATTATTACTTCATTAAGTCCCAGCATTGACAATGAAAATGATTTAGAGTAATGTAAGTAGATATTATGTAAGGTTTTTTCGGATAAAAAATTAAAGTGTTAATAGTATTATAAAAGTATTAGTACCTAATTCATTGATTAAAATTTAATGTTATAATAAATAAAAATAATATTAAAATTTCATTTGTACATTAAATAAGGTTTTTATTACTACTTATTTATGAGCAATAGCCCATTTTATTACATGAAAGATAAGGAACATTTAAAACATGAAAACACTGAAATATTAAACAGTGGCAATAATAAAAAAAATTAACAAGAGTATAATTTAAATACCAATATTTGGGTTTGACTAATAAATTTTGGATTGGGATTAATATAGACTCAAATCCGCACGTGTATGTACATACATGCAAACATTTGCCGAGTTGAGTTTAGCTTCCCGTAGTCCCCCAGCAATTCCAGCATTTGCTACAGCAAATTGCCAGCAGTCTCAAAAATGACCCATTCAGGTGTTGGCAGATCGTAAGGGGGGGGGGGAGGTCAACAACTAGCAGCTAGATCAATTCAGCACCCAACGCATGCAGTTCCAAACCCATCCATACTCACGTACATTCTTAAATACATTATCTATATATATCTATTAAATACCATTTGTCCAATTAGTGTGATGGAGTACACAATATTCTTCCATCACCCTTTACACATATTATAAAGAATAGAAAGAAAGTCATTGATAAGGAAAGAGAAAAACAGAACTGGATTTATAGAAGATGATTATTATTATAAGAATACGTTTTAAAAGATGTATTGGAAACCATAGGAGTATAATATTACTAAAGGCAAATTCTTTGTTTTACATGTAATACACTGTGATCAACCAAGTCAAAGACCTATGTAAATAGCATCAACTTGCGATTTTGATTTAAAGACAGAATTGTTGGAAAAATAAGGAGATTGGTAACAGTAGATCTGCCTTTGAGAAGGCCATGTTTTTCATCAGAAATTAGAAGACAAATAGAAAGAGAAAGTTCGTCTAAAACAAGAGAGTCAAAAAGCTTACTGATTGTACGTTGAACAAATATAGGGCAAGTTTCTAACGCTGGCTCACTCTCTGGATTCATATATAAAGAAAAAATATCACTGGTCTTTAAACATTTGGGAAATTTTCCTTTATGGAGAGAAAAATTAAATAGAGCAGGGGAGTGAACACAATATTTAAGGATAAATAGAGGAATCATGTCAGGTCCAGGAACTTTATCAGACTTAAGGTTGATTAATTTTTTTAGAATTGCATCGAAATAATGTTCACTGATGAGATATTTAGAAATTTGCTAGAGTTAAAGTTGGCCTGTTTTTTAACTGAATTAGTTTGATTTTTAGCATAAACTTCACAAAAATATTTACAAAACCTATTAGAAATTTCTATTATATCATCAGATACTGATACACTGTTTAGATGCATTTTATTAGGTAGAGCATTATTTTGCGTTAGTGAGTTTTTATAGTTCCAAAAATATTTGATATTATGTTTTGAATTTAAAGTGAAGAGTCGTTTTCTCATTAATTAGAGATCAGAGTTATTTAGAACACCAGATTGGGAATGTAGATTTGGTATATACTTTAATTCTAGGAGTATATAAATTTATGTTGCTTACACAATTTTTTGAATAAAAATATTAAAAGAACTATCAACACTATTACACTTAACCAACAACATTGAATGCCACATAGGATTGCCATTAATATCACAATTTTTATAGACAAAAATGTCAAATAATTGGTATAGAGTCTGTATTGAAGCTAAATTGAATCTGTTTCCAAGAGGAGGTGATTATCTTCAAACGGCAGTGCAGAATCATTCACAAAATGCATTGTACATTCAGGACTCGATAAAAAAAACAAAAAACAGGTACAATAGATTACCATTAGAATATGTCACAGCATTTACTTGATGGAGTCCAATAAATGAAAAAGTATTGAGAATACTGGATTACAAGCGTTAGCATGTTGCCACTGTATTTCAGGAAGGTTGAAGTCACCAAAGATGAGAATATTGCTGAAGGTAGAATATTTGCAAGTGTTGAACTGATATTCATGTATTTTTGCAAATTTGGAGTATATAAATGACACTGATAAGTTAGTGATTTGCTCTTACCATGACAAAGTATGATTTTCAATATCGTGTTGTGAAAGGGTCAGTTCAAACGATTTGATGCTGTTTTGAATCAGCCACCTGAGCACTTTTGGCTCTATCTTTAAGGTAAACCAAGATTGTTATTGCTTGTTTTCTGATAGATTATAATCCAAGTGACAGATCCATGATTTATATCATTTTAACTTGGTTCTCAACCCATTAACGTTAGAGTAAGGAACGATTCAATTTATTTAATAGTTATTAAGAAATCGTGAGGGTCTGGTGTGATGTAGGGTTCAACATTTTCTTTATCGTGCCGACGTTTCAATCTTTATTGAGATCATCGTCAGGGCCTGGGATTTACGAACATTGTTTACATTTAACAAATACATTTAGGATGTGGAAAAGTGAATTTATACAATGCAAAATATATTTTTATATTCAATCAAAGTATTTCTACTCACTCAAAGTGTTTGTCTTCTGTGTAATTGTGCCATTCTCACATGTCATGTTGAGAGTGCCAGTGAGATTTTGCTGTTTTATGTTTATATAAGTTGGATTTATTACATACAGAACAAAACAAACATAAACGTAATTTCTTAGAAATGGTTTATATCTCACGATTTCTGAATAATTATCGATTAACGGTCACTAATCACCACACTTATTTAATAGTTTTTTTCTAAGTACCTTTGTAATATTTCTGAGTGGTATAGTTCTTACAATCAGTGGATGGCCTCTTATGTATTTTATTGACTTTGAGAGGTCAAATTTTGTTATTGATTGGCTCACCAAGACGTGCGTTAAGAAAATTTGAGACCACATCCTCTTATCCAATCCATAGGTGTCCTTTCTTCGATATCCGTTCCAAGTGGATCCAATATATTGAAGAACAGTAAATTGTTCTTCCTATATTAATTACGATCCTCTAGCTTGTAAATGACGTTTTTTGATTCAGTAGATAGTTGTTCTCGCAAATACAGCTGTTTCTCTGTTTCCGTAAGCTTTAAATTTGAGATCCAAGATGAGAGATTTTAATATCTTTTAATCCTACATTACAGTCTCGACAGAGAAATTTTAAGGAGCTTTTGTTGACTATTGTTATGACTATTACTTCTTATTTGCTCTCTTTTTTAACAATTATTTATTTGTTTATTAATATTTTTAATAAAAGATAGCTCTCTACATGAAATCTTGTTGAGAATGAGAAAGTTGGTTTCAAAAACATTCTAAATAAATTGTTTAAAAAACCAAACAATTGGTTGTTAAAAAAGTTCAACACGTCATTTCCTATCATAACATTAGTTCTTATTAATTCATATTTGCTAAGTGGTCATATTGAATATTCCAATTAATTATTCTTTTTATCTAAGGGTTTTTGTTGAGTTGAAAAATAAGTGTTATGAGTGGGACTTGAACCTACAACCTTCGGCTCTTTGATTAGTTTAGTTAGTTCGGCATTAGTTCTTATGTTAACTTTAAAATTAGGAAAATTAATTTAATGATTGAATGATACATACCCATCACATTTTTTATTACTCTATCACTGTTCTTTTGGTTTAAATTTCCCTGAGAAATGTCTTCAGTTTCAGATAACTGTTGATTGGTTTTTATTTTACACAAAGGCTGTTTTTTCAGTTCCAGGCATCGAGAGGGACTGCCAGATGGAGCATCTCTAATTGTTATGCTATGATTTTCTGAAATATGTTTACATTTAATATTAAAGCCCATAAAAGCCTTATTGGCATAATAAGTCAAATGGAGGGTGCAACTGTTTTCAATAAATTAAATTAAGATTTTTTTAATATTAAATAGTTTATTCTCAAACTGTCTGTAAATCTATGAAATTAACCTTCATGATACATACCTATCACATTATTTATTACTCTATCAATTTTCTTTTGCTTTATATTTTCCCGAGACGTTTCATCTATTTCAGAATCCTGTTGATTGTTAATATTATTTTTTCTCGTATTGTACTTAGGCTGTTTTTTCAGTTCTGGACTGGAAGTGCTAACTGGAGTTTCAGATCCACAGTTTTCTGAAATTTATTTGCAATTATTTCTACTGAAAAAATGGGTTTATTGGCAGAAAATATATGGCTAGATTAAATAAAGAAATATTCACACAACATATAAGTCAAACTAGTCCATCACAGTCTAAAGAAATTAACAATTTTTAATTTGTATCTTATTGACTCATGCTTTTTGGTCTGTGAGATTTCGTCTTTGGACTTGCAAGGTGGAGAAACTATTGGTCATTTTGGTTTGTCCATGCAGTTTTGGTCTGTTAGGTGAGTTTTGGCTCTTTGCCACCTTTAGTGTTGTGTCTCAAGAGGAAATCTAACAACTTATTTGGAAATTTGTGTTGGTAATGTTTGAAAAAGCTACATTAATCCTGTTGTTAAAGGCAGGCTCTATTTTGTAAAAATATACCTTTTTTTCACAAAAAAGCCAATATCATATTTTTCTAAATTGGACACTCAAATAGATTGAATAATATGTTGACAATCGTAAATTTAAAACTATACATACTGTTTTCATTTGTGATGTTTTTCCTTCCCATTTGATTTTCCCGTGGAATTTCATTTACATTCTCTGTACCCAGTTTGAAGTCAATATATTTTGTTTGGCCATCACACATATATTGCTTTTTCAGTTCTGAACTTGAAGGAAAAGAGGTAGGTTTAGTTGCTGTGCTGATGTTTGTTCTTTTGCAATTTTCTGAAATTTGTTTGCAATTATTTCTAGTGAAAAAAATGGGTTTATTGGCAGAAAATATATGGCTAGATTAAATAAAGAAATATTCAGACAGCACATAAGTCAAACTAGTCCATCATAGTCTAAAGAAATTAACAATTTTTAATTTGTATCTTATTGACTCATACTTTATGGTCTGTGAAATTTCGTCTTTGGACTCGCAAGGTGGAGAAACTATTGGTCATTTTGGTATGTCCATGCAGTTTTGGTCTGTTAGGTGAGTTTTGGCTTTTGCCACCTTTAGTGTTGTGTCTCAAGAGGAAATCTAACAACTTTAAAGGCAGGCTCTATTTTGTAAAAATGTACCTTTTTTTCACAAAAAGGCCAACATCATATTTTTCTAAATTGAACACTCAAATAGATTGAATAATATGTTGGCAATTGTAAATTTAAAAACTATACATACTGCTTTCATTTATGATGTTTTTCCTTCCCATTTGATTTTCCTGTGGAATTTCATTTACATTCTCTGTACCCAGTTTGAAGTCAATATATTTTGTTTGGCCATCACACATATATTGCTTTTTCAGTTTTGAACTTGAAGGAAAAGAGGTAGGTTTAGTTGCAGTGCTGATGTTTTTACTTGTGCAATCTTCTGAAATTGGTTTGAAATTAATATAAAACTAAAACCATGAGAAAACAATTGATGCTATTAACTGTTGTCTAAGCAATTAAAGTGTTACCTTTTATTGAGTTTATGTTCTCACTAGTAGATTTTTCCTTTGTATTATTTGTTTGGATGTGAGGAACTCTGGTTGAATGCTTGTCACCATCGAATCTATCATAATTCAAAAAAGTTTTCTTTTTTTGCGTCAGGTGCAATGCTTCAGGTGTCTCTTTTTCTTCTTGCTGCAATTCTCCTGTCCTCAAGTGTGACCATGTCCCATTTGAATTAGGACTCACAAATGAGACTGTTGCTTTTGGAAAGATTATCGCATCTGTTATTCCTACATCTTTTTCAGACGGGCCCGCAAAACATTTTAAACGTTCTTCAAACAATGAAGTCTGTTTTGTGTCTAACGAACTTAAAAATAAATTGTCACTGTTGATACCAGCTTTAACACAAGGGTATGAACTGATTTTGTCACAGATGCTTGTTAAATTATTAAGAAGTTCATCTAAAGAGGAGACTCTTGAGGCGACATCCCTAAACTTTTTAAATGTGCAGTAAGGATCATCCAATATTATATTCAACTCTTGTTTAATAGAATCTGATCTTTGAACAGTATAAGAAAATGTAACAGCCCTTTTAAAATTATTATTATTTTTTAAAACAGGCTGCTTGGTGTCTTTATCCCTATAGTAATTTAATGATGATGATGTTTGTAATGGAGAATTAGTATTACTAATATAATTATTTGAGCACTCAACAATATATTTGTTATTAATTTTTTTCTCCTTTGATGTGATACTGTTAAAAAATACAGGTGAGGTGACCCCAAATTTCATGTTTGAATTCAAATTTAAGCGTCGAGAACATTTTAAATTACTTTTTGTCAATTTAATAGATTTTATACCTTCTATTAAATTTACTATATCTTTTTCTTTGACCGTCGAAGGCTTCTTCAATGGAGAGAAACTTCTTATTCTTCTCCAACTTCCTATAAACAAACAGGCAAATAAATAAAAATGGTTAATGTATAGACTCAATTTAAATAATTTACCTTTTTCAACAGAATATGATCCTAATTTAGATAAACTTCCAAGAGGTTTAAAAGAAAATTTCGGCACTGATTTTTCATACTCTTTTATACACTGGGAGAATAAACCTACTGTTGGGTTAACAATGTCTGGGACCAGCAATTTACTTGGTTTTAATAGTGGTTCCAAAACAGTAGTATTTTCTGTAATGTTGTTCAAACTAGTAACAGAGAGTACCCTCTTAAATGGATTTTGGAAAATTATTTTCTCTTGTGAAGAAGAAAGAGGGGTGCTGGTTTGCCTTGAAATGATATTCTGCTCTGTTTCATTATTAGAGACTTCTTGATTTTTTGATATTGTTATTTCAACTTCCTTTTCAGAAGTTTCTGTGTTGCTGTCTTCAGCTGGTAACTCAGGTTGCTCCTTTGGGCTTTTTTCAGGCTGTATACTTTTTGAAATTCCTTCATCGGAATCCATTCTTTCACTATTTACACTATTGTAGGGACTAGATTCAGAAATATTACTAATATCACAATTAATCTCTTTTAATATAGGTTTGACCAAACTGCTCGGCTTAGCGGCAAGAAGAGAACCCATTTTTTCTTCTGTACCATTCATCAAGTCATCAACCGATTCAGCTTCATCGTTACTGCTTATAATTACATCCTCATTGCCTAAGCTAAATAAAACATCAAAATCACATTCGGATGGGCTTTTATTTACAGAGTTATCAATTTCAGGTAGTATGAAAGTTAACTCTTCATCTTTTTTCTCATCTTCATCGCCTAATCTTTCCATATCACAATCTGAAAAAATACACCTTGTTAGACTTTCAAATAAATCGATAAATTTGTTTTTGCTTATTGCTTAATTATGTTAACAGTGGTTATAATTTTTTTAGTGCAGGCGCATGAATGCACCTCTCCACAAATTATTTTAATAACTTTCGAAGCACCCAAATAATTTATCTAAAATTTCTATGTTCAAAATAACTTTTTTTTAAATGAGGTTACATGAACCCTCGGGTAACAGGTTTTGAAAGAAGGAGGGGGAAGAAAACAAAAATTTGTGAGTATGTGTCAGGTTCAAATGCTGATCTGCTTGTATTCGAACTGGGTACCTTTGCCTTACAGTTGAGCACCATGATAATGCCTTAACAAGCCCCCCCCAAAAAAAAATACCATTAATAATAATCCATATTAAATCAATGTCCATTCAATTTAATATGTAGCTTTTATTGATTTGGTCTGTTGTAAAACTAATTATTAAAATGTGTTTGTGATGTATTAAAAAAAAAAAAAATCAGCAAAGTGTACTTACTTAATGCAGAAATGTCTACATCATCCTTTGAATCAATATCTTCTTTGATATCTTTTTTCACTGAAGAAAAAAAAAAGGTTTTAAATAAAAGAAATAATTAAAATATTGGGTTGTCCGGAAAATAATGCAGGATTTTAAGTTTTCATTAAAAAAAATCTATATAAAATATTCTGTTTACGTTTACAGGATTACTCATNAATTATTTTGATTAAAGAACATTGCTTTAAAGTAACTAGTTTCTTTTTTTTTTTGTTTAATACCAAAATCCTGCATTATTTTCCGGACAACCCAATACAAACAAATATTCAGAAACTTACATTTATTTTTAACCAGCTTCTTTTTTCTTTTCAATTTTGTACATTTTGACTCTGTAAACCAACAGATACAAAAAAAATGGTTAAATGTTAGCCTTTTGAGGATATAGTTACAAGAACAATAATTCACCTTTCAGTTTATCTTCTGTTTCTTTAAGAGAAGATATTAGTTGTTTGTTGATGAAAGTTAAATGATCAATTTTATGTTCGAGGTCTTGATTTACTAAATTGTGGAACTTTTCTTTTTTCAAGCTTTCCTGTTTCTCCTGCCAAAGTTGATACGTTATTTGTGATATTGCTATGTTATTGTTAAAAATATATATTAAATTAAGCCTAAATTACCTTCAGCAATAGTTCAATTGTTGACGTCAACTTCTCAATTTTTTTCCTAAAAGTGTTATTTTCATGCACTTCCTTTGCCTTGTTTTCATGTAAATCAATAGGTATAACCTTTTCCTTTATTTTCAAGCTAAAAGAAAAAACAAATAGAATATTATATAAAATAAAAAATAATAAATTAAAAATAAATTAGGTAATGCACATCACATTATACATAACAGTGTATCAATTCAATTTTCTACATGAAAAAAATCAAAACTTACTCTTTGGTACAAATTAATTCCTTAAACAATTGGCATAATCGAGTTTTACTTTCATACAATTTTCGATCTACCTGAAACGAATAACAATGATTAATTATTGCTTAATTTCCATATACAACTATGAAATCACAAATTTATACATTTTATATTCCGGCAGACGGTTTTATTTATTTTATGTTAAGGCATGTTTTGTTTTGTAAACATTTTTTGTACTAATAAAGCATTATTATTAATTAACATTTTATATAAGGGTTAATTTACATTATAACACATTCAATCTATTTTTCTGACATACTTTCTTAATTAATAAATTAATTTAATTTAAGATATAATTGTAATACTTTTTTTGTAGTTCCTGTGGTCAGGTAAAATATTTTTTTCCAATCATTATACCAATATTAGTTTTCAATATTAAAATAAAAAATTATCAGTTCCAGTTAAAAATAGAAATATAGTGCAAAAAATAGGGCTCTTAGTAGATATTAGACAAACTCCACTCATTACAGCATTGACTTAAGTTAAATATTCTGTTTATCTAAGTTCTTGGTTGAGATGAAATAGTCACAAGTGGGATTCGAACCCATGACCTTTTGGCTCAATACGCCGCTGCTCTAACCACCTGAGCTATCGTGGCTTGAAGACTTTTCCATCTCAAACAAGACCTTAGATAAAAAAAATAATTAATATGGTCAATTATGACCACTAAACATGTATGGATTGATTTAAATATTAAAGAGAATGTGGTGAAGGATTGTGACATTGAATGAGTGTAATTAGTGCCTAGTAACTCATGTTTTCAAAAACTAAAATATTTAAAAAATGCATTATTATTTTTACTTGATAATCTATCTAACTTAGTATTACTAGTTTATAAGGTTTTTTTTTAAACTATTCACCTCATTACATCTGAGTCAGGACTGATTTTAGACAAACTTCCCACCAACATGAACAAGCAAAATTGGCATTTGAATTGGTTCATTATTTAATTTGGTAAAAGAGTATCAAGTGCAATTTATGCAATTAGGAAAAATAAATAAACTTCAGAACATCTTACTTAACAGATAAACCCCTTGCTTTACAATTTTTTTTCTGAAGTATTTCACAAAAATCACCCATGTTTTTAATGACTGATTTATATTCTTTGTGAAATATAAAAGTTAGTTCTTGCACATTTTTTAAAATTAGCTTTTATTTATATACCAAACTGGCATCTCAAAAATGTTAATTATCACGAGTTAACCCAGACAAGTCAAATTTGCAATAACTCAATTAAAATATTTACTGTTATTACTATTTACAAATGTGCAGTGTTTATAACATAATGTGCAAGTAAATTACTAAAAATAATAACAAATTAATTAACATTTAAATTGAAAGTGGTATCTTGAAGCAATGTATCTCACAAAAGGCCACCGACAATCTAGGCAGAAGTATCGCGATATGATGGTCTTGCTTTTACTACAAACTGCACATGCCTTGGTAGGATTAACTACCAGATTTGGAAATAGTTTCATCTGAATTACTTTTGCAACTACTACCAGCATCACTCATTTTAAACGCTAAGCAAAACGAGAGAAAAACTCACGTTCAGCGCAAAATAAACACGACAAATTGATTACATAAAAATATTCCTTTAGTTATTAGTAGAAAAAATTGTGTTTGCTATTATCTGCTAGGGAGGGTTCTATTAAAACATCTGCATGTGTAATTGTAAAGAACTAAAACGCAACAAGTATTGATAAAATCCAGTTTAAAAAAAAAAAGTAAAACGGGATAATAATTGAAAATTGCATTATTTAAAGCGAGTTATCTCATGTTAGGAGTAGTTAAGAGTGTTTTAAAATTAACAAAATAGAGTTCTGTTTCAGTATCTTATTCAATATCTTTATTTTCAATAATAACTAGGAATAAAAATAATAGTTGACATAAAAAGTAAACACAATATTAATAAATTGTTTATGAAGTCTTACTGCTACTTAAACTCTTTAGATAAAAATAAAGAAAATCAGTTCAATTTCATAAATTCCAGAGCCAACTTGTAGAATGTATTAATTGGTTTTTAATTATTGGTTTTTAAAATGGTTTTCTTTGATGAAAAAATAAATTTGAGTAACATTTTTTAAAAATTAATTTACTTTTTAAATATATTTTTCTTTTTTTAATTTAAAGCGGCCCATAGACGATCAATATTATTGCACAATATTTTGGGTTGTACAATTTAATTGACCGTCAAATTATTGTACAATAATATTAACCGTCTATGGGCCGCTTTAGGTACATTGAGGAAGTTGTCCTGGCAGCTGTGGTCCCATTTGCAATGCATGTAATGAAACTTAAGCGGCCCATAGACGGTCAATATTATTGTACAATATAGATTGTACAATAATTTGAGGGTTGCCCCTTAACGTTCAATAATATTGTACAAAATTTTGTTTGTGCAATGAACTTGAATAGTTTGAAGGTGATATTGAAGTTTGTGCAATATTTTCCACTTTTTGATACTTCACAAACTGACTGATAATGCGCAATAATGCCAACAGACAGTGCAATATTTTCCAGGTTGTACAATATATTTTTAACTTTTCGTCAATCATGCAATGTAATGCACAAACTTTCAATATCGTCTACACATGATCAATTAAATTGCACAACCCAAAGTATTCTGCAATAATATTGATCATCTATGGGCCGCTTTAGTGTAGTCAAATATCCTATTCTGTATGATAATCAGTTCGGTACGGGCATGGAGCTGATATCCCACCCCATACCATAATCAACTGTCTTTGAAATGGCAAAAGCATTCTCCATGTCTTTTTCACACAAGGCCATCTGATTGCCACAAACCAAACTGGCACTCATCCATTAAGAGAACCCTATTGGTCATGTGTCCAAACGAGATGCTGATTTCCAAACAGTCGCTTTTCTGCTCGATACCTCTCCAGTAGTAGGGAGCCCAATGCGGAACACAGATATTAAGCTATTTTCACAAAACCTTGTTATGACTGAATTGTTCACCTTTACTTCACAAGGAAACTGTTAAATGATGGTTCTGTAGAGCAGCAAGAGCATTAAAATGTCATCTCTAGCCATCGTACACCACAGTCATCTGCTAACTATTGAGATTTCTAGTGGCCCTAAACCACTATAGACGACCATGGATGGTAGAAGACGGCACACCCAGGACTTGGGCTATTTAATGTATGCTAGGTCTATTGTTAGCCAAACATCTGCCCAGACTGGATCCTTTCAACTTAAAACCATGCTTTAATGTAAAGAGTAATGAATGAAACACTACGAACATAAATTACAACTTATTAATGTTGTGTTTACGTTTTAAGTCAACTATTACTCTTTATACCTAGTTATTATGGAAAATAAACAAATAAATGCAAGTTTTCGTATTTTTATATTAATATTTATACGATAAACTACAACTTATACATTTTGTTTGTTTGGATGAGTGTAACTATAGTGGTCAAGTGTTTAAAAATTAGAAATATTTCATCCGAATCCGGTCTAAACTTCCCCACCAATAACAACAAATAAACTTTTACATTGCTTTCTTACCGACTACAGTAATTATGTTATCGAGTGGATTTTACTTATCCATAAAAACACAAAACTGATAACAGATTCGGAATGATTTAGGCATTAGCGAGACATTTGTGAGGGATATTGACGAGATTTTATTGAAAATCGGCAAGGCCGGTTCGAGTTGATAAGTCAAAAAACCGGCTATTACAAAACTTACTTCTATTTTTTTCTTCAGTTCTAGACAAGAACTACACTGTCCTTCAATATCCATGCCATTGAGAATTGTAAATTCGGTTTATTTCTTCAGCATGACAAAACGTATTAACAACGTAACTTCGCCGAGCGGACGAGACAAACGATCAGAACACGCGCTCCGGCATTTGCCGATAAATACCATAACCTTCTCTTTAGATAAACCTCCGTAATTCAAATATTTAAAAAAATTGTAATTTATTTTCTTATCTTAATTAATATTTCATAAAATAAAGGAAAAGTTTAGTTTGCCTACGGAAGTATTTGATCGATAAATAAATTAAATAGACATTTTTTTCTGGCTCTAGTCAACACTAAAGACAGTGGCAGTGGCTTTTACCGGCGCGGTAGTTTCAAGGAGCCATCATTAATGGTGCCGTACTTTGTAAATTCCTTTTCGTAACAAGGTGCAAGAAAATTCAAGATTGCGTAAGTACAATTTAATTTTGCAATACTTTCATTTCTTACTTTATGAATATTCACATTAATGAAAAAGAAAATCGACAATAACGAAGGACAGCATTATTCACCGATTCTGTAGCGGAGTATCCTTGGCTTCTGAAAATGAAAAGATTGACACAAAGTAAGCTAAATTTTGCACGAGTCCGTGCATTTCTATTATTTCTGTTAACGTTTCTAAGGATTTGCTTGATTTCTTTAGTTTTTGAAAAAATTTCACTGTAGTATATGTAAGTCACCTGTCGCGTTACGACAGGTTGTAGTGAAAGCGGTGAATCTGGATAGTTATCCGATAAAACCCTTGAAATTTGGGGAAGGGGGTTGAATAAGGATTTTAAAAATTCTTTCCTCTATTATAAACTTATATAAACTTCTCAAAAATGAATA
This sequence comes from Cimex lectularius, assembly GCF_000648675.2. NCBI lineage: Eukaryota > Metazoa > Arthropoda > Insecta > Hemiptera > Cimicidae > Cimex > Cimex lectularius. The sequence continues at coordinate 749,819 of NW_019394227.1, forward strand.
TGGATATTTTATTTTTATTATAAATTATTATGTGTGGTGATTAGTGACCATTAGTCTATAATTATTCAGAAATCGTGGGATGCGGTCTGGTGTGATGTAGGTTTTAGAACAACATTTTCTTTATTGTGCCAATGTTTCGATCTTTATTGAGATCATCTTCAGGGCTCAAGGTGTTTGTTTTCTGCGTAAGTGCCATTTTTGCGTGTCGTGTTGAGAGTGCCCCTGAAGATGATCTCAATAAAGATTGAATTGGATGGAATTGGCACGATAAAGAAAATGTTGTTCTGAAACCTATATCACACCAGACCGCATCTCACGATTTCTGAATAATAAATTATTGTTTTACTGAAGGGAAATTTAATTAAGAGATTTTAAAAAATAACAAAATAAAAGGTTTTAAGTCCATAATTCGTTTTTATTGGACACAATAATCTTTTTAAACAATCAATACCGTGTTTAATGTCCTCTGTTAGCTAAAACTTCTGTCCACCTGTTATGAATTGAATTTCACTCCGTAGATGTAGCTATGATGTAATTGCGTATCTAGTTTTTTAAAATCTTAATCATTGTGATCTTGAATCTAGAACTACTTAATAAAAAAACGCAATAATTGATCACATCGGGGTCACCAATTATTGCGTCTTTTTATTAAGTAGTTCTATATTCAAGATCACAATGATTAAGATAAAAAAAAAAAAAAACAACTAAATATGCAATTACATCCTTTATTACATACTGTTTACAAAATGTTATACAAAAATGATCATGTGGACAATTAATATTAATTTTGGAATGGATGTTGCAACATCGGTACCTTGGGGTGTAGACAAGCTTCTTAATACTCAACCAAACAGGACAAACAACTGTACTACACTGAAGTGACTACCCTTTCTTAGGGATGGTCTTTTTTATTTTTCCTTTTACACACTTCCTGCGAGGAGCGCTTAGCATCAGTGTTTCCACTGGACTGCTATAAGGCCTACTTCCCACAAACGATTACGAATAGTATGTGTTGATAAAGGCCTTGCCTAAACATCTTGTACTTCCTTTAGGATCCGGCGGCACTATAACAATATTTCTGTCCTCTCTTACCTTCTTATTGTGATGAGATCTACTACCAGGCTTCCTATTAGCATTTCCAGTCTCTCAGAATTGTGCTAAATCCAAGGAGACCACGCTCTGAGAAATGCCAACTGCCTCTGCGATAACCACTTGCTGGTGACCTCTTTGGCTCATTCTCACAATAGTGTTGCGAACTTCTGGTTCAAGATAATGCCTTTCCATGGTTAAAGAGTATACAATTGGATTGAAATGTAGAAACGATGAGAAAAGGTGTTTGTTTAGAAAATGAGTAATCTTCATGTTTACTATTACTAAGAAAATCCATTATTGTTATGTTTTTTTATCCAACTAACAAGAATATATCTGTTAATTTAATTAAAATTAATAGACGAAGAATAAATTACAAATATCCCTATTCATTTTTGAGCAGTTTAGATCTATTGTGGAACCCCTATAAATTGAAAAATGGAACCCCATACCTTGAAAAATGCACTTTTTCCTATAAGAGTAAGCACTTTCCTCTGCACCTCTTCTGGTGTGAGAATTGCCATACCAAAGTGGCTGTACTATCGGGCTAATGCTTTACAAAGGACATGTACCAATGTCTAAGGCCCCTCCTAACAGAGTCGGTATGTTTCTTTCTCTGATCTGACCATCTTCTACAGATGATAGGCAGTGGCTGGTTTAGAGGCCTATAATTTTCCCCAAATCCTGCCGGCTATGAGTGAGGAGTTCCTTCGCCTTCCATTTCTAGGTTTATAAGTCCCCAAGCTTGCCTCATGTTGAGTTTTTTCAAGCCATTTTTCCAGTTCCAACTTAGGCATACACTCCGGTGCACCTAAGGGTTGCCCCTTTTTTTGGCCAGTTGGTTTAATGTAATCTTGTTGTTTTCCTAGAGCTATTAGGTAATTTAGGCACTCCCAGACTTAACTTGGACTTAACATACATACATACATTTAGTGACTTTATAGCTGCCGGGCTCTCTGAGAGTATATAAATCATTGCACTTTTCATATTTTTCTTTTTTAACTCCTATGCATCCTCCCTAGAGTTACATTGCACGGATGTCAGCTTGAAAAATAGTTGATATTAGTCCAAGATTTATCAAAGAGTACCATATTAAGGTCTCTTCCTGAAGCTCGGGGCTACCTTTCTTCTAGTCCTATATTATCCATGATCACTTGAAGGATTTGTCAAACTTGAGTTTTTCATTCATTGCATCTCAATTATTTTAATTCACTCCAGAATATTTTGTGATGGTTTCTACTTGGATGTGACTGTATTTCCCTTTGTGAATTTCAGGAATCTATTGGCACTCTCCAAAGTCACATTTTGTACTTAAATATGTAAAAGTGGGTGATCGGGTGCAGTGATTGTTGACGTGGGGCAACAAGAGTGCATTGCCCTTGTAATATTTGAGACATGCTTTTATCAATTCACTTGTAAACGATAGTTCTACTCACAAATTGGTTTTATGCAGCGATCCGGATTTTGGGCATAATAAAATAAGCCAGAAGGCTGCAGTGCTTGGGGAACAAAAAACTCTACACTTCCTAGTAACCATATTCATCATCATTACCATACAGTAGACTCTCATTATCCATGCTTTCACTCTTCTGCGTTGTCCCCTTTGTTGAGTTCTAAAGGAGAGTGGGAATAAGGAGAGATCTGACCTCTGACGATGAAGGAGAGGAGAAAATAAAAGAAAAACAGGAGAAAAATTTGAAGAAATCTCTTGATTTGTTCAAAAGATGAAAGACAAATTCATAGAATATGATCCAATAGTGCAACAGAGCATCAATGGAACATATCACATGGTAATTCAAGCAATAGAACTTGTTTTCCTGCATGGGATAAACTTTATGTATGTTACCATAAATTGAATTTTTCTTACTGGAGGGGGGGGGGACAACCGTGAAATATGCCATCATTGATGATAGGCATATATGGTACAGAAAGTATGCATTGGTATGCAGAGAAGGAAATGCTTTGAAACATGAATTGGTGGTTCTTATTAACAATGGTTCTCGATGAGTCGAGGTTCTGTGAGGCTCGATCTCTAATAATAGTACACAAGCAGACAGGTCTTATTAGTTCCACACATCCATAACTACTATCTATAGTACAATTACAACAAACTAATGGCATAAACCATTTTTATTTTTCGAAAAAGTTTAATTACAATCAATAACAAGGTCTTACTTAAACTACAAAATAAAACTTAATGATCAAGGCTCATCATCTTCAGGGATTCCTAGTTCTTCATTGGTCCATAATTTTGGGTCTGGATATGGAAATTCGCCCTTAAACAATTAATTTTGTAAGTGGATGCTTAAATTAAATATAAACTGTCACACTTACTGTAATATGGTCTGGTTCTTGCCACAAGTGCCAAAGGATCCACCACCAAGTAAAACCCATTAAAAATTGGGACCCATAAACCACTAACTTTCTCGGTGGATAGCCACCGCATCTGTACGAAAACCTAAAGAACAATTGGTCAATTTCCAACAATTCTTTAATTATTAAAAACTAAAAGCAAATAACTGGATTTAGCTCAGTAGGGTACTTACAATCCTCCGCTGTTCCTAACTTGCTGGACCTGCGAGGCAATTGGTTTTCTCAGGGTGGTGTCAATCCTTCGAAAAAGGTGCAAACCCCTCGAAAGGGACATTTTAAAAATTATTTTTGGATAATCCAAAAGAACCAAGACCTTCCAACACCTTATAACAAAACAGGGAGGTTTTCATGAAAATTTGTTACCGTCCAAGGTTTCACCCCTTACAACCCATTATAACACAGCAAAGTTTTAAAGGTTTTCATTTTAACAAGAAATTATTACTCCATATTCAGGATTAAATATAGCAAATATTTAAATTTTTGCAGTTTGGAGTTATCGAATTTCTGATAGTTTTCGTTTAGAGTTTACCACAAATTTATAAACCTCATGATCTAGTCAAATTGGGAGAAATAATAAAATATTAAAGCAGATTTCCCTCTCATTAAAATTTATTATCACGACATTAATTCATAACTATTAAACTACAGATGCCCCTCAAGAACCTGAGCTGGAAACAAGGAATCCCCTAGGTAAAATACCCGATTAAGAATAGGCCATGTGAGGTTGACACAGTGGCACCTGCTCCTCAGCCCTTCATGCAGAGAAAGGTTGCTTAATGTGTCCCACATAATAGAAACTGGCTCCTTAGATAGACTATATAGCCATGTTGCAGTATTTAAGTATGTTTTCGGGCACAGTAGCGGGTTTTCAGTTTTGCTTTTTGGAGACATGTTTTTTTATTGTATATAGATCTGATTTATGTGCCTTGTTTGAGTGCGTGTATTTATTAGCGTCAATGGTGAAGGCTTATGGTATAATATAGTAGTGCGTTTAGGGCTAATGGCAGAATATTTATAAAAATCCCCATCAACCCTCATTTAGATTAAATTAATAATATTGTGTCAATGATGAAATACTACACCAACCAATCAAAAAGAGTACACTGTACATAGGTGTGAATTACATATTTGTGTGCCTATACTATAGAAGTTAGTTTTAGGCTAAATATATTTTGCATGTGTTGGAAGTTGAAATGACCTATCTTTTGAATGTGCCCATTGCCATTGGTTGGGAAGCGATGATCTTCTGGACAATTGGTTTAAAAAATACTAGTGACCCAGTGTCATAACAGGGTTGGTGAATCCATTGGATGAATCACTCCCTAGGATCAGCATATCAGGGAGAGACTACACCTCCATGGTTAAAGTTCTCTATTAAACTACCTTTCATTGTAATATTGGAAATGGGCTTTCAACACCGGCACCCCAAGGGTTCAAATAACCTCATGGTTGAAATACCCTTTAAAAAAAAATCTGGTAAAAAAATACAAATTTGTTGTTTTGAATTTTTCAGGGTTCTACGCTATTCAATAGCATGTATAGAAAACCCTCTATTTAGAATTTTGATATGAACAGAACCAAAATATTGGTATGAATGTACTTGTATACAGTAAAATGACTGACATCCTTCTGTAATGTTGTTTTTCTGAATGATCATGGTTGCAGAGCAGTCAATCAGCTCGTTGGTTTCTATCAGTCTGGTAGACCACAGGGTTCGACTACCAATATTTCCTCTGAAAATGTTTATTGCTTTATCCATTCTGTTGTAACAGTTCAATTATTCTCTTGGGAAAAAATTCCAGACTATTATAAAAAAAAAAAACGTTTTGGATGTCATGATAATTTTTATTTGGCTTGATTGTTAAAAAAAACATTTCTGGCTCAGTACTTCGGATTCCTTAAACTATCTTCCTAGGTTGCCACAAAATTTGCTTTATTATGTTTTCAAACAAAGAATTATGCCAAGAAAAAAAAGCCTAACTGACAGTGTGATGTTACAACAAATATCTCAAAATTAATCAACAGTAATTTGATACCTCTTTGCCCAACACACAGGCCATATCTCGCTCTTTCAGATTACCCTTTGTTCCAAACCTTATTTTACTTTTTCCATGATCCAAGATTCGTGACTTACGAAGTAGAATATAGTTTCATTAAGGTTGTTTCTAGACTTATAGGTTGAGTAGTACAATAGGAAGAATAGCAAAAAGATGAATTTTAGATTGAAATTGATTGTAAATTTTTTAAACCTTATTTTTTTACAGCTTGGTTGTCCTTTCAGTTTGCCCATTCTCAGCATTTTCCATATTGGGTGGTGTGTTTCAGCTGTACAAGACAAAACAGTAAATTTAATTGTCAAATTCAACAATCTGTTGTAAACTTGTAGTTTTGTTACCTCTGATCTTCCTGGCTAGCCTATCATTGAATTTTATAATTGATTCAGCACTTTTCTCTCTTACGATTATTTTCAGGTCTGAAAGCAGGGAGAGGCACAGAAAGAAACACATTACATTGGTTGAATATATACAAATGTATTTAGTATTGAACAGAATTTAAAAAAAATGTATTTTGGCAACCTGATTTTTTTTTTTAAGAAAGATTTTTGTTCGGTAAAATTACAAAAAAAGAACATAAACTTAACTACACACATATATTTAAAACTCAATGTACAGTAAAAAAAATCATACATAATTTTCAATTAAATGTTATATGGTGGCCAAGTACTTTCTCAGCTTTTTTAAATAGCTTTTCTTTTCCTCTCTGTTTTACTTTTGGCTTGTTTAATTTTTCTTCCCTGTCTTTCTGAATTCTTTTCCAATACTCCAGCTCTTCTTCGCCTGAAATTAAGTAAAAATTAAAAATGTTTTATATTATTATTTTTTATATTTTTATTTTTAAAGAGGTACCCTTTAAAATTTCAACTTCTTGCCATGGTGCATCTTCACAAAATTTTCTGGTGTCTTCTTCTGTTTTTAGCCTGACGTACACTGTCATCGCTCCTTCCTTTACATCAACGTATTTTACTGCGGAGCTTACGACATTAATTTCATCCTAAAATTATATTTTAAAAAAAGTTATAATTTTAATGAACTTTATTTTACAACTTACTTTAAATTGTTTTCTGCTAATAACAGGTTCATTCATGTTGATCTTTACAATTATACCAGGGGTAAATTCACTGGGGATGGTACTATTACTATTCTTTTGATTAATATTATGATTATTTTCCTCTTGTTCTCTGTATTTATTTGCTGTATGGTCTTGTTGTTTTTGTTTTAACTGTCTTAAGTGCTGTTTCAACATAGTAGTTTTTTCCCTTTGCGTCATCAGGTATTTATTTCTTAGGTGTTTCCAATCCTTCCTAATCAATTAGTAATATATAGTCGTGTATTCTTGAAAAATACCACTGCTTACTTACTTTGACAAAATTTGGAAACCAGATGTTTCAGCCGTTACTTTAGCCTTCTTTGCTTTCTTTTTCTTGTTTCGGTTTTTCTTTTTTCTAACCTCTTCTGTAACTTCTTCACCTTCAGCAACTTCTTCTTGGAGCTTATCGGCTAATAAGGGTTCAAAGGAAATTGAGTAATTGTATATTAAGGTAATTGATTCAGCATAAGATACCCTCTTCAGTTTCAGGTTGAAAATTTGCTTTTTGCTTTTTTGCTTTAACTTCTTCCTCGTGATGTTCAGGAGTTTTGTCTGCTTTTCTTTTCTTTGTTTCGCAAGGCTGTGAAGCGACATTTGCATTTTCTTTTAATAATTGCCCTTCAGATTTTGTTTCGTAAGTTGCTATACTTAATAAATGTTTAGGGTCCATTTCAGCTGTCGATAAATAACTTCCAACCTTTTTGTATTCCTGAAAATGAGTAAAATGTACTTTACATATTGAATGAGAAAAAGTTAAAAATCACCTCCACAGCTTTTTCAGCAAACTCTGGTTTGGAAAATTCAATAAAAGCAAATCCTTTACATTTCTTAGAACTGCTGTATTTAGGAATGGAAATATAATCAACAGAGCCATAAATGGAAAATTGTTCTTTAAGCCAGTCATGATCAGCATCAGGTGGCACATGTTCCTAAAAGAAAATAAATATTGTAAAATAAATAAATACTCACTAGTAATTACTAAATACATACAACATAAATGGTGCACTCGTCAATGTTGTCTTTCATTACAAGATTTTTAGGCTTAACTTTCATTTCATCGGTAACTTCCAGCTCAGTTGAATGCTTGAGTGCCTTCCGCAGGTCTTTGATATTATTCGTCAAAGCGCGTATCTTGTTATAACTGAGGAATTCAGTCAATTCGATGCCTTTGGATAAAAAAAAATTAATACAATAAATATAAGACTGAACAAGCAAACTAAGCAGCAAAACAGCACCAGCATCACTTTTACAACATAAAATGAAGCAAATTTCGATTTAAAACAAATATTTAGATTTATTATCTTGAATTCTGACATAAAGTGCATGGTGCCACTGTCGGAGGTCTTGAATTTAATTGGTTTGCCTCCTGTTGCGACTTCCAGTTTAAAATATTCAACTAGTACATTTAAAATCGATAAAATACTGCGTACTCCCTTTGGTTTTCAGCAACTCGGCAGTCATATTATTTTTGGCAAGATTCGAAGGGCTGAAGTAAAACTCCATAAGGTTTCTGATAGAAGCATAAAGCTGCTTTTTTCTACTCCTGTCCTTCTGCTTGGGCTCTTCAACTTCTTCCATAGCGTCGACTGGCGGTTTGAGACTGTTCAGTGTTCACTGTTTCAAATAGACATGCTTGAGTCCTCTAAAAATAAACTCCCTGAAGAAGGGATGAATCATGGTGTGCAATGGTTTTAATGTGAAGATAGCGTTGTACTCGTCAACTATGACGATTTGATGACTAATATTTAGGGAACTGTACTTCAAATATATGGATAATGTTATTAATAATTTCAGTTCTTATGCATCTAATCATCTAATATATTCATGTCATCTAATCTAACATTGGATTAGGTTTTTTATATATTTAATTTTTTCCTTATCCACAAGTTTTATTGTTATTTATTGCAGTTCGCTAGCTTTTATTATTTTATCAATTCATGTCTAACTCTTTTTGTTGTGTATGTTTTTATACTCTTGATGGTTAGGATTTGAATCACATAACTTATTTGAACTGCATTAAATAAATAACTAACTTAATGAAGGGTCAATGGAGTACTCAATATTTGACCTTCTCAAACTACCTATTCACACTAATAAATACAGTCACTCTCAACACTTACTAGAGACACAAAACTATCATTAATATATGCAATAAAACACCCTCTTTCATCCAAGATTTAGAACAGAGGACCCATCTCTGTTGTGCTCAAGCATAATTCTCATATTGAGTGGTATTCCTATGTGCTTTCTATATGGAGCCAAGAAATTGCACCTTTCAATTAGTTAGGACACATCGAGCTACTTTTCTCTGCATGATCGATTCATAATCATGTGAGGATGACCTTTCTTTACATGTCAGGTCCTCTGAGGGCCACCTATCGACAGTGCTCTTGATATATGAGAGCTTCTCTGATGATCCATGTAAATATCTTTTTGTTGTTGCATTTTTTGCGACAGAGGGCCAAATCACAAAATTTAAAGGTTGCCAGAATAAAAGCTCCAAACAAATTTTCTTTCTAATACTACCAGATTCGAACTTGAGCAATTTGTTCATGTTGCCAACTTCTTACACCTGAGTGGGTTAAGGCTTAAGCTTGGTATTTATTATTTCCTCCAGTAAAAAAAGAAAGTAAGAATATTCTTTTTCTTTCATTTGTGATGGATAAGGCTCTTAGAGAATGATGATCCAACGAATGAGCTGATGATCAACATTGAGGCTGAAGAAGGCAAAGTCTTGGAAAGCGTGAGCTCCCTTGTCGTTAGGAGATTAGTCCACAGTTCTAACCCCATCAAAACATTGCTAGGAAATCTACTGGAAGTAAACATTTGAAGGTGATATACTATGAATGTGTAATTTCTAAAATTATATTTGTCCATGTTTTGATGTACATCATCATCCATCATCACAAGAGATCGGCAGGTTCACTCTTACGTTTTATGTTGAGAGATGTTTTGTAATTCCTTCAACCTGATGACCATGTAATGCTCAAAATCTGGATTGTTTTAAACAACAAATCTTAGTAGAACCATCATTTCTGAAAAGTGAATATACATACTCACTCCAAACCTTCACCATTTCTATACCACCATTTCTTCCTTCTAAAGAAATAATATGTATTTTTTTAATTACCTTGCTGGGTACTGAACAATGCAGTTTGATCATAAAGGACGTTGTCAAGGTAATATTTTCATATAATGAGATAAAAAAAACAGGTTTAAAAAGTATAAGGTATATTTACAGTAGTCACACATATAGTCGTATTTACAAAATTATTTCTAAAAGTCATATGTACAGAATTAAAAAAAATACATAACATTTACGTATGTTTCTATTAATTAAAGTCAATAACAATATTTCTTTTAAAATAGTTAAGTTACATTTACAAATTAGTACCAAAAAAAATGGTACAACTACTTTGAAAGAGAATTACAAATCGAATACCTCACATTGAGTTTATGTCATAAAGTGTAACTATGGAAAGAGATTCATTCCCCAAAAGGACATTTGACAGACCCCTAAATGTGAAAAAAAAATATTTAAAAAATTCTAAAAGAAATGAGATCAAAATGCAAATATAATTACACTTTTACTTTTAAAGAGCTTATAAAATTTTCGATTCTATGTATGTACATGAAACTGGCCAACAATATAGTTTACACTTAGTATAATACATTTATACCACTTAAAAGTATATTTAGAGACTTCAAATTGTGTGTATAAAACTGTTGAATGAATCAGTTTTATTGACTAGAAAAACATAATCTGGCACAATTTATACTCACATATGCATGTAGAAAAGATTGTCAAACAAATTCTTTTAACATAAAAAAATTAATTCTGTTTGAACATTTTTTTATGCCACAGTGACTAAATGAATTTAACATTTATAAATAATTCAGTCAGGGCCATTTGTGCTCGGAAGGAAATCAAACTTCCAAAGTAAAAGGCTCGGTTGACCTTTTTGTGACCCTTTTCTATTGATGTTAGGATCTGATATGATCCAAAATACACAATGGTCTTAGAAAATATAAGACTAGGACTGATATAAACTGATCAAATATACAATAATTACAAAACATAAAAGTAAGCAATCACAATAGATTTACATTTCTTACACAATTAAAATAATTGGGGAAAAAAGTAAAAATATTAACAAAAAAAAAAAAAAAAAAATGAAATTGGTTGGTAAATTTTTGAGAAGTATTAGACCATAGTAACATTTCTTCGTTTTCTATCATTACTGTTCACTGAAGTCATAGATCCTTGTAAACTTGCATTGTACATGCTTGGATTCGGTTGGTAATTAATGAATTGATTTGGTGGTGGCAAATGACCAGCCGGGCCATATATATCTTGCTGGTAGGCTGGCAGTGGTGGAACAGGAGGAGGGTAGTATTGGGAATAGTCATCGACTTGGCCATAAGGACTGTGTCTTCTCTCATGCTCATGTAGTAATTGTGATGCAGTCCAAGATTGGTAAGGGCTTAGGGTTTTTTCTCTGATTAGGGTATTATTGCGATTGTCATATTCACTGATAACAGTTAAATTGCTGTTGCCATAATTTCCAGGGCTGGGTAAATTGCCATTTTGTACCATCCCATCATAAGGAGTCATGCTGTATCTTTTATTCGGATCTTCTTCCACACTCACTTCGTACTGTGGTAAATTTGTCATTGTCGTGTTCACTTCATAATTGCTTGTAGGAGCTGAATGAGTTACATTGTTACCATTTTCAGTTGGAACTATTGACACATTTAATGGTTTTTCTGGATGATTGGCCTTAGCATCTTTATTAGCACGTTTTCTTAAGCAAAAATAACAGTAAACAGTAATTGCTAATATTAATAGCAGTAAACCAATAATGACAGGAAGAATGAATTCTAAACTCAGTTCAAATTTCTCAGCCAAATTAGGAACTGCTGTCTCGTCTTCTTGAGTCCAAAGTGGCATTGAGGTGGATGTCGAAGTAGTCATTGGAGGAGGTGGTGGAGGAGAAGGCACATTAATTCTTATCCAATTTGATATTGGTCCTGGTTTTGCGAGTTCATCTAATTCAGTATATCCTCTGATGGCAAAATACAATGTTTGGTCCAATAGTGAAGGGTTCCTGGTAAAGTCTAGAGTAAAAGTTGTTTCAGATCCTGGCGTAAGAGGAAATGGTACTCCATGAGCCCAAGGAGTTCCCGAGTCAAAGTGATCGATAATGTCACCAATCTGGTGGGCATATTTCAGTTCGTATTTTGCCACTGGCTTTCCGCCCATATCAGGTGCAGTCCAGACTAAACGGGCTTTCAGGTCAGTTGGAAGGATCACTGCTTGGAGATCTCCAACTCTTCCAGACACAACATCATTTTTAGAAATGTGGATTGTTAATGGTGGGAGAATCCGTTGGAAAGGGGATAGAGGTTCAACTGTAGGTGCAGGCATTGAACTTCCACAGCAGGCAACGTCTATAAATAAATGTACAATTTATACAATTCTATAGATTTGGAATTATTTTTGTATCATAAGAAAACATACTTGTCAAAAGATCTCCTTCATACTGATGACCATACTGCCAAGAATAAGCAGTATTCCCATTATCACTAACAGTCACTTCAAATGTATAATCCCCTGATCCGCCTGCGTAGGCACTAAAGTAGCGGGAATATATGCCATCACCTTTCATTACATCTGGATCTGCAAATAACAATAAAAAAAAGTAGAATGAATGACCTCCATCCCTTATATTTTAATAATTCAACAATGCTATTGAGAACTAACCACCACTTCCGGTATCCATTAGCTCAAATTTTTCCCGATGTGTTGATCCATTTATGCCTATCTTGACTGCAGTTACTTCAACTTTAGCGCCTAGGATTGGGAAATCACCTCGTTTCACCTATTAATAATATTACATTGTAGTTTTATACTAATTAAATTAATAATAATAATAACAAAAGTCTATACCTCAGTGTATAAAATAACACCATTATTAGTATGGCTTGAGAATAGTCTTGCATTTACGACTGGTGCACTATGAGATCTAGGTGTAGCCATTACTTGAACATAATGAGGTTGAGGTGATCCAGAAAACCGTTCAATTGTGTAAGTCCATGTTCCAGTCTATAAAAAAAATTGTAATATATATTTAGCAGGAGATTACACAGAGGAATATTTTTAGAAAAAACCTCTAAATAAATACCTCATTTATATTTGCTGGAACATTGAGAAGTTTGAGGGAAATCAATGCATCTGATCGTGTAGAATAAACTTTATGAGAAGGACTTACAAGAGTAATGCTTCTTATCAGAGGATTTTCTATATTATGGGTAAGAACTGTAAATTTAGCTGGCTCACCAAGCCAGTCATCGAGAACAAAACTTCCTGTTACTGATGTTTGACCATTGTCAACTATTTCTTTTCTATGGATCTATAAAATAAATTTAAATATTATAATTCTGATTGATTGACATCAATAATGATAGTCATTAAACTTACCTCAATTGGCAATTCTGATTTATCGCCTTGGTAAAATGCCCTCTGAATCGCCCACATAACATTGGTCAATTTGAAATAAGTTGAGATATAAGATGTTGCCATGTTGTATTTCGTTTCCATTACGGTAAATGAAATACCATCTGTAGCTTCAGCCATCCAGTCAAGAGACCTAGGTCTTACTTGTGCAGGATATGTTATTGTAGCGATCCGTATATGTGATTTTCTTAGTTTAGGCATCAGCTCAGTAAGATCGGGCACATGTTCCATAGTTCCGGGTGCAATGACAACAATAACTGAATTTGCAGGACCATTTAATTGAGCTTTTTCATGTAACAACTACAACCCAACAATAAAAATTTATATTAATTTGTAATAATATATAAGGATTATACTTTAAAAACAATCAAAGTACCTTATAAGCTTTGTTGATTCCACAGTACAAGCAAGCTGCTCTTGTATCACCAGGAGTATATGGGACATTGGAAGCAAGCAAATCTCTTGCTGCTGTATTGTAAAGTGTTGTTAATTTTTGTATGACAGTTGCCGATGATTCATTTGCGGAAACCAAAGCAACTTCTACTTGCCCTTGTAACTGTACGACAACCCATTTTCTTATGGCCAATCTCAAATATAGCCATGATTCCTAATACAATAAAGTCCATTTGAATATTATAGTTATATGTATTTTATTTTAATTTGTGTAAAAGGTTTTTACAAACTTACTCTCACTAGCATATCTTTGGTATCTTCTATTACAATTACATAACGTGTAAGACTCTCCCTTTTGTAAATAATTGTCGGAGTCGTATTTATAGGTTCATTACTTGTGAAACTCCTGAAATGTATAATATTTATTACTGAAAGAATAGTTAAAATATTTGATATAGTAATTTCTTCTTGTTAACTTACGCATTGGAGAAATCTGAATGTTCATTGATGATCTGCATTACACTTTTTCGTTCGCATAGATTATTTTGTTTTGTGGGTGCAAATCTGTCATGACTTGAAGCATCACAGAATTTGTCAACTTTGTGAGAGTTGGTGAAAAGAAGAGATGTTTGGGCCTCATGACTCACCAGGTTGGATACATTAAGGTGCCCAGTTTTGCACATCCTGGCAAAAAGAATAAAACATTAAATATGCTTTCCAGTCAAAAAATGAAAAAAAAAAAAAAAAAGACTTTACCCATTTTCTGATATAGGTTTGTCTGAACAGCCGTTAACTTGTATGTCTTCAGAAAGGTCAGAGTAGTAACATGACGGGTATATCGGGTCATCTAGGAAACCGACTTCATCGAATACGCCATATCTGTATTTGGCCCATTCACGAGCTAAACTCTTACCTACAGAAAAGTACACATTATAGTAAACTATTCATATTCTTTGAAATAATCAATGCTTACCCAATGTGGGAACTTCCTGATCCAAAAACAACCGATAGCTCAGATAAATAAAATCACCTGGGTGACCACAAGGTTTTGACTGTTGGGTCCATGGTGTATCTCTGTAGACTGGGTGAGGAAGGCCAATTGTAATATGGGATGTCTCTCCCTGTGAAGGAATTGTACTGTGGCCAGGTACACATGTATCTGGCCAATTACTTGGAATTAGAACAGTCACACTCTTCCATGATGCTCTACCCCTCAATGATCTGTACACTGCTTCCGATCCTTTTGACAAAGCATTCTAAAAACAGAAAATGTAATTAATTATTCATTTGCTGTAAAGTTTGCCAACAACTAAAGTAATATAACAATACTTCATCGAAATAAAAAAATAAATTATATATAACATAAAGAAGAGAGAAAATTGGACAAGCAAACCAAGATACTTGAGCAAAAATGAATTTAAATATAATTAAAATATGAAAGAGTGAATACGTTCTTTTTATCACCATTTAATAAGTGTGGGGTCTGAAAACTGTACTGTGATTTTTCACTTAATAAATTCAACTTCCAATTGGGATTGAAAATAACTGTAAGTAATGACCTTTTAGTTCTTTTTTCACTATCTTGAAAACTCCAGTTCAACCAGCTTTCAATTCCATTATTCTTAACATTTTATCAATTGTATAATCGAATCCCGGATTTTTTCAATTTCGTAGGGAATATTACAATGGATATTGCGAAGGGGAAAAAACTTTCTAATCATTTGTCTAAGTAACGGTCTGCCGAATATGGATACGAAAGTGTTTCCGAACGTGTAGTATTGAACACTATGAGAGAGAGTGAAAACCAGAATGGAATACGAGGGTTGACCCGCGAGCTGAACTTTGATATTCCAAATGAAGAGGAAATGCCAGTCCCGTGGGCACGAAAGTTCTTTCAGGCTGTTTCTTCTTCTCCAGCTCGAATTTATCTTGACTATTTTTACATAGAGGATAGATTTTTCAGTATAAAAGGTGAAACTTTTTACAACAGCGTTCAGTTTTAACAGAACTCGGTCCAAAATTGGCCCTTATCTTGAGTATCTTTATATAGAGGCTGGATGTTTCTGTCCAAGAGATGAACGTTTTAGTAAAAAGAGAACTTGGTCCAAAATTGGTCTTTAACTTGATGTCTTTACATAGTGGATGGAGGCTTTAATCAAATAGGTGAACCTTTTGACGACACCGCCAATTTTAATAAAGACAGAACTTGATCCAAAATTGGCCATCTCCTTTTCTTGTAACTTCGTATTTGTCGATAAACTGTCTCGCCCCGGTATTCTTTAAGTACCTTTTGATGAGGTTGCGGCTTTTTAAATTTCTCACGTCTTTATCTACGACCGGAGACAGAATCATATCTGGAAATGAACTTTTAAAATTTCAGAGACAGTCTTTGTGTGCGTCCGAGCGTGGACAAAGAAGTGTAGACCGGCTTTCCGACAAAAGATTGTCGCCCATTCATCACGCTAATGTCATACTTAGTGCACAAAGCTCCCATTCACCGAGGTCCAACCCTTAAAGACGGCTTTATTACCGGTGGAAACGGGGAGCTCTTTATTTTTGTAACCCCACCCCTTCAATATTCATAGGCCGGACGTTAAGGGAGGTAAGGTTAATTCAACGGAATGGGAAAACTTTAACTTTACAAAGGGGCCGTTCATGAATATTTCTAATTATTTCCTTTTCCACCAGAACGAAAAATTCATTAATGTTTTTACAGTGGGAGAAGAAATTGTACAGAGGAACAAAAAGAATTATACACGTGCGTTGCAAATTGGTAGGATTTGTATTTACATATCTGTGAAATTTTTGAAAGCGATGGTTTGAAGAATACTTGAAAGCATGATTGGCAAATTAATAAATAACTTCAAAATAAAACCGTTTAAAAGCCTTGTTTGAAAAGGGAAATGTCTTACTTATTAACATATACAGGGTGATAGCCTAATTTACTAAAACACATGACATAGTTAAAATAAAAAAAATTATATTATTAAACATAGTAATATAAAAATATTACAAATTATATGATTATAATTTTTTTAAGTTTTAAACATTTCAACTTTTTAAAAAAAATATACATGACTATCATTAAATAAATCTATATTCAGTCTATTTCCTGTTCGCTGAATTCTATTTTTTGTAAGAATGGAGTTATTAGTGGAGCAGTGAGAGACATTGAATAATGATAAATTACTATTTTTGTATCTAGGGATATTGAACCTTATATCCGAAAGACTTGAGGTCAAGTTTAAAAAAAATATAAAGAAAAACACAGTTAAACTTAGTTCTTCTTGCCTCTAGAGTAACAGAAATTATTAGATCACTAGTTGCGTTCAACCAGTTAATAATATACCTAAGGAAGTATTGAACCGTTTCGATACTGTTGAGTTGAGAGAATAGTGAGTAGATCAGACAATAAAAGAAATATCTAGTATTGGTCGAACAACATTTTTAAAAGATTTTGAATAACGAATTAAAAACCCAAGTGTTTTTAGAGTTTTAGGGCAAATTTTTGATACATGGTATCTGAAGGAATGTGAATACTTAAATCTTTATTTATATAAAATTTAGTAAAAAGTTTCATTATAAATAGTGTAGCCGAAGTTTTAAGTCAATCTGGTAATTTAAAAAAGAAATATGATTGCATTTAGAGATATTAAGCGAAAGATCATTTAAAGGACACCATGTATGAAGAGAAGTAAGGGTGACCTGAAGACTTAATCCGATCATGATTTAATAGTCTAAGATAAGAGAAGAGATAAAATTTCATATCAGGAAAAGCAGTTGAAATATCGTTAACAAAGAGATGAAACAAAAGTGGACCAAGAAGAGAGCCTTGAGGTATACCTGAATAAGCATGAAGTTTGATTGTCTTTGCCTAATTGTAACGATTTAATACCTGTTATTTACATGCCAACAGATTTCCACCAATACCATAAAATTTAAGTATAAATACAATCATAACAGTGGACTTACAAACAGAAATACCTACAACAAAAGAAAAATCTAATAAAATAGACCATCCCACAGCAAGTTTTCAATAATGCAATATACAAAATCCGGTTTGCTGCTTTTTTCATCTCTAGATCTCATAAATGATTAAGAACATTAGTAATATGTATACGTCCGTGTTTAAGTGCTCTAATTAAATGTAGGCTATTTTTTACGAACAATGCCTTAATAAGCAATGATTTTTCAATGAAAAGAAAAATGTGTATATTGTAACTGTAAAGAACTTTGGTAAAAAGAGATCTGAATTTTGTGTAGAAAAGAAAAGAACGAAATTAATAAGAAAACGAAGCTTGAATGTTCGTTCAGATGACAAATGATCTGATCTTACCCAGGAACCAATTCATTAGTGATGTGATGACAGCAAAAGGCCATTGTGGGACTTGGAATGGAAACCTGCGAGGCTACACCATTGAATCGTGGCTTTCAATTTGACCAGAGCTCCTTTTGTAGTATAAACCGAAGCAATGGTGATGAGCCATCGATTCTGCGTGAATCATTAAGAAAGATAAGAAAATCAAAGCATTGTTTTCTTTTTTTTCAATCGGTCTCAAATAGAAAAATAATGTAATGCTAGTTCATCATATCGCACCAAGTATGCACCAATTGCAGGGTCAAACACTTGAACGTATGTGCTAACCAAAGATATTTGTAGTCGCACTTTAAAATCTTGCGATCAGCAAAACAAAACATAACAATTATGCCTTACGTAGTCAGAATGTGAATAAATGCAAGCAGTGTGTTTTCTTTCGATTCGGATCAACATTCATAGGGGGTTAAAGCACATCTCGAGCTTTGTAAACTAGCTTAGGAAAGAAAAAATATCCAGATTAAAAATAGAGTTGTATCAAATTTTTTCCTATAGGTCTAGTTTCTATAAAAAATCAAGAACAATTTTTTCGTCGAGAGAAAAACAGTAATAATTGGCTACGGATAAATTCCTGCGTTAATCAGAACCTTAAACAGTAATATGTCTAAAATAAAGTTTTGACCAAGAGATTTCACAAGACTTTTTCAGCTGGAGTCTGCGGTCGATTTCTGGATCGATTTTGGTTTAACTCACACAATTAAATCCAGTAGGATTGTGCAATTTATGCCCTATGTCGGATATTACAAAATAAGGGGTTACGAGGGTGTATGACTTCGAAGATAATTGGCCACAAATGTGGCTGTATTAGTTTCACCTTTACCGTGGTAATGTGTGGCGTGGATGCCAAAGGAATTCCTCGCCCCGAGGTTCCCGAGGAGTCGAACATCCCAGGAGCGATAATTGTCACTGAAGCGACTATACGTGTATATACTTCAAGAAAATACTTGGGCTACGGATAAATTCCTGCGTTAATCAGAGCCTTAAAGTAGAGCCTCGTAACCTTTACAAATCTAACAAATAGCTTGGCAATCTGATCTGGATAGAAAATAGCAAATCCTTTTTCGCGATGGTTGCTTTGTCGTTGGGAGAAGGCTGGGTTGATACAAAAGCTTAGGACACATTTATTTCCACACCGGTAACGGACAATCTAACCAGAGAACATTAGAATTACGCAATAGGTAACGCGGAAAATCCATTCTGGACGGACAGTATTGTTTCGAAATCGCTTCAATTGCCCAAGGGATATTCTATTCCCGAAAGTGACTTGATGCTCAATTTTACAATTTTAGAGCCAATAGGCTAAGAATTCGATAAATTCAATGGGCTACTTTCACTAGCGTCTATTATTATCCAAAATCGCATCTATCGCTGAAAGTCCGATGATAGTTTATAAAAAAACCCACTTTCAAAATACTTGCTAAAAATATAGACGTTTTAAAATCTTCTATATTGCACAGCATAATAAACAATATCTTTCCTCAAAGAATTTGTTCAAAATTATACCAGCGTCAAGGCCATTATGTAATTAAATTACATCTGCTTAACATGATACTTTTAATTGATCCAATTTTCGTGTAAAACGAGGTTGAGAACGGCCACAAAGAAAAAAGTTGATTAAAGGAATTTAACACTGTAAAGTAACTTCAAACTCTTGTTGAAATGTGATGCGAACCGCTCCCCCCGCAACACTGTCAAAGGGGGATCGGCTACTTTCGCTCCATGATTATTTTATGAGTTGCTTCTAACCAACTAAGCATGTATACTGTATTCTATATCCCTATTTCTTATTTTGTATGAATTTAAAATTTGGTCAAGAAAGTTATAGTTGAATAACAAACAACGTAGTTACTAAGATCGTTTTGGTCTGCCTGTCCTCCCTGTTTTGGTTTGTCAGATGTGTTTTGGCCATTATGTATGTGTCTGTGCCTCTCCTTGCTGACAATTCCGAATCGTGACAACCTTCGTAAACAACTAACTACAGGTCCATCACTCCGCAAACCCCCACGAAAAATCTCATAATTGAACATAGCATTTCAGAATGGATATTAGTTCAAAATCTATGTGTTTAGATATATTGACTTAGACTAAAGTTACCAAAAACAATCTCTGTTTAATTGTGAGATTCATCTTGAGGTCTTCGGAGTGATCAACCTGTAGCCTAGTCGTTTCCGGTCATTTTTCATTTTATTACATTATTATCCTTATACTATAATGAGAGAGGAGAGAAAGAGTGTGTGTGTGTGTGTGTGTGTGTGTGTGTGTGTGTGTGTGTGTGTNAGAGAGAGAGAGAGAGAGAGAGAGAGAGAGAGAGAGAGATAGAGAGAGAAAGAGAAATATATCCTTAGTTATGTATTTAACGAATGTAGGTAGATGAATAAACAGTGGTCTTTCTGAAAAGCCCACAGCAACCGCGAGGAAAGACTGTTCGAAATTTGAAACGGCCAGACTACAATTTGTTACCGATTACTGATTTATATAAGTTCAAATCGGCACATGCGAGTACACAGTTGAGCCTATCACTTTTCACACTCCACTGACAATTCCAGCTTTTGTAGTTTACAATGAATTACCGGCAGTCCTCGAGAATTACCCCTTCCGGATGTTGGCAATCTGGAGTCAGACTTCGGTCTTATACTCTTATCCGTCCAGCCGCCGAGGTTGGAGGTCCAGGGCTTCTAACAGTTAGGTCATTTCAGCCTCCAACGCAATCAGTTCCCAAAAACAAACCACTCTCACTCACTCTTGCAAAAACTCTTTCTGATTCGTAAATATACGCTAAGTTCTCGATAATGTTCCATCACATTTGTTCGTTTTATCGATTTGTCGTCTGTGAAAATGCTACCTGTTTTGGGTGTAGCTCTAAACGGATTCCACATTCTTGACAACATAATTTTGCCGGCAATAGTCCGGCAGGTACTGGGGGAACCTAATCCGAGTTGTGTGCTTCTGCGTTCCGCATTTTCAAACCCATTACTAGCCGTTTTGGAACGGAAAGCTGGCCGTAAAATCGTAAAGCTGTGAAAACGGACGCCTTTTCATAAAATTACCACAACCGGTGACAAATTGAATTGTACTAGTGTATTGTTTCAGTTTGGAGAAAGGACAATAAAAAAAAGCGTTGAAAATACAACTGTTGTGGCATAATCTTATAATGTGGAAAGGATCTTTCAATATTCTAAGGATATTAGGAGTCTGTCTTGGTTGTTATTGATTAAATTGGTCAGTGAGAAGTGTTCGGCTTTTCGACATCTCCATGGCTGAGTGGGCTTGTATTGCTCATAATGTAATAATATGTATAGTCCTATATAAAAATGTAAGTAAGGAAAGGCTATTGACAGTTCAAAACAGCCGGCCAGACCTGGAGTTTTAAACGAATTGAACGTTTTTATTTTTACGTTTTATTGTGCATAACAAATGAAGAAATATGAAAATAAAATAAAAAATTGTTTGACTGTTATGAGCCGTATCGCCAGAGAATCTCTCTCGTATCAAGAGCACTGTCGATACGTTGCTCTCGGAGGATCAAAGTCGCAGAAGGGTCATCTATAATGTGGCATAATCTTATAATAAGCCATGTGGGTTGACACACGGACACTTACTTTTGGGCCAAAGGTCGCTCGATATGTCACACATAATTGTAGGGCCCAAATAGAGAGCGCGCAGGATTGCCATTCGATATGAGAATTATGCTTGAGAACCACAGCGAATCTTCTGGTCCCCTGTTTCGATTTTTTAAAGAGAGCTGTTTTATAGTATGTAATGATAGTTTTGTGTCCTTAGCGTGTATTGATAGTGAATGTGTTTATTAGCGACGCTCAAATAGGTCTGCTATGTATTACGTGTAAAGGGTGACGGAGGTATATCGAGTCCTCGTTGGGACAAAATGAATCTAATGAAGTAATGATTTATTGTCTGTCAATATGTATTTTGGTCAAACCGATCTACCTCTCATCGGTTGGTTCCGTTGTCTTTCTTTCCTGTACATTTGATCAAAATTACTCACAAAATTGATGTAGGTGAAAAGAGCAAACATGTCTGACAGATTAAAACAGCTAGAATTAGCGGTTCAAAATAATAGGTTGATTAACCCGCAGAACTCAAGAAGAAGAAATCTCACGAAATTAGGAATGTTCTAAATCTCTATTTCTTTCAAAAACTTGGTTGGCTCGTTGGAAAAAATATACACAATGAATTTGGTTTTTTCTCATAAATATTTTGTTTTTATAAATAGTTAAATAATGTATACAATTTTTAAAGTCTTATTATAATAAAAACTTAATATTACGGTTTAATAAACGGCAAACTTCTCAGGTGCGAAGCCACGGAGGATGGATAATTTTTTGTTGGATAGATTATCCAGTTTATCCGGTCGATTAAAGAGGTAAACCAAGACGCGTGTTTTGTGGGTGTCTAATGTTTCAGTAGTTGCGCACAGTTGATTAGCCGAAGGGGCTTCGCGTTTCCCTCTTCGAAGACCTTCAAGTCAATGAAGGGAAGCCGATGTTAGTGTTTTTACACGAAAAATCCAATGCAATCTTCCTTAAAACTTTCATATAAAAGCCAACGGCAGAGAAGAAAACGGTTAAATAATTCTAGTAGTGTAAAGGCACGTGCGTCGTGGGGGTAATGGCTGGGTCGACACGACTCGCTCTGGGCAACTTTTTCTTCGACGTCGTGATCTTCCTCTCGCACCGTGTAGCTTCTATAGAACACTATGAATCTCGGTTATCGAAGATTTTCATTACCCGTACCGATAAACAAGATTGCTATGTCACGTAACGTCCAGTGCCCGTTGTTGCCGTGTGAAGGATGGGATGAGCAATTCGTTTGTAGCATGAGAGGCATATTGTCACAGGAGAAAATGTGTCACAAACGGACACGGCCTATTCAAACTGTCCGTTTCACCCATTCCGGTCACCTCACGGTAGAAAATATGCATGCGGGGCCTCGCGATAGGAACAATGGAGTGTGCTGAATGTTTCACGCCGCGGAAAGAAAGTGTGTCTAACGTCAACCGCTTTATTCGATTATTTCCATTCATTGTTGAGAACGGCTTAATCCATGAATATCTCTAATCATTATTCCGTTTTCGGCATCCAATTCGGCGGATGTAAAGAATGAGTTTCAAAAACCAAGCGCTTTCTATTGCCAGTCTTGCTTTATGATCCGTTGCAAAAGAAAGTATTGTCAAAATTCCAGTTGATTGATATTTTCTAGTACGATTGATTACATATTTTCAAAAATATTGTAAATGTAATGGAAAAATAGTGAAACCTTACTATATTTCTTTTATTTAGGACCTAAACGTACTCACACAAGTCTTATTAATTTATTTCATATGTCGAAAGAGCCGCCTATTTTCGTTAATATTAATATACGAATGATTTTTTAGTCTTAAAATAATGAAGCTAATAACACTATAACATAATGTTTGATAGTTACTATGAGTGATATTTGTGATAACACTGAATATGGCGAAATGCCGAACCGAGGATAGGCAGATCAGGATGATAGGTAACACTCAAACAATAGGTTTATCATCCCGCAGACCACAGGAGAAAATTTCACAACACTGTAACATGTTTGGTTTTCCTACCGCGCAGTACATAGTTACTTTAACAGAAGTGTTCACAAAAGTTAGTTTGTGACAGAAGTAATTACAACGGTGGCTATTAATCACGGACAATAACTAACAAAACATATCGAAAATCTTTGAACACTTTACGTAAATGTTAGAAAATCACGAAAAGTTACACACTTATTTCATACTTATGTGTTTAGTACGATATCATATTTAAAACGCAAATCAACGGTTGTTCTAATACCCAAAATAATTAAATTACACATCAGATTTAATTAAGAAAGTAACTATGTCTTAATAAGCTTACGGAATATTTCATATAAAAATAAAATATAGCATTTATACAATTTAATTAATTACTTGCCTAAATAATTTCTTTATACAATTTATATGTTGTTTAGTATAAATAATGAACTTTTTAAATATTAACATTTGCCTTATTTAGGTTTAAATTTATATTTTTTCAAATATTTCTCTTATGTAATGACATAAGTTATTATTTACAGATTTCGATATATCGATCAAATTTTAACTCGTGAATAATCTGGATGTCGGTATGATTTTGATGAAAAACAAATTCAATTGTCTGACAAGCTTCGAACTATTTTAAGTTTATCATCAGGCAAAACAATTTCAAAGACGCCTACAAAATAACATAATTAAGTTGCAACCTGTGACAGTTTTGACAATGTTGAGTCTATCTTGAAACAAATTGGAAACAATTCGTTAAAAACTTGATTTTATCAATTTGGAAATATCTTTAAGTTTATTTTGCATTGATGATGACCTTAAAATAGATGGAAAGCTTGGCGGATAACAATTGAATTTATTTTTCCATCCTGACCATACTGAGTTCCGGCTAATTCATTAGTTACTATAACTAATATGTAGTTTGCAAATGTAGAAATAGCAATGTATTAAACAAATTATCACGACATAATTGATTTCAGTATTATCAGCTCAACTTTGCGTTTGTGTTGATTTGAGCTTATATAAATCAGTAATCAGAAGACGAAATTTTAAAAAATAGCTATCCTCGCAAGCCATTATATTTTTTCAAGGCAAAATTGAATAAAGTCTATTTTGAATCGTTGTTTTGATTGCTGTGTTTTGAGATCGAATGAAAAAAAATGACCCTGATTAGAAATCGTTAAATTAAAACAGCGTCGGATGGAAAACGACGTAATCGTAATTATATTTCCATCAGGGACTCAATTCGTAAATCGTAGGTCGATAAAACAATTAATAATTTACCCTTTATAATGGATTTGACTCGGTCAATTAATTAAGACTGAAGAAAGATACGAATTGTTCTTCTTTAGGGCAGTAAAATAATTTATTGGTTGCTTTATAATAATTCTTTTATCGTTTTCGTTTTGTTTTTGTAGAAGGAGCTTTTTTGTAAAAAAGGATAGAAATTTCAGTCCTGTTAACAAATCTGGAATCGGTACTAAAAAGCCGATTTGTCTATTCGGGTCAGTTTTAAACGACCTAAGGTTGTTATTTTTCTATGCCATCACGCATAATAAATGGACAAATGAATGAACAAATAAGACAATAACGACTAAAATCGTTTGTCTTCTCAACGAACCTAAAATAGCAAAAATAAAAAAATCAATCCTCTCAAATTACTTTTATCACGCGAAAACGAATTTGCGCGACAAAAACGGAGAGAGAGAAAGAGAGAGATCCATCGATATGTCATTATGTTGTTTTAACATAACCTTTCGCATTGTATCAAAAAGGCGTTCTTTTGTGGAATTTTTCATTAAAAGTAGTCGTTCCTGAAATAATGCACTGTTAACTTTATTATGACCTAACTGACAATAATGTTAACACTGTATTTTATATACCATGGGCTAAGAATATTAAATACCTTCGAACGTTCCTTCCCGACTTAATTTTGGTTAATACATTGAAAAAAAAATTCTGAAGAGCATGGACAACCTTAAGGAGCCTTTACAGTCTGTAATAAGCATTCACGTAAGAACGGTAAAGATAAAACTTAATAAATATACTTACGTCCATTAATAATTTACGCTTTCCGATTTGTCTAAATCTAATTTTGCTAAGACGCGGGTAATCCAAGATGCTGCTTTAAGAATTATTGGAGGGTTTCCACGTTGGACTATATACTATATGCTCCTAAACGCTTAACAAACCACATCTTCAGAGCAATTGTATATTGTTGTAATTCCTACATAAATAAATAACCCATTTATACAAATGGGACTTTCACCCCGAAGAGTTGTCACTCCCCGATGTGCTAACCCTAGGGTCTACAACTCAGAGTAGTTCACCTACCTCTATGCTGCTGGGTCGCTAGTGTTCCACTTAAGCCAGATGCCCAAGAGATCGTCGCTTCCCAACGGGGTTAGTCTTCACGGGGGCTTTCGACTGCTAGGTCATTTCAGCCCCCCAATACACGCAAAATGTAGCCTAGCCTAAACCTAAACCTATGTTCATTGCTGATGTTTAGTCGGTAAAGTACGCGATATTCCTCCATAGGCCTACGCATAACTTTAATAATCTAATCTAAATTAGGGTCCGCACTCTTGGAAGGGCGGGTGACGCTATAATTCAACATAAGCTCTCACCAAAATTAAAAAAAAACACCCACGTCCTCCAAAATACGGAACCCAGAAACACGCTACCGTTCTCGAGAAACATGTTTAAATTCGGCAGCATGCCTACACGCTCTTTGTAAAAGGCGAAGGCATGACAATCATCTATTATGTGGGATACATCGATCAACCTTTCTCTGCATAAGGGGCACCTGTTAGTTGATTTGTGGTGTATTATGTACTTGAATATTGTCTTATTTATTATTTAGAGACCTTGAGATGCAGTCTGGTGTGATGTATGTTTACAAATACATTTTCTTAATCTTGCCAATTTTTCGACCTTTATTAAGACCATCTTCAGGGCCTGGGATTTATAAACATGGTTTAAATTATACAAATTCATATAAGATGTAAATATGAATTTATATAATGATGTACACAATATAGAAATTTTAGGTTTAATCGGAGTAATCGTACTCACTCAGAGTGTGTTTGCTGTGCAGATGTGTCTCTGTT
This sequence comes from Cimex lectularius, assembly GCF_000648675.2. NCBI lineage: Eukaryota > Metazoa > Arthropoda > Insecta > Hemiptera > Cimicidae > Cimex > Cimex lectularius. The sequence goes on from NW_019394227.1 coordinate 776,374, forward strand.
TTGTGACGTGTTGAGAGTGTTAGTGAGAATTAGTTTTTTGTTTCATTTTGATTTTGTTGCTTAATTTTAGAGGAGTGGGGAAGGAAGTAGAGTTAGAAATTAATTTTTCTACGAGGAGTCGGCTTCTTTGAGGTGAAAGGGACCGACAATGGAAAAAAGGGGTAATGGTTCATCGTTCGGGCTTGGTTACCCTTTCAGAATTATTAGAGACGGGACAAAATAAGCTATTCCCCGCGAAATATAATATCTCACAATATATATAAATATAACCTTTTTTCGAGAGAATGTTGTAATTAAGTTTGAATATTAATATTCCAGCCTAAATGAGCTGAACAATTATAGTTATTGTATAGCAGGATTCTTTCAATGAGGTCAGGCAGTATTGGAAACAATATATCACAGTTTATAGCTATTTCATATTCTCATCAGTAATTAAAATTAAAACAATAATGGGCATTGTGCTGTAGGCCCCCTCCGACGAGTTTAATGTTCGAAGGATAATGAAAAGGGAAGAGGGATGCCCGGAGCGATAATGATCGGCCCGTAGTGTCTTACAGTTTACATTGTCAGCTGAATCAGCAGGGAATCCCTTTGAGATATGTAACCCTTGTTTTTTTTTTTATATATGTAAGGTTCCCTAGGTAATAGACTCCTGCTGATCCTGTTCGCTTTGTCCTAACACAAAAAGATCGGCATATAAATGAGAACATTAGCAGATCCCCCGGAAACTTATTAAATCCCCCCTGCTACTCTTTAGGGGCTGGACTGATAAGCTATGAGCAAAGAAATTCACTGAAAAGAGCCTTAATATATTCATTGGGAGAGAGAGATAGAGAGAAAGAGAGGGAGAGAGAACGAAAGGGAGAGTGTGTGTGTGTGTGATTCACGCAGTTGCGCTGACGATTACGAAAATGATACAGCGCGTTGGGCAAGGATCAACTTCGACCCCACAATGAAGCACGCGGATCACCAGAACAAACAAGATTCATAAGAAGAAAGTTGAATTACGTCCGAATGAATTACGTTGTTGATGAAATGACTATTAGTAAGGAATAACGGACGCTTTCATTGCCAAAGGGGTTAAATTTAATCTGTGAAGGGAAAGAGACAATGGTCCGTTCGAGGACAACGATAGGCCGCGGCCTGGTGACTCTTTGAAGAAAGGATGGGTGAAGGAAGGTGTGGGGCTTTGATAAGTGTTATCAGAGACGGTAAAGAGAAGAAAATCGAGGAGAGTCGTGCCGACGAGTCACGACCTCCTCCGTGACCAGTCACTCTCCTCCTGGGAACATCTTGCACCTCGGTGCACGCTCCTTGTCCTCAAACCGTTTAACTGGATACCATTTAACACCGGGGAAAAAATCAAAGACTATTTCATGGTGCGTTATGGTTAATCGATAAACGTCACACTGGATGCCATATGCCGACATAGCGGGGCGCATCCCTATCTACCACATGGGGTGCAGAGTCGACCACCCTCGCACAGGGGGTGCGATCCTTTTCAGAAACAATGGTTCATCCGCATCACTTGTAACTAAAACGATGATTTATGATCTGTTGCATACAAAATCATTAAAAACGTTTATAAATATCTTTCATTTTTTGTCTTCGTTTTGATATTTTATACTCAACCCACAATATTTTGTTTAGCCACATGAAAAAACAAAACTAATAAGCATAAAATGAAATTATGACAAATATTCAACATAAATAATCAAACACAATTTTAAAAGTGGCTGCACTATAGAGTTCTATTTTTTATCTTAAAAAAATCGTCTAGTATTTAAAGAGATAGATCCTTTATTTATTTTATTAGATACGCAACACTTTTGCACAAAACCAATATGAAACCACAAGAGTAGCACTACACATTTTATGTACTGACGATGAAGGTTGAAACTTAGGAAAAAAATGAAAAATATGTTTTTTTAAACTATCTACTTGTCCGCTCCTCAAGACTTCAACAAATTAGAAAACTTAAAAAAAAAATTTAAAAAATTAAACTCAAATTGTGAATGGCGAAATTTATTTTGAAATTCTGTAGGTAAATACTACAATGGTACACTTGACTTCTTTTTTAAGAGATTAATTCCACTTTGCTTTTTGGAACTTAAAGCGATTTTGAAAATAGGATTAAGTCTTAATGCGTTCGGTATTAATAAAAAATATTAACATTTATATATTTTTTACAGCTAACAAAATTTAAGTTTATATTGTATTTGTATTGTAATTTAATCTCGTGTGAGAGCGCACACGTGTAACAAGTATTAAAGCATCCAATTTAGAAAGAGCATGGATCCTAATCCTCATGGTTTAAGCATTGAAAAGTTGGGTTTTTAATTTTTTTTTAGATAAACGATTCAACCAATACCTCTTACCGCCAAAAAAGGGCGCATAAAGGTTACAACTCTTGATAATGTCAACATATAAATGTCAATGGCCAAATTTAAAAAATCCGCGTTTTGAACACTCTTAGAAAATTATATTTGTATAAATGTTCGTTTAAATGGTCATTTTAGAAAGTTTCTGAAAGAGATGAGCCGAAGAGTTGATATATAAGCTTTGGCATTGCGGCATACGGTGTGAGAGGCTGGCATTTGCACACTTTCACTTTGCTCGTCCTACCCATCCTCCTTACATCACATAATGTCAACCGCCTAGGCAGCCGCAAACCTCCAGCCGCATTTTCACTTTTGCCCGGGAAAGCATAGGTGGCCCATCACCATGAGTCGGCCTCTTTTCCGGAACCCAACAGCGCCGGCTTTTTGTCTCCTTGGCTCTCCCCCGCTGTGGGCGAAAACTGGCGGCCCTAACGAAACCGCTCAAAGGGCCCTTCTGGGACAAGGCAAGTCGAAGGCAAAAAAAGAAGGTCCAACGTTTTATAAGAAATTAAACGGTGATTACTATTCGACCGGTGTAAACCGTTAAAATAGCCATATGTTCTCTATCTGGATTGCAAAACACAATTCAATTTAGTTTTTATGAATTATTTCCTACTTTGCTCACTAACGCATATCTAGACTGTTATATTGTACATGTAATAAATGCCTTATATCTGCGTATTGGCTTTTGAAGAAGTATAATGACCCCCCCTAAAATGGCCATCTGGACAAGAGTCATCAGGCCAATAATAAGCTGCTCGGGTGTGGTGGGAATTTTGGGAAAGATTTAAATGTTCCTTCAAGAAAGGCGTGCGTATATACCACTGGAGCAACGTGAAAAATGCTAAAATATATAATTTTTCCAAGAAATACTGTTATGTACCAATAAGAGCACACGGGAAAAATAGTACTAGTCGACGCCCACTCTATTGGGAACACAGACGCTCAAAAACCAGACTAGGCACCGAAGCAATTTTCTCTATAAGCTCCAATCTGCATATGTATGTACATATATATACATACATGTACAGAGTTGAGCTTATCTCTCCTCGCAGTCCAGCGGAAATTCCAGCTTTTGTAATTTACAATAAATTACCGGCAGGCCTTGAGAATCACCCACCTCTGGTGTTAGCAGTCCGGAGTCAGTCCTGGGTCTTGTCCGTACAGCCACCTAGGTTGGTCTCCGGGTACTGTCAATCGCTAGGTCAAATCAGCACCCAACGCATGCAGTTACACTTTCATTCATTCTTCAATATATTCTTTCTTATTGATGTACTTTTCACTCAGTTAGCGTGGTGGGGTACTCAATACCACTCACTCTTTACACCTACATCGTACTTAACTAACCTAATTGAGGGTAGCTGGAATACTCATACTCCGTTACCAGCCTTTTTTCTCTACACACTCACGCTAATAAATACATTCACTTTCACCCCACGTTAAGTACATAAAATTATCAGTAAACTGTATATATAAAAAAATGGCTATGTTTCCTCCAAAAATCGGAACAGAGTACCGTGCTCGATCACAATTCTTATATTGGTCGGCATCCCTACTTGCTCTCTATATGGATCCTAGGAATGACACTCTTCAATTATGTGGGACATATTGTGCAACATTTATCATCTAAGAACACTATTATAATTAGTATTGTCCTACACGTTTTACACAATAGTCATTCAATGTTCCTTTTTACATTGTAGCGTATTGAGCAACAGTTAATTTGGATCAAGTTATTAGTTGATTTTTTGAGCGCCTAGCACAATTTCACAATAACATTCACAGGGAACCACTGCACCAACTGAAAAATATGTAATATTTTAATTAAAGGGTAAGATCTGAGTGTCAGAAAAAACCGTGTTTATATAAAATAGTGTTGGGGGTTTTTGGACACCGAGTTAATAAAATTAAAGTGGCCTTTTACACCCTCGGACTTTGATTCGAAACTGTAAATTGTGGAATGTTCACAATGGTCAGGTGTTTGGTCCGTTGGCCTGGGCAAAATGTTACGCTCGGGCGGTTTAATTTACATGTCAGATGTACCCAATGGGCATAACGAGAGACCGGGTACTGGCTAGTTTTGACGCTTCTAGACCGAAAAGCGTTAAGGAAATTAGAGTTTGAAATTGATGAGGGGAGAAACCGAGATGTTCCCAAGCTCATTACTCGGGAGCCAATCCAGGTATAAAGCCATTATTATCTGACTAATTCCATAAACATATCACTGTCGGTGTAATGGATTTTTTTTGTTAATAGTTATGACTGAAGAGAAATTATTTATGGAATTAAAAGTCGGAGGTGTTAGAACCAGATCCGGCAAACCAATTTGTCTAACACCGAATCGAACCGAACACAGTCATAAAAGGAATGCCGGGTTAATCTCACTCCATTACTAAACTGGTTATTTATGCTTAGGGATCTATGTTTCACTGTAATCCCTCGCCGAGGTTTCAGATTAGAGACCGAAAGTATTACCCCACACCTGACCCTCCCGAAGGCATTCTCATGAATATCTCATAATGGTTTGTCAAGTTGTAAAGCACGCTACGAAGCCCAGAAACGGCCCGGTCTCACGTGATGGATGAGATATTGTGTTTTACTCACGTGCACTCTTGTCAAAATAGAGATAAACCGAACCGATTCACGACGGAGATCGACCATGGAATTCGCTAAGGCAAATGGATTTCTGCACAGCTCATTAAACAACAATGAGTTCCAATAAAAAATCCGATTGGATCTCTCCAATCTCGTTTCGATACCGAATAGGAAAAAACCTTCTCTCGCAAAAACGGCTGTAAAGATATTTAATATTCGATCTACACAGGAGAGTCGGAAGGTGTAGAGCCGGTAGCGCGGTTAATTGAAGAGCTAGTCATCTTCCACGCCCACTACCACATTAAACATGTCCAATTATAAACAAGGTACCGGCCACAACTTAACCATCGCCAAGTCAGATTACTTACCCATTAATTAATAAATCACTCTTTTATCCATTTATTTATTTTCATTCTTTGAATATTGAATCGTTTCATTTTGTATTCTACCTTGTCTTTATTGCGTCGATTGCCACCGCAACTGGTTAAAACAAGTTTTATTGAAACAACATTCGATTCAACTGTCAAATCCCATCTGTATTAATACAAATGGAAACTGTTACATTTTTTTATATTATTTATTTTATTTTACATTATTTTACCTCCGTTCATACATACAGCATTACAGCAACTTACATCTTTTCATATAAGGTCAAAGTCATTATCTTATTCAAATCATTTTTAAAATTATCGTAGAGCTTATACAGCTTCCTGGTATAGAGAGAAAGTTCATCCATTCATTTGGCAATATATCAGGTACTAAAGAAATGACAAATATTATGTTGAAAATACTAAGAAGACTTTTGTGTCTAGTTTACAAAGAGTTGCAACAAAACCTGATGCTTATCTCGTCTTAGCCTGTCAAATTATCGATAAAAATAATATTCTACAATGGTAATTTTACAAAAAAGCATTTTTTTTTCAGGGAAAGAACATCATATTATGTTCGTCGTGGATTGCGGGGGCAGAGAGTGTTCGGAGAGTCGATCATTCGTCAGGTTTGGCTTTTCTTCCGAATCCGTCATTGGGGCGATAAAAAAGTAATCCAGGTTTATCTAAGCCGAACTCGTGAAAATTCTCATTGTTTTTAAATTGAACTGTAATTGATGCAAACTTCTAATGTTTTTCGGCCATTGCTATCTATTTTTTTTACATATTCACAAAGTGATATTTAAACAGTGCGTAAAGTTGTTCCGCGAGTGTTAACAGTGAGCAGTTAGCTGGTTCATTGAAGCAGTTTTAAGGCGAGGATTGTTGCCTTCAGAGGGTAAATTTCATTTTAATAACATACATTTTTTATATCTATATTGTCTACTATTCTCTGATTTTAACTGAATTTCTTCTTTTCCCAGGAGGGGTTTACAAATGGTAAATCAACTCTCTCTGCTGGCAGTCAGGTTAGTGAGCATGTTAGTATTAATATTTTATTATTGCCCCTGCAGGCAATATAATTTAATTGGGTATTCTAACATGTAATAATAAAATAGAAATTTCAATTCGGGCAGGCTTCTAAAAATAACACATTATCTACATTACCGATTACGGTACTAAGTTTGATTGGTTAAAAGTGGCAAAAATATGAGTTTTCCCAACTCGATGAAGTTCTCATAGTTTTTAAACTGAACTGTAATTGATGCAAACTTCTAATGTTTTTCAGCCATTGTTACCTCTTTTTTTTTTACATATTCACAAAGTGATATTTAAACAGTGCGTAAAGTTGTTCCGCGAGTGTTAAACAGTGAGTAGTTAGCTGGTTCATCGAAGCAGTTTTAAGGCGAGGATTGTTGCCGTCAGAGGGTAAATTTCATTTTAATTACATACATTTTTTATATCTATATTGTCTACTATTCTCTGATTTTAACTGAATTTCTTCTTTTCCCAGGAGGGATTTGCAAATGGTAAATCAACTCTCTCTGCTGGCAGTCAGGTTAGTGAGCATGTTAGTATTAATATTTTTATTATTGCCCCTGCAGGCAATATAATTTAATTGGGTATTCTAACATGTAATAATGACATAGAAATTTCAATTCGGGCAAGCTTCTAAAAATAACACATTATCTACATTACCGATTACGGTACTAAGTTTGAATGGTTAAAAGTGGCAAAAATATGTGTTTTCCCAACTCGATAAAGTTCTCATTGTTTTTAAATTGAACTGTAATTGATGCAAACTTCTAATGTTTTTCAGCCATTGTTACCTCTTTTTTTAACGAAAATCTGCCGAAGGTCTAGCCCACACGTTTTTTGCAACCAACATCTGTCGCGACTAAATTTAAATTCTGATCTGAACTGACACATGACCAATTGACAGTGTCGCTCAATTCCACTCAGCTACTGAGTACACAGTGACTTACCCTTTTGGCAGTACTTTTGCAAACCTCCCGAGAGATCTTTAACATGGGACTTTCTTCCCCGTAGTAGCACCTACCTCTCTGGCTTCGCATTTTGCATTTCTTGAGCTTGATCTTTGTAGAAGAATCTCGAGAGTTCAAGAAAGACATTAAAAATGTTGTTTCGACTTCAGACAACTTAGATTTCTCTTTTACCATCCCTAAGAATTCTGATCTTGGATCCTTCCTCGGTTGACCAGGTTTATTCTTCTTAAAAACGTTCTTCTCCCGTTTCTTATAAATAAATAAAAATAAATGTGACAATGGTTCATATAGGCAATTGAAAAGACTCAAAGATATTATTTTCACACTAAAAAATATATCATTACCAGTTTCGTTCTTGTCAAATTTCTTTTCGTTTTCAACATAAAAACTGAGATAATCAAGTAGAATATCATAATTAAGTTTTATATTACAATTATACGTTAATTGCACAACCAACAGTTCTAATAAAACGGCTTATGAAAGTTGAGACGCTTGCCAAGTCATACATCATAATAAATACATATAAACCTCTGTCCAGGTTGTTACTAAATGAAAAATCGCGAATTAAAAAAACGACTAATTTAATTTATTTGTATTATTTCAATTATTTAATGTTGCAGCTTCAATGCTGATATTCGAATGTTTTAACTTTGTAAATAGTGCAGTTGTGTGGTCTTTGATAATTGATAATTTACAAAAATTTTAATTATAGAATTAGTAAGCATTTTTGCAATGATTAACGAGGACAATTCGTTTAAATAAATATACGCTTTTTTTATATAAATATAAATAAAATCAGAACATACTTTTTAACGCATACAAGGTAAATATTAAGTCCAAGGAATTTGGAAAAAATGTAGAAGAGTTATGGTTTGTTAAGTGCAACACCATATGTTAGGTACAAAAATTGCACCCGGAATCAAGTCCAAAAAATGTGTGTGCGTCTTATTTCTCATAAAAATTCACATTCAAAGACTTTGAAGAGTGCTTAAAACGAATCCAAAATGGTTTATTTCATAGACTTTGTTAAAGCATATTTTACTGAAAGCGAATTTCGGTTTTTGTATCTTTCAGTATATGTAACCTGTTTGAATACGATTCTAAATATTATTTTCTTATACTAGGTAAAAAAACTTAGGACTTTACTTAAGATATCGTAACTGTCCAATAAAACAATTTAGTTAAGAGAAATTTACAACTGACTTTAATTTAATTGCCCCCGGAATCAAGCAAACATATAATATTTTTTATTTCCCATAAAAATTCTAATTTAAGGGCTTTGAAGTGCGCTTAAAAACGAATCCAAGGGTTTATTTAGTAAACATTTTTTTAAAGCATTCTTTACTGAAAGCGTATTTTGGTTTTTGTTTATAAGTATTGGGTTGTCCGGAAAATAATGCAGGATTTTGGTATTAAACAAAAAAAAAGAAACTAGTTACTTTAAAGCAATGTTCTTTAATCAAAATAATTTNACAAATGAGTAATCCTGTAAACGTAAACAGAATATTTTATATAGATTTTTTTTAATGAAAACTTAAAATCCTGCATTATTTTCCGGACAACCCAATAATTTGTTTGAGTACGATTCTGAATGTTATTTTCTTATACTATATAAAAAAAGAAAACTTAGTACTTAACTAAGTAAGTCACTTATAACTTCAATATCTAAGATATCCTAACTATCCTATAAAACAATTTACTTAAGATAAATTACAACTGCCTTTAGTCTTCACGTCATAATTTTCATTTATATTTCTTATTTTGAAATTATAATGTGCTGACAGGTTTTGTTACAATGAGAAGAGTTAAGAAAAATTATTTTTCTCTTTCATCGTAATTTTTGATTTGTGTTTAAAAAGTAAATTTTTGATTTCATCTTTCCGAGTTAATTTGTTAGAACCTTTTAAATTGTGAACAACTCACGAAAATTTGATTGGATGGAAATTTGGATTGTGAATCTTGTACAGTTATCCCGATGATAGAAATCTCAAAACGTTTACTACGATACGAAGAGGGAATGTGATGAAAGTGGGGCAAAGGATGGTAAGGAGAGAAGGGAAGGACAAAGGCCACGGAGATCTCGAGGCCACCACAGACCGTTTCCAGCCTCAAAACCCGGCATTTAACAATTAAATTGTCTTTTAACCCAGAAGAACTTTCGTCAATTGACGTCACCTAAACCCCCGGGGTTCAAAGGGCTGAGAAAAACGTGAGCCGACAATTATAGGCGAGATGTAAACGATAAACTTAGGTGTAGATAAGATAAAAAATGAAGCAGTTAAAAGGAACAAAGTGACGTATGTAAACTAAGCTGTTAGAACATCAGCTGGGGAGATCTTTCTTTGAACAAAAGTACGATTTACATGAAACCATTCACCCTAAAAAAATCCGTCTTGAATTCGGTTCTCACAATTAGGAGGAAGTTGCAAACGAGTCGGTATTAAGAGCAAAACTCTGATTCTGAATATTAAATTAGTGTCGGGATAACAAGGGGCCGATGCGACGAAAACGCAAATATGGAAATACATCTTAATTTAATTCAATTAATATTCTTTCTGTTCATAAAGTTTTCCCTTCATTTTTCATAACAAACCAAAGAAGAAAAAAAATCACTAAGAAATCATGTTTGAACAATGTTTTTGAAAACATTTCACCTTGTAAAAAAATTCCTCGTTTATTTACAAAATGAGTCAACAAGATGCTATTGCACGCAAGGATAATGCTAATAATCTGTATTGCGAAATTAGCAACTTTAGCTATAAATAAATGGTTACCTTACGCAACAGTATCATCATCGGAGAACGTTTAGCCTTGGATGCACCTCCTGGGAGAATCGAGTGGTGAACATTATATTCACTTTGCGAAATATTTATCTATCTATTTTTTCTTCATTCAATACGCACTAAAATTTTACTGTAATGATTCTCAAAAGCAAATCTAATTTCGACGAGGGGACTGTGCTGAGATCACTGACTGCAACATTCTTTTAACACTTCTGTTCAAAATGCACTTATCGTTCACCCAAAAATAATAGATTCGTAACTTTTACTATAAATAAATGCGTGTAAGCTTGACAATGTCATCATCGGCGAACGTTTATCCTTGGATGACCCTCCAGAGAGAAACGTGATGTATAATATCAAAATACACTCTTACAACCGAAAAAGTAATTTATTTCTATATTTGGTTTTAAGCTGGTCGCTCGACTTCTAATTCTACTTAATCTAGTGCATTTAATTAAAAATAGTTCAGCTGAATTCGTTTGTACAGAACGCCTTAACTAATATCGAGATAATACTATCGCAAATGATTTATTCATACTACATCAGACTCTATTGTTAAAAATTGTTCGCTTATCTTGCTCAAACAGACAATACTTTTGGTGTTTTAAAATTTCGACAATTGCGAGACCGACAAAGAGATGTCAATAAACTGATACTATAAGTGATTACAAGCTGCTACTGATCAAAACAAAATCTTGAACAAGACAGTAATACTTTAAAACAAAAACGATTTTTGGTGATGTATTGTAAATCATTTAAATATTTCTTCATGCATTTGGTCCCAACAATTTTAAATTTATTAATACAATAAGCTTACGAAGTTAGATATCGGTTAGATACAGTTATTATTATTAATTACGCATTAAGAGCAAATCCAGGCCATAAATTGTTAATTACATTTTAATCTATGACTATATGATTTTTCGGTGTTTGGTTTTTCTCTTTCAAATCATCATAATTAAATATTTTAAATTCAAACTCATGATTTTATTATATTGTTTAATTTAGCTTATATTAAAATAAGTATATTGTAATTAATGTATTCATAAAAATACCTATACATAATTTGAAAAAAAAAAAACAACGAATGTCCGGTTGTTATTGTCTTTGATATGCAACTCTGAAATCAAGTAGTTTTATGAGAGAACTATTACGAAATGATTTTATCGGGTCAATTTGTGTATTATTAAATGTCGGGCGAAAATATAATAAATGAGGAGTCGGTGGCCGCAACTGTTTAGTCGTTGATACGCCCTCATCACTTTAAGGTAAAGGACCCGGGTTCGAATCCAGCGGCCCTGCATTCCAACCCGACGTACTTACAAATGGGCTTTTTTTCAAAAACACCGTCACCCTGAGGGTTGCTATAACCTCTGCTGTTGCGAACCATTGTTAAAAAATAATAATAACTATTTAAGGAATTAGTATGCTGGGAAAAGCAGCATTAATCAGGATTCAGTTTTATTACCATAAATAAATGGATTTTTATCCCCAATGGATATGTCATTAAAAAATCAAGGAAGTTTTCTTCAAAGCTACCTAACCAGTTAACATTTCTAATTATTGGCATATTTTATGTCTAAAGACTGGAACTGATTAAACTATAATATTAAAATTTTGTAATTTTGATTTCCGAGCCATGGCATTCAAGGGGGTGAGTAGGGAAAAATATACTTTGTATGGTACTTAATGGCAATTATGCGAAAGGTAATGCAAATAATTAAAAAATTGATGAAAAAATATTGTTTGATTGTAGAACAATTTTTATCGATAATATTGATTGTGACAACATTTGTATGGAAAACCTCTATTTTACGATCGCTGTTAAGACTGTAAACGATTTTATTTTGTACATTGGACTGCATGCATGGTAATGACAAATAAACGTAAATATTTACGTTTTCACATTTTAGTACAAGTAAAACAGATTAATCAAATTTTTTCAAGTATAAACAATTTTTGAGGTCATTATCCAATACGCCGGACCCTCACTTAAAGTAATAATCGAAAAGGGAGGGAAAAAAATGGAGGACTATTAAATCCCCATTGTAGGCAGGAAGAAGGACCCGGGGTAAAATTATAAAACACTCAGGGTACGTTTACCCATTTACCACTATTATCTCAAAAAATATAGGCCAATTAGACAACAGGTATGGATCTTCGGGAAAAGAAGAGTATATTGTGGGAATGGGAGAAGCACTGGACGAAAATCGTGCTACCCTAGGGGCAAGTTGCAAGTTAGGCGTACACTGTGAGAACCGTGGCCTTCCGCGGACAGACCACTTTCTGACTTAATAGCCTCACGCATTCCTGTTGCAATCCTTACTCGCCTCCGGTGATATGAGTCGCCGGTTTTAACGTATGATGAGAAAAACACCCGGGATGAGTGGATTTTTATTAACTCGTTTCGAAACTCCCTACAATTTTGAAAGGCTGTGAATCTGCCGGGGGAAATCGACCTTTACCGACCCGTGGAGATCTTTCGCCGGCGAAGATATTGCAGAATTCGAACCGTCTTTTCCCTGTATCTTAATATTCCTTATTTCAACAACTCCTAGCGCAACCTTCTTACCAACTGGGTTCTGCTTAAAATAAATCTTACCACGTTGAAAAGCCGAACCAAAATAAGATTCGAAGAACGAATTGGGTTGATTGGCGTTTAAGACTCACAACGTTGTATGAACTCTGATCTAAATTTACTAACAGCTGGAAGTCGTAACGACAGTTTGGTTTAAATCCGGAAATAACTTTTGTCGTGATTACTGGAAATTAGCTGACTCGAGCAAACAGTCAACCATACGAACTACTAAAGTATACATATTTATCAAAGAGAAAAATATTTTAAGGAACTCGCTATAATTGGTTTGTCAGCTATTTAAAGTGTTAGATGTATCGACCATTTTTTTAAATCATGAATAATCTGGATTTCGGTTTAGCCTGGATGAAGAAACAAATTTAATTCTTTCTGCCAAGCTTTCGATTTATATTAAAATCATCATCAGGACAAAAGAATCTTAAATAGTCTACAAATTGATAAAATTAAGTTTTTAATAGATGGTGACTGACAGCCCTTGGCAAAGTTGCGACTGATTTAATTATGTCAATGTACAGATATAGTTTAAGATTGTTTTGCCCTGATGACGACCTTAAAATGGAGCGAAAGCTGGATTCAGGTTCGACAGCTTTTATTTGCTGATCGCGTTTAAAAATACAAACAGAAATGATAATTTTTTTATTCCTTCCGCATAAAACAAGAAAAAATTTAAAAACAAAACAGGTTACATATCAGCTGATACGTACTCATAAAGGAAGCTTCAAAACTCAATAGAATTTACATAAAAAATCGGACCTTTAAGAAGATTGTTAGGGATAAAATGCAAATTAACCAAGCAATTATTGCCGCTCCAGTTATCAACCCTACGATCGAGAAGTTTGCACCTGTGAACACAGGGAAATGGAGTGATTCAAGTTTTTATTTCACGCTAATATAAAACAATAATTAAGTTAAATTGATTATATACTTCACGATTTATACAATTTAATGATAAAAAAGAAGTAATAAATAATAATTGCTACAAGTTTATATTTATATCATTTTACAGAATGCCTTGGTATTAAGAAAAATTCACAGCGATCTTATTTAGTAAGTGCATTCTTTTAATTAAAAAAGAAATAAAAACATGCTAAATCTTTTAAGTACCAAAAATCGACGATAAAAAATAAGTTAGAACTTCATGAACAATAAATAATTCTCACTTGGTATACTGTCGGATTAAATGAAAACTTTTCTTTCATGGCGGTTTATTAAAAAACGCAGTTGAAATTGATAAAAAGTTAAAATACAAAAACCGGTATTTGGATTTTTTGGCAACTTGTTCGAATTAAAATATAATTTAATATTAAATTTTCCTTGTTTTAACAGAAAGGATATAAGTAGTAGTGTAAGCTTCAAATGTTTATTCATAATCTTTCACAAAATCATATCTACGATCTTTAATAAATAATAAAATAGCAAATTCTATAAATACAATGTATTGATTGGGCCTAAAACACTGTATATTTAAAGGTAAAGAGATAAAAGGGAAAGTACTCACCGAACATGTTAATATATTAAATTATTTTCCATTAGCCAGGAATAACTGAATGCCTCTTAGACGAGTTCGATTTGATGAAAGAATAATATGGACTGCTATGAACTTTAAAACTTGGTATTTATCCAAAAGTTACAAAATGGTTAAATTTGTTATTGTTCTTCGTTGAACAATTTTAATTTTTCTTGTTTTTTATATTCAAAGTACGAGGGATGTAAAACGTGATACTTCTAGGATAGCTGTATATTCTTTTTACAAGACGGCTAGAGATAGACACTTTTATACTAGTTGAATAATGAATTTTGTACACTTTTTCACGTATGCTTCGATGGCAAAAGTACAAAAATATGTTTCTTTTATTTTATTATTTTTATAGTTTTTAAGTACAAAGCGCCGTAAAAACCCGAGCCATCTGTTAAAATATGTACAGAGCCTTAGCAAATTCTTCATGCAGTTGTTCTATGAAAGAAAGAACCCTTATTAAATTATAAAAGGTAAATTTACTACAAGGTGGGGTCCTAAGGCTGTATGACACTTTGCGATTTAAAAAAAAGGCACAAAAAAGCTTCTTGTAAAAAGGTACAAATTAGTTTTAAATTTATTCTTGTTTTAAAGTTAATTTTTAGTAATGTAAGTAAGTTAAATTTTATTAATTAGTTGTTAAAGTTATTTTTCCGAAGGCCCTAAAAATTTTATTTCTCAATTTGTACATTATCAGTTCAAATTTTTAGATATATAAAGATGCAAGTTGTAACAAAATACATAAAAATTGTTTTATCCTGGGCGTGATAATTTAAATTCAATTAAAAGTAAATAATTGGATCTATTTTTTCTTTGTAATTGTACATTGGAAAATAGACCTTTATTTTTTCTGCGTTTTATTTGAGAGGAGTTTTAGTGTTTTACTTTTGAATTAAAATATCTATAATTTGTTCTTTATATTTAAAATTGAACCTTTAAACCCTGAAATCTTCCTGTTTTTTTTTTTTTAATTAACAGTTAAAACCATTATTTGACAGTTATTATTTCCTTCGGGTTTTCTTTGTTTCAATATGCATTTCATTGTGACTACTGAACCTGAACAATATTTTATGGTTTTTTTTTCTAAAAGTGGTTTATTCGATTAAGTTTATGAATTCGTAAAATGAATTTTTGGGTTCTTACGTTTTTTGAAAAGCCGATGTTATTTTTCAACTCGTTATAGATTTTCGGATAATAGCATTTTCATTATGTATTATGTGTAATTTAGTTTTGATATTTACTGAACGGAAAGATAGCGCAAAATATTTTTATGGACGATGTTAAATCGGCGGAAATTTGGTTGTACTTGAAAGTAATTATTTTAATTATTAAACAATTTAAAACAAAAATAAAATAGGTATTTATTTTAAATTTTTTTATGCCAGTGGTCATTGTTGTGTGGGTGTATTGTGATTGCTGAACCTGAACAATAAGTTTTTGAAATATGTACTTTTTTAAATGCGGATTATTCATTTAAGCTTCCGAACCAGAAGCACTAAACCGAACAACGTAAAATGAATTTCTGAGGTTTTTACGTTTAAAAGAAAACAAAAAACTGATGCTATGTTTCAATTCGTACATTATCGATTTTTGGATATTAGCATTTTCAATATATATCGTGTATAATTTTTCTGTGACACCGGGAAATATAGAATAAAATATTTTGATCAACGATGTTAAATAGGTGGAAAATTTGTTGTTTACAGTTGGATCTTTTGAATAGTAAATAATTTAAAATAAGATGGAGAGCTATGTTAAATTCTTTATGCCAGTGATGTTGCGTCGACCGGGGTATCAACTTACTGAACTGACTCATAGAAAAGACGTTCCCACTAGTGCGTGACTGCTATCCTTTTTCTATTCTTTATTAACTAGTGCTGACTGTTTACTAGCCGATGTCTTGCCAACGTCAAATCGCTATTTGTGTTTGCTTTCCGTCGGCCCGCCGTCCTTTAATAGCTAATTTATCATCTCTTCGGAAGATAAAACCGTTAAGCCTCTGATAACGTGTTTTTTCTAAGTTACCGATACAGCATGGGAATGTTAATGCTGCCGGCCTTCTTATCTTGGCGGATGACATTTGAATTCCTACCCGAATAATTGTTACGACCACATTCTCGTCGCGGAGACAGATTTTTACATCCTGGTTTGTATTTCAAGTAGACGATAAAGTCTTTTGTCCTATCTAAATTTAAAAACCAACAAGTCGCAAGGACAAATGGTGAATCTCTGGGGGCAGAAAGAATTTGTGAATGATGAAGAAATGGGGCCTGTTCAAATAATATCGGGATTTGTATAGAAAAGTGCTAAATTAATATTAAACTCATATTGATATTGCATTTATTTATAACCAACTAGTTCCCCCAGATTAGATTCCATAATTAAAATATTTAGGAATTACCTGAATTGTGTATTTATTATTATTTTTTACGGTGGTTCGCAACAGAAAAGGTCATATCAAACCTCGGGGTCTCGGTGTTTTTGAAAAAAAAATTGTATGTAGTGTCCACTACATTCGAACCCAGATCCTTTACCTTACAGTAATGAGCGAAGTGTCAACGCCTAAAACGTTGCGACCACCGAGTCCCGTTTAATTTTTTTTTTTTTTTTTTGCAGTGGTAGAAAATAAGTATATAATTTATATTTGATTTATCATAAGCAAAAGGAAAAATTTTTAGAAAATATTCGAATCTTTTGTTTTAGTTAACAAACATGAAATTCGTGCTGACTTCATATTTAATGTTATAAATTATTTTCTATATTTTAATAATTTATTATTATTATTATGTTCGAAGATAAGAAAAACCGCCACTTTTGTTATTTAATTCAAATTATATATTTTTTATCGTTATATTAATTACAACATACTTTTTTTAATATAAATTAAATAAAACGAAATCAGAAACATGAATTTTCATTAAAATTTTTTTAATTATTGGGGTTTGAAAGGAAATCCACCAAAACAATGGAAAATCGTTTAGTGGTAGATTGAAATTTAATTAACAATTTAATGCCTAGTTTTGCTCTTAATAGTGCATTACTAATTAATATAATTAATACAACGAAATGAATAACGAAATAGGTTTGTCCGGTATATTTTGTATTTATGTTTAGAATATTTAAAATTAACGAGGCAGAATAGATAGTAAATTTCGAGGGACAAAAAGCAAAAATAAGCCTTGTTCAATTAATATGGGGATTTGTATAGAAAAGTGATAAATTAAATTTCAACTTATTTTAATCTGGAATTTATTTATAATCAACGAGCTTTCATGATTCACAGATGATCGGAATTTTGAATTTAATATTGTTTTTCTCCAGTGTTATAAAATAAGTAGATAATCTTCTGTATTAAGATAATCTATCGATTTGCTTTAAGCGATATTTAAGGATTTTTAACAATTTTTTTTGAAACTTTCGTTATAGGCCATAAGTTAACATAAAATTCATGATTTGTTAATTATTTATGGAGTCAAAGACACAAATGAAAAAAAAAGGGCCACTCTTAGTTTGTTATTTAATTCAAATTATGTATTTTTATCGATATATTAATTACAACGTACTTATTTTAATGTAAACCAAATTAAACTAGTATAGAAAATTATGAGTGTTAATAAAAATTATTTAATATATTACATAGATTAAAGTTTACTTAACAATTTATTACCTGGTTTGTCTCTTAATAATGCTTTAATAATTAAATACTCTTAATAACGCGCTTAATAAATTAAACTTAGTACATCATTAAATGATTTTCCGGTGTTTTGTTGAATTTTCTTTCAGACCATCATAAATATTTGTGATTAAAATTCACGAATTTCTAATCATGTTTAATCTGGTTAATTAATTAAAATGAGTACGTTGTAATTAATATAACAATACAAATGCGTATAGTTTGAAATGAACAACAACATACGAGTGCCCGGTTCTTTTGTCTTTGAATGTATATACATGTACAGAGGATAACTCTAACTACCACCTGACTTTATATTTAAACTCATAAAATTTGTGCCTTATTATCATTAATTATTATATTAGATATATTTTTTATGCGATGAGATTCCAAACTTCTCCAAAACACTTTTTGCTTTCGTGAAAACTATATTATTTTATCGTGATAATATTGTTGTTAATTCTGTTCTATAGTTTGTTATTAAAACTTATTTATGTTGACCCGCTCTATTCCAAAAATTTAATTTTCTCCCTCTGTGGAATAGTGTGGGACAAGACAAAAAATACTTTTTGCTTTAATCGAAAAGCCTACTTTCAAACTCGTATTTTATTAGTTCAAAATAAGCTTTAAAAAGCCGGATTTATAGTTTAAAGGAAATTTGAGGTTTTACTCCCTATTGTATATTGTGGTTCTTTCGAATCTAATAAAAGTGTGTCTTAAAACAAAAGACCGATCGTAAAAGCATGATGTAGCATGAATATTTGAGGGTAGTTTTTCTGAATTGACTTATCGAAATAACTATGAACTGATATGCAGGTTTTTGAACTTTTTTTTATCAATGGCTGTAAATACCAACTGTTTTAATGTACTTCATGACGTATAATAATATTGTTTTTTTCTTAAATTTAAGAAAATATATATAATTTTTTAAATAGGAGGATGATGTACTCACCTCTAAATTATTGAGTATAGTTTGACAATTTTCGCTAGGCACTGTTGAGTCAATGGAGACGGTAAGTCCACGGTAGGTCCCGTCCAAAAAGTGCAAGGATGCGAAGACAGCCGGGAAAACCAGTAGTAAAACACTTATGAAATAGCACATGGTGTCAGAGAAAAAATTCACTTTCGGCCTTTAAAAGTCTCACTTCGACATGACAATCGACCTGGATCGATGGTTGCTACGAGCAGCCTAGCACAACAGCACGGGGCAAGCAGTACTCGGAGACTGCCGCTTGTTCCCCTCCTGGTGCTGCTCTTCCTCTCCGAAACCCCCACCAGCAGGCCTATCTTCGGCTCTACCTGTTGATCCCCTCCTCCAACAACAACCCCTTTCGATCTTTACTGTTTAACATCCGGCCAAACCCAATAAGTGATCTACAATTTCAAAAATAAACATCTCGAGTTCTTACTCGTTAAGTATGAATCGATTTTATTGATTTTCCTTAAGACCTAGGTATTGACGGAGCTATTAAAGTTTCGGGTTAAACAATTTACTGTTCCAACTGTGGGATTCTGCTATGCAGGTTCGTTGATGTACTAATTGATCGTACTGCCACATTGACCGATTTTTGGATATTTTTTATTTTCCTCTTCCTTTAGAGTTGAAGCACCGACCAAAATCCAAAATGCCAAGTAAATCGTCACCCATTTTTATACTTTTGGTGGTATCATTTCATCAATAACTTCATGCAACATTGACAAAACTTAAAAGTTATAGATTTTATTATTAAAATGCAATAAAGTACAACAGAAATTTATAATAGCTATCGTAGAAAATGAACTCAAAACGTAACAATAGGCTTTGTCAAACTTCTGACAAAAAAAGACTGGATTAGAACTTTTTGCTTTTTCGAGCTGGTTTTGGAGATTTTCAGCACGATGACGATAATACTGTAACTTCATCTTCAGTACGGTCCTAGGAAGGTATGGAAATGTTGCCGTTGAAGGGGTACTTCTTGTCGATGTAGGTGCTTTCGATGGTTTCCCTTGGTGGCTTGAAGCCAAGGCAGACGCTCTTGCAAATTTGTCTTCTTCGTCCCGACCTTCTTGGCCAAGATTACGGCCGTTTCTGGAACTCCTTTTCGACTTGTTCTGCTATTGTTTCGGATTTCTAGAATAATTAGATAGACTGGTTATCACCGGCCCGATACACGAGGAAAGAGATATATATTTGTTATGATCAATATGGGAAAACTGAGCTGTATACGCAGTCCAGTTAATCGTTCAATTCTTATACTTAGTTCTTAGTATAGGTAAATTGAACGTGTTTACTTATGCGTTGTGAACTATGTCCACGTTGAATGTTTGCACTTACCGTCATCAGTTGAAGCACCCGGATAGTGCGTAGAGGAACCCCCGCAATATCCTGGAGGAGAGTCGGCCCCCTAGGAGATACCCAGAAACCCAGAAGCGCACCTCAGGCGTCCAAATTCCGACGACGCCGATATTCCTTTCGCCTCACAAAACAAGAGTCTGGTCGATATTCCTCGGGGCGGGTTTAACCCTCCGTTCCCACTAATAAATTACTTTCACTCTTCAGAGACGCATACACTCATCCCAGATATTCCTAGGAGTGGGGATAATCTCCTCATTCACACTAATGATTTACATTCATACCAATACATAATCCAAAACATTTAAACACATTCTATATACATTTATAAAGTCTTACAGCCCTGAGGTACTGAAACGCGATACGTGACCGTAATGTCACGCATAGGTTAGCAAGAACTCCGTACCTCATCGTTTAGGTTTTAAGTTTTCTGCATTGTAAAATATGCCCAGTGCTTAACCTTTCGGTACATACTGGGCACCGACGCGGTTTCTTTCCGCCACCAAGTGTAAACCTAGTATGACCTATGCGTAACCTGGTGGCTCTTTCCCTTTTCGACCCGTCTTCCGTCGACCAGTGTTAGAATAAGGTAATAGTCGTTAGAATAAAAACAGTTTGATCCATTAATATCTAGGCTCAAGGAACACTAATTACTATTTAATGTTGTAATATTAACAACCAAGACCATTTTATATTATGAAAATAAAAATATATTTCACAAACATTATTTCCGGAATGAATGTATAATTTAGTTATTATTTCTTTTACAGAAGAATGATCGTACATCCAAAAAATGTTATAGATAGAAATTTCTTTATTATATCTTGAGTATTGTTTATTGTTCCTGAGGACTATTTAACTTTCGATTGATCGAGTAGCTATTATTCTCTCACATTTTGAATAGCAACGCTCTATTCTTTTAACTTCAAAATTAACTTTAAACTACATTTATTTCTATGTTGAAAGAATGGTGGGAAGAAAAATGGAAGATCTTGGCAGTGGAAGTGGTGTTTGTACCATTTGTCTTTAAAGAGTCATATGTATTCCCTCCATATCTAAAAATTGAAATTTTACATCAAACTTTCATGAGTGAACTGTATTGCTGGGGGGTTTGAGCTCAATGCATTAATATTTATTAAATCATTTTCTTTTAAGATAAAAACTAAATTCTCGACAAATTATTATCAGATCTGCTAATATTGAGGAAAGAGGTCCTCCCATCGTCTTGGTAAATATTTATGTTATTCTTTGTACACAAACTTGTTAAACTAAGTGAAAACATGTTAACCTAAAACACTACTCGCCTCTTATCTGACTCGCATGAGAAATTTTACGTTTTATGCAAATACGGTTTTAAATGGTACAGTCTACATGCATAAATTTATATGAGAGTTAAAACTACTGTTGTTGCAAATTTATGCTAAAATTATTACAATGAGAGTTTTTTCATTGATCAACAATAAAATATATTATGACTTGAATCTGCTTAGAAGTATAAATAAATACAAATCCAGGTATTTATAATGCCTGTACAAATTTAGTCTGCAGTTCCTGTAAAAAATCCTGTTATGATTTAAAGTTTTTCAAGTTTTGTTTAATCCATTCTGTTGCTTCTTTCCTATCAAAGCTTGCTAGACAGCTTTTGGATTGCTTATGCCCAATGAGTGAATTCCTCTGTTTCCTCATTTGCATTTTGTCTCTTTGTCTAAGATACTGACTGATGTTGCCCTATTCCACAGAACGGCTCAAGACTACTAAGTAGACCCCTTCCTTGCTAGTGCGTCACGTTTCCCTCCACCACCATGCCCGGTGACCCACTATCAATTTTCGCAGTACATCTGGGTGAGGGTAGTACTCTTCTCCTGGGAAATAGGCCGATGCTACTCTAGTTTTTTCCATCTATCTTTATGTCTATTTTGATTGAGACTATGTCTTTAGACATGAATTCTGCAAGGCAGAGGTTATTAGTGTTTTATCGCGAGATTTCCTCCTGTGGTCTGGATGAGAACTGCCCTTACGTGTTACGCGGTAAACAACCTAGCAACCACTGCCGGAGCAGCTTTAGCATGATAGATGTTTACTTGGGCCATCCTCATGTTTTCCATGTTTTGTTATTCTTTTGGGGGAGGAGCAGGTAGCTCAATGGTTCCTCCTTATTTTCTACATATCTAAACTAATATTAAGTTCTACATATCTAAAATAATATTAATATTAAATTCAATTAATTAATCTTTTTATGTAAGGTTTTGGATGAATTAAAGAGTTAGTGTCACGAGCGGGATTCGAACCCACGACCTTCGGCTCAATAGGCCCCTGCTCTACTAACCTTGTCACGGTAGTTCATGTGGTTATTCCTATTGTGACTTTAGGTTAGAGCAGCCGCGTATTGAGCCGTAGGTCGTTGGTTCGAATCCCGCTCGTGACCCTAACTTTTTCATTTCAACCAAACTCTTACACAAAAAGATTAATTAATTGAAAGAAGTAATTTCGTCAATAGACCACTAAATATGAATTAATATTAAAGTAAAAAGTTGAAGTTATCCTTTCAAAACAGCCTACACTCATAATAATGATAATAATAACAATCATCGAACATTAACATAAAATTTAAAAATAATAAAGCTCAGTTAAACAAATGTGGCGGAACATTTATCTATCTACAGGGATTAAATTTTTAAAATAATAAAAAGTTATTTTTAGTTTATTGCTTAAACACTAATTTTGAACAGATCTGAATCTGTGAGCCATTATGGTTAGCAATTTTCAGTCGTAAAATTGAGTTATTTGCAAAATATAGTAGCGAATTGCTTTTTTTTAAAGGAAAAAGGTATGAGTTTATACGGGTTTATTCGTTAGCTAGCAGAATAATATGTTATGCTGATCAAAACTAAAGGTGGACAGACGTAGGGGTACTGCCTGTCGTTTAGCTTTAAGGGTTGTTGGCAATCTCTCGAAAGAACTTGCCATTTCATGTTGCTTGAATAGAATTTTTGTTCTAATTTTAAAATTCCCCTAAAGTTATTTTGTTTTAATACAGGCTAATGGAATTATGAGAAAAACAATATGTTAGGAATAAATACTACCGAAACCTATAACAATCATTATTTGAACAGTACTAAATTTTAGAGCTAAAATTAAAGGTTTATTAGGATTTGGAAGTGATGATGGGTGTTATCTGTCTCATGCTGAACCGGCATAGTATCATTTAATGAGTCCCTCTTCACTACGGGTTTGTTGAATTACTCAAACGCGTTTCGGCCATCTTCAGTAAGGAACTTAATATTATCATTAATTATTAGAGCCTGTGTACACTGGAAAATCTTTATTTTTTAAGCTGTAGTTCATTTATTTGATCAAGTGAAATTTTTTTGTGTGAAAATTATGAGTATCTTATTTTATATTGCAATTTTTAAATGAAACTTTATGTGTTTATTTATTAGACCGTTGTAAATACTGCACATAAATTTACGGACGTAAAATCCAATTAATGCTTCTTACTAAACTTAGGCAGCTCGTCTATTCTCGTTCCTAGCAACTTCGTTGAAATTAAAATCTAACCTAATTGCCTACAGTATTCGGCGAATAATCTCAACTAAATATAAATCAATCGTTTTCCCTTGTAGGTTTAATCAAGCTTCATAATCTCCCTTGAAACACAGCAAAATATTATGTAGATGATCAAAAAGTCGTTATTATTCTAATCTTCAGTGATGATTTGACATCATTTATTGTAAAAAGGTTACAGTACTATAGCCGTGACATTACAATGACCTTAATTATCCAAAATCTATATCAGTGATGCAAATATTAAATAATATCAATGTATAGTATTTTATCAATCAGTTTGAATTTGGAAGTTATATTAAATTAATTATATCTAGATCAAGGTATCAAAGTATCAATAATAATCTCAGTATATGTTTAGTGGTCTTAACTTGTTTCAATTAATTATTCTTATTATAAATATATTATAAACAAACCCCCTTGTGTTGGTGTATTTTTTATATTCAAATTTTATACGTCTGTGAAAGTTATTTATTGTCATAAATTATAAGGTAAGGGTAAATTAGACTTTCCGAGCTGTCGAAGAACTCCTTAACTAGGTCGACAAAAACTTAAAGGAAATGGTTAACTCACAACTCATCCGTAGCAGCAGCTGTTAACGTTGACAGGCTCACTAGGAACAAATTATAGTTTCGAATAGCACAGCTAAAAAGCAAAACACATTGAATATTGAGAAGGGGGAAATGGATGTGGAATAACAAAAAAAATTAATTTCGAAGGCGACCATCAGCCGGCAAATTCAGTAACGGTGAGACAATAAAAAAAGTCAACGTAAAAGTAAAATGATTACCGCCATTACTGTAACGTCGAGATACAAATATATTGCTAATAGAAAGCGTAACAACTTTTACTACATTTTACTATATCATCCCTCTGCCAATCTGTCGAGGGTGATAATTTTTTTAGATGGGGTAAATGGTTGGTGGGTGATTTATCCTCCATTTCTCCATTCCTGTTGGCCCCTTCACAAGAGAGAACCATTTAGGGTTTATTGACGAAGTCATGGGTCGGTGTAAATCTTTCGGTTGAATTTCATGAGGTGGTTCAAGACTTAAAATTGTTACCCCTCGTACTATGGTACACTGGGATGGAACTTGCTTTATTATCGGTTGATTTCTATTTAATTAAATTAGGCTACTCGCTTAACATTGTAATTAATGAGACAATTGATATTCTGAACACTAATTTAAAATTCTTTGGTTGCTATAAAACATTACAAACAGATGATTTGTCATCAAAAATTTGCAATAAAGTACATTTAAAATCCTAAAACATTCAATAATTACTTTGTTTGGATCTTACAATTTACTTTTACTTGCAAATCTTATTAAATCTTGTTTAATAATAAATTTTGAGTGCAAAACTAATTAAGAAAGCGATAAAACTAAATACCTGTTAGTTATTATAACAAACACGGCCATTTATTTTTATGCTGCTTATTTTATTTTAAAACTAAGTATTGTTCCAAAGCTAATTTTTCACGTAGGACCTCCTGGCGCTATTACAATTTTATTAAGTGGCGGGTTAAGCCGACCTGGTGTTCAAACGTTTTTTCTACGGACTTAGAAAATCTTCTCCATTCTAAAAAATGAAACCAGAAAGTCAAAAATTAATCGAATTGGTTTGAAGATATTAAGGTTTCCCTTCTAAACTCGATAAGTTTAATTGATCATATCATTAAAATAAAACTTAAATAATAAAAGTACAATTATTTTACATCAACAACAGTATGCATTAAAGTTGGTGGTATAGGTACCCTAAAGGACATATCCTGAGTTAGGGCTATTTGCCTCAATTATATTAAATAGTGAACTTAAAACATATACTCAGTGAATTATTATATCTTTAATTAAAATGAATATTTTAGTTGAGTAAAATATGGATATTTATTTGTGTTAATTTTTTAAACTTAGCAACTTAACTTTAAACAACAACAATCAGTCACTTTTCTAATTGATAGTTCTACTCACAGAAACGACCTAAATTTCGAGCATTAAACGCCCATCATCAGGTTGAAGGAGTTACAACTTCAATAAGTTTCTTGCCTGATTTTTTAAATAGAAATAATCGGTTACACGACAAATTACAATGATGGAGTTCTACAGAAAAACTTCAATAAATTAAGAACGAATTTATTTTTGAGTTTCTGGTAACCTTTTTAGAAAGATAGTTACACGATAAATTGAAATTATCGAGTTTCGAAGGAAAACTTCAATATCAAAAAATGATACCAGAATCTCAAAAATTGATCGATTGTTCTGAAGATTAAGTTGAGCAAATTGAAAATTTACTTGAATAAAATATGAAAATTTTATTTGGGTCGATTGTTTTAAAACTGACTTTAAAAAACAAAAGTTAGGTAAACGACAAAGTGAAATTACCGAGTTTTGAAAGCAAATTTCAATGTCTCCAAAAGAAACTGATGAATCTTTGTCTTTCTGGTATAATGTTTTTTAGAAACAATCAATTGCACGATAGAATGAAATTATCGAGTTTTGAACGAAAACTTCAATATTTCCAGAACAAATAAATCAATTATCATTATTATCAATAACAAATTAAAAAAACAGTTAGTTACACGATAAATTGGAATATCGAGTTCTAAACGAAAACTTTAATACCTCCAAAAGAAATCGAGGAATATTTGTGTTAAATTTTCGAGTTCTAAAGGAAAACTTCAATATCTCCAGAACAAAAGGAAGAATTTTTTATTTTCTCGTATAATTTTGTTTAAAACTGTTAGTTACTCGCTACGATAAATTGAACTTATTTAGTTCTGACGAAAATTTAACATCTCCAAAAGAATTGAGGATTTTTTGTGTTTCTCGTATAATTTTGTTTAGAAACAATCAATTACACAATAGATTGAAATTATCGAGTTCTGAACGAAACATTCAACATCTCCAGAACAAATCGATGAACTTTTGATTTTCTAATATAATGTTATTTTAAACAGTCAGTTCCAGGATAAATTGGAATTATCGAGTTCTGAAGGAAAACTTAAATATCGCCAGAACGAATCAATGAATTTTTGATCTTCTGGTATGATATTTTTAGAGACAGTCAGTTACGCGTTAAATTGAAATTATCGTGTACTGAAGAAAATTGAAAACCTCAACATCCAAAAATTATACCGAAAACTCAAAAAATTCGTTGATTTGTTCGGAACAAAAAGTTGAAAAAATTGACAATGCACTGTACTAAAATATGAAAATTTAATTTGTGTTGATTTTTTTAATCCTTACTAAACAAGAATAGTCAGGTGGACGATAAATTGAACTTAACGAGTTATGAAGAGAAAAGTTCGGAATCTCCAGATTTTATAAATCAAACAAACAAGACGAGTAAAAAGTTTTTCTTAAAACCTTTATTATAAACCCTTTTTAAGCTGCACATAAAATAAAATCAACTATCGGCTATCCGGTAAAGATAATACCGCAATTTTGGCTTAAGGCTGTTCTTACCGTTTTGTTAAACAGTTGACAAGGGAGATGGCTCCGCGGCCAATCCAATCATCCGACGCGACGCCGCCCCTTGTATTTTGTATTAATTACGGTTTCATCATCAAACAATCAAATGAATATTTGAACAGTTTTCCTCCTGCTTGATTTAATGGAAAATCAATCTTTCAGCTTAATTGCGCCTTTAAAAGGAACAGGATACATTACTTCTACAAAAGAGCAAACGAATAATTAATAAATTACCCCCCATTTAAGAACACAAAATGACTAAATTTATAGACAATAAATCAATTTCTTACCTTAATTAATTATAAAACTTCTGAAATATACGAGCAACTTGAAATCATAATTTATTTTAGACATGAGGTCTTTGGGAATGAGTGGTTAAGCCGAAAAGTTGCTCTTTTTCTTGGTGGTATTTTTAAATTAGTTTAAAATTTATGATTTATATTATTTATATAAACAATATCCTTTATTTCAAAAGCTGTGTATTAGAAACCATATTTTACTTATATAAGTTGTATTCCAGTTCCAGAACATCAATAGCGATATATATATATATATATATAATGGTTAAAAATAAATAAAAAGAGGGTAGTACGAGGTTATGTGAACCCTCGGGGTTCTGAGTTCAAATGTAAATTTTTTTTAAAAAGTATGTCGCGTTCTACTGCAGGCCCGTTGGATTCGAACCCCGGACCTTGACCTTGCAGTGCCTAAACCTTTGCGGCCACCGATGCCCTCTTTGTATTTATATTCTAACGAATTTTTTACTCTAATGTTTAATATAACTTATCTAATAACTCTATAGGATGATTGATTTTTACAAAGAAGGAATCTTCTAAGGTGAAAAATTAATTTTACATGAAAAGGTGTTGTTTTTTGTTCGTAAACATATTACTGTTAATAATGCTACGCTTTTATTATCCTAAAACATCTCTGAAATTTTATTCCAGAATTTTTTAATTCATAATTAAACTTAATTAATAAAAATAACAAATTTCCCTCTGGCGTTTTAATCATTGAAAGTCACGACTATAAAGAAAGAGTTTTATATAGTAGGTTTGAAAATGTTTACGTTTTATTCTAATAATGTTTAATTATCTGGCATAAATACCGGTGGTGTTAGAGTTTTGTACAAAGTATTCATGCAAACTGTGTCCTTATCCTTATTATACCATATCCATTGCTTCAGAGTGGGTAACAAGTTCTCGGAAGTAAGACTGATACCGGCCGGCGTGCAACAAGGGAGCATTCTTGCTCTCATGCTTGATATCATTTATACTGCTCCCTACCGAACATCCTTATACCGTCATCACCACCTACGCGGGCAACACCGCAATTTTGTCCTCTAGCTCGAATCCTATATACTTCGCATACAAAGTAATAAATCACTTTATAAGACTTTATTGCGACTATTTTGTACATACAGACTAGAATTGTGGGGTTCTGCCAGTTATCTAACATCCAGAGTATCTAACCCTTCCAATCAAAAGACCTCAGACAAATCATCAAAGCTCCTTAATACGCCACTAACCCCCCTATCCAC
Source organism: Cimex lectularius (assembly GCF_000648675.2). Taxonomy (NCBI): domain Eukaryota; kingdom Metazoa; phylum Arthropoda; class Insecta; order Hemiptera; family Cimicidae; genus Cimex; species Cimex lectularius. The sequence continues at coordinate 805,198 of NW_019394227.1, forward strand.
AACGACATCCACTTTTTTTTTTGTCGACGGACTGATCCGCTTCCGATTCCAAAGGCTTCACACCAACCACTACATACAGCCTCGATCTATGTAACTATACAGCTCATTCAACACATTCGCATCCCGAGAATCCGCCACGTCGCCTTCATCGACCTCCATGCCCCTTAGTCCATCATAAAGAGGGTCACATAGGCTGATTTTTTCCATAGGATATTAAGCCATACCCAACATTGGCTGGTTTCTCATGGCATGTGTCCTCAGGGTATAGCGCTGGCATTAGTGTTAGTGCTGTGACCGTGTGTAATAGGTACAGAATGTATAGGGTACAAATAAAATAATTAAAAAAATAGCTAGACGTTGTGTGAAGTGTCATTTTGAACTTAGCATGTCTGAGGTCTGCTTAATCACTCTTTTGATTAGTAATTGATTCGGAGGCCGTTTGGAATAATTAAAATATTCTGATCAAAAATGTTTTAAATAAAAACTATTCGCAAATGAAGTTTATTCATTAAACATGATTCAAATCCATGAAATGTTTCTCGAGATGGCACTATGTACAGCTCCGTGAAAACGTTTCTACAAAACAAATTCTGTTCTTTCATATATGAACACTATGAAACGTCTGTTTCACGGTCGGAAGAAAATTAGGAAGAGCTCCAGCTTTTCAAGATGAACAAAAAATGTTCAATAATGAATGAAATCAGTGGGCGAGCACGAATTGAAATCAACAATGAAATGATTTGCAAAAGAAATTGCTGGCCTAGAATATCAGACCACAGTTAATTCTTGTATAATTAATAACACCCTGACAACAAAGGAAAATTGAATTTCGGTTGAGCATAATTAATATTCGATGGTTAAAATACCTCGTTCTCTCAATGAAGATTTACTTATGAAAATGATAATAATGCCATTGAAATTCTCTTAATTGGTAATTAATAGTTGAATAAATTATATAATTTTAGTTTTTAAGTGCACTTTTCATCGTATTGTTTTCTATCTAATCTTTGTATAGTATTTATGGACAAATAATTTATGTTTTATAGGGTTTACTATTTTAAGAATTTAGAAGTGTTGTTCTCCACAAATACCTCTGAAAATATGTAATATAAATCCTTTTTCACGCTTTAAGTATCAAGTGAGTTATTTTAATTGTTCGATTTTCTTATTTACCAATTAGTCAAACCAAACAATTAAACAATTCCTTTGATCTTGCATTGATCGGAAATGGTCAATTGATATTAAACGTCCTAATTGGCAGACGACAATAAGTAATTACATTAACTTCCGTCATGGTTTATTACTTATTCAGAAGTTTCTAACTTTTAATTTGAACCAAAAGTTTGTAAGTTTTAAACATGGAGGGAAACGATTGAGATTAAACAAAAGTATTATTTCGTTGGTGAGCGAAGTTTGAACGATTGTGGCCCATGTAATTTTCCCAGCATGTAATATTTTTAACCGTTAAACAATTTTCCAAAATGGGAAAACTCGTTTAGGCAGAGATTTTAATACTTTTATGAAGAAAAACTACAACCAAAATTACATTTTTCTTATTTCGCCCAAATAATGGGAGATTACAGGCAGGTTTTAGCAAGGGAGAAAAAGCTGAAAACGTGTAGATATGCCTTAGGCTTCTTTTGTAGAAGCACGCTTTACATTACGGGACGAGAATGTTTTTGCGTTTCTGAGCTACAATAGATGCTGGAGGATCTTTCCCTTGTATGTAATAAACCCTATGTTTGCTGAATCGTGGGTAGCGGTGTATCTTTAATGCTGTTGAAGGACACACTATGGGCTTTCAAGGCACTTACCCTCTTGCATTAGAACCAATGACGCGGCCTCAATCAGAATAATCCGCTTAAAAGCCGCCACGACAAAAAGTATTCGGGACTTATTCCGGCCTTTTAACCACTTGGGAGCTTAGGAGAAGTAAAAATACTCTGGGTAGGCATATGGTCTTAATCTTGCTTTTTGTGCGCCCCGGCGGTTAGAGAACAGCGACCCAAACCAGGTACCCCAGCGAGATAACCTATGTCCCCGTTTAAACAATAAAACCCCCTTATCAGAGAAATTACCCTCATCAACGGAGAACAATTGAGTCCACGGAATAAAGTCGTCGACGGATCAAAAGGCAATTTGTTGACGTCTGTAATTACAAAAAGCGATGTGGTCGGGCGAAACATATAATTACTTAATTGGTTTACGAGGTTAATTGTTCTTAACACTAAAGGCGATTTCTCGTCAAATCTGTATTTCCCCTCAGGCTTCTAACGCATAAATTATCTGTTTCTACATGCGGTTCACCTATCCTCACAGTTCATACAGTCGTGGTTACACATCACGACATTATCGTCTTTTTCAGTAAATGTTTTCACCTTTTTTCAATGAATATGGTGGTCTACCATAGTTTAACAGTTTAATTTAATCACTTCCGCCGATATATCGTAAAATGTTAAAAATTAAAATTGATGCCGGTCAAGTTTTATTCTCGTATTTTGGGCATTTTTTTCTAACTAGTACGTTATAAATAAAAGGACGTACCTAACGAAACAAACGATATTGCTAGATTTTCTCTCCAGTCATACTCGCAGAAAGATTTTTAAGTTTTGAAGAGAAATACTTACTCTAAGTTAAGGCAAAATTTAATGTTACACCATTAACAACGACAATAGCATAAACAAAGTCCTAACAGACTTGAACTCACTACACAAAAACATAAAATTCACTATAGGAAATAGGAACAAACAACAATTAGATAATTATAGCAGACAGCAATCGTTCTCAAACCACTCACACAGACACAAAATAGCAGCACTAAAATTCATGACAGACAAACTAAAATCAATACCACTAAACAAAAAGATGTAAGATATATAAAAAAATACGAAAAAGATTTAAAAAGAATATAGTCCAAAGCACACCATAATGGCTATAATAGAAATACAATCAACAAAATAATAAACAAATCAACACCACAAAACCAGACACTAAATGGACCACATTCACACAAATTGGAAAAGAAACGTACAGACTAAGCTATTCAGCAAATTAGGCATAAAAACAGCACTGAAAACCACAAACATTATAGAAAAATAAAAACAAAACATGGGCAAGTCGTGCCAATTAGAAAAAATGAAATATGCTCACTAACATGGGAAGGCGGAGACACTGGGCAGACAGGACGAAAAATAAAAGACTGATACAAAGTAAATATCAAATGATTTAGCCACAACGACGAATTACGCGACTTACCTAATAGAAAATAACCACGACCCATCGACAATACAAACAAGTATGAAACTACTACACAATATACAAAAATGACGAAAAATGGACATACTCGCTAATTTAGAAATAAATTCACATAAAACATTCAACAATAAAAAAAATCCTACACAAATTAACAATAACTCACCAACATCATTTACACCATTTAAAACATTATACAACTTAAAAAAGAAAACGAGCGATGACCAAAAAGACTAACTAGAACAATCAAAAAGACCCTGACTTAATCCATCAAACACACCGACAAATAACATTCATACCTACACAGCCTCCCCGCGCCATCAACGACCTCAAATAACTAAAACTTCATTCCACAAAAATTACACAAGCATAGGCGAAATGCCGAAACGCGTCTGGAAAAAAAAATGAGAAAAAAATCAGCGAGGATGGGCAGACCGCGATCAAACAAAAGATATATGTGTACAACGTAAGGGTTATATTTATCGAAAAAAATCTTAGTGAAAAATGTAATAGAAGTGAACATCCCCATTTTCCTCTAGGAATTATTGGTCGTTTGGACTTAATTTCCCTTGTTGAACGTCCAGGATTTTTTTTTTGAAACTTATATTACAAACCATTCAGGTAGTGATTTTTTTATATAAAAATGATCAAGGCTAAGTCAAATTTGAAAGAAAGAAAGACACCCAGTTCCTTTATCAACCATTTGAGAAATATGTATGTCCCTATAATCGAGACTGAAATTATTGCTAACGATTTAAACGTTTAACAAATATAAATACATATCTACTTACGAATACTCGTCCACTCTTCAAAGAAATACTCTTATGCATTATGGTCGCAGTAATATTGGGTTGTCCGGAAAATAATGCAGGATTTTGGTATTAAACAAAAAAAAAAGAAACTAGTTACTTTAAAGCAATGTTCTTTAATCAAAATAATTTCCCATACTCTCAATACATTTCTCCCAACGTGTTGGTAACTTATTAATTCCGTCTGAGTAGAATTCAGAATTTTTAGAATTGATAAAGTCAATAAATGCATTTTCCAGT